>NC_048596.1:25101496-26301496 GCF_003668045.3 Cricetulus griseus | reverse complement strand
AGGCAGAACCTGGAAGCAACCTAGATGCTCACCCAACTGAAGAATGGATAAAGAAAATGTGGTACATTTACACAATGGAGTACTACTCAGCCGGGGGGGGGGGCATAGAATCTTGAAATTCGAAGGCAAATGGATTGAACTAGAAGAAACCATCCTGAGTGAGTTAACCCAGTCACAAAAAGACAAACATGGTATGTACTCACTCATATATGGATATTAGACATATATCAAAGGATTACCAATCTATAATCCACACCACCAGAGAAGCTAGGAAACAAGGAGGACCCTAAAAGAGACATACACGATTCCCTGGAGAAGGGGAAAGAGACAAGATCTCTTGAGCAAATTGGGAACATGGGAGTAGGGAAGAGGGAAATAGGAGAAAGAGAAAGGGAGAAAAGGAAGAGGGAGGAGGAATGAGGAAGCAGGAAGATTGAGTTGGGGATGAATAGAGGAGAGCAAGAAAAGAGATACCATAATGGAGGGAGCCATTGTAGGTTCAAAGAGAAATCTGTCCAGAGATCTACAAGGATGACCCCCAACTAAGAATATAAGCAATAGTGGAGAGGCTACCTTAAATACCCTTACCCCATAATGAGATTGATGACTACCTTACATGCCATCCTAGATTTCCATCCAGTAGCTGATGGAAGCAGAAACAGAGATCCACAGCTAAGCACTGAGTAGAACTCCTGGAATCCAGTTGCAGGCAGGGTGGAGTGATGAGCAAAGGGGTCAAGACCAGGATGGGGAAAACCACAGAAACAGCTGATCTGAACAAAGGGGAGCTCCTGGACCCCAGACTGATAGCTGGGAAACAAGCATAGGACTGAACCAAGCCCCCTGAACATGAGTGTCAGTTAGGAGACCTGGGCGATCTATGGGGCCTCTGGTAGAGGATCAGTATTTATCCCTAGTGTGTGAATGGACTTTGGGAGCCCATTCCACATAGATGGATACTCTCTCAGCCTAGACACACATGGTAGGGCCAAATATTGTGAAAGACTTTGATGATGCCCCATGGAAGGCCTCACCCTTCCTGGGAACCAGAAAGGGAATGGGATGGGGGGGGTCAGTGAGGGGCATGGGAGGGAGAAGGAACTGGGATTGATATGTAAAATGATTACTTCTAATTTAACTAAAAATAAAATAAAAACATTTAGCAATATGCTCTACACATATATTGCTGATTCTCTCTACAACCCAAGTCCATATATCCAGATGTCTGTCTCTTATTCCGTCTTAATTCCAGGGAGAATAATGGCCTCCATGTCCCAGAAGCCTCCTCTGCATGTTTCCTTGCTTTGTGCTTCTGCATCTCTTGTCTCTTTTCCTGAACTCTTTTCTGTTGTATGCATTCTACTTAACAGAGGGCTAATTTAGTCACCCACCAGGTTATAGCATCACCATGTCTTGAAATGGCAACCTCACCTCACCTTCTTGTGGATGCTTCAGTTCCAAATAAGTTGAGCTTGTTTACTTTGGAGTCTTATAGAAACACATAGGCTTTTGTGCGTATGGTCCTTTGGTTGGCAGTTATCTTTTATTTCCTCACTTTTCAAAATTGTAGTTTTGAAATTATTATGTAATCATGTTCTGTCCCTTCTCTCTCCTCCCTCCCAACCTTCCCATATACCCCTCCCTGCTCTCCTTCAAATGCATGGGCTCTTTTTTTTTTTTTTACAAATTGTTCTTGCATGCATATATGCATATAAATGCATACCTGAATAATATCTGTTCAGTCCATATAATGTTACTTGAATGTATATTTTTTAAGGCCGACTGTTTGGCATTGGACAACCAGCTGATGTGCTCTTCCCTGGGAAAAGTCACCTTTCCATTTCTCAGCTTTCCCAGGTTGCCTGTAGTCCTCTTGTAGGGTTGAAGTCTTGTGGGCTTTTCTCCATCCACTGAGGCTTGCCCATTGGTGTCATCCTTGTTCAGCTCATGTTTGTGTGATCATGTTGGTGAGACTTTATGGGTGCAGTTTCTGATGTTGCTGGGAGACACAATCTCACAGCAAACTCCCTGATCTTCTGGATCTCATTAGTTATCTTTTAGAAACTGAAATACAGTATATTCCAAGCCATCTTGGTTCCTGTTGAGAAATCTTCAATTATTTTGAGGACCTGCCTTTGTGTGTGGATTGAGTTTGTCTCTTTTGGCTTTCAATACAAGACTGTCTTTGTCTTGTATTTTTAGTGTTTTTAATTAGAATGTGAGTCATACTTTCATCTACTACATTGACTTTCTTATTTCATTAAGCTGCTTCTATTCTCTTGGAATTCATTAGGTGTTAATCTGTATTCTCTTTGGTTTTCTTTCTTTCTTTCGGACATGTACAATCTTTCTTTTGCCTTCTTTGATTTTATCTAATTCATTTTCATGGCAAGCCATTACTAAGAGATTAGAATTTTTGGAGAGTCTTGCTGCCTTGATATTTCATGTTCTTTTATGTACACATCTGCTCTTAAACTATTGAATGACTCATTTTAATTGTTTCTTTTTTGACTTTTAAAAGTCACTCATTCTTTTAGTATAAGTATTTAAATTTTTACAAGGGATTAAGTTGTAGTAGGGGTAAGTGCCATTGTTTTCTGGTAGCATGATGTTTATCATACAGTGTGCCCCCTGAAAGTACAAAACTGTGTGCAAAATCATCCACTATCTAAGGATTTCCCCATTATGAATACAGTAAGTAAAGGAGGAATAACTATGAAGGGAAGGGGGTTGGTGGGGTATTAACACCTCAGGATATGAGTTCTTGATAGTTGTTCTGGGTTTCCAGAGAGTATAGTTCACAGATGATCTGAGTCACCAAGCCATCAAGCGGGACTCTTATAATAGCATCTCAGCTTTCTCCAGTCAAGTACTTAACAGGAAGCATTCCCCGTCCTGCTAATGCTGTGTTGAACTTCTATCCCTCTTCCTCTCTTCTGGTTCTGTTTAAGGTGCTCATTACTTAGAGTACAATGTCAATTTTTTGAGGTTCTCTTCTTGAATGAGTTACAGTCACTCCCCTTCAGTGTCAAGGGAGTGTTCTACAGACTACATCCATCCCTGAAAAGCTGGCTGTACTTTCTCCTGCTCTTCTTTGTAAAGTTTTTTTTTTTTAATTTTCTCTGCTGTTAAACTAGAGGTTTAAGCTGTCACTTACCTCTTCTAGTTGTTGATGTCCAGTTTTCTACAGCTTATTCTATGGAAATTCCAGTAGGCCGTGCCTGCATGTTGTATATCTCCTCTAAGTTCATTCTACATTTCATCAATGCCAATTTTCTTTATGCAATAGGAAAAGATTGTAGAAAGCTGTTTTTATAGACTCTCCCAAGACTCTCTAGTTTTTATCTCAGATGATGCTTTTGAAAATTAATAGTCAGTGATAGTATGTCTTCTGGTCTCCTCTTGCCAATTCATAAAATTAAGAGCTACATTAGGCATATGCAGAATTGATTAGACCAAAATTAGCTAGTTACCTTTCAAAAATGAGTATAGGCTGATCATTTTCATGGTTTAATAATTACAAAGGAAGATTGATTGTGGATCACATCCTTAGAACAGAGCTTTCCAAATGAGAATGGCAGAAAATATGTAAATGAGGGAGAGGAGGCATCAATCGATTCTCAACTCCTAAGAAATTACAAACTTAATATAGTAACTCATGATAAAACTCTGAGAATTTAATCAAACAATTACACACAGAAAGTTATTTAATTAAGAAGTAATCAACAGGATTTCAGGTTTGATAAGGAATAATCAAACTCAGATGATATCATCATCCCAGAGAACATCTTTATGGGTTAGCAAATAAAATTAGTACTTTACATTGTCAAGGGTACACCCCAAGGCTCAAATATTAGCTGAAATGCCCAAGAAAGAGATATGTGCTGTAACAAAATGAGAAGTAATTTTCTGTGTTGATTAATGAGTCCCACACCTCAGTAATTTCTAGTCATAAAAGCTCCTTTCTCATATGTTTTATGCTAGTTGTGAGTCAACTATAGCCTTGCTTTCACATGTTTTTATTTCAAGTCCAGTGGGAGGAAGAAGTGCCTATTTGAGACAATATGTTCTTCTAGGAAAGGACACCCGAGAGGATGTGTTTAAACTTGATATCACTTTAAAAAGTCTTTCTTAGCTGTGGCATATGTCACAACTACTTACAGTCCATTGTCAAAGCAAACTATATAACTAAGCCTTATGTGAGTGTGAGGAAGTATCTGTCATCAACACAGAAGTTCTACAAGGCTTGTACCAGTTGGGAGAGTGTTATATATACCCTTCTTATGATATGGGATGGGTAGTTCGGAAGTGTAATTTCCTGAACTACAGTCTGAATTTGGATATAGAGAGGAGAGACATACAATTAGAGTCTTGGCAGAGACCTGGAGTTAGTTTGAAAATGAACGTTTGTGGAATAACATTCTGACATAATCCATTTCTGTCTAGCTCATTATCCGAGAAGCTGAGTGGTTTCAGGTTGAAGCTCACAGGCACACACATTTCAGATGATCCTGGTGATGATGGGGACTCTATTGCTTATTATAATAAGCAGTTATTGTTGTTTTCCACCCAGAATAATTTAAATGATCTGATTCTCAGGGTTTTTGTTTGGCAGCTTTTTTTTCCTATCCAGTGCTACTCACATTGGTGTGAATTCATACGAGTGGTTCAGTCTAGTAGGCTATGCAAACATTGAGGCATGGCTCTTATACTCTGCATGAGATATTCAGGACATTTTCCTCTTTTTGGCATGACTAGAATTTCTAGGTAGATGTGTGAATCCTCAAAGGACACAAGGGGATTACTCAAGAGTCCCACAGCAGACTGTGAATTGCAAACCTGGTGTGTATTATCATTCAGATATTTGGTTTTGGTTTTGTTCCTGCAATATTTATCAACCACCAACTATAGAAGAAGAAAAAGAGAATCTCAAGGTGGGGAATTGGAAAGATTAATTGAAAGAATTTTTATAAAACATGGTTGACCAAATAGCTCAGTGGGTAATATCTGCCACCAACAGGACAATATATGGTAGAAGGAGAGAACTAATTTCTACAAGTTGTCATCTGTTCACATGTGTGCAATGGCATCCATGCAAAACACACACACACACACACACACACACACACACACACACACACACACAGTAAAAAATATGATGTTTATTAAAAACAGCTAATATCCTTATTCAAGCAAGCATCCTCATAAAGAGTTGGCTAAGACTTGATGCTTCTCATGTTCAATGCCTGCCACAATAAAAACTTAGCAGGTAGCAACTATTATAATTTCCTTTAAGCTTATATTCAGATGGAGATTAAGAATAAATTATTTGGTGTCAGTAAATTTAGCTCATGTGTCAGATTTGCTACCCTGTACCTTAAAAACCCTATTTAACTTTATTTTTTGCCTCGTTTTTTTCTTTATGTAGCAAGTGGTAATGAAATCAATATTACAATGATAATGAAGTAGTGAATTTACAATGTGTTAGCGCAGAGTGGTAGTGTAGTGGTGAATGATAACTTTAGGTCTTATCCTTCATCTTAGGGGTGGAGTTTGTTGTCAGAAAATAAAGTTAGATGAAAAGTTTATGTAGGGACTAACCCTTGATTTTGATCTGGTTTCCTGACCTTGCCCATCACAGCCCAGCTACAGACAGAGCTCTCTCCATCACTGAAGGCAGCAACCAGATGACGGGCAGTTGCCTCAATCTCAGTAATGATTTCTTGCTGAATATAGACTAAAGTAAAAGGAAAACATAATAGCTTATGGAAAAGGAGCATATACCATTCCAACTTTATGCTAGGCATAGATTTTTTTTAAGTTTTTTTTTTAGTGATTTTAGTGTAATAATGGATGGAGGATTAAAAATTAACTATCTTTATTCTAATATTAATAACATGATTTATTGTAGAAAGGTAGAAGCATGGCATTTGGGCAGAAAGAAAAATGTACATAGTTCTAATACAACAAATAATAATTTTTCTGTTTATTTTCAGCCCTTTCTGTATGTAACATTTGTTTATTTAAAATGGTTGGATTTTCTATTGTGCTAAAGTCACCTCATGAATTTTGTTTTGGGGGGCAGCAGTGCATTTAATTAAGTGAAGTATTTCATTTTACTTAACCATTTATTTATCTCATGGTGTTATTTTTTTGTTGCATTTAATTTTTTTGGTTTTTCAAGACAGAGTTTTTCTGTGGCTTTGGAGCCTGTCCTGGAACTAGCTCTTTTAGGCCAGGTTGCTCTTGAACTCACAGATATCTGCCTGCCTTTGCCTCCCGAGTGCTGGGATTAAAGGTGTGCACCACCACTGCCTGGCTTATGGTGTTATTTTTAAGATATTTTTTCTACTGTAAGTTCACATAGTAATTTTTTGCAACATATTTTGATTTACTTAATTATGAAAAATACATAAAATTAAAGTATTAAGTCACAGAAGACATATGTATAAAGTAAATATTGTCAAATTGCTACCTTTATCAATGTACAAAAATTATGTCTTATGACCTATGACAAAGTTTATTTTTTAAACATATTTGCTAATTTAAAATTGTTTATTATGGTTATTTGAGTACTGGATATAACAGTATATATAAATATAGGTTTTTATTTTTCATTTTATAATTGGTATGGTTGTATAGTCTGAGTTCTCTTATTAAAATGTAAGATTTAAAATTTTTTTCTCTATTTTTTTGTCAATTTAATAGGTTTCTCATTTTTTACATGGAATACATTAGGTATATAGTCTTTGAACATTTCATCCCATGTTATAAAATGTTGCGGCTTGCTGCTCTCATTTTAACCTGATTGGTGACTACCTTTGTACCCTCTCTGTATTCTCATAACTGCATTTTGCATTTTGTGCTTTTCATGGTAAAATTTCCCTTTGGGGAGAACTCATAAACTTTACAGTTTCTAACTCTCCATGAGACTAGGCCCTAGAAAAGAGTCTCTCTCTCTCTCTCTCTCTCTCTCTCTCTCTCTCTCTCTCTCTCTCTCTCTCTCTCTCTCTAAATAAGCTTAGAAATGTTTAATGACTTTCCAAAATTGAGATTAAAATCTTAAACCTTTATGAAAAAAAAAAACCCAAACACCTCTTTCCTAAACATACAAGGGGTACTAAGCTGTGGCTCTCTGTTCCTGCAAAAATGGAAACTAAGTAACCAATGTAGTCATTCCCCAAAGTACCATCAAGGTATTGGTACCAGGACCCTACCACACATAACAAAATCTGTAGATGCTTGAGTTCTTTCTATAGATGCTGTGTTATTTGTATATAACCCACAAGCATCCTCTGCATATACCTAAGCATCCCCCAACCACATGTAACAATCAATACATCAGAAATCCTCTAAGCAGTATTTGTATTATATTGTTTAAGGAATATTTCCAGCCCGTGGTTGATTGAATTCACAAAGGTAGAACCCACAGAAAGAGAACAATTGATGAATGACATCTCATAGAACCGTCTGATAGAAGTACATTCCACACTTCTGTTAGCAACCTAAATATATTGTCCTATTTTTCTGTAAAAACAGATCCAAGCATGGGGAATGTTTCTTGGATTTCCCTCACAGAAGCAAAAACTGGCATTCTGGGCCTATGCTGTTCAACCTATTTGCTCATACTTCAGTTGCCATGTAGTTAAATGCACATTTCGTGTGTGTGTGTGTGTGTGTGTGTGTGTGTGTGTGTGTGTGTGTGTGTGTGTGTGTGTGCGCGCGCGCGCGCACATGGGCCAGTGTGCACATGTATATGCAGGTGTCCACAGGAGCCAGGAGAAGATGTCAGACCCTCTAGAGATAGACAGTTGTGAGTGGTCTATTACGTGCCAGGAACAGAACTCTACCTCCGACTGTAAGGCGATCCTGGCTCCACCAAACCTCAGACTGAAATCTCACACTGCTAAGCTCCCAACATGGCTGAAGAATCCTGAGACTGAATGGCTTCCTATCCTCAGTGTGGCTGAAGAATGAATGCTAGCTCTGAGACATTGTTCCTGTCTTAAACACCTTTCATAAGTCCTGGGAATAAAGCCATGTGATCCCAAGAGATCATCTTTGTGTGAGTTGTGGCTCTTTAGGACTGGATCAATTTCTGGAAGAAGTCAGTGTGGCCTTGAACTAACAGATATCTGTCTACCTCTTAATCCTGAGTCCTGGCATTAAATCCTGAGTCCCTTGTGCCCGGCTTCTATGGTTTGTGGTTGACTTTGCTTTCTGAATCCTCAGGCAAGCTTTAATAAACTAAATAATGTATTACCTGCCTAATACTGGAAGTAGAGGTAGAGGTGGTGTTTTAGTTTATGGTTAGCATATAGAAATTTGATACAGAGATTCAAGTCCTTGGTGTGAATGTAGAGGGTGTTGGGAGCAACTCCAGTTAGATACATGAAGAGAATGGACTAAAATCAGGCTGCAAATAATGCTGTAAAGCTACAAGTTTTTATTGGAATTTTCCTGTTTGGGTGAAGAAATGGCTGATATTTTCTACCCTGACTTTAAGTAATTCACTGGGGTGGATTTGCTTAAAATAGGTGTGTGGTGATTACTACTTATAGGCAACTTGACAAGACCTAATATGGTCTAGAACACAACTGTTCTGGTCCTAGCTGTGAGGAATTCCTACATTGTATCAATTGAGGTACAAAGACTTACCGTAAATGTTAGCATTATTTCATGTGCCAGAAAACAAAGAGTAGATTACATCTGGATGAAAGAAGAAAGTCAGTTCTTCTCTCCTTAAGTTGCTGGGTGGTTTGTCACAGTAGCAAGGGAGGGAGCTATTAAAAATGAGATGGGCCGTTCACTACAGATACTCCAGTCCCAATAGACTGATGCTGAAAGCTACCTGCCCTCTGCACTCTCTGAAACTTGATATAAATCTTTTAAGGAGAAATTCTGAGATGAGGTGATGTTGTTCCCAAGCCCATCACCAGTTTAAGCTTGGGGTATAGGGTCATATGTTCTAGAATCATGCTATCTGTGTTCAAGACAGAGAGCATCTACTACATGTATAAATTTAGAAAACTTATTTAACTCCCCAGAACCTCAGTTTCCCCATTACATAGTATAATATCATGCAGGCACACATGTAAATAATATTATGTAGGATAAACATGTTATGCTTGTGTACTTAGGAATATGTATGTATATGTTTAACATAAATAACACTACCATATACTCCTCCTTGATTTTCTTCAAATTCATTACCCCTTTTTCAACTTATAAATGTGTGTGTATATCGACATATACATACACACACACACACTCACACACACACACATCATATATATATATATATATATATATATATATATATTATATATATATGATGAATCCATTTTCCCTAGGGATGCAGCCTCTGAGAGGCTACCCAGTTCTATTAGACCATCTTATATTCATGTACAACAATAAGTGAACTCAGTGTGTTTTCAAGAAAAGAACACACAAAGTTGGGAGCTAAAAGCAGTAGGACAATAGGTGAAGAACTAGAGAGGAAAGAATGGTGGCTGGGGTTGGTCAATATGCATTAAATGCATGAATTATTCACAAATAAAAATGCAAAGAAAGTGTGTATGTTGATTGGCACTATTGTTCTCAATTACTTTTATTCTCTGCTACAGCACACTAACCCAAACAATTTCTCAAACAATCACACTCTCTGATCAGGATCAGATACTTCGGTGTCATGTTGGGAACCCCTATAGTTGGTCATTTACTCACAATTTGTCCCTTTTGTATTGTCTGACTCTTTATCATGCAAGCATTTTTTTTTTTTTTTGCAACTGCTGGCTCTGCCATTTCCTCACATGTTTCTGGCAGAACAGTTTCTTTACAGCTTATCCAGACATAAGTGAATTTATCTTTCTTTCCTGAACATTTTAGATGTGAGACAGTTTTAAATGACTTTATCAGGTAATTTGCTAAGATTTTCAGGGAACCAAATGATTCTGGTCACTCAGCTAATGTCCTGAAATCTTCACTCTTTGAGACACTAATGTATGGGCCAGAAGAAAAAAAAACAAAATGAATGCAATTTCTAGGAAATTCTCACTGAAATATTCATGTAAAATTTGAATACAACTTCCCAACTGAAGCTCCAGAGTAAGTTGGCGTAGTGCCCTAATTAGCTGACACATTAGGCTTAGAAATGCTAAAATATGAAGGAGGGAATTCACAACGTTTGATGCTCGTGATAAGTTAAGTTCCTGGCCTAACTGAGGTTCTATGAGTATGCTCATAGACCATGGGTGGAGAGAATGATATGCCATGAGACAGTCAATCAAGGTTAAGAAGAAACACCAAAAGCAGAACTTACCTATTTTTACTTAGTTTAGTGAACATTTTAAAAGGCTGTATAGAAATTTGACAAAAAGCAAATAATTCAAACAGTATCACATTTTCTTTCATATATTGTATTAGCCAAGTTCTTTAGAGTAACAGAACCAATAGGATGAATATTTACACACACACACACACACACACACACACACACACACACACACACACACACACACGTTTGTTAAATCAGCTTATATCAAAACAACAAGAGTTGCCTCACACCTGAGAGGCAGAGAATTTGATATTTGGTTGGTTTCTGAGGTTAGGTGCCTCTGCCATCAGAATAACCCATAGTACCTGTCTCTTACTATAGAGGCCAAGAGCTAGGTAGTTACTGCTATCAGAAGGTGCCAACCACATTTGGGGTAGGTTTTTCACACTGATGAAGGTGTTCAGAAAAATTCCTCAGTTGAGGTTCCCTACTCAAGTGATTCTAATTTGTATCAAGTTGACATTGAAATCAACCACCACATATATGGGAACTAAAACAAGACAAACACAAGACAAAGCGTGTCCTGAAAGCAGTAGAAATTGTTAAGGACTGAAAAGGAGGTCAGGCAAAAAGATAGAAGAAAGGTTGATGGCCATAATGAAGCCATGTAAATACCTCTGTAAAGTTTGCCCCAAATAGCAAGCAATCCCTTTCATCTCTCCATTCCTCACCCTTTATTACTTTACCATCCATCAAGTTAAATATTGCTATCAGCTTATTTTTTCCCAGAGCTCATCTGTGCAAATAAGCAATATGTGTATGCTTGCGACTACTGTCTTATGCCTTACAAATGTCAGTTTGGTATTACTATTCTCAGCCTCATTTACATAGGAAGGAATGGAGGGATTTAAATATTACTCAGCAATACATAGCCATGATGGATATGTCTTTGCATGTATCATGTATGTAGTCATTTATATCTATAAGCAAATACCATGTGTGGATTTTATTAGTGCTTTTCTATTTGAAGGTCAATTACATGAAATCTTTTCATATTTCCAACAATGCTGTTATGTTATACAATTAAAACACCATGTGACCTGTGAAGGTTGCATATACAGCACAATGCAAAGAGATGTCTTTCACATGTATGATACTTTGAATTGAATTCTGGGACTATTTAAACATGGCATCAGTGTTTGTTCATATTGATGTAATATTAAATTGAAACCTTTGCCCAGCTAGTATGCCCTTTAGATACGGTGCCTACTTACAACAGTGTTAGAATGTTCGGGATCTTCCCCACACTCCTTGTTTAAATATAACATGATCAAATGTCATTTTTCCTTATTGCTTTATGTCAATCTATTTCATATAAGATAAAGTCCTGTTTAAATAATGGATTTGCAAATTCTTTAAAGATATGAAAGTTTATAAGTTGGTTTAAAAATAATTGGCAAATGTTATACTAAAACATATTGGTGGACATTGTCAGGAGAAATAGTTATATCATATTGGGCTCTGGGAAGGGCTTTTCAGGCATATTTGACAATCAGCAGCCAGTGACACCTGGAAGCCACTTGGGCAGCACTTTTTTTTCTCCAGAATGTAGTTTATGTTTGAGGTCTTTCACAGAGAGACTCTTATTCATATTCCATATTAAGTGCAGCATATAGGGAAAGGTGACAGTGTTGAAGCAGTTTTACCCCATTTCTTAAAGTGTTTGCCAGTCATGAAGGCTTTGTTGTTTTGCTAAATGTGGACTATTAAAAAAAACATTAGTGACAGGTTAGTTACTATGAACTGTGAACAAAACAAATCAAGGTAAAGTATGACTACTCTATAATCATGTATGACTATAGGAAAAATGTATATGTCACCCAAACCATGAGTGTGTCCAAGTATTCCTGTATCTTGCCTAATGAGTGACAGATTTTCATTTTTAAACCAATTACAATATTTACCTTTTTCTAATCTTTCTTTCTTATGGATGAGATTAATTGTAATAAATAATAAAAATTACCACTTCTTGACAGAATTCAATACCAAGTAAAGCCCTACCCCTTTGGATACTTGTCAAATCATCTCACATGTCACTTAACTATGCAGTACATTATCTCCAGCATCCTGTCCTTCAGATGCCCCATAGCTCAACAAGTAGCCATCCCTTCTCATGACAACAAACAAAAAATCTGACTTGTTTAACCATGATTGTGTTCCTGGTGTTGGTTGACTAGTGGGTATTGACAGACATTTCAATAATATTTATGAGATAAAATGTAAAAACTGAATTAGGAAACATGATTATTTTTTAGGTAGAATATACAAATTTACTTGGTGACTGCAGAAAATGCTACACTATAGGTAAAAGAATGCAGGAGTAACCATGGTTGTATTCTTAATAAATAGTACTAAATGCTATACAAAAGTGTGCTTCAATGCAATTACATTTATTTTAGTTTACAAATAAAACTAAAGCAACCTTTGATACAACAGTTTGGCATCAGAACTAATGTCTATATTTTTGAAAATGTGTCACCTTCCTTAAACTGATGAAAAATAAATCAACAACAACAAAATTTAAAAAAAGAAAAATCAGAAAACCTGTGAACTACTTGAATGGTATGATCTCCCTAGTTCCCTCACACAGTAATCAGGGGAGAGGGAGGGTTTGGATTCTCATCATCTATCTATTGCAGTTACTTCCAATGTACCCTTGGTATCACAGATAGCAATACATCTTACTGGATCGGTCTGGGTAGAGCAGAAGTCAATGATTTTTTTTTTTTTTTTTTTTTGAGGCAAGATGACCTGGATCCTTCAGTGCACTGCATAATCCAGAACATTGTTTTTTTGGTTTTATAGGTTATGGATACTATTGTCTGAGCCATCTTGTTCCAGATACAGCTTCCCAGCAGGGTACTAACCACTTCAAGGATGCTATTAGAAGTGGATAGGGTTCCTTTCTCAACCCTGTGTAAGCACTCTTCCCTTTCTCTCTCTGTGATATCCTCATTCATCAGCATCTATGTGTTCATTATTCCCTTTAGCCTGCAGAAAGTTCTTAAATTTTCATTCCTTCTGGGATGGGAAGAATCTGGGTCTTCATGAGTGGAATAAAAGATCACGAGACAGGGTCTTCCTGTCTTTGTTCAAATGAGAAATAAAACAAAATATAACAATTTGTTTCTTAATCAAATCCATTCTTTGATAATTTCATACATGAGAAATAAAACATGCATTTGGACACCCTCATACCCCAATAAGACATTTTCAAAAAACCTAAATTGAAAACTTGCTGGGATCATGAGTCTCATGCATGTGGGAAGGTTTCTTTCTGAGAGGCTGCTTATTAGTGATTGGTTAATTTATAGCAGAAGTCAAATTCAATACATTTTGCCAGTTATACCTACTTATCCCAGAATTTTTAGATTAATTAGGTTTATTCTAGTTAAATGTCATCAAAACAATGTAGATTTTACCTGAAATGATAGTATATCTTTATGGTCTCCAAAACATCATTTGAATTATTTAAAGAAAAAACATATTATCACCAAAAGTTAATATTTCTTTAGCACCTAGCATCTTCCTACCCAGTGAAATAAGTATCTTTATAACACAGTTTTTAAATGAATCCTTATTTTACTTTTTATTGAAAATAGATTATTTTTTCATACAAAAATATCCTATTTACATTACATCCCAGCTCTTCCCTACCTCCCTCCACTGAATCCACTCCTTTTCTGTCTCTCATTAGAGAAGAATATTTTATTTTGTCATATTTGGTTGCTATCTCTTATAATGTGGTTTTAAATACGTGGGTGCTGTCTGTGTGAGCATGATCACCAACAACTACATTGCAGCGAAACAGACAATATTAATACTGATCTAAATTCTGGTCACAAGCTATACTACAAAGACCTTCTCCTCTCCCCTCTTAGTGTCTACCTTGTTGTTTCATTCTCAGATACAAGTTTTAGCATCCAAATTTCCAGATTCTGGTTTGCTTTGTTTTGGGAGGGAGGTTGCAAGGGCAGAGGGCAGATTCGAGGGGATGGGGAGATGAGTGGGATTGGGATACATAATGGGAAATCCACAGATAATAAATAAAAGGTTAAACAATTATGGATTCCATAAAGTCTTTGAGAGGAACATTTTATGTAAATTACACAGATTTATCTGTATGGCATTTTCATCAATTGCAAAATAGCTCCTATCTGCCAGACCAGCGGCTGTGCTAGGACTAGAAGAGGAGGGATACACTATCATTGCCACCTTTCTTTCTGTAGGTGCTTCTTAGTGTTCTACTAGAGATGGAGCTGAGAGGGTGGATTTTCAAAGAAGTCCTTTTGCATCAGGCACATGAGGTTGGGAACATAAGGGAATCTGAGGCATCAGTTTGTGGAAGTGAGTCGTGAGGTAAAAGGCCAGAGCAGAGGTTTGGAGACAGATAGGCAAAGGGTTAAAATTCAAAATTAATATATTGACTGGTTTTCCTTTGGTCTCTTCAAAATCTGGAGTTTTCTGTAACAGAGTGTGCTACCTTTAAAATAATCGATTACACAGCTCACAAAAATCAACTAAGCACAGCTCATAGGTGCTAACAGAGATTGAAGCAAAAGTCATGGACCCTGCATGTGTCTGACCTAGGCCCTCTACATATACATTATGGTTGTATAGCTGGGTGTTCTTGTGGAACCCCTAACAATGTGAGTCTGGGGTGTCTGTGACTCTTGCCCACACTTGGGCCCCTTTCCTCCATTGGGTTGCCTTGTCCAGACTTGAGGGTTTGTGCCTAGTCTTATTGTAACTTTCTATGCCCTGTTCAGTTGATATTCCTGGGAGGCCTGCTCATTTTTTTAAGGGAATGGAGGAGAAGTGGATCTGGGTGGTGGTGGGCGCTGTGAGGAGTAGAGAGATAGGAAACTTAAGTCTGCATTTAATGTATGAAAGAAGAATAAAAAATTAAAAAATTAAGATACATAAACTAATGATGCCAGGCTGGAGTTTTAGAAACAAGCTTAGGCTAAGGGATTTTCATTACAGTTACTCTCTCCTGACAGTTACTACATTAAATGGTTTGTTTGCTGGAGCTGTATTAGGTTCATAGAAAGCCCAGGGAAGGTACAGAGATGTCTGGCATGATCTCTACCTTAACCATGCATAGCCTCCACCAGTCCCCACATTCCCCATCAGGGTAGTTTATCATCTTTCCCTCTGGGTGTTGTGGGTTCCATAAATTAGGACAAATGTGTAATGGTGTGCTCTCACTGTTGTGATATATACTATTTTTCAGCACCCTAAGCATCTTCTGTGCTTTGCCATTTTGTCTGTTCTGCTGCATCAATTCCAGGTTATTTTAGAACACTCTCAGCTAACTTGACATTTGCAGTCCACACCTGTGATCTAGAAAGCTGGCAGTGGTGCCTTGTCCCTACCATCATTGATCTGCTGATTTGGGAAGGTGATTTCAGCCTGGTGCAACCATTTGCCATGACAGGAAAATGCATTTCTCTGATGTGCTCGCTTGCTCTCTGCTCACCAAGATGCCTGTTTCTGTCTGTTCTTCTCAATCAGACACAGACACAGAAAAGCTACAGGATAAACACAGTGCTGTTTTGCTGCTGTCCAGTAATTCCAGTGAAAATTGAAGTTTTTGCTTCTCTACAAAAGAACGTTTGCTAGGAATTTTGGGGATGTACTGCCCCCTATATAAAGTTAAAGGAATGCAACATAAAAGAATGCAACACACCTTTGCATCATTAAAGCAAATGTTCTTGTGAGCCATTTAGTTTAATCAGAGCAGTATATGCAACAGTTGGACTGGAACTGTCCATTGGTGTTTGATAGGGTCCTCAAAGAGTACGCAGTTGAACTCACCGATTCCCTTTTCTATGAATCATTCAGTGTCACTAGTTCAGCAGTAAGAGGTCACGTTCCCGGTGCTCTTCCTCCATCTTTACCTGACTGTTGGTGGGTCCAGTTTTGTGCATACCAAGAGCAGGCATCAGCAGCTATGAGTTCATGACTACAATGGCTGTTTTCTGTTCAGTGAGTGACATTTCACAGCATCTTCTCCTCATTTTCTGAGGGTCACATTTTTCCCACCTTGTCTTTCACAATAAGAATGATGTAAACAACATGGCTAGGGGCAAGCACTTTTCTATCATTAACTCACCAACCTGGGCAGAAAATGAGTCTCTGCATTCACCACCATTTGCTGGAAAGGGGGGGGGTGTGTTTCTGATTTAAGGCTGAGAGGAATATTTATCTATGGGCTCAGCTGAGAAATTTGAGGTGACTTGTTACATAACAATGGATCGTGAACAAATCATATGATAGTAGCTCGGTTTTAAGAAAATACTTCTTCCCCACATTATGGAAATCATCTTGTTTAGTAATATATTAAATCCATACATCATTCATATTGAAGCTATACATAATGTGTACTGGTGTCAGAGGTACAGTAGACCCAAAACGGTGTATTGTTTTTAGAAAGTAGCTGTGAAATTTCAACTTCTTGAAATGCTATAAGAAATGGGACAAGGATGGCATCAACTTTCACCTTTGGGAAGTCATGAAGAGCATATTATGACTTAGGCATCAATAATTTCCAAGTAGCTAAGGTTTCTGAGAAGTTAATGACTTTGTTGTATTCTTGGTAGGTCTCCACAAGCTCATGTGATTGAATTAATCCTCAATGCAATATTATTGGAAAGGGACATTTGGGAAGCTGTTTAGGTCCTAATGGCTCCACCTTTATGAAGGGAATGATGCTGCAGAGAAAAGGCCTTGGACAGTAAGTGTCTCTCTTTCTTGATCTTCTGCCTTCTGCAATGTGAGGATAGACCAGGAAAGACACCACCCAATTGCAGGACCATGATCCCGGACTTCCTAGCATTCATGGCCCCACTTGTAGGCATGCTGTTTCATTAGCACAGAAGTGATTAGGAGAAATTTCACTGTCTCACATCCCACCACACCCTTCTTGTCTATCTGGGTTTAACCAACAAATGTCTGAAATCTTGCTCACTTTTGGAAATAGTCTGGAGTTGGCTTTTGAACAGCTTCTTCCAGTCTGTTTCACCTGGCCTCAGCCCCAGACCCTAGGGCTTCAACCTTTCCCCAGGGCAAATGTTTTGTTATAAAACACAAGGAACTCAGTGTTATAGTCACCAGATGGTAGTAGCTAGGCACACTCTGATCTGACAACACAACACAGAAGAACGTGTTCCTAGCATCACATTGTTGCTTCCATTTTATTATTTATGGATTTGTGATTGTTTAATTCTAACAATTCATTAACATTTCCAGAAATGTTTGGTTGCAATGCTTTCTTACCCACCGTTCCCAAGGGTATGTATCCTCCCCAGTTACAGCCTTTGGCCTAGCACAATTTTAGTTTTCCATGAGGATTCTCCTTTGCTATGACTTGTAGCATTTCTGTTAAATATTGTATAATTTTTTATCAACATATTGAAAAACTCCATGAAAATGTTTGCATATCTCTTTAGTACCATTTGCCAGCAACGCCTGGAAGTTACTATGACAACTACCTTTAAAATTAAAAACCAAAATTAAAAGTTCTGCATAATTGAAAGGCCTATCTGACACATGGTTAAAATGATGGGATTCTAGAATTAGCTGTGTCTGTGTGTAAGTTAATTTTTATTAGGATACAATTTTAGAAATCAGTATTAGGCATGTTATTGCACTACATTTTCTCTCCAGGCTAGTTCTACTAACTAATCTCACTGTCAGAAAGTCTTTACTTTTTTATGCAGTGTGCCTGGTAAAATAATTTGCCTCTCTAAGCACTGACAGCAGTCGTCACCAAATGCCTCTGTGCAGTACTAGGCATCTCACCTCTGCATAACATACATTTTTTATTTAAAGGTATTTTTTTAACGAATTGAACAAAATCATGCCATTTTGCATGCATGATTAAATTTAATTTTACAACAATCTTACAAAATTGTTATTATGATCCTTATTTTACACATGAAAAACAGCCATACAATCACTCACTGAGGATCCTAAAGCCAATGAATATCAGAGTAGTACTCACACCCATGTTCGTTTGCTCGAAAAGATAAACATAGCTATATAAAATTTATCATATACTTTATTCTTAATTTGACATTCTGTGCAGTTTGGTCATGAGGGTTCAACAACAACAGCATCAACAATTTTCCACAATACTGCATGTAGCTTTCAACAAAGCTCCTGTGAACTGAGCAGAGCATTTGGGGTGACATGCTATGCTTCCACCTTTGTGTAAGAACAATTCCACCACAATCTGATATGCCTGAGAAAAGTGAGCCTACCTTCTGAAATAGTTTGGGTATGTTTTGAATGAGTTTATATGTTGGAAGAATGGTCCTCCGTGTTGATATATTTGGTGGGACCTATAAATGTTGGGACCTAGTGGGAGATGTGTGCATCACTAGGGGTGCACCTTAGAAATTTCCAACTATCTTGTTCTTGTGTGACATCTATCTTAGTTTAGATTTCTGTTTCCTATGATTTGAATACAAACTGTTCCCACTATTCATGTATGAGACCCTTGTTGCCAGCTGGTAACACAGTTTTGGAAGGTGTAGAAACATTAAGAGGAGAGTATCTTGGAAGAAGGCTTATTGGACACTTCTCTTGCAGATTAAACCTGATCCATAGACTCTTCCTGTCTCTACCGTGGTTTCTGTCTATGATGAAGAGAAGAATTTTTCCTGCCATTAACTCTTATTGTCATGAAGACCTGTCCAAGGATGTGGGGATAGGCAGCCATGAACTAAACTTCAGAAAACTGAGAAAATTCTTTTCCTGTTTTTCAGGTGTTTTTTCATATATTGTAGTCACAGCCATACAAAAATAACTGATCAACTACAGCAATACAATTACCCCCTCTTCTAAAACCTCCTGCAACTGTAATACCATCTGATGGCTAGAGCCAGGGTGCTCCTGCACCGTGCTTTTGAATCCCCCAATAGTGTTAATGCAATAACCTTCCATTCCTTACATTTGCCTTAACTATAGTAATAGGAAAGAGACAAATATGCCTTCTTTTGAAAACCAGGTAGAAGCAGGTAATGCTCAACTTATACTTGTCTTTTAGAGAGAAGACTACTTGAAGAAAGTTACTCATCTAGGCATTTGATAAAAAGCAAGCCTAGTTTGCTGTCCAGAGCACAATGTGGTGAATGCACCCCGCATTCTGAGATGATTATAAATTGTTACACAGATGATGGGTCTAGTGTTCTATAACCATTGGATAGAAGAAGTTGACAGTGCTGTTTAAGCCATCTGTTTCTTTACTGGTGCTTTGTCTCCCTGCTTTACCAAACACATTTTTGAAATTTGCCTGATTTATAATTGTCCCTTTCCATTACAGTCTTTCAATTTTTATGTTATGTACCCCTTATTTTTTATGTTTCTATGGTATAGAAGTTTTCCATCTTTTTAGAAATTTCAATGAATTCAAGTTCATATTTAAAGTGTATTTCATATTTAAAGACAGCATAAAATCAGTGCCTGAATTTTTGACATTGCTTCAATAATCACTGTTTGGTCGTTAGCATTTAGTGACTTATTGGTATGGTAGAATAAAATCATTCTTTTATTTCTGGTATTAAACAATGTTTCTGTTAAGCAGTGAATTCTAGTTTTACAATATTTTCATTCCACATTTTGAAGACATTTCATTAGTTGCCAGCCTTTGTAATTCTGATCAGGTAATGGTAATTCTAATTATTCTCTTGTGAATATTACCTTAAAACTTGATGGCTGAAACATAGTTGCTTTATCTTTACATTCTATCAGTTCAAAAATAATGAGCCCAATGTTGGTTTTCATCATAACTGTTCCATTGTGCCTGAAATTATTTAAATACTTTCCAGTTTCAAATACTTTATTGCCATTTTCTGTTATATTAGGATTAGATCCTCTAACCATCTTTCCTTTTTCTTCTACCATGATAAGTAGCGTTATGCTTATTCCATTTTGAGGTGTTTGGGTTTTTTTATTTTTTTATTTTTGGTGCATCCATCCAAAAATAAGTCAACAGTGAAAACTGGTATAAATCAGAAAAGTAGCATGTGCTAGCTTTTCATTGCTATGGCAAAATATTCAAGAAAACCAACCACAAAACGCACTCTGTAGATTGTATTTATTTGTGGAGGGAGAGTACCTGGTAGGGGCTGGAGGGATGAAAGGCAGGGTTAGAGTAATATAATTCTATTTCTATTAAAATCAATTTTTAAAAAATTTAAAAGTGAAGGATCAGGCATGGAGAGATGACTCAGTGTTTAAGAGTATTTAATGCTCTTCAGAGGACCTGGATTTGAACGTCCCCAGAACCGACATTAGGTGGCTCACAACTGGATGTTACTCTAGTTCCAGGGGATCTGATACTATCTGGCCTCCTCTATGACTGTACATAGATGGGACACATAACCCCCCACACACACACACGGAAATAACAAATCCAAAAAAGGAATAAAAGATTGAATTTTGGCTCACAGTTTTAGAGATTTCAAATCAAAGTTGACTGGTCTCATTTCTTAGAACACAGACAAAGGAAAAATAGCAAAGAAAAAAAGGACATGATGAAAAATTTGTTCACCACATGGTAGCTAGGAAGCAGGACTAGCAAAAGATGAAATGTCTTGAGACCACATGTCCTTCAGAGGTGTTCTCAACAGTGACCTGCTTTCTCTAACCAATATGCACCTAATAACAGCATATTTAGCTTTGAGCTCATCCAGGTGTTAATTCATTGGTGAAGTTATCATCCTTGTGATCTAAATACATCCTAATTAGACTACCCTCTTGGGGCCAAGCTCTGAAGACATGAACATTTTCCCTCTAGCCTCCAAAGGCTAATGTCTATCTTATAACATACAATGTTTTAGGTCCATCTCCCGTCTTCAATTTCTCTACAGTTCTAGTATTCTTTAACATTTATGCTCATAGTCTCCTGAGACTCAAGGTAATGTTTATCTGTAAGCACCTGGAGGCTAAAAATCCCAAGTTACATAAATCAGTATGCAAGGGTACATGGGAATATTCCAATTCAAAAAGAGAAGAGTGAGGAAATGCCATGAAAAGACCCAGTCTAATCAAGACAGAAGTTGGATCCCTGGTATGTATGTGCTAGACAGGGGCTTGTAGGAAGAATTAGCATTTGAATTGGTAGTGAGTAAAGAACTATGTCCTTTCACAAATAGACAGGCATTAAGCAATCCACTGAGGGTAAATATAGGACAACAAACCTACTGAGGATAAGCATAGAACAAAAGAAAAGGAGGAGTTGTCACTAATGACAGGAATATAAACTAGGGCTGCTTCTGTGAATGATGCTTTGAGGATTCCTCAACATGTCCAACCCATGGCCAGGTTACATGACTCAGTAGGCCAGTGTGTGTATTGGCACAGGCTACCATCTCACTAAACAAATAAATTTAATGAAAATAAAACACATAAACGTTATTTTAAAAGCCTACCATAGGCTCACTAGTAATTTGAGCAATTCTACCCATAAACCCAAAACTTGAAACTCAGGTAAGTATTTGTACACAGATGCTTGATGGCATTTATTTTGACACATAGAGAAATGAAGTTCTGCTATCAGCTGTCACAGCACACATAAATGTTTAAAATATTATGCCGGGTGAAAGAGCCATTTGCAAAGGTCTAGTGTTGTGTGGTTCCACCTACACAAAGTATCTGCAAGGAGCAAAGTCACAGATACACAAAACAGTTTGGAGACTACAGAGGGCTTTGCATGGAAAGAAACAGGGAACTATTATTTGATGAGTACAGAATTTCTATTGGTGATAATGAAAACTTCAGAAATTATTAAATGGTGATGGCTGAATAGCACTTTGTATAATAATATCTCTGAATTGTACACCAAAGGTGGTTTAAACAACATATTTTGTTACACACATTTTATCATAATCATTTTTAAAACTACTTTTACTACAACAACTTGCCACACTTCTCTCAGTTGTCCTGTTCAAATGTTATTTCACTCATCTCTGGCTATAGTCCCCTGCCTCCTGCCTTAGTCTATCCAGAACAGTTTCACAGGGGTCCAGAATTTTAAATTATAGAGGAGTTAGAGTCCACATGAATTCAGTTTGCTATTTTTAAACCTTATTGTTTTACCTACTCCATTCTATTTTTTCAAGTCTAGATTCTTTTATTTTATTTCAAAAGATTTATTGTACAGCAGGGTAGTTATAATTAGTAGCAACATATTGCTCCATCGCAAGTATAGACATTGGAATGTAAGTTCTCTTTATCTTAAGACAACAATTATGTGATGATGTGTTTGTTACACAGCTAGAATTTAGCTATTCCTAAATGTAATCATATTTCAGTCACACCCAAAAAGAAGGTAATCTATCAAATAAGATAAGCAATTGTGAAGCAAATTGACTAGAATATTATATGAACAATTCTATCATGCATCACTCAACAAGTAAGCTTTTAGTATTTTTATGTACTTTGTTTTACTTATTTATCTTCAAGATACAGGGTTTGCACAATGGATTCTCTAATTGCATTAGTGACTTTTCTTTTAACAAAAGTACCTGGGAAAAGCAGTTTAAGGAATGAAGGGTTAATTTTGGCTTAGAGGTTAAGGTGTTATCTGCTATCCTGATGGAGAAGGCATGGCAGCTGAAGCAAGTGGTGACTGTACAGCTGTAGTGAGAAAGTACTTTCTCCATCTTGTTCGGTCCAAGAACAACTCCAGCCCATGGTTATAGATAGCCTTCCCACCTCAACTCAATCTACACATGGACAGAGGTCTGTCCCCTAAGTGATTTCAGAACCTGCCAACTTGACAACCAGTCTGAACTAATACTTCACAACTACCACAACCTGTTAAACCTTCTGCCTCTTAAGGATGAGTCATTTCATATAGAGTTTCCTGGGGATTCCCTGAAGATACCGATCATGACAGAGAAGAAAGGGATTGTCCCTTTGTCCAAGCACCAAAATGTGAATGCTAGAGTGTGAAGGTCCAGTTTTAGAAAGAAAAAAAGAAAAGAAAAGAAAGAAAGAAACTTCAAATCCCCTAAAAGGCCTGGCTTGGACTGAGCTTTCTTACTGACTTGTGCACTCCCAGGAGAGCCCAGATGCTCCCCACTGCCTGATCTCAGGGTCCACACCTGGGAGAGCATGCTGAATCAAGCTCCTCCAGGACAACCTGCCATAGCACCGTGCTGTTCAGCAGCTGAGTGAGACTGTACCTTCGGATTTTGTCATGACAATGAGCTTCGTGTAGGTCTTCTCTACACTCAACATTATGCAGAATCCCAGTCATCGGATAGATTTTTCTCCCCACAACTCCACGTACAGATTTTCTTAATTTCTTTCCCCTGACGGTGGGGGAGTGGTTTGTGGACATGTGTGAGAGAAAGAGGATTATGAGGGGGGATGGGTTAGGACACACTTACATTTTCAGCTGCCAGGACTCCCAGGCCTTAATCCAGCCAGGATCTCAATGGAAACTTAACACCACCCTAGTGACCCTGCACTTGCACAGAGCCTCAAGTCACCAAATAAGGCAAGTCATTTGTCATGTGAGCCATAAATATTTACATCCATCAGTGACAAATGTGTAAAGACTGTGGACTGACGGGGTAGTTTCAGCTGCCCTGCTGGAGCCTGTCAAGACTTACTCTTAACTCCCATAAACCCCAAAGACTGATCTATGCTGGCTGAGTAAGAATATGCCCTCCCGCTTGTTAGCCTACTCTGTCAAGTCTAGATTCTTAAGAACAAAAACCATATACTCCCAGCTACTGCTACCAGGTCTGATATGCAATATTTGACAAATGTTAATCAAATAAATTAAACTAAGAAAGTGTTGTGGGAACTCAACCTGCCAATAGCCTTAGGATAGCAAGCACTAGGGCATGGTCTTGTCTGTCAGGTGACAAGTGATAAGCTGGAGGGAAAGCTGCTCTCTTGCTCTGGCTTGTGCTTGGCACGGTTGGAGAACAAGGAGCAGAGAGGTGGCTGCAGGATCGGCAGTGGCATCTGCAAGTAATCTTTCTCAATTTATTTTTAAATTGTATATGCATTGGTGTTTTGTCTGCAGGTATGTCTGGATGAGAGTGTCAGATCTTGGAGTTGAATTGCATGTGGGCACTGGGATTTGAACCTAGGTCATCTGGAAGATCATTCAGTGCCCTTAACCGCTGAGCCATCTCAAAGGAAACCCAGAAGGATATATTTTGGTTCTGGTTTTGATGTTGTTGTTTTTCAATCCATCTGTCAACTCAAGTAGAACATGCATCTTGATTGTTATGGACACAAGATGTTCATGCAGTGGTCTTTATGTCTGAAGAGGACAGCTGTACACTGGTGGAAAGGCACGAATATCTCTAGCACAACGGAAGTGCTCTGTGCGAGCTACAGCCAGAGCTCCAGAGTTAGCTTGTGTTAAGACTCGATCTGTGTTTTCACTTCTACTGCAACTCAACTTGATATAAAAGACTAAAAATTAGAAACTCTATAGTATCAATAACCTTCAGCTATTGAGGACTGAACCAGGCTGCAGATTGCCACTCTTTGCTCTAAGTCCTTTGTGGTTTCATGGGTGACTCTGAGTGGGCTATGTCAGAAGATGGGGATTTTTTTAGAAAGTGTGTCAGCATGAAGAGGATCATCCTGCACATGGAAGTTTCTGGAGAGTGGTGGCTCTGGCTGGTCTTTTCTGAATTGAACTAGAGTTGGGTCCATGTTATCAGTGTCTTCTCTAGTGTTGGTTATGAAGTCAATGGAACCAGTTTTGTGCACTGTGGTAGGAGTGGAGAGAATGGTCATAAATACCAAGTGAATATTCAAAGCAGCAGTTAATGAGGCAGAATTTGAGAGTAATACCCAAAGTGAAAAAATGGGGAAGTCATGAAGATGAAGTCAGGCATAGGCAGCGAACAGGTGGTAGATGGACAAAATTCATGGGTAGAACTTTTCCCTAGACTGCTTTAACTAAGGCTAAAGAGGAGGATGCTGGGAGATAGAGGCAAGGAGGATGCTGGGGCACAGAGGCCTCTCCTACTGGTTGTAACTGAAGGATGATGTTGGCCACTTTCTCAGTCACAAGTTGCTTTTTCAGGAATGTTAGAGGGCGGTTGTGAATATCTCAGTGATGCTCAACTACAACCCTGGCTCCAAAGAGGAAGAAATCAGTGATATATTAATGAGTCACAATTACATCTGCTGATATGGTGATTAAAATAGGCTAAGACAGTTCTACTGAGGAATTTTAACTCTGTAAAGTGTGAAGGTGACATACATTGAATGGAGATCACACTTCAAATTTTAAACTTTGATTCTTTTCATGAACTAGTGATATGTTCTGTTCTATGACTTTTATGGTATAGAGAGTGAGCTGCTGCTGTGATCAAGAGAATAAACTCTAGTGTGCAGCTGTTAAGAGTATTAGAAGTATTTTTGAGTTATATTTTCAATATATGTTGAGTTTAAGACAACACAAATCCATTGGAATTGAAGACAATCTTTACACTGGTTTTTATTTTTTCTTCAGTGGCATACTTAGTTTGGCATTGACCAAATACTTCAGAAACATAACCAAGATCCCTCTAATTCAGTCAGTTGTGCAAATGAAAGCATTTGAGTCATACTGAAAACATTTAGCAAGATCAAAGCAACTTGTCAATTCATGTTTGAGCACTCAGTCCTTTAGATGTCATTGAAATTGCTGCATTTTAAAATGGACAAATGTTTTGGGTGCTAAAATTTCAACCCCACATACGCTGTTTGCGATTTTATGTTCTGAGCAAATTGTCATCATGCATATTTCTGGAAATTTGAGATGTCCCAATTTAGATGCTTGTTTTTCTTTCTTTCATCTTGCTTAGATTTCTAACCTCACTTAAAATGAGCCTCTATCTTCTGAAGGAAAAGTTCTAGGAGATCACTGAGGTTTTGATTTCTGTCCTTTGTGCTGGTCTAGGGTCAAAGAACTATTTCTTCTGCTTTGCATTTTAAGCAAGATGCCACTCCATCTAGATCCTCTAGAATTTAGTAGGTAAAAACAAAAGCCCTGGCTGAGAAATTTGAATATGTTGCCTTTCCACCATATCAATTTGGGGTGAGTTATTTATTTCTTTTATTTTAATACTTATTTGATAAAATTGGCAAAATACTGAGTTTCTGAAATCAAGCAATGAGGGTATGGGATATAAACAAGGCTGTCCACAGAATGAGAGTCAATAACACACAAAACAGCAAGGAGCCCTAGAGGCTTAGTTATTTACAACAAAGAGCATGCTGGGCTGTGTCTGAGTCAACTTTTATCCTAAATACTCACTTCACACTTGAGTAAGCAGCTCAAGTAAAGTCAAAGAGATTAGACCATGCACTAAGGAGGACATTGTCAATTGTAGGAACTGAACAACCTCCAAACAGGGAGAGGTTACACAAAAGAAAGTTACCATCAGCCAATGGAGAAATGTTCCAAATTCTCTGCACTAGAAAACAAAATCTTTACTTAGAAAATAGGAGTCCAAGACTTGATCTTGTGTCCATCATTTGCTCTCTTAGACGGAGCAAGGCTTTCCACAGACTTATAATAGCCCTTTCTATACTACTGTGCATAGGGCTGACATAAGTGTTGGTAAAATAGACCCACTGAAACATGAGCAGTTTCTCCAAGTGGAAATGTGTCCTATTCATTGTGATACTGCACTTCCATGCAAATGAGGCTGTCAGAGATCAGGAAAACTCTGAGAAATTCATAGCATAATTTTTCATGTCTGGGAATGTGGCTTAGTTGGTAGTGTGCTTAACTACCATGCATAAGGTCCTGGGCTTGATACCAGTACTATAAAACAAACAACAAACAAACAAACATACAAACAAAAAATCCTCAAACATAATTTTTATAAACTAAACTTTAATTCATTTTGTAACATACAGCTACAAAATATATTATTAAGCAGAAGGGAAAAGAGGTTATGAAAACTTTCCAAAAGTCCACAAATTTACTGAGATAATTATGTTTCTGTAAGAATTAATATTGATTAAAAAGCCATAAAATAAATATAAGAATATAGAGCTGTTTCATATGATAGGCATTGGATATATATATGACTACTGAGCATTCAGTATGTGGTTAATTCAAATTGAGACAGGTAAACACTACATTGGATTTTAAAGACAATATTTACAAAGAATATAATTTCTAGAAATATTGAACAAGTACTAGAAAAATAATATTGTGGATCTTCTGGGTTAGATAAAATATGTTATTAAAATTGATTGTTACCTCTAGCTTTATTTTCTAATGTAGTTAGCAGAAAATTTAAAGTTAAATATGTGGTTCTATTCTATTTTTATTAGATAGTAGTCATGCAGAGAATTGAACATATCTAATTATATATCAGCTCTGTGTTTCTAAACTGAAACAAAAATGAAAATCTTATAGACACATATGAAGTGCTAGGTTTCACAGAAAGTATTAATGTGTAGATGCTTCTAACATAGAGGGGTCTTGTAATTGCTAAGTCCACAATAAGTTAAAAATGCTTTAATATACACAAAATACTGGAAATCACGGCTCAACAGCCCATTCTACTGTAGAATATAGCTGATTTTCCATTCTGGTTTCATGTCTATTTGAGAGCTGAAGTTTCTTCCATTGTCTAGCATCCTGGGAGAGTATTATAAAGTATGCACATATTGATGTAGTTTAGATTAAAAAGATTAAAAGTTCAAAATTTATTTTATAAATTATACTAAATATTTCTTTCTTTTATATATACCATTGCAGATTCAAGAAATTGTTAAATGCAACTATGGCAAGGGGAACAATGCTCATTTCTTCCAAAAACAAAATAAAAGTTAAAACAAATAAGAAAATAACCCAAATATATTCCCCCAAATGTATCCAAATGGCTTTACCAATGTAAATGGTCCTATGATCATGAGTATGAGACACATATGGGTAAATCATGTGTATAAAAAGCCCACCCAGGCATAGTATATCTTTGATTGTTTATTTTGTTTTCTTTCTGTGTCAGGATCTCATTATGTAACTCATGCCAGTTTATAGCTCATATTTCTTCTGTCCCTTCCTCTCATAATCTGGGATTGGTGGCATGTTGTCATCACAGCTACTTTATTCATTTTAGGTCACATTAATACCTTCTAGCTCTGAGGACGTGGTGATTATAATAGCATAGAACAAGCTTCTATATATTATATTCTATATAATAGCAGAGAACAAGTTTCATCTACTACACGGGGTTGAGTCAAATCAGGCCCATGTTCACAATGTACCTGTAGCTTAGCATTACCTAGGAGAACCAGCAAACTCTTAATTTATTAATAGATGGCAGATTTCATCAGTCACATTCACTATCAAGCTAATGGGGTTAGCTTGTTAAACAACTGCAATAAAAGACTCATTGCTTTTGCATCATATATATATATATATATATATATATATATATATATATATCAGAGGGTCTGGTTCAAACTCACATAGGTTCTATGCTTACTGCTTCATTATGCTTGAGTTCATATGAACTTTGCTCAGTTGATTCAGAAGACCTTGTTCTCCTGGTGTCCCCCATTATCTCTAGCTCTTATACTCTTTGCACCTCCTCTTCTGCAGGGTTCCTTGAGCTCTGAGGGAAGGGATTTGATATAGGCATTCCATTTAGAGCTGTGTGTCCCAAGTATACCTCTCTCTCTCTCTCTCTCTCTCTCTCTCTCTCTCTCTCTCTCTCTGTGTGTGTGTGTGTGTGTGTGTGTGTGTGTGTAAAATGTCTGGCCCTGGGTCTCTGGTCTCTGTATCTGTTCCCATCTGTTGCAGGAGGAAGCTTCTCTGATGATGACTGAATAAGGTACTATTATATGAATACAGCAGAATATCATTAGAAGCCATCTTATTGATAATTTTTTAGACCAGTGGTGTTTGGTTTTATCCTAGATCTCTGAGATATCTAGTCTCTGGTTCTTGGTCATTCAAGCAGTGTCAGGTATGGCTGGACCTCAAGTCAAATGAAGGAGAGAATACAGGGAGAGACACCTGAAATTGAGTAGCATTTGAGGGATGATATGGAAATGAGCAATGTTCAGTTGGGACTCCATATTGCCTATTTTTAGGAGATCTCATCCATATATATATATATATATATATATATATATATATATATATATATCCATATCATCCCTCCAATTACCTTGACCTCCAGCTATCTCTCCCTGCATTGCCTCACTCAACAGTATCTCCTGTCTGCTTCCCCATGTGATGCTCCTATTCTAGTCCCTACCCAGCCCTGGTCCACCCATAAAATCTATTCTCACTCCAAGGAAGATCCATATGCCCCCCAGTCTTTTTCTTATATCAAACCTCTCTGCATCTATGGATTGTAGGTTGGTAACAATTTGTTTAATAGCTAATAGAAAGAGAGGTATGGAATTCATTCACTTATATGTTGATATTTTTATTCTATTGAAGCAGAATCTCTCTGTATTTTGGGGTAGTTTGGCACTCATTGCACAGGTGGGGTTGGCCTTGAACTTGTGGTAATCTTCTGTTTTTCCTTCTTTAAAACTGAGATTATATAGCGTTTGCCACAATGCCTGGTAATACTGATATTATTGAGGAGTAATGGTAAAAGATCAAGAGGACTTTAGTCAGAAGAAATAAAGAAAGACAGAAAACAAGAAATGGAATGTTGTTTTAGGATCACAAGTAATTTATTTACTGCAAGACAAGAGGTGGCTGAGAAGAATCAGGTAGGAAATGATCATAACATTAAAAATATTTGAAGGACATGACAGAGAGCTCAACATTTCTGAAGTGGTGGAGAGTCTTTGAGAAGTTGTGATAAGGAAAACCTTTGAAATCTATAATTGCAAGGAAGATTTGTGTCTTAGGCATGTGGTCCTACATCATAGTAATGAAGTAGAGGAGATCAAAGTATTAGCAAAGTGTGATAATTAAGAGGCTGTGGCAGATAAGTGGTGGTTTAGAAGTGAAATTCAGAGATGGCATACCTACACACATTCATCATAAAATTAGTGAAAACTTGTGATTAGTTTTAATTGGAAAGAGGAAATAAAGTATATCAGAGTGTTTAATATATCACTTAAGTTTCTACCTTAAGTAAAAGGAGTGTGCCATTGTCTAGGTTAGAGAAAATAGAGAATTAATTAAGAAGAGAGAAAATGAACAGGGAGAAAGACATCAAATTAGATGTGCTGAGCCCCAGTGTGTTCATGGAACATCTGACCACAGGAGTTTAGAAGGAACTTTCTTACTAGGACCTCCAACCAAGGGAGAGCTGAAGGCACTGATTTGTAACTCATTTGCACAGTTTGAGGCACAACCAGTAATGTGATGCTCATAACAAAAGATGACAATCCAGGAAACTATGTCAGTAACATCAGAAGAGCTAACAGAACAAGCAAACAAACATGCACACCAGAGTCTGATGTAACAGAAATGTGTGGGGGAAAGTTTTAAAGAGTAGAGTTTTGTCTAAGGAACAAGACGACAAAAATATCTACCAACAATGGGGATGATACTGAAAACCTAGGACAGAGAAAATACAGTGATGAGAGACATTGGTGACATGATAATACCAGAGACGTTTTGTCTAGGAAGAGGAGAAGAGAATATAATCTTCTGATTGTGCAGGAAGGAAAGTGGTGTTGGCAATGGATGCAGCTTTGCTGTAGGGTGAGATGTATTAAAAGTTTTTCGGAAAGCAATGGAGTCACCTTCTGAGAATGAGGATCATTGGCTAGCATTGGAGTTTTGAGGAGAGTTATGATATGTTTGAGACATTTCAAAGGAGAAGAGAATTAAATAAATAGTGACTGGGTCTGCCTAGGTGCACAACTTTTCCCAGTAGCTCTTGGCAAGCTCAGCAGGATGGCAAAGGCATGCCATAGGATGGATCACATAGCTTACTGTTGCAGTAACTGGATTTCGTAGCACAGGGCATCATGGAGCTTGGGTTCTTGAGAGACACTTGGTGACTGGAAAAGCCAGGAGGCTCTGAGCAAGTAGAAAAGTAAGGTTATATAGAGTAAGGTTATAGATGCAGGCATAAGAGAAGCAATAAGAAGTTTTATTGCCTCTGTGATTTTAAATAATGGAGGATAGATACAAAAATAAGGACAGTTATGGCAAGTGGGTTGATTTAGAAGCATTTTGGTGGATAGCGTCAGGTCTGTGGTGTTAATGAAAATGTCCCTGATTCAAGTTCATATGCAAAGAAAAGCCTTGGTGCTGGTTACTCCACATAACTATTTGATAACCCAGACAGTCATTCAACAGGAGGGAGAGTTAAAGTGTAAGCCACAGGGCCCAAATACCAGGAATGTAAACATGCAGCCAGGAAAGCAGCACGTAACAGATGTAAGTCGCCAGTGTCACATGACCCTAAAATATGGATGTGGTAAGTTGCATGACTTAACCCTCAAAGCCATCTATGCACTAGTGTCTGGAGCCAGTAACTACACTGCTTTACATGATAAGAAAAATAATGTTTCCTGATTGACTAAGCTGAGATATTTGAGAGGGGAATGTTATCCTGGGTTTTCTATGTAGAGCCAGTGCACTTCTGAAAATCCTTATAAGAGGGGTGAGATAGTCAGAGCCAGAGCTGATGACACAGGTAGAGGTAAAAGGATGTAGAAGCATGAGCCAACGCCAGTAGTCTCTAGAGGTTCGAAAACACCAGGAAATAGATTCATTCCAGACACTTCTGAAGGAATGTAGTCATGCCAACACTTTGATTTTTAAGGCTTCTTATGTTGACAAATTATAAAATATTACACATATGTTTTGAGGTTTTTGCTATTGTTATTGTTTCCTAAGACAAAAGAGGACATGGAATATAGTAGTTTCAGACAGGCTGTCATTTACACTGGAGCCGGTTATAAAGTGTGTTATGTAGTAATGTGCCACAGACCACCCCAGCTGGTTATGAGAGTCCCTGGAATGAGGGTCCTCGAAGAATAGGTGAGTAAGGATTTGATGACAAACAGAAACAAACACAGAGGCAGTTTGAATCTGTATTTTGTATTTCTCAAACGAGGTTTTATATAGAGATATTTCTCATGGGATATTTTTCTTAAACAAACTCAAACATATGACATTATTGTTACTTGGCATAGTGACAAAGAGATCCAAAACACAGAATCATCCAGGGTTAATCAAAACACAAAATTGTCCTTGATTAATCAAAACATAGGACTGTCCTTGATTAATATAGGATCATGCAAGGCTAACCACATATTTCTTAAATCAAATTAATATATTTTTATGGTCAGTTATTGCTTAACATCTATTACCTAGTTCTAGTGAGTTTTTGAAGAATTGGGCTATTTTAACTATTTAAATTCTTTCTTATAAAAAGCTTTTGTTATCTGACACTTAAGCCCACGTTCGGTGACAAATGTACAACCATAGGAAATTTTACTGTTGGGAAAGTTTTTACTATTTGTACTTACGTGAATGACATGAATGATTTGGAAAGCGCTGGTTTTTCCTAAGCTGAGATCTTAGGGGATGTTTTCTTATCTATTTATTTTGTTTAAAATGTCAGTATAGGTTTTTAGGAACATGCTGTTAATGTGAAAAAAAAGGAATAGAAGAACAAACAGAAATTGCCATGAGTTTCACAGCCCAATATTTTTCTCTGGCTGAGAATTCCACAACCATTTCCAGGAGACCTTCTTTCTTTTGAAGTTATCGCCTCTGTCTGTGGAACTTGTCTACTGGATTTGGTGTGGCAGTAATGAAGCCAGAGAAGACCTTATAAACAAGAAATACACTAGTAATAATTGAGTTCTATGTGGTTAGTACAGAGAATCTGTGCTAATTAGTTTCTATTCTACAATACTAACTCCTTAGATTAACTTTTAAGTTTGTTCATCTGTCCAATAAAGAAGCTAAAGCTTAGGGAATTTAGGAATCTGTGTAAAGACACACAGCTTAGAGATATTCCATAAATAGGAATTAGTGAGGAGAAACCTCAAAAATCTAAAAATAGATCTGCCATGTGACCCAGCTATACCACTCCTTGTATATGTCCAAATGACTTGATATCTCTCTACAGAGATACCTGCTCAATCATGTTCAAGGTCACTCTGTTCATAATAGCTAGGAAATGTAAGCAGCCTAGATATCCATCAATTGACAAGTGCATAATGAAAATGTGATATATATATATATATATATATATATATATATATATATATATATATACTTATACACACTAGTAAAGAAAAATGAAATCATGAAACTTACAGTTTTTTTTTCTTTTTCAATATGAAGTCAAATATTGTTCTTTTTTAATCTTTGAAGAATTGTTTTGGGACTTTGTTGGAGATTGCATTGAATTTGTAGATTGCATTTGGTAAGATTGCCATTTTTACTATGTTCCAACTGATGCATGAGCATGGGAGATCTTTCGATTTTCTGATCTCACAATTTCTTTCTTTAAAGACATAAAATTCTTGTCATATAGGTCTTTCATTTATTTAATTAGACTTACCCCAAGATATTGTATATTATTTATGGCTATTGTAAAGGGTGTTCTTTCTCTGATTTCTTTCTCAGCCTATTTATCATCTGTATATAGGAGGGCTTCTGTTCCGTTCTGTTTTGTTTTTGAGTTAATCTCGTATTCAGCCACAATACTGAAGATGCCTATCTGCTGTAGGAGTTCCTTGTAGAATTTTTGCGGTCACTTATGTATACTATCACATCATCTGCAAATAGTAAAAGTTTGACTTTTTCTTTTCCAATTTGTATTCCCTTGTCTCCTTTTTTTTTTTTTTTGCCTTAATGCTGTATTGAGTAGATATTGAGGGAGTGGACAACTTTGTATTATCCCTGGTTTTAATGGAATTACTTTAAGTTTCTCTCCATTTAATTTGAGGTTGGCTTGATGTATTTGTCATTATTATGTTTAGGTATGTTCCTTGTATCCTGATCTCTCCATGACTTTTATCATAAAGGGGTGTTGGATTTGCCATAGTTTTTTTTTTTTCAGCATCTAATGAGATGATCATTCATTTTCTTTTCCTTCAATTTGTTTATATGGTGGATTACACTGCCAAATGTTCATATGTTGAACTATCCCTGCATCTCTGGGATGAAGCTTACTTGATCACGGTGGATGCTTTTTTTGATGCGTTCTTCAATTATGCTGGCCCGTATTTTATTATTTTTGCATCAATGTTTATGAGGATGATTGGTCTATAATTCTTTCTTTGTTGCATCTTTGTTTGGTTTGGGCATCAGGATAATTTTAATAAAGAATTTGGCAATATTCTTTCTGTTTCTATTGTGGGGAACAATTTGGGGAGTATTGATATCAGCTCTTTTTTGCAATTCTGATAGAATTTTGTGCTAAAAACCCTCTGGCCCTGGGTTTTCTATTTGTTTTTGTTTTGTTTTTGGTTGAGATTTTAATGACTGCTTCTATTTCCTTGGGCATTATAGGTCTATTTAAATTGTTTATCTGGTCTTGATTTAATTTTGGTATGTGGTATCTATCAAGTAAGTTGTCCATTTCTTTTAGATTTTGTTGCTTTTGTCCTACTGTGCTATGACCTTTCCTCTTAACACAGATTTCATTGTGTCCCTTAAGTTTGGCTACATTGTGGGTTCGTTTTCAATGATTTCTAGGAAGTCCTTAATTTCATGTGGTCAATTTTAGTGACAGTTTCATGAAGTACCAAGAAGAGGACATATTCTTTTGTGTTTGGGTGAAATGTTCTACAGACATCTATTAAGTCAATTTGAGTCATAACATGTTAGTTAGTTGTTTCTTGTTAAGTTTTTGTCTGGCAGACAAGTCCAATGGTGAGAGTGGTGTATTGAAGTCTCCTACTATTAATGAATGGTGTTTGAGGTGATGGTAGTAGTAGTGTATATTTTCCCCTCTTTTTGTTTTGCTGTTGTGAGATTATCTATTGCCTGTGCATTTGTGAGTGTAGATGAGTTCCTTGGATTGGAGTTTTCCTTGTAGTACTTTCTGTAGTGCTGATTTATAGATAGGTATTATTTAAATCTGGTTTTGTTAGAAAATATCTAGTTTTCTCCATCTATGGTGATTGAAAGTTTTGCTGGGTAAAGTATTTCTATTCTGGGATGGCATCCATGGACCTTTAGTATCTATGGAACATCTGTCCAGGACCTTCTGGCTTTTAGAGTCTCCAGTGAAATGTCTAGTATAATTTTGATATGTCTGTTTTTGTGTTTCAGCTGCATTGGAATGTTCAGGTCTTGCTGCTGTAGGATCACTGGGTTCTAGTTAGTGCCATATTGTTCTTTTAGTTGTTGAATGCATTATTACCCCAGTGTTTACTCATCTATTTTGCCAAGTAGTGTGGTTTGAACCTGTGCCTATGTAGTCTGCTAGACTTGCAGAAGAGGGCTGGCCACAGAGAGGGTGGGTGTTCAGGTGCCTGCTTGCTGGCTGGTGGGGACTGCACCAGAGCAATGGAGTTCCACCAGAGGTGGGGGCAGGGCCCAACTGCCTTGCTAGTGCTGGGATGGGAGGGTGAGGAGCACAGAGTATACCCTGGAGTTTAGTTAGGGTCTAGACTTTGGGAAGTGTGTTATTCACCTGTTTTTTCCAACTGCTGTGGTTTGCACCTGTGCCTATATAGTGTGCTGGGATTTTGGGGAGGTGCTTGCCATGGGGACAATGTTCAGTTGTGTTAGGTTGGGTAACAGAGTGGTTCTTGGAGGGACAGTATCCCTGAAGATTTCTTGTTCCACCAGGTCATGCTGGTCATGCCCTTCAACCCCAAATAAACACTCAGAGATGCTACATTAATTATTAAACTATTGGCCAATGGCGAGGGCTTCTTATTGGCCAGCTCTGTCTTAATTATTAACCCTTTTCTCTAAATCTATGTATTTCTATGTGGCCTTATTTTACCGGAGAATGACTGACATGTTCTATTCTCCCACTCCCTACAAGGTTTCCTCCTGCAGTCTCTCTCTGCCTACTCATCCCAGAATTCTCCTCTTCTCCTAGTCCTGCCTATCTTCCTGCCACTATTGGCTATTGGCCAAACAGTGTTTTATTTATCAACCAATAAGAGAAACGTATATACAGAAGGACATGCCCATCAGTACAGTGTGTAGTGGGGCTGGGGGCATAGCTTGGAGGCAATTCTCTCACCTGCCTTTTGCTTGTGGGGACTGCACCAGAACAGTGGAGCTCCATCAGAGGCAGGAGCAGGGCCCAGGTCACTCTTTCTTTTTGATTGCCTTCAGAACATGAGGGTAAGACACTATTTTTGGAGATACCACACCCTTCAGTCACAGGAAGTAGAGGAATTGAACAGGTCCTGACATGGAAGCTTCCTCCCTGAGAGATAGCTCTTATAGTATCAGAGGGTGCATTGTAAACTGCCAAGAGAAAATTGATCAACATCCTTACCTAGCTAGAAAGCCTTAAAATCTCAATGACAGGACTGGCAAAATGCCTCCAGTGTGGTGATAGTGACACATGCATCTTGGAGTAATCAACAGCTGTTTAATTGGACCTAAATTCCAATCAGCTAGAGAAAACTTATACTTAGCACTGTAAACTTAGCTCAGAATCTGTGTTATTACCATATTTGTGATAGTTTCAATGTGAATGGCCCCCATAGGTCTGTATGGGTGAATGCTTGTTCCCCAGGAGAAAAAGAGAAAGAATTATAGAAGGGACATGGAAGGAATGGAGGATGAAGAGAGTGGAAATGAGGCAATACTGTTATACTCAGGTATGAGAGCTTCAATTTAAATGAAAGACCTTCCGTAAATATTTGAGACAAATCTCAAAGCACTGGATTGAATATTCCAAAACTACAGACACATGCTCTCTTGATTTCCACCCTATTGCCCCTCAACAGCCTTAGCATAAGTTCCTGTCGCTACCTGGGACTTGACACTGCAACTATCATCCTAGAGCAATCCCATTGTAATGCTGATATATGAAGTCACAGGCAGTTACAGAGTTCTAGTTCAACATTCAACACATATCCAGATGATAGACATTGATGTTTCCTCTTGGAAACATGAGCAAATCTTTCATCACTAAGTAAATGTGCCTATAATCTCTCTGGCTTCTATTATTTCTGGTTGGCATAGCGCAAATCACATAGCTTCAGTTTCTAATTTAATGGAACATTAAACATCCATTTCTGTTTCCTAAATTACACAGTGCCTGTTATCTATAGAGCTTACATGCAAAGTGTTTAACTGGAAAATGGAAATAAAAATAAGAAAACGGTGAGTGGCTGATATTAAGACTCATAAGCGATCCCCTAATATTATTTAGTCCAGTAGGTAATGAGTGATAAAAATTTTTATTAATTTTAAAATTAAGACTTGTTTCCTTTAGCTAATGAGGTTCTCATTTATCTTTTGTACTCCAATCCAGTGCGTCTGGAAACATCCCAGTCTTATTGATTATGGCATATTGGTACTCTCCTTCTTCTCCCCTCCTCCCTCCCTCCCTCCCCCCTCCCTCCCTCCCTCCCTTCCTCCCTCAGTACTACACTTCAGATAGAAGACATGGATTCTAATAGTTCACTTGTACACCAGGAAATAATTTTGCCAAATTCATTTTCAAATTTCAATAAGAAAGAGAATATACATAATCTAAAAGCTGCATTTTGCTGAGGATGTTCAAAAGATATAGTTTATTCTTTTCATTGATTTTAAACATATGGAAAATGTATTTAAAATTTCTTCTGACAGATTCAGAAGTGAAAACAGGTACCCGGTAAGATGAATGCATGGATCTTCCTGTAGGGGAAATAGTCTGTTATTTAAGTTTATTGTTTATTTAAAATCATTTGGGAGTAACAGATTCTTTCCTTTCACACCACAAACATAGTAGGTCAAGTTGCTACCCCAAAAGATCCTGACCATCATTTTTCACATTATGAAAGTTTAGTATGTGCCATGCATGCATGCCATTTTTTGAATCAGTTTCTCCCATTGGAGAGCATCACTATTTCTTCCATGAGTGAAGTATCACATGGCTTTCCTTAAGTTTTGCTGCTGGTTAGGGATTGAAAGGGCATTGCCTATCACTCTCCATCCTATCAATGATTTCATCTAGGCTGCTGCTCTAGGAAAACTTTGGCTCATTGCTGTGCCTTTCTTTTGGCTCCTTCTTGTTTTATCTGCTTTCATTTCCTGCATCACCCAGCACCACACTCCATATACTCAGGCTTTCCAAACATAAAATTGTTTCTACATTTTTATACAAAGTAATCTATTGCTTTTTTTCTCCACTTTCTTTCTTTGCTGACCATCCCATAAACATGTTCATTCTAGAACTAGAGGTAGTTTTGCTGATTGAATACAGCCCTTTGTATTCTGGTATTCCAGTTAGAATGAGCTATTTATTAATTATTTCTTTCTTACAGATTCATATTTCTGAAGGAATTTACACTATACAATACCTATAACTAATAACAATGTTAACTCTCTTATATGCACAAATGTCTGGAATCATAGTTCTAGTAATGTGTAGGTAGAAAATGACAAAGTCAAGAAATAGAAAAACACCTCTGATATTAAGAGTTTAGAACATTGGGGTCAGATACCTAAAGATGCTGAGGAACATAGGCAACTCTCCCTTAAACTGACAGTGTTTAGCCACAGAGGTTAATGGAATGCTTTCTTAGTAACAACTAAGATATAATATATATATATATATATGTATATATGTATATATGTATATATGTATATATATATTTATATATATATAAAACATGTAAAGTTTGTGTCATGGCTTCTTTTGTAACATGAATAATAAAAACCCAGATATTGGGGTTCAAGCTGAAGATCAGAGAAGCAGCCAGCCACTAGCTCTTACCTCTACCAAGGCTGAAATGGAGATCCTGTCTTCCCTGACCAGAAACTCCATCTCTCATGAGACCCTTTGCTTCTTCTTTATATAACTCTCTAGTTCTGGGATTATAGGCATGAACTCTGTTAATGTTTTAGACTGATTAACTTTTGTGTAGTCCAGGGTGGTCTTGGACTCACAGAGATCCATCTGCCTCTGTATCCTAAATCCTGGAATGAAAAGTGTGGGCCACCACTGCCCAGGTTCTATGACTAACTAATATGGCTGGCTTTACATGATCTTCAGTGCTTTATTAGATCATAAACAATGTATTACCACATTCTGTATTAGTCAGGCTTCTCTAGAGGAATAGAACTTATGCAAGGAATTTATTAGAATGGCTTACAGGCTGTTGTCCAGGTAGTTCAACAATGGCTGTCTACCAAATGAAGGATCAAGAATCCAGTAGCTGTTCAGTTCACAAGGCTGGATGTCTCAGCTGATATTCAGTATACATCAGAATCCCAAAGAAGTAGGCTCTAATGCCAGTAAAAGGAATGGACGTTGTGATGGTGAGAGCAAGAAAAAGTAGAGAGAGGGGGGGAGGGAGGCAAAAATGGACAGCAAGCTTCCTTCCTTCCTCCATGTCCTTTATATTGGCTGCCAGTAGAAGGTGTGGCCCAGGTTAAAGGTGGATCTTTCCACTACAAAAGATCCAGATTGAAAGTGGATCTTTCAACTTCAAATGATTTAATTAATAAAAAAGTCCCTCACACGTGTATTCAGCCACTTGTGTTTTAGTTAATTACAGATGTAGTCATGTTCATTACCAAGAATATCTATTACAGCTTCCAAAATCAATAAAGTAATTTCATGATGACATTCAAGACCAACTGAAACACAGTATAAACACAACAGCATCTAACTAGTCAGCCTTCTCCATAGATGCAATAGCTCTGAGGGCCAATAGCCAAGAAGATGACCTCAATTTAGATACCTGAGGAACATTTAAAACTGCTCTCGGAGCTGGAAAGTTGGCTCAGAAGGTAAGAGAACTTGTTACTCTTGCAAAGAACTTTGTTTCAGTTGCCAGCACACAAATGGGAGCTCACAATCATCATAACTCCATTTCCAAGAGATTTAATGCCTCTTCTGGCCTTTGTTGGTACAAAGGTATAAGTACATGCATGCAGACAAATAATTATACATGTCAAGTAAAATAAGTACATCTAAATAAAAAAGCAGCTCATTTCTAATTCTAAAATTAGTTTGTTAAAGTCCAGTGGTTAGTAATGTATGCAACAGTGTCTACTTTTAACAAGGAAAGGGAAACTGAGGGGATGGAGGAGAGAAGGAAGTGTAATGGATAGTAAAAAATGATATGAATAATTTTTAATAACAATTTAGGCTTTTTCCGACTTTAAAGGTTTCTGTGCTAAGAAAGAGTATAGTGAAGATGGTGTAGCCAGTAAAGAAAACATGTAGCAATATATTCACTTCAGGGAAGTATTATTTACCATTATTTGATTTTTCTATGCTCTTAGAACTTCATTTTGAGACTTTATCCTCAAGGTAACATTGTGAAGACACAGGTTTAGATTAGGCCATGTAGGCTGTGTCTTTATTAATGGGATCTGTGCCTTATAAATTGGCTTGAGGGAAACTAGCTAGACCTTCACGACTTTCTGCACTAAATTACTACACAGCAGGTATCCATCTGCCAGCCCTAGAATTGTGATTAATACATTCCTAGTCTTTATAAATTATGAAGTCCAGAGGGTTTTATTATAGGAACTCAAATGGACTAAGGCACTGTCCATCCATGGACTCACAGAAATACTAAAACCCAGAGATACATAGCAAGGCAGCACCAATGGCTTTAGATTGAATCGAGTGGGCAAGTAGCACTCGACAGGAGGAAGAATAGGAAGCCATGCCATAAACTTAAGTAGATGTGGATAAGAAGCTTGGATTTTATTCTACATGTAGTTACATGTTCTTGAGACTCAACTTCTGTACAAATTACATGCCCTAACTATATAGTATTTTTTTAAAGGGGGGGGACGATTTGTCTTATCTCTCATAATGAATTCCAAAAGTACGGGGTTTTTAGTGCCTCAATAATAGCCTTTAAGATCTAAGTATTTCACATCTGGCTGTTTTGTCATCTGTAATGTGTTGTTTTTATTTGCATGGTTGTAAAATGGATACCTAGATTACACATGTCAAGCCTTAAGTCATGAAGCTTTTTAGAAAGAGAATTTATTAGGAGTAGATTTGAAGTAGCTCATAAACTGGCTAAAATGGATAGAAGTTTGTCCTTTGTGTGTGAAAAAGGCATGGAATTAGTAATTTGGTGGGTTGTATTGTGTTTCCTTGAAGCTGTCCAACTCTTTCCAACCTTCCACCCTACCCTCCCTGAGATAAAGGGCCATCCTCCAATGAAAATATAACTGTTGGCATTTCAGACTTTAAATTTTGCATTCTAATAAGTAAAGTATAATGTGGAAGGAAGAAAATGGAGGTAATTCTTGTTCTTCATGGGAACTTCTCAGAAATGCTCTCAAAATCTCTACAGGATCTTACTGGGTTGAATTTAACTGCATTGGAATGTGGTGATATATTGTTTATGATTTGTTAAAGCCACTGGAGATCAAATAGCAAAGCAGCCATACTCATTAGCCATAGAAACCAGGCAGTGGTGGCACACACTTTTAATTCTAGGACTCAGGATTAAGAGGTAGACAGATCTTGAGTGAGATCAAACACACCCAGACACTGCCAAGGCCCCTGTAACAGTTCCGCCTCCATCCACCAGCCCAGGTAGGCCAGGGGCTATTTCTGGTTGCAGTTCCGTGGCCATGCTCAGAAACTTTTGAGGAAAAAAAATATGATCATCTGACTAGATGCCAAAAAAGCCTTTGACAAAATCCAATACCCCTTCATGATAAAGGTCTTGGAGAAATCAGAACATACCTTAACATAATAAAAGCAATATACAGCAAGCCCACAGCCAATATCAAATTAAATGGAGAGAAACTCAATGCAATTCCTCTAAAATCAGGGACAAGACAAGGCTGACCACTCTCTCCGTACCTCTTCAATATTGTCCTTGAAGTTCTAGCTAAAGCAATATGACAGCAAAAGGAGATCAAGGGAATACAAATCAGAAAGGAAGAAGTCAAACTCTCACTATGTGCAGATGATATGGATAGTCTACATGAGTGACCCGAAAAACTCAACCAGGGAAGTCCTACAGCTGATAAACACCTTCAGCAAAGTGGCAGGATACAAGATTCACTAAAAAAAAATCTGTAGCCCTACTATATACCGATGACACATTGGTGGAGAAAAAAATCAGAGAAACATCACTCTTTACAATTGCCACAAACAACACAAAATACCTTGGGGTAACACTAACCAAAAATGTGAAAGACCTGTATGGTAAGAATGTTGACTCTCTAAACAAAGGAATTAAAAAGATACCAGAAAATGGAAAGATATACCACGCTCTTGGATAGGGAGGATTAACATAGTAAAAATGGAAATCTTGCCAAAAGCAATCTACAGATTCAATGCAATCCCCATCAAAATCCCAACACAAGTCTTCACAGACCTTGAAAGAACAATTCTCAACTTTATATGGAGAACAAAAGACCCAGGATAGCCAAAACAACCCTGTACAATAAAGGAACTTCCAGAAGCATCATCATCCTGACTTCAAGCTCTATTACAGAGCCAGAGTCCTGAAAACAGCTTGGTATTGGCACAAAAATAGACAGGTAGAGCAACGGAATACAGTTGAAAACCATGGTATTAACCTACACACCTACGAACACCCGATTTTTGACAAACAATCCAAATTTATATGATGCAATAAAGAGAACATCTTCAACAAATGGTGCTGGCATAACTGGATGTGGACATGTCGAAGACTACAGATAGACCCAAGCCTATCGTCATGCATAAAACTTAAGTTAAATGGATCAAAAACCTCAACATAAACCCAGCCACACTAACCCTATTAGAAGACAAAGTGGGAAATACCCTTGAATTAATAGGTACAGGAGACTGCTTCCTGAACATTACACCAGTAGCACAGACACTGAGATCAACAATTGATAAATGGCACCTCCTGAAACTGAGAAGCTTCTGTAAGGCAAAGGACACAGTCAGCAAGACAAAACAGCAGCCCACAGACTGGAAAAAGATATTCACCAACTCCACATCTGACAGAGGGCTGATCTCCAAAATATACAAAGAACTCAAGAAGCTAGTCTCCAAAACACCAAACAATCCAATTAAAAAGTGGGGTACCGAACTAAATAGACAATTCTCAATAGAGGAATCTAAAATGGCTGAAAGACACAAAAGAAAGTGTTCTACATCCTTAGCTATCAGGGAAATGCTAATCAAAACAACTCTGAGATACCATCTTACTCCTGTCGGAATGGCCAAAATCAAAAACACCAGTGACAGTTTATGCTGGAGAGGATTTGGAGAAAGGGAACACTTCTCCACTGCTGACTGGAGTGCCAGCTGGTACAGCCACTTTGGAAATCATTATGGCAACACCTTAAGAAAAAGGGAATCAGTCTCCTACCAGGTCCAGCAATTCCACTCTCAGGCATATACCCAAAAGAAGCACATTCATACAAGGATATCTGTTCAATGATGTTCATAGCAGCATTATTTGTAATAGCCAGAAAGTGGAAGCAGCCTAGATGCTCCTCAACCGAAGATGGATAGAGAAAATGTGGTACATTTACACAATGGAGTACTACTCAGTGGAAAAAAAAATGGAATCTTGAAATTTCCAGGAAAATGGATGAAACTAGAAGAAACCATTCTGAGCAAGGTAACTCAATAACAAAAAGACAAACATGATATGTACTCACTCATATGTGGATTTTAGACATAGAGTAAAGAATTACCAGCCTACAATCCACACTGTCAGAGAAGCTAGAAAACAAGAAGGAGCCTAAGAGAGACATACATGGTCCCCTGAAGAAGGGGAAAGTATAAAGATCCCCTGAGCAAATTGAGAGCAATGGAAGAGGGGGAGGGAGCTAGGAGAATGAGAAGGGGAGAAGAGAAGGGATGCAGAGGACATGAGGGAGCAGAAAGTTTGAGTCAGGGGAAGAATAGAAGATAACAAGAATGGAGATGCCATAATATAGGGAGACATTTTAGGTTTACAGAAAAACCAGGCACTAGGGAATTGTCTGGAGATCCACAAAGATGACACCAGCTAACAATATAAGCAACAGAGGAGAGGCTACCTTAAATGCCCTCCCCTGATAATGAGATTGATGACTGACTTATATGCCACCCAATAGCCCTCATCCAGCAGCTGGTGGAAGTAGAAGCAGACACCCACAACTTATCACTTACTGAACTGGAATCCAGATGCAGAGAAGGAAGATTGAAGAGCAAAGGGGTCCAGACCAGGCTGGTGAAACCCACAGAACCAACTGACCTGAATGTCAGGGAATTCTTGCTCCCCAGACTGAGAGCTGGGATAACAGCATGGGACTGATCCAGAACCCAGGAACATGGATTTCATTGGGGAAACCTCGGAAATCTATAGGACCTCCTGTAGTAGTTCAGCACTTATCCCTAGCATAGATGTGGACTTTGGGAGCCCATTCCATATAGAGGAATACTCCCTGAGCCAAGACACACAAGGGTGGGCCTAGGCCCTATCACAAAGGATACGATATACTCTGATGACCCCCTAGAGAAGGCTTCACCATCCCTGGGGAGCAGAAAGGATATGTGATAGGTAGGTTTTAGTTGAGGGGATGGTAGGGGAATAAGGGGGGGAGGAGAGAACTGGGATTGTCATGTAATACAATCTTGTTTATAATTCAAATTAAAAAAATCTGCAAAAAAAAAGAGGTAGACAGATCTCTGTTAGTTCAAGGCCACATTGACTACCTGAAGTGGATCCAGTCCTAAAAGAAACAGCTCACACAAAGTGATCTCAGCACCTGGGATCACAAGCCTTTAATCAGCATTAGAGAGGTGGAGACAGGAGTGATATGGCTGGGCAGAGAAAGGAATAAAAGGAGGAGACAGGAACTGATAGCTTTTGCCTCTGAGGATTTGTGGAAACAGAATTGCTATTTCAGCTGGGTAGAGGTAAGATCATCTAGCTTGGCTACTTTGCTTCTCCGATCTTCAGCTCGATTCTTGAACCCCAATATCTTTGAGTCTTTTATTTTCATTTTACATTGGAACACATACAGTAAAACAGTCTGTGAAATGTAATCTTTGCAAATTACCATTGTACCTAGTTAAATTCCAAGAATCTACCAACAAAGAAGATGAAGAAAAATGGGGAAAATATAAAGTCCTTAACCCTGGAAAATGTCATTCTTTCCTTATGTCTTAATTGACACTGCAAAAGCCCCATGACAAAAACCTTAGCTATGAAGGATCTGCAGTTAGGAGCAAACCATTGATTCAGAGAGTACTGGTTTCAAATTATAGCTTGACAAGTTAAGTAAGATACGTCCTCTCTCTGACATTCAGTTTCACCATAGGTCAAAGATTACTCTAAGTCTACAACACTTTTGATTAATTAAACCATATACTGTCACATGTGGCCAAAATTTGCCCTATGCTTGCACAGCAGTGTTGCAATGGAATCCATCATCTTACATGACTGACACATACTAACAAGGTGACTTTGCAGCTGTATTTCAGTACTGGAATTATTTTAATGGCCAATATAGTCCATCTGTTGATATCTTATCAGAGAGTACAAATACCTTTTAAGTTACAAGTTGCTGCTGGGGCATATGGATGAACATCAGAATTATACCCACAAGCTTTGGAAGATATAGTTCCTGTATTTTTCAGTAAGTATAATTTTATCTACCTCTCCCTCAAGGACTCTAGGATAATTTAGAATTGTCTTAAGTTGGAATTCAGAAGCAAAATGTAAACATTCCCAACATATGGTATGGAGTACAACGGATGCCACCGTTCAAGAAACCAAGATGGAAATCCAAAGAAACTAAAAATATTTTCTTTAAACAACCTTTCTCAGTGCAGCTGCTTCTGTGTGAGACCAGATGCCATAGCCCCTCCCCATAGGGGGATTTTTACATGCGGCTATATTTATGTTCCTATGATTTAATTCTTATAGCTCAAATGAAATTGTCTTGGTGATTTTTTATGCTTCTGCTACTGGAAAAAAAGAGAGGTGCAATGAAAGAAAAAAAAGATCGGGTGGAGATTTATGGAAATTTATGTACATTGAATTCAAAGTGTAAGGAGGGGGTAGGCTAAGCAATCACTAGAAACATAAAGAGGTATTGTTAAGTCAGGAAATAGACTAAGGATATTTTTAAAAGCTGTGTCAAACTAAAACATTCAGGAAAGAAGAAATAAAGGGAAAAATTCCAATGATATGGAAAAATAACAAATAGTATAATTGATGACTTAATTATTTATAATTCAGACATGCCAATAATGTTGTATTCATTAATGGTCAGAGATAGTCAAATAGATAAAAGTGTTAACTACAAGTATTTAATAAGATATATGAGTTAAATATGAAACTCTAGTGAAACAGAGAATAAAAAAACAATGAGCATAAGGAAGAGGAGTATCAAAGGAGCACAATAAAAATGATACTGGCTTTACAAAGAATTTTACTAAAGATGAAGATTGCAACTAAAGGCAAGGAGTGCTGCTTGGGTATTACATGAGAATAAATGTCAAGTGCATCTGGATGAGACCATATCACACACATACATACTTATGTGTCTAGTACCAGAGCTTCCTTCCCAATACATAAAGTAAAACTGAACAGAATTAAATAGAAATAGCTAAATCCATTACCACGATGTAGTCTAACAAACAGCTCCCAGAATCTGATAGACTAGGCTAATTAATAGGTCAGGACTTCAAAACATGTTCATATTCACTAACAGCACTGAATAGGAACTGAATATATGAGTGTTTTGGGGACAGATGCTATCTGTGAAGCATCCTGGTATTTCCCAAGAAAAGCCCAGTGCATTATATAGTGTTCTCACTTTCTGATACATGTGGAAGTTAGACTCGTTTGGACTTCCTGTAAAGATGTCAGTACTTATATGGCTCTCCAGGAGATGTTAAAATCTCCTTCCAACATCAAGGGAAAGTGGCTGAGTTGTGCATGCCTGGTCCATGGAAACTCTTCAAAACCTTTCATTGCACTGTGACCCAAAGTAGATATTTGGAATCTTGAATTTCTCTGCAGTTTTAGGCTCACTTTGAAAATACCTCCCTCAGACCCAGATATGAAAAACACAAAGAAAATTAAAATAATTTGATTGGTAATTGCAAGAACTTCATTATAAAGAATATGATCAAAATATATCATGTGAAAACTTTTAATTAAAAAAAATTATAAAATTTCAGTCCCGATGTTAGGCATTCCTAAGATCTGGGAAGAATTGGTTGGGTGGGTGGAGAGTTGGGAAGGATCTGGGAGGAGTTGTTTGAGTTGGTGGGATGGTGGGGAGGATCTGGGAAGAGTTGGTTGGTTGGTTGGAGAGGTGGGGAGGATCTAGAAGAAGTTTCGGGATGAGAAGCCATCATCAAAATACATTGCATAAAAATTATTTTCAGTATGAAAAGAGAAAAAATAGTCTTTAAATTTTTTCAAATAAGCCTAGAACGTACACTTAAACAAAAGAAGAATAAATGGGTATTTGACTCTGTTAGCTCTTTCTAGTCATATTTATGGCCTTAGCATACAGATATAGGAATAAATATAAATGATATATTTAGGTGCAACAAGGCCTTTCTAGTATAAATGTTTTAGCATCCAAAGACTAGGTTGAACCATGTGTCTTTGGATAATAGGCCATGCAAATCCATTATTTTACATTCTCTTCTCTGAAATTCTGTTTTAGGTTTCTAAGTTTTTAGGTCCCTTTCACTTCTAATATTCACAGATAGAGAATTAAAGGGGCTGTTCCTTGATGGTTGTAGGTACCATGACAGTATGAGGTCCCACTGAAGACAAACATTCACAGATAAAAGCTAAAGTACAGAAAGCTGTATGTATGAGGCTTTTTATTTTTTCTGGACATCCTGTGACTTCTATGCCCTTCATGGGTACCGAGGTAAAGTGAGCTGCTAGAATTTAAAATGCAGAGTTTTCACAATTCTCCCTTTTGATTGGTTGTGGTTTTCTGTTAATGGTCTTTGTCGATTGAAAAGAGAAGTTTGTTTGGTGTGGGGTGTGGAGTAAACAATCTGCATGTATAAGGACAGATAATCAGCATGTAGTTAGGAATTATGCTGGTTTAGTAAAGTGGCAGTTGTAGGTTCTCCAAGATCCATGAGATCATCACCAGTGCTTGGGTTTTGGCCAGCTTTCCACTATCAGGCATAACTTCCCTCAGATCTTAAGTCTAGTTAGAGAGTTGTTGGTTATTGCAAGTATCATGCCACTTTAGTAAGAGTTTTTGAAAAGCAACTGCATTCTAGAAACCACAAAAATGTGACCAATATGAGAAACCAAATGTACTCCAACCAAAAGTATTTATTTATTTTATTTTGAAGAGTAATTTAAAAGAGTTATAGGTCTTATAAAACAATTTTTTCAGGAATGTTATCAATAACTCATAAGTCATCCACCTCTTGCTGATCTTATATGTAACTTGCACAATTTTCAAACTCTGAATTTCAAGGCCATGCTACCTATGAGAATTGAGCTCTCTCTAGGCTTCTGTAGGTCAGCTGTGGATTTTTAACTTTCTTTATGCAATAAAACTTTAAGAAAACTCACATATAATACCCGTTCAATTTAAATTTCTCTTTCAGTGCTGTTGTCCTGGTACTTCAAAGAATCTTAATATTTACTATTTTAAAGGTGAATTTCTTTATAACCCAAACAAGATGAGATGAATTAGCTAATATAGAAAGAATATGAGGGTCCAGATGTTGGATATAAATTTGTATCAATTTAAAAGATGATATTAATGATATATTTTTTTCTGGTGTATGAATTAGACACAGATAGTCCAATTAGGGATCTGTTGCTTACCTCTAAGGTATGTATACCACTATTTCACATAGGGTCAACATGTCATGCTGATCATTGTTGTGATTTTGCAGTCGTAGATGAGTAGAACTGTTGGTTGCTTCTCTCCTTTGGAAGCTTTCATAGTGACTTCTAGTACTATTTCTCAAGGAGGCTATTCAACACCAATTGGTTATCTAGTTCCAAATGGCTAACACTGAAAACATACATACAAGTAATATTATACAAACTGAACAGGTTGTACTTATCTATTTAGGAACACACACACACACATACACAAACCCACACACATACACTCACATGTAACAACAGTGAATGAAAAAGAAGATGTGAATTTGAAAAAGAGCAAGAGGGGTATATGGGAGAGTTTGGATGGAGGAAAGAGAATGGAGAAATATTTTAATTATATTATATATCAAAAAAGGAATACTTTTTTAAAATAAAAGAGATAGTATACCTGTCTGTCTGAGTTAATCAGAAGCATCCAGAAGCTAATTAAAGTCTATGTTTCTACCTTACTACTTCCTACAAGAATTATTGCTATTTTTCCCAATTGATTTTCAATACACTCCCTAAATCCCAATCTCGTGTGGCAAATGGGTAGTTGGTACAGGTGTCAAGGAATAGAAGAGTCGTCCACAACAGACACCGTATATGAGGACACATTTTGTAAGTGGAAAGATAGGAAGAACTACAAGAAACTATACTACAGATTACATAAACTGATAGTTTAAATTATGATTGTCTGACAAAAATTATCCTTGTAATAAATAATACGTATTTTAAAGTTGTATATTTTTAAATCCTTTAAAAGAGACCAAAATTTAGCCCTTTTCTTGATGCATTTGAAGCATCAATACCCATGAGAATATTTTTTGTGCCAAGTTCAAGTTATTTCTGTCTTTTATACTTTTCTATTTACCCTTTGGTTTTATGCTGAAAGATTTCATTTTCATGATATGAATTTTTGTATCTCTACAGTCTTCTCTAAATAAACATATAAATAGATAACTCTACAAAATAAAAACAAAAAACCTCAGGATCTATCTTCATACTGACAGACGTGCACACATGCATACATCCATCCCCCAACCTGCAACTCTCTCTCTGCTTATATCTAGAACGGAATACCTTCAAAATGTAAGTTGTGTTCATTTATGGAATGTGAAAGTAGTCTTAATTTTGTCTCATTTGTTATATTTTAGTATTTTCTGCTCAGCTTTACAATGCTCCTATGTTTGCTTTATAATAAGCTAACCAATGTTTTGATATATGATTACACTCTTCTTTATTGGTTTGCATCTGAGCTCTGTTCTACGTCTACGGGGTAGATGACATCTTGAAGCAGCCCTTGGAGAATCAGTTGCTTTGCTTGTGAACTACCTCTTTCATGGAATTGGGAGAATTAAGTGAAGTAAAGGAAGGGAAGTGCTTGGCACAGAGGAAGTGGTTAAAAATTCTTAGTTCCCATTTTAGGAATTTTATATTAATGGACGAAAAAGACAAGAGAGACTAAAATGCTCAAATATAAAATAGAAGTGGTGAAAATAGTAGTTATTTGGTACTTGGAGTTGGCTTCCAATTTTGAGATTTCATACTGTGTTTGAGAAATCTTGACTTACGAATTTTAAGATGCACTGCACCTCACTGAGTTCTAATACACTAGATGTGGGTGGAGATTTCAGACTCTGCTGAAACTAAATCATTCACTTTGGAGCTGAAAATATCCGGAGGAAGGTTTAGCTTGACTTCAACTTTGTTTCTAGTCCACCCTGCAAGAATCATCTGTCATCTTTCAGTGGTTGAATTTATGATGGATTGACAATTTGATACTTGTATTTAATGTGTGCTAATTACTCTTACCCTCTATGTTCTCTTACCTACCTTTCAATCTGTCAGCCTCTCCCCATCCTCCCTACGAATTCCTTTATCACATTCACGTCTTTTTGTATAGTTTTGACCCACTGAGTTTAATGAGGGATGTCTGTGTGACTATGAGTTCCGATTTATGTATTGGAACCTGATGGATTCACTAGTGTGTACACAACTGAAGGCATTGGCTTCCTTCTTCCAGAATCTATCAGTATTCTTTCATTTACCAGACAAGTATAGACTCCATAGGCCTCTTCCCCACTCATGACTGACTGTTGGTTAGGGCAGGTGCTATGAGTTCATGATTGTAATAATGTAATAATGTAATAAGATCCATTTTATCACCCTGTTTCTTATCTTTCTGGTATTGTATTCTTTTTATTCTCTCTTTCCCAATGTTCTCTGAATCATAGAAGGAGAAATACGAATGTTTTATTTAGGACTAGGTAGTCAATGGCCACTTATTCTTAGCACCTTGAACAACCAGAAGTCTGCATTTACTGTTTCTTTAATCAGAAAGTCTTAAATGAGTTAGGCTGAGAATAACATTTGCATATGGATAAAAATATAGATATTTAGATGGCACTTTCATGTTGTTTTAATTCAGCTAAACAGTGCTAATACCACCACCACCACTAGAGCCTATTACTTTATCAGTCATATTTTTTTTTTGAGGTTACAATACCAAACATCCATTCCTTCTGTGGAATGGGCCTATTATCTAAGCGGAAAGTAGTTGGTCATCACTACAACAGTCATGCCACCATTGTACAACTAGGTACATCTTGCTTGACAGCTTGGTATTATAGGTCATAGGGTTAGCAACTGGATAAAATATTGCTGCCTTTTCATTGGCACCTCCTGCCATTATGAAAGCTAGCCAGCAGGGAGGAAGTTTCCAGCTCTATCACAGCTTTATTTCTCTACATCTTGCAACTAAAATGTATGGAGTCTTCAGCAATAGGGTCTAATCATCTAGTTCTGGTGGGCAGAGAAGCACAGCAGTTATTCTTGATTGACAGTCAAGTGGGGTTTAGAATCACCAAGGGATCTGGGCAAAGCTGTTAGGGATTATCTAAAATAGGTTAATGGAAATGGAAAAACAAACTTACTCTAAAAACTTACACTGAAAATGTTGTACACAGGGAAAAGCACTTCCAAGAGGCTTTGCAAATGGTGTGGCTGAGCTAAGCAGCCACTTCCTTGTAGCAGCTCCTTAATTTATTAGATTTTGCATGCCTTGTATCAGGTCAGTGTGAAAAAAAACACATCAGATTGCTGCCTTGTCTTCAGCAAGAGACTCTGTCCCTTAGATGACTGGTGCTAAAGGTAGGGGGAAGTGTGGTGCATTGAAGAATGGCAGGCATCTACTGCCCTTCAACACAAAAATCCCCCACTCTTAAGTTGAGTAATAACATTCAGAGAAATACTTGTGTGTCTTATCTACCAGACATCTCCCTTGGACAGCTGGTCCCACAGTGTGCTACTGTTGACATGAGGTGTGGGAGTTCCTTTTCATCTTGTGAAGAAAGTCTGATTTTTCCTGTGATTAAACTTCTAGTTCCTAGGAAACAGCTCTCCCTTTCCTGGAACTGCTCTATCTGTTGCTTCTATCTCAGAGCAGCCTCTTTGTTAGAGGGCCTCAATGCTGATTTAAATTTGAATAATGACAAATAGCAACTTAGGTCACTGGAGCCTAAGGTCCTTGCATCTCAGTCACTCCACACTGCTGCAGCCCTTTATAGGTGTTTCATTGGACTTCTATTCTCTGGATTTCAGCTTGACATTTTCCTGTACTTAAATTTGCATAAGAACAGGGGAAGATGGTTCGGTGGGTAAAGCATAACCCCAAGTGTGAGGATTTGGATTCAGATCCCCAGGACTCAAGTAAATTCCAGGTAGATAAGTAAAGATGCTGCCTATAATAGCATCTCTTGGGTGGTGGAGACAGGGGATCTCTGGAAAAAGCTAGACTCGCTGGAATTGGTGAGCTCCACGTTCATCAGAAGACTACTTCAGCAAATACAGTGGAGAACAATCGAGGAGGACCGTCCACATGTGCACATGCACATGTCCACTGAACACACACACATGTCCCCACATGTGGGAACACATATACACCCATTTATGCATATCACACACATACACATGCAGAAAATTCCCTTCAGTTGGCACCAACCTTACATGAAAAGCTAATTAATGACTTCGAGGAGAGTGAGAATTGGTATTTCCTGGGGAGAAGCCCCCATTTGGTTACCTAATACCAACTGGTCAGCCATGAAATCAGATAGAAGCAACACTCAATGTAATTAGCATGCTGTATTTATATATTTATTCAAATGTATAATATATGTAATGATACTTCAATAAAATGAAGTCATGAGTTAAGAGAGGGAGTGGGCGCCATGGCCCATGGTGGAGGAATGATGTAATATTTATATCATTTAATAATTAAAGTTAAAAACATAAACTAATTATGAAACAAAATACTACATCAAAGGCATGTGTACAAGAAACCCAATGCCCATGAATAAGCTAGAGTGAAAAAATGTATACATGAAAATAGCTATTTTATTTGATATGGAGATTTATGAATTCATTAAACATTTGAGGGTCCATTACAGTCAAGGATTGTATTAAAAAGTTAGAAAACAATAGACCTTTAGCCCTTGGTTTCTCAGAAAATCCCATCAAATACAAATATTGGAAAGCATTCATTGTTAGTTTGCAGGCCTGGGCATTAAGAATGGCTACCTTCTAGTATCTCCTTGGAGTAGTCACTTGGTTGGTCTGTGGTACAGCCCCTCTGCAGACACAATCATAATTCCCCTGTATAAATGATGTTAATACATATTCTAGTTACTTGATAACTATCCCCTGTTAGTTACTATGTGTTATTTCTAATTTGCATAAGCCTGTAAATGAAAATCCTGTTATAAATCAAGAAAAATACTCTGAATGTTTAAAATAATACTCTTCAAAAACAGAAAATGACAGCACAGTCTGAATCCAAGTCTAGTTGAATTGTTTTCACTACTCCATCTCCACTCCTCAGCACTGTGATTTCATGGCTATAACTCCCTAAGAATTAACAGAGCACTTCTAATGTGTGCTATGTCACAACTACTCAGCAAATATACTACCTAGATTATTGAGTTCTACACATAGAATTTTTATTTGTCTTTATTATGTTTTAGACATATTTTTATCTCTACAATTCAAGAGGGTTTACATAACCATAGTAAAAAAAAAATGCAAGCCAAGCCATCATGAATATGAGAACACAGCTTACTTCTAAGAAGAAAAACAGCTTATTTGATGCATCCTCAAAGCAAAAGAATATTAGAAAATATTCTTGCTTTAATTTTGAGCCTTGGGCCCTAAACATGACTGTTCCTCGAAACTGGTTCTCTGAGTTGCTTTCACAGTCTCAAAGATTATGGAAAGTGTATTCAATGTCATGACCAGGTCTTTGTTGGTTCACCGGTTTGTTAGGGAAAGTGAGTATTTGTTTATTTCACTTGGTAAAGTTCCCACAGTAACTGAGATGACCTTTAAAGAAGAAACAGAATATTTTCTAGAGGAAAGAAAGTGTCTATAAATTACTACTAACAAGCCCCAGCTGTAGCTAAGAAAAATCAGACAGAAAATATAAATTAGATTTTTTTCATGCACTTAATGAAATTCAGTTTATTTTTAACTTTTTTCAAAATGTGAGTCCCTTCCTCCTTGCAAGTGGACACTTTGTTCTTACCCAGTTTTTAATATGTGGAAGTGAAACATAACATGGTTTCAAAGGTAAATTTATTTTTTAAATTTTGTTTCAGGGTCTCTAAGGCTATATCTTATTTATCTACTTATTTATTTATTTATTTTTATTTTCTATGTGTAACTATTCTGTCTGCATGCACGTCTATGTACCACATATATGTCTGGCACCCTTAGAGGCCAAAAGAAGGCATAGAATCTCTGGAACTGGAATTATATAGATGGTTGTGAACTGCCAAGTGGGTGCTGGGAACTGAACCCGGGTCCTCTGAAAAAGCAGCAAGTGTCTTACCCGCTGATCCGTCTCTCCAGCCTCAAGGCTGGAATTCCTCCTTATGATTCCAAAGTGGAATATTGGATTGCTACATGTTTTCATTACTTTTTCATAACGTTCACATTTTCTGTCCTATTTTAATCAGAGAAAAATGCTTTGCACAAACATCATCAATGTAAGCAACATCAATCTCAGGCTCTGTTGAAGGTTTAAAAGGGAAAGAAAACACCTCCCTAAAGCTAAGGAATCCATATTATGAACGCTGAGTAAATTTGTCCAAGTGGAGCTGAAGTTTGTATTTTTACTATTTTTTCTTCCAATTGTGGGTTTTAGTGGCTTTGTGATAACATGGCCTTGCTGACATTCCACATTGTGTTAACCTCTAATTAAGGTATTTTATTTTAAGTGGCACATGGAGGCAGCTATAGCTCAGATGTGGAGGGCTACTCCCCATCCAACCAGCAATTCTATGATTCTGCTCTCCTGAACATGGAGCCCATTGTACTGGTTTGTGACTTGAGTCAACCCAAAATTTAACACAAAAGGAAATATCCCAAAATGTAGAATGCTGAGTAATGTGGAAAGCCAAAGTAGATGAATATTGTAATGATCCAATCAGGGGCCCGGGGTAGCCATTCATCCAGTTTCTCCAATTGCAGTCTTTCTCAGTCTTTCTAACGCTGCAACCCTTAAATACAGTTCCCCATGTTGTCATGACTTCAACCATAAAATTATTTTTGTTGCTATTTTGTAATTTATGTTGCTCTTGTTATGAATCATAATGTAAATTTTTTTGAGACAGAGTTTGCTAAAGGGATCATGACCCATGGGTGAGAACCAATGATAGACCCTCAGCCAGTGCTTCACAGTCTTCCACCTAAAGATCACATTATATAGCAGTTCACCGCCTGCCATGTCAGGGCTGTGCTCAAATGTGCCTTGGGCCAGACTGTAATGGTCCATCACATTTGTGTCATGTTACTCTCTATGAGCTACAACCAATGGTATCCTGAAATTCTGCTCTCTACAATCAAATAGCAAAAATCTGATAATGGGAGAAGGACTTTAGGAGATTTTAATAGAAGCTGTGACTTCATCCATATGTGTGAACCATTCCAAGAAATTATATTTGAAGCAGGCAACAGCACATATGCCCTGGAAGAGCTGCCATATTTAGCTACCACATGTTACTTTGCAAGATGGGAAGACACTTGTCTTGGAGTCTTCTTGGGCAATAAACAAAACAAAACAAGAAAAAACACCAAACTATATTTGATTCTTTGTCTCATGTGCATGACTCCCTTTAAATTAGCCCAGGCAATTCATTTATGGTGTTGGTTTGCCTTTCTCCTCAATTAGACTACCAGCCCCTCAAAAGCTGGAAGTATTGATCTCTCTTTGATGAATACGTTTTCTTGAAGGAACATGTACTTGTATATTCACACACACCAAAGCAATATTAATTGATGTTACTGTGATTTCATTTTGCTAATCAGTAGGCCACACAGAGGATGGTCTCTAAATTATACAACACAGTTGTTACTACTGCACAAATTGCATGGATGGAGACTGTGGAGTGTCAGATGCTTACATGTATTACATCGTATGACATCAAGCAGGTGGCCTTCACACAAGTGCACTCATGCAAGAGCCTACTCTAATCATTCTTCTGCAACATCTTGTACTTTCAGGAAAGAGAAAGAAATATTTTTCTACAACCTGGATTATTGGGCTAAAATGTCACTACAATACAATTTCAGTCATCATAAATCTCATAGAAACAGTTCAATTGAAAGATCTCCCAGACAAGCTGGAAACTTCAAAACATCTTGAGGGTAAACTCTGTGTCATTGACAGACAAGCCATAAAATTTGTCTTCTGTGAACAGCTTGTTTTGCTTTCAAAGGGAGAATAATGCATATTTTACGATGGTATTAAGCTTTTGAACACTATACACTAACTAGGTGTTCAACTATGATAGTTTGATTTTTAAGTATTATTTTTGAGATAGGGTTGGCTTCATATAACCTAAGCTGGTTTAAAATTCACTGGATACCCAAGGATGACCTTGAACTTTGGGTCCTTCTCTGCCACATATGGAGTGCCAGGATTACAGGCATGTATCATCATAGTCAATTTATGTGGTTTATCCATTGAACCCAGGGCCTTATACATGCTAGGCAAGTACTCTACCAACTAAGCCACTCCTTTTTGTATGCGTTTGTTATTATTGTTGTTAAAGATTCTGTACATAATGCCAAGTTGTTTGTACTTTAATTTTTCTGGAAATTAATTCATTCCTAGAATAAATCCCACATGCCTTTGTCTTTCTAAATATATTGTGGTTATAATCCTGATGGACTCAGAATCAATATTTCTGGCATCTTCGATGCACAATGCCTTCAAGACACAATTAAATCTTTGAAAAGTCTCTTGTCCCTTTAGTAAATAACCCTAATTTGCTTTATTTTTAAACTCATATGGTTGCTTTTCCCTACTAATTTCAGTTTTCCAGCTCCTTCTTTTTGGAGGATACTTGTTGAAGAACCATCTAACTCATTTAAGTTTGTTCCATGTATTCACACAGGTGACAGTGATATTTTAAGAATTATGTATTGAATGTGAGATAATATACCCAAAGCTCTCCTGTGAAACCAACAAGAATGCATCTGAGTGTCTAGCAGGCTTTCTTCTTTTACTCTTCCTCCCTTAGATTGTCAGTATTTGTCTTTGTTGGCTATGTGACAGTCTCCTTTTCAAAGTCTGTCAGTCATTTGCATGCCTGATGCAGTCCTTCAACATCCAGTCCCCATTTCAAAACTGTTACCTTTTCCACTTTTATATTTTGAAATCTGAATCTGGCAACCTAAGTTATTACTCTGGGAACTATTTCAATTGCTTTCTTATCAGCTTTCAAAAGAGCTGAATGCTAAACAAATTGTCAAATGCTACCCCCACCAAAAGAAAAAACACCATTAGGAATGGATGATGGAGATGTAGCTAATAGCAGCCCAGTGAGCTATTAGCCCCGAGGAATCATCTTGGAAGCAAAAAACTATCACCTTCAAATAGGGTGAATTGAAAACATTAATTTTTATATTTTTTCTCCCACGTGGGACATGGAGAAGATAACATATCATGGTATTTATGTGGAAAATAAGAAAGCATCTTCATTACATTGATAAAGAAAAATCTTTTACATCTGTTTAAGGAACTGAACAGAATTTAATGTCATCAAAAGTGTGCCTTTGGAGGTGCTGTCCTTGAAACCGGCTCCAGTAGTACTAGGGAGTCAATGTACCATCAGGTCTTAAGTTCCCAGTATGCCCTTGAAAGTGATGAATAATTTATTCTCACCTGTCGGTTTTCAGCTCAAGATTATAGAGAATATGGCTAGCTGAGTCAACTTCCTGTATTTCCTGAGTCTGGGATTTCCCAGCATAGTACATAGTTATGAATTATTGTCTCAGCAGTTTACAGTCATGAAGTTAGGTGAAAGTGCCAAAGTCTCTTATTAGCATCTTGTCTGTGCTATCATTTCAGTCTCTACTTCATACTTTCTAGTAGATTTGTTCCATCAGTACAACTGCAGTTGCTTTTATGTGGTTAAGTTTTGCATATTTTTCTTTTATATTGAGATTAGTGTATTTTTATACTTAAAATATATTCCTTGTAAGAAGCTTATATTTGTTTGCTTTCATTCAATCTGATGACCAACAGCTTTTAATTACAGTATGTATTCTGTAGTTGTGTTTGGATTTATATTGTTATCTTAGTATTGCTTGTATTTATTTCCCTTGCCCTAACTTTTCCTTTATTATTATATTCTTAGCTATATTTTTATTTCAGTTGTGCTTCCTTCCTTAGCCCATTACATATTATCTCATTAGTCTTTGGTGGTTACCATGGAAATTTTGATATATGATCTTGATTTATTAGGATTTTTTGAAATTAATAATTTTTCATCTTCCAGAAAGTGCAAGGATTATAGAATCACTTAATTACTTTGCCCAGCTAAATAGCACCTTACATCTTACTATCGTATGCAATTTGTTTCTATATATTAAATCCCATAAGATTTTAATATTAATGAATTGCATAGTTAATATTAATTTTGACTTTTAAACATTCCTCCTTACATAATTTTGTTTACATTTGGGTATAGTTTGTTTAATGTTTGGAGAACAAATCTTATTTTTTTAGTATGATGTTGATTATTGTTAATTCAGACTTTTCACTTGCTTGAAAATTTCTTCTCCTGTGTTTTTTTTTTTTTTTATATATATGTCTGCTTTGTGTAGAGTTGAGGCCTCATGGGCTTTTTCCCATCCAGTTTGGCATGTTCACTGCTGTCCTCAAGTTCAGCTTATGTTTGGGTAGTCATATTGGTGACACTTACTTACAGGTATGGCTTCTGTTACTATTAGGCAACGTAATCTCACAGCAAACTTCCTGATCCCCTGGATATTACAATCGTTCTGCTCCCTGTTCTGCAATATTGCCTGAACTTTAGTTGTGGGAGTGTTTTATAGATGTAACTGTTGGGATTTGGCTCCACAACTCTGCGTTTTGGTTGGTTGTGGTTTTCTGTAGTGGTCTCTACACTATACAAAGAACAAAAGGAAATGGAGGCAAGCTGGGAGTGAGAGATGTAGTATTTCCCAGGGAAGAACACACCAATTTGTTGTCCAGTATCAAAGGGTCATCCTTGAAAACATAAACACAAGTAACATTGTACATACTGAACATATTATGTTAGAAATATATATGTACATCTATGTGTACAATTACAATTAGTAAAAAAAAAAATTCCATGAATTTGAAGGGGGACTGGAGGGAGGAGAGGGAAAGAGAAATATAATTATATTTTAATCTCAAAGGGAAAATGAAAAAACTTCTAGTAGAAAACAAAACATTTGCTGTTGTAGACTTCTTGTTTGGCAGGTGTAATTTTTCCCTATAGCTAAGGTCTTCTGTCATCTTCTGGCTTCCAGTGTCTCTGCTAAGAACTTTGTTCATCTCCTTGTTGCTATTTAGCAGGAAATGTGTTCCTTTGGTCCCTTGCTGCTTTTGTGTTCTGTTCTTTTCTTTCTAAGTTAGATTGTGCTCAGACCCTTGCAGAGGCCAAGCCTGCACTCTGTCACTAAGATGCATCTTCGGTGTTATTGATTTGTACTTCCTGCTTACTTGGTTAATAAATGATCCTCCTCAGGTCTCTGATGGGGTTGATGACTCGATAGCTATAGTTTTACAGTTTTCCTTGTTACCAAATTCAGAAAAGAAACTCATAAAAGAGATGTAAAGTTTATAATAGGTGAGAGATATAAAAGGTTAAGTTGTTTAAGAAAATATTTTAAAGTCAAAAAGATTATTTTTAGGTTGGTAATAAAAGGTATAACAGAAAGTGATTTAGGTACAAAATTGTGTAGTCACCAAGATAGGATAGATAATAGGGTATTTCGCCACAGTTGTCAAATACAAATGGACTGGACACTGTCAATGTAATTCTTCCCTGAAAATTGTTTTTATTGCATATAGTTTATTGATATTAGAGAAATCCTTTTATTTGACTAAAACGGGGAAATGCAGAGAATTTTTTTTGTATACTGTGTGAAGATGTGTCTCTTGTCCTTCTTCACCTGTCTAAGGCACCTTCTAATTGGTTTAATAAAGAACTGAACATCCAGTAGCTAGGCAGGTGGGACTTCTGGGGAGAGATAGGAATTAAACCCAAAGTGACCAAGGTGTAGACTTCATTTGGACTGTTACTCCGACAAAAGACTATAAAAGACATTTGGCACAGATTCAGATTTTTTTTTTAAAAGTGGATTGAATAACACATTACATAAAACAATTTTGTTGAGGTGAAATTGCATTAAAGTTATGCTGAACAATAAGCTCCCTACTTTTAATTAACTTTTACAAGTAACAACGATCGATTTCTTTAAAATGGGTACTGATCTGTGGCTCTATTGAGTTGAATATTTGTATAACAGAATTTTCTCTCAAATACATTCTTGTTTCCATATCTGTTGACAACCTTGATGCCGTAATAAAATGCAGAGAATCTAAAGTTGTTTGTGTTGATTTCCTTACATTAGAGGGGTGCAGTGCCCACTACTCATTTTATCAAGCACCATAGCTGTGCCTGAATCTTGGCCTGCCTTGTGCCATCCTCCTCTGGTAACAATCACTAAGTATCAAGTGACCAGTGTTATGACCTGTCTAACCTCCAGTGTCCCTTCAGTCCTATGGATAGGGGATGGATACATTGCCCAGGTCTTATTATTGTAACAGAGTAGGCAATGGATAAGCAGCACTGACAAGACATCTCAGCTAGTCTTCCTTGGCACTCCAAAGGAAAAAGAAATTTGTTCCATTTCTGCAGATAAGCAGAGATGACAGATGAAGACCAGAACTCATTCTGAGAGTTATACAACTTTCAGGGGGGGAAACTAAGGTGATAACCTGCTCTGCAATCTGGCTTGCTGCTTATTTGTTGCCAACTGTTTTTGCTTTCTGTTCTGTGTGATTAGGTCTTTGGATTTTATCTGAGTACAATGAGACTCAAAGGAGTAACAAAGTAAATTTTATCTGAATTAGTAGATGACAATAAAGACCTAAAACATAGTGCTGTACATCCAGTATACTCTACTCATTTTTTTCTAGATAAGATCTTATATGACCACATCATGCAATCTAAGTCAGAACATCCACATTGAAACAGTACTACTAACTCGGACTTGCTGTTTCAGTTCTACTAACACCTTTGTGCTGTATAATTCTTGATTTGAAGATGGCTTTCCTATGGATTGCAAAATGCTTTATAATGCTACTAGTCACAAACCATCAGGGACTAATAGCAACAATTCCTCTGGGATATGATAAGCAGAAATGCCTCCAGCTATTATTGTTAAATATCTCCTATAGGGTGAAATTATCCCAGAATGAGCCCACCAATGTTAACTCCATTTCCCAACTTAATCTGATCACACACATCACATGTACTTTTAAGAGTTGATCTTTTTAACAGTGATTTTGGTCACTAGCTGTATATAGTTTTATGCAATGTGTACAGTACAGCCATCATCATAATTGTGCCACAGAACTCTTCTCCCGTCACAAAGAAAGAAACTCTTTGTACTTGAGATTCTACTGTTAAGCCCATCCTCTCTCTCCTACTGGGCAACCACTTTCCTTTTCCCATATCTATGCCTTGTCTCTGAAAATGTTACTTGAATGGAAGGGTGCAACATATAAACATTTGATACTGGATGGAATTTCATTCAGTATAAGGCCACTGAGGTCAATCCAATTTTTAAATAACTTTATTGAATCCTTGGGAATTTCACAGCATGCACCCCAATCACCTTTCCCAGTCCTTCCATGTCCAGCCTCTACCCTTGTAGCCTCCCCCAACAAAAGAAAAATTTTACAAAATAGAAATAAAAGTTAAAAGAACATAACTTCACTCCTCTGTCTTTCCTTCCTCCCCCTCACTTATTTGTGTGTCATAATGACCTTGGGAACTTCAGTGTGTTCCCAAGGTCACTATAACCTTTTACCCAAATAGCTTTACTTGTATATGTTCACTGCAATGAGTTGTTGGTATGATTCCAGGCCTCTGGCTTCTGCTACACCATCAATACTGGACTTTCACCAAGTCTCCTCTTGGATATCCTGCTGTTGCCCTGAGTCATGGGTACTCTGCAGCTATGGTTCCATAGATCTGGTCCCTTCATGGGCTCCAGCAAGTCATAGATGGAGTAGTTGTTGGTGTGGGTCAACTCAAAGCCCTGAAACCATATACCAACCTCAAAAGTTTTTTTTTTTAATTCATTTGTCTTGACCTTTTTTCATGTATGCTTAAATACCAGTTAATTTAATCATTTACTTGTTAAAGGATGTGTGGAATTCCCCCTACAGAAGTTTTGACTATTATAAATACAGTTGCTAGGAACTGAGCATGTATCTAAAAACCTTTAGATGGTACAGCAATCACTTTAAATAAGGCTGAAAGAATGTTGAGCTCTTCTGAAATTAGGTGAGGTTCATGATCGAAGATTCATTATAAAACTCCTTTTAGATTTGTGTGTGTTTTAGTATCATGGTCAGTAAAGATGGCTCAGAGGTTAAGAGCACTACTGGAAGAGAAGCTTAGTTCTGTCCTTGGCATCGACTTTTGGAGGCTCACAATAGCCTGTTCATAATCCCAACTCCAAGGGATCTGATGCCATCTTTTAGTATTCTTAGGCACTGCTGTGCACAAGGCCACATGCAGACATATATATTATTTAAAAAGAACAACAACCTAAAAGTAGGTTAATTTTGTATGCAGCTACTTTGCTGGAAGTGTTTGTCAGCTGTAGGAGTTCCATGGTGAAATTTTTAGCGGTACTTAGGTCTACTATCATACATCTGCAAATAAAGATACTTTGACTTTTTCCTTTCAAATTTGTATCCCCTTGGTCTCTTTCCTTTGTCTTAATTCTCTAGTTAAAACTTCAATTTCAATATTGAATAGATATAGAGATCATGGGCAATTTTGTCTTGTTCCTGATTTTAGTGGAATTGCTGAGAGTTTCTCTCCACTTAAGTTGATGCTGCAAAGGCTATGGGCTTGCTGAAAACTGCCTTTATTATGTTGAGGTATGCTCCTTTTATTTTATCAATACTATCTCCAAGACTTTTATCATGATGAACCATTGGATTTTGTCAAAGGCCTTTTCTGCATCTAATGAGATAAGCATGTAGTTTTTCTCTTTTAATTTGTTTATATTGTAGAATATACTTACCGATTTTCATATATTGACCCATCCTTGCATCACTAGGATGAAGCTTATTTAATCATGATGGAAGATCTTTTTGATGTGTACTTAGATTTGGTTTGCCAGCATTTCCTTGAGTATTTTTACATTTATGTTCATAAGGGAAATTGATCTGTAATTCTCTTTCTTTGTTGAGTCTTTATATGACGTGGGTATTAGCATAATGTGGCCCCATAAAAGGAAATGGGAAATGTTTCTGCAGTTTCTATTTTGTAAAATATTGACATTATCTCTTCTTTGAAAGTCTGGTTGTAAATATCAGTAGCCCTCTTATATGCAAATGACAAATGGAGTGAAGGAGAAATCAGAGAAATAAGACCTTTTATAATAGCTTCTAATAATATAAAATATTTTGGGTAACTCTAACAAAGCGAGTAAAGACTTCTAGAGTAAAGACTTCTATTATAAATGATTCAAGTCTCTAAAGGAATAAATTGAAGACAGTATCAGGATTGACATAGTAAAAAATAGCTGTCCCACCAAAAAAAATCTATAGATTCAATACAATCCCTATCAAAATATATAACACAATTTGTCACAGCTCTTGAGAGGACAATTCTCAATTTTATAGAAACACACACACACAGAGAGAGAGAGAGAGAGAGAGAGAGAGAGAGAGAAGAGAGAGAGAGAGGACAGAGAGAGAGAGAGAGAGAGAGAGAACAATCCAGAATAGCTGAAGATGTCACCATTCCTGATTTCAAGATGTACTACAAATTTATAGTAATAAAAATATTTCCATTAAATCAGACATGGTTAAAGGAATTGAATTGAAGACCCATACATAAATACGCATACCTATGGACACCTGATATTTGATAAAGAAGCCAGAAGCACACATGGAAAAAAAAATGAAGCATCATCAATAAATGATGCTCATTGGACTGGTAGTCTGTATGTAGAAGAGTGCAAATAGATCCATACTAATCACCCTCACAAAACTCAAATCACGACCCCAACAGAAGACCACATATACTGAACCTGACAGAAGAGAAAGTGGGGACTAAACTTGAACTCAGTGACACAGAAAAGACTTTCTTGAAGAATACCATTAACATAGTCAATAAGATCAATAATTAATAAATGGGACCTCATAAAACTGAAGTTTCTGTAAGACAAAGGGACACTGTCATTCTGACAAAATGGTAGTCTATAGAATGGGAAAGATTGTTGTTTTTATTTTTTTACCAACTCCACATCTAATAGAGGACTAATACACAAAATATATGTAAAGAACTCAAGAAACTAGATATCAAAACCTCTCCCAAATAACCCAATTTAAAAATGAGGTGTACATCTAAACAGAGAATTCTCAGTAGGTGTTTCTCTGAGAAACAGTTCAAGAAATCTCAACATCCTCAGCCATCAGTGAAATGTAAATCAAAACTATGTTGTAATTCCATCTTAAACTTGCCAGTATGGCTAAGATTAATAATGTAAGTGACAGCTCATGTTGGCAAGGATGTGAAACAAGGGAAATACTCTTCCATTGTTGGTGGGAGTTCAAACTTATACAAATTCTATGGAAATCAATATGCTGGTTCTCAGAAAATCTAATTCAAAATACAGCTATACCAGACTTGGGCATACACCCAAAGGATGCTTTATCCTACCTCAAGGACACTTGCTCAACCATGTTCATTGCACCTCTATTCATAAGAACAAGAAATTAGAAAAAAATCTAGATGTCCCTCAAAAGAAAAAATTATACAATAGGGCAGCTCATTAAAAATGACATCCTGAAATTATCAGGCAAATGCATGGAATTAAAAATAAAATCATTCTGAATGAAGTAACCCAGACCCATAAAGATAAATATGGCATGTATTCACTTATATGTGACTATTATCCATTTAAGTAAATGATAACCATTATACAGCCCATAGACCCAGAAGGTTAGGTACAGAGGAAGGGACTAGAGTAGACACACGATTCTCTCTGGGAGGGTGAAATACACTTTGCTGATGGACTGTGAGCTGGAGGAAACTGGAGCTGGAGGATCAGTTGAGGAGCGGTAGGGTATACAGGGTTGATGGAGAGAATATGGAGACAGCTAGAACTGAGGGGAATTCATGGGGTGGTATGAAAACCTAGTGAATTGGAAACTTCCTAGTATATATGATGGTGATCCTAATGAAGTCGCCAAATAATGAGGAAGAAGTCCCAAGTGACTATCTTTTGTCACCAAAATTGAAGCTTCCAATACTAGGAATTGTTAATATCTAAATGAGTTATTGGCCAAAGGGGTCTTATGGAAATCCTCAAACAAACCCTAGCTGTTGCCTATACTACAGGATGCTCTCCATAAATGACATCAAGGCTCTGTTGTTGAAGACAACAGCCACACAACTCATTGAACATGGGAGAAATTGAGTAAGTACTTACATAGAACCTTTAGCCCCCACGTTCTAATGTCTTTGATATGGGAAAGTACTCTGCAGGTTATGGAAAGAAAAACTGGGGCAGGAGAAGGAGGAGGGAAGGCAAAACTGTGGCTGGTATGTAAAATAAATGAAAACAATGTTATTTAAACAAAAAGGGGAATCAAAACACCAACCTAGCCACAAAACTTTTGATCTACAATGCTGTCCCGCCTGCAAAATATGCTAGAGCAATGGTGGCACAAACCTTGTGGTAGTAACCAAATAATGTCTGATTTGACTTATGGCCCACTCCCTGAGTTGAATCCTATAGCTGACACTTCTTGGGTGATCAAAAAACCAGAAACTATGTAGCTCAGAGACATAGGGTAAAGCTAAATATTACTGATCTTAAAAAAGTAGTGATGGTAAAATGACTGCTACTGATACTCTGGCATTCTCATAAATCAATGCCTTATTCAATCATCAGAGAAGTTTCCTCCTGCATCAGATGGAACAAGCACAGAGACAAACAGACACAGACACACACAGACACACACAGACACACACACACACACACACACACACACACACACACACACACACACACACACACACACACACACTGTGGGTGGGGACAGGGTGGGAGAAAGAATGAGACCTTGGAATGCACAACTCTAAATGGGATGTCTCCATCAAATCCCTTCTTTCGGAGCTCAGGGAACTCCACAGAAGAGGAGTCAGGAAGTGTAATACCCAGAGCAGACTGAGTACACACAACAACAACTTTCTCTAAATCTACTGAACAAAGTGCTATGCACTCACTAAAGCAGCAAGCACAGGGCCAGCACAGGTCTGCACTAAGTCTTCTGCATATAGTATAGCTTTCAGGTTAGTAATTTTATGGAATTCCCCAGTGTGTGAACAAGCTGGTATCTGATTCTTCTGCCTTCTCTTGGGCTCATTTCGTTCTGTTGGTTTGCCTTGTCCAACATGGATGTGAGAGTTTTTGCTTGTTATCTCTTAGAAGTCTATTTTTGTTTCTAATAAGACACAGAAAGGGAGTGGATCTTGATGGGAGGGGAGATAGAGAAGAACTGGGAGGAGTAGAAGGAGAGAAAACTTTAATCAGAATATGTTGTATGAGAAAAGAATTTATTTTCGATAAAAAGTAAAAAATGAAATAAAAACTAAAAGTAAAGTATTACAAAATAATCAATAGCAATAATTTAAAATATAAACAACAACAGAAATTTAACCATGGAACAAAGTGAGGAGACTAACACAGTTGTTCAGGAAATGAATGAGAATATTTTGGAGTAGGAAAAGTGGTTGAGATAGAAGAAAAAGGTGGATTTTCAATACAGGGCTGATGAAAAAGCAGGGAGGAGTTGGTAGTGTATTAATTTAGAGTGGGAGTAAACAAGCTAATATCTATACTTTTGATTTGAGTCAGCTGTTATAGTGATGACACACCTCTAAACTGGAGACAGTGCAGATAGAAAGTTGGAGTCAAAGTTTATAATTCTCTTTTGGACATGTCAAGTTTGGGGTGCCTATTCCAATTCTAGGTGAAAGTTATAAGCACAAGGCTGTCCCAATCTAATGAAACTAAGAATGGCTAGAGAGAAAAGTCTGAAAGCTAAAGACATTAACTTCATGAGAACGAATGAGACAATCAAACAGGCTACAGTTAGAAAATGTGAGGATTGCAGGAGTGATGTTGGAAAATGGCACCACCCAGAGTGCAAGTGGCTATGCAGAGAAAACTCATCCTGGAAATCTAGAGGAGAAGTTTCAGAAGGAGACAGTGACAACGTTAAAATTGAAATGTATGCATATGAGAACCAGGAGGGAAGCAGGAGATTTTGGAGATAATAAGCACTGTTGGGATAGAAACAGGAGATAAAGATCCCATGTGGACTAGAGTTACAAATTAGACTTTAGAAGGAGGAAAAGTTGTCAAGTCTCCAATCAGAGCTTTTATTTTAAAGACAAAATGTAAGAAAACACAAAATTAGATAGGGATGAAGATGAATTTGATGCCAGAGAGACCTAAAGGAATAAGATCTCCTTTTTGTATCCAGAAACATCTTTTATCTTCTATTTCTGTATCATACGCTCTGTTCCCTCAGATCCATTATCTCTACTGTTTGGAGGGTGAAGTTCACACAGCTATTTGCTGTTTTGCAAAATTGAAGGTTTGGTTCCAGTGTCAGATTGTATAGATAGTCTTTGATCATCTTATTTTTCCTGGCAGCTTGATGCCAGAACACTCAGAACAACTCAGGACATCATCACAGCTATTACAGTCCTTCATGGGCAAGGAAGAGAAGCATTACAAGGAACCACACCACTCATAAATGTCCTTTTTGCAAGAACTAATAAAATAGTCCTGTAAGTATTTCTTCTTTTCGTCTAATAATTTGAATAATATGTTCAACTAGAAAAACAGCTTTGAAGGCCTTATTCAGAGTGGTAAGATTTCTAAATCTGGGTCCCAAAGGAAACCAGCTAAATGCATCATTTGAACAAGTCAATACAAGAGAAATGTGTGAAACAAGTATCTTATCACTTTTGCTTAAATAATTTAAAACAGCAATTTTAGGAGAGACACAATGCAGTTTCTAGTGATTGCAATTATTCAAAAAAGTACCACTATGGACTACTAATCAGAAAAAAAAAAACAAAAAACAACAGATCATACGTCATTCCTGAAATAGTCTGAAAACTATGCAATCTATGTTTCTATTTTCCTAAAATGGGATAATTAACAAGCTAATACCCCAGTCCTCAGAAGCATGATTTCTAGTTAGAACAGAAGTTCTTCTTATGTGTTATTTATACAAGTAAAAAGAACACCCTATGGAGACACAAAGAAAATACACCAAAGAGAAAATCATTCAGAAACCTTTTGAACTGCCTATACATTTTAATAAGCTAACTATAAATCCTAACCCTAGGATTTCCAGGGAGTGTTTTGTATTTGCTTTGTTATGGGAAAGGACATGAAATAGAAAAATTAATTAATATGAAGATTCATCACAGTCAGATGCTATGAGTATGTTTGGTTCCTGAGACACAGGATGAGGAGCCAGACACAGACTCTGCTGTATCTATCATAGGTTATGTAGTATGGGGAAGTACCTTCATACTATATGGCATAGGGAACAACTAGATTCCAAATAACTTATATCAGCCTGATTAATGGATACAAGACACAAACTATATTTTAAAAAAACTGTGATAGATGGAAGCAGTTGACATTGTTATGTGTTCAGAGGATTTGACCAGAGCAGACCTTGAAGTTTCTCCCATTTGCATTATTGAATTAAATGATGCTATGTGAAAGATTCAGAAAAAGGTGGGTGAGGGGTCATGTACAGGAGAATTAAAATGTCTAACCATATACTACAGCAATACTGAATGAGGTCATCTACGTCCCATTTAATTGTTGTCCCATTGGGACAACTCAGGGCAAAAGTAGGATGAGAACCTTCCAAATGAGTCAGTTTCAAACTGCTTATCTAGCAAGAGAAAACAAATAGTTATCATGTAAAGCTACAGTATTTTTGGGGTAGTCTGTTGCTCAGCAAAATTCAAAATCAATATGGTTGTCTTAGTTTTGCCCTGTGGTGCTGATCTCTTGCTGATTCTATGATTAGATAATTAGAAGGAAATGCCTATTTCACACTTAAGTGTTTGTGTGTAAATGCAGGAATAGCTTTGAAGTAAAGCCTCAATTGAAAAAGAACTGATTTCTGTTACCCCCTAGGAAGTCTCTAAAACCAAAATGGTACCGTATGTGAGAACCAGGTGACCAAGAAAATTCAGTTTGGTTTCTCTTGCTTTCCACTAAATCTCTTTCCCTATTAATGCCTGATATTATCCCTCTTCTCCTTGAAACCTGTCCTAAAAATGTCACTGGTGGATTTATTTAACAAGGTTCTTTCAAAGCTTCAGCTATCTGAGGTCATATTAAAGATCACACCTTCAAATCCTTCTGTGAATTGGATTAATAACCTGTTTTCTTCCATACCCCTTGCTGGACCAAAGTGTCCAGAAAATATGGAATTGACAATGTAGGTGGAAAGTGGAAACGCTGTAATAGGCTGATCTTTGAGCTGAGAGTAGGACTGTTGGAATGCCATAAATCATGATTCTTTAGTCATTCTGAGGGCATAGGCTGGCCAGTGACCTATATAGACTATATAAGGCAGAACAATATATGAAAGGAATATAGAAAACATATAAAATAGGGATTTAATATTAAAATTATGTCTTAGAGCCATTCCTTACTCTCCAATGGAAAATAAACAAATCTTTGATTATTTCTCTTTCAATCTTAGGACTCTCTGATGCCAGAGTTTGATTTTAACTCATGTTCCTTTTTGTAGGGAGCTGCAGAAAACCGCACCCAAAAGATGGCGCCGGTTTCCGCCTTCCGCCAGCCCGACGGCGAGCGCTCTCTGTGGTAAACAACTCCAAATAAGGCAAAGGTCATGTATCCTCTTAATTCTGCTTGGAGACAACCTATCCTGGCGCGCCACGTAGGGTTAGGTGATTGGTAGATGTAGACTATATCAAGCCCCGTCTCCCTCGGCCCGGGGCCGCCGCCATTATACATTGTACAAAGCAAAGAGGTTCCCGATTAAACTGTGTTTGAAGAAGATTCCTCGGTGTGGCGTCTTTCTTGCTGGTCAAGGGTGGACGCCGCACCTTTTATCAGTTTTTCAGACATATTAATGTTAAACACACACACACACACACACACACACACACACACACACACACACACACACACAAAGGAATTAATGGAGTGGTTACCTGGAACTCTAATAACTCTAATGACTCTTGGGAACGTGGGAACGGCATATCTAATTAATCCAAGCTCTTAACTTCTGTTTGGAACCACAGATATGGGTAACTTCTTTTGCAAGCTGTCAAGAAGATATCCTTGACACTGTGATTTCCTTTTCTTTCTCTAAATTCAAAGCCATATACAAGCCCAATGGCTTCATCTCATTCTGTCCCTTTGACCCAGATTCAAATCTTTGCTCCCAACATCTAATTAGAGTTTTCCACGAAGCAAAGGTACAGTTTTGCTTAAACAATATAATTATAGCTTAGACAGCCTACGTTTTTTTAAGTTTTCCAATGGGACATGTTTCTTATATGTGAATTTCCTGGTGACAGGAGAAGAAATGACTACTCCTGCCCCTATGGACCAGAAGACCATAATATCATAAGGTAGTCAAGATAAACTCCCAAATGAAATACAACCCTTTGCCGGATGGTGGTGGTGCATGCCTTTAATTTGAACACTTGGGAGGCAGAGGCAGACCGATCTCTTTGAGTTTAAGGCCAGTCTAGTCTGTTCTACAAAGCAGGTTCCAGGCTCCAAAGCTACAGAGAAACCCTGTCTCGAAATCAATATAAGCCAAAACAAAAACAGCCCTTTAAAGCAAGAATATTTAGTGATGCGGTTTGTCTAGAAATACTTTTAGTTGTGCCTCAGCTATTAAAAATTCATTTAATTTGTCATTTGTATTAGATTCTTTATTCTTTTTTATTTATTCCTGTTGTATTTATGAGTGACATACATGTATATTCAGGTGTGTGAATGCCGGCATGCATATGTCACGGCACGCGTGCGCAGTCCAGAGGATGACCTCAGTTGTTAGTGTTCACCTACCATGTTGACCGAGGCAGGCTATTACAAATTTGCTGTATTGCAGCATCCAGCTCTTATGTGGGTTCTGAATATTTGAGCTCAGGTCCTCATTCTTGCACACCCAACGCTTGCTTCTTTCTCTTTAATCCAGAGAGATACCGCCAGAGCTATTTCCCCAGGCTGGACTTTTTTTCATTCCTTTGTTTCTGCTTTGAAATGTTAATGATGTTGACCCACTAAATCACTCCTAATACCTTACAGTTGTACATCATTCTATGAGTAGGGAAGATGTTATGTAGCTCACTCCTAAGGAAAACAAGATGCACAAGGTATGGGGTAATATGTCTGAATTTTCACTGACGCATTAAACACCCTACACTATACTGCATTGTGATAAATAATCACTATCTCCCGTCTTCCTGTGGTGTTGACAGACCTGTTTTCACTTTTTATACCATTCATCCTTCCAGACAAAATTAAAAACACAAGCAAACAAGAAACCACCTTTTTCCTGAGGGGCATTTTCCTTAGAGAAGTTTTTTTTTTTTTTTGGACTTAAACCAAAGCCAAGTCAAAAAAGTGACTTGCGTTTTAAGTTTTGAAGGTCTTGGGAATAATTCTAATTGGGATTTAACTATACAGATTTACTGTGGATACAATTTATCTGGATTTCATCATGAATTTAAATACCCTCAGTAAACAATGCATTTGTATACTTAAACCTCCAAGCATCACAGTTTATCAACAGGGAATATCTTATAGCCTTAGTTAGGGTTACTATCCCTGCAATGAAACACCATGACCAAAGAAATGTGGGAAGATGAGGGTTTGTTTTGCTCACTCTTCCATGTTACTGTTCATCATCAAAGGGATCAGACAGGAACTCAAACAAGGCAGGAATCTGAAGGCATACTGGTTTCCTCCCCATGGCTTGCAAAAACTGTTTTCTTATAGAACCCAGGACCACCAGTCCAGCAATGGCGATACCCACAATGGGCTGGGCCTTTCCCATCAATCACTAAGAAAATGCCCTACAGGCTTGCCTATAGCCTGATCTTATGGAGGCATTTTCTTTCTAATCTTTTTCACCTTTTTATTTTTCTTTTACCTTAATTTTTTTTTGATCCAGAAACTATTCTGCGGAAATACAGAAGCAATTCAGTGTTAAAGATGACAGAACCATCATGCAGAACACTTCTCCTGTGAGTGACAGGTAGGTGAGATGATAGATGTGAGTCTGTCAGACTGACAGCTAGTCCTGAAGGGTTGCATAAGGATGTGAAATATCACCAAGTATGAGGAAGGAGCTGGGAACTCATAACACATGCTATTATTTTTATGGAGCTTACGTTTTCTTTAGATTGATATGTTTGATTTGTTTTTCTTTTGAAAATGAAAATAGATTATTTTCTCATAAAATACATCCTGACTTGAACAGAGATTCCCTACTATCAGATGACCTTAGCTTGTGTCAAGTTGACACAAAAGTAGCCAGCACACCTTATAATATCAGGCATTTTTAAAAGTAATCTGACTGACTAGTAGTTGCAGCTCCCTGCTGCTGCCCAGCTCAGAGAGAAATTACTATTCTGCCTATCATGAGTCTCTGGGGACAAGGTCAAAATTCAAAACTTGACTAAAGTAACTAAAGAATGCTTATCATTTAAGTACTAATGTATTTGAATATGTACTGAGAGGCTGGTAAGATGGTGCAGTGATTAATACCAATTGCTGCTCTTACAGAGAATGCAGCTGCATTCCCAACACCACATGGAATAACACACCAATCTGAACTTTAGTTTTGTGAGATCTGACACCGCATCTGACTTCTGAGGGCACCAGGCACACATGTGGTACATACACCTATACATACAGATAGAAAAGGCAAAATATTGACGCACATAAAAATAAATAAAACTTTTCAAATTATATGTTGAGGACCATCTGTATTAAACTGTCCATGAGTTCCATTAAAAAGTTAGTGGGTAGGGAAAAGAACAGATCAAGGAGGAGTTGAGGGAGGGGAAACATGATCAAATGCATATTATATGAAAATCTTTGAATTAAAAATAAAATAAAATCTCATGTAAAAATAATAATAATGTAGAAGAGAGAAACAAAACAAAACAAATTTAAAAACTACTCTACTCAGATTTACTTGAAAATGCTGTTCATGTTTTCCAAAGCTTTACAGTCTTGCTCAGTAAGATGTTTTCATATGCTGAAATCATTTGGACCCCACAGAATGCAAGATTCTTGTGAAACTGTGCATTTGATCATCTAAATGCAAGGTTTTAAAAACAATAACAGCTTCACACACACACACACACACACACACACACACACACACACACACACAGTGCTAGGTGTATTGGAAAGGGAAGTGGGGATGGGGGCAATCAACTCAAAAAGCTAACTGAGAATGCTAAAAATATGTATATGCTAGGAACATAATCACTATCTCCCAGTGGTTTTGCCTGTCCTGAGGACTATCATCAGAAAGGGTATAGGGTATCTTCTACATAAAATTTGAAAACATTGTGTTAGGTGAAATTTTCAACTTTAAATAGAAGACTGTGAGTATATACCTGACCCTGAATTATCTGTCCAGTTCTACAGATATAAAAACAAAAGTTAAAGTTGATGTTAGCTTCCACAAGAGGGAAAAGGTATGAACAAATGTACAAATCTCCATATCAAAATAACCCAGAATCAAAAACTCAGGCACAGGGCATGCTATGAAAGCTAAGAAGAGGGCACTGGGATAGATTGGTAAGAGCAATTTTATATTAATTTCATCATTCTTCTTTTATTTATTTATTTTTATTTAGAAATGATCATTTTACATATCAATCCCCCCTGGTTCCTCTCCCTCCACCCCCCCATGCCCCCTACCAACCCCCCGAACTCACCCCCATCCACTCCCCAAAGATAGTGAGGCCTTCTATGGGGGATCATCAAAGTCTGTCACATCATTTGGGGGAAGGCCTAGGCCCTCCTCCTTGTATCTGGCCTGCAATAGTGTCCCTCCATAGGTAATGGGTTCCCAAAGTCCATGTGTGCACTAGGGATAAGTACTAGTTCCACTGTTAAAGCTTGCATAGACTGCCTTGGACTCCTAACTGGCATCCACATTCAAGGACTTGTTTCAGTCCAATCCTGGTTCCCCAGCTTTATGAATAGGATCCCAGTGCTCTCACTAGGTCAGGTCAGCACTTTCTGTATGTTTCTCCAGCATAGGCTTGACTCCTTTGCTCATCCCTCCTCCCTCTCTACAACTGGATTCCAGGAGTATGGCTCATGCTTAGCTGTGGATGCCTGCTTCTGCTTCCATCAGCTACAGGATGAAGGCTCTAGGATGGCAAGTAAGGTAGTCATCACTGTCATTATAGGGGAAGGACATCAAAGGTGGCCTCTCCACTACTGCCTAGATTCTTTGTGGATCTCTGGACATTTGCAAATTAGGATACTTTGACTTCTTTCTTGTTTGTGTTCTCTTGATCTCCACCAGCTGTTTTATTTAACTAGCTAAGACTTTAAGTACTATATTAAAAAGTACTAAGAGAGTGGGTCACCTTGTCTTACCCCTGATTTCAGTGGAAATCTTGAATTACTCTCCATTTAGAATGATATTGACTGTGGGATTGCTGAAAATTGCCTTTATTATGTTAAGGTATGTTACTTGTATTCCTAATTGATCCAGGACTTCTATCAGAAAGAGACGTTGGATTCCTTCACCCCCAAAGTCTTTTCTGTATCTTATGGGATGATCATGTGTTTTTTGTCTTTAGTTTGTTTATGTGATGAATTATCTTGGTTGACTAACATATGTTGAACCATCTCTGCATCTCTGAGATAAAGCCAACATTGATCATGGTAGATGATTTTTTGATATGTTCTTGGATTTGGTTTGAAAGTATTTTATTGAAAATGTCCTAATGTTCTTAATGAATATTGGTCTAAAGTTGCTCTTTTTGTTGCATTTTTTGTGTGTAGTTGTGATATCAGGTTAACTGTGGATACATGAAAGGATTTTGGAAATGTTCCTTAAGTTTATGTTTTATGGAATGATTGAGAAATATTGAAGTTAATTCTTCTTTGACAGTCTGGTAGAATTCTATACTGAATACAAATGGTTTTTGGATTTCTTTTTGGTTGGAATATTTTTAATTACTGCCTCCACTTCACTAGGGGTTATGAGACACACTTAAACACTCAGCACTAAAATGGATGTCTTTATTGACTCCCTCACCCCTAAGGCTTGAGTATCTATGTGAAAGAAGTCATAAGAGGAACCCAGTGAAACAGTGTATTCCAATCACGTTAGGGATTATGAGAATAAAAACTCACAGAAATTGTGACAGCATGCAAAACTCTGCACGACGTCAATCCAAACAGAATCCCAGTATGGAGAAGAGGTAGTGGGCACAAAGTCCCACCCCTCACCAAGAATATATTTGCAATAGATTTGGAGATAAAAATCAGTTTTCTCCAGTGAAATGGCATTGGATATATCAACAACACTGCAGGACAGGTCCCATGTCCAGTAGTTGATGATTTTTTCTTTTAAAAAATATTCTATAGCTGGGATATAGCAGTGGATAGAGCTCTTTCTGTACAAGTGAGAAGATAAGAGTTCAGATCCCAAGCACCCATTTAAGAGCTGTGGGAAGTGTCTATAATGCCAATGCCTTGGAAGCAGACAAAGGATCTCTGAGGACACCTGGCAAGCTAGTAGTGTAGCCCAAACAGGCTTGCTCTAGGTTCTTCGAGATATTCTGATTCAGTTAATAGAAGAAGATACCCAATGTCAACCTCTGTCCCATCCAACCACCGATACATACATACATACATACATACATACATACATACATACAAACAAACAAAACTATATGTGTGCAAACACACATGGATACACACATACACAGTTTTTCATTCATGTACCAACACACACACCATATATATATATAGTTTTAGAAAGTACTCCATGAAGAGACAGAAAAGACCATAGATTTGAAAATGTTTGGTAAAAGATGCTTTTATAGTTGAATAATGAAATAATCCTTATAATCTTCTTCATCCAGATCAGTGTTCTGTGAGCTTAGAAGTCCCAGAAATCTGCAGGTAGAGTATTTTCTCAATTAAAAGTTCCATATTCTAATGAGTAAAGTATATTGTCTATGTTAACATATATATACATATATATGTATATATATATATATATATGTGTGTGTGTGTGTGCGTGTGTGTGTGTGTGTGTGTATGTGTGTCTGTGTGTTTGTGTGTGTATAAAATATACAAAATATCTTTGAAGAAGATTACAATGAATTTATCAAAAATTACCTAAAGCATCTTGAAACAAGCATTTTTCTAACAGAAAATCATCTGTGAAATTAAGGAGAATCAGTTAAGAAATTTAGTCGAAACCATGAATACCTACCATACTTAATTATTTTGTTCATGGTTGTTTATTGTTGGTGCTAATTAATCAGTATGATGTAGAAGTTTTAGCTTTGCTATTGATCATTTGGATAAAATGCCTTTACAAGAGTTTGAATTGAACTATAACTTCACTGATACAATAAGTTCAACTGGTTAGCCAATAAATATTTAAGAGGCAACATAACTTCTATTGTTTTCATGCTCAAAAGTGAGTTTCTCTAAATGACAAATTACACAGGGACTCTTTCCTCTCACAGAAAAATGCCTTCATCCAAGTCTAAACTCAACAAGCCCTAGTCATTTTCAAAACTATAACGCCAAGCAGGCAATGTGTGTTAACCAATACTAACCAGAACCACAAGCAGGAAGAATGTATTACCCAACTCCATTTACAGTCTCAGGTTGTTTCTAGGTGTATTTGGATTTAGTGCCTTAACCTCAGGCATGTTGAGACATTGTGTAACTGACTTAGAATACGTCCATGATTTACTTGGATAACTCATATTATACAAGAGAAACAATGTCTTAATTTGCATTTGTTTTCCCTACACAGATCAAATTAATCATGTGGTTGTCAAATTGTTTTGGTCTATGCATAGAAATCAGCATCAGATTGGAAAATTATTGGCTCCTTTCATTTGAAAAGTATAAGGTAGTAGGTAGCTTTTATGTAAACAAAATAAGGTCAGCAGTTTAAAATCACTTACGTATGCCTGTTTCTTAGTCCTCCAAATCATAGCTATCACTATTATTTAAAGATCTGAGGCATTAACTATGATTAAGGACACCAAGGCTGCCACTGATCAGGGCAGTATTAGCCAATCACATATATTTTCTCTTCTATACCAAGATGTAACCTGGGAATTCTTCTCAGATCCAATGCTTGGCATTGTCAATCTGTATAATTCTTGACAGGTACATCATTTATATCCAGTCTCAACTGATTTGACCGAACTATATCTCATGACCCCAGAATTTCCCAATGTGTATCCTTCCTGCCATTTAGCTAAATCAAATCATGGATTTATTGATTCTTATGCTTATTTATACATCTGAACACTTGGGTTATGCAGTGGTGCCTAAATGTTTCTGAGCATACATTTCACATTAAAAAGAAAAGATGAAAAATACTCCCAACATATATGTACCTATTTACCTATTAACATTGTGTATATAGCACGTTAAAATGCCACAAATAATATAAATATAATCAAAGTTTTAAGAATGATATTTATAATAAAGATTCTAATATTCAGCCTTCCTCACTTTGGGGATTGATGTTTCTTATATGTGGAGGTATATATAGTTCTTATGCAAGTTAGGCTTGTAGTCAAAACACATGTTGGAAATCAAAAATAGTCAAATTTCTTTTGTAAACCACCTAAAAGACACTGCTGATAAGACTTACGAGCAGCATCTCCAATAGATAAACTTACTAGTCCAATAGATGTAGTTTTTTTCATATAACTCTAAGAACACTGAAAATATATAGGCTATTAATGCGACTATGTATAGCATCACCTAGGAAACACCTCTGCATCTTTCTATGAGAGCATTTGCAGAGAGGCTTCATGGGGTAGAGAAGATTCATTTAAATGGTAGCACCATCTACTGGGCTAGGTCCCATACTCAACAAAAGGGGTAAAGGGAACAGCCAGGTGAGCAAGGAACATTGGTCTTCTCTTCTGGTTGAAATATAAAGAGGAGTCCCATCTGTCTTCTCCTGCCACAATGGGGCAGCCTTCCCAATTCCTTCCCTCCCATGGTGGCCTATATCCTTTTAAAATGTGAGCCAAACTAATCCTTTCTTCCCCTATGTTTCTTTATATAGGTATTTATGGCACAAATCTAAAAATAACTTCAATTAATATTTTTATGTAGGATATGTGAAATGGAACACAAGCTTCCCTAAACATTCCAATTCACCAGCACTCTGGAGGCAGAAGCAGGTGGATCTGGTGTTTGAGAATAGCCTGGTCTACATGGTTTTGTTGTTGCTATTTTTAAGTGAAAAAAAACCTAGTTGCTTCAATCAAAAAAAGTTTTGAGGCAGTTGGCTTAGATTTAAGGATCAGATTGCAGAGAAAACATTTGTTAACATTGCATCATGCCAAATTTCCTGTTATACTCCTATTTGGTGCTTTAAGAGATGGAAGGCGATTGGGAACAGGGGTTGGAAGAACAGATTCAAGTCTTCAATGTCACATTCCCACAAGGATATGTTAAAGTGGGGAAATTACCAATGCGGAGCCAAGTATATATATATATATATATATATATATATATATATATATATTATATATATATATATGAAAAGCCTTACTTACAGAGCGACCTACCCAGCCGGTGTGGCAGCAGTCTGTTCAGCAAGCTGAAAGGGTGAAAACTGAAAGTGAAACCCAGCCAACTGAACTCTTACTCTGCATCACCATGACTATGCCCTCACAGACGTGGTCAGGCAGACCTGTAGCCAGCCCCTAAGCAGGCGTGGCTACAGGTTCCCCTACAATATGTGACTCATTTAATGTAATGGAGAATTGGATCACACACTAGCTTAAATCCTCTCCTCTCCTCACCCCTATTTCTCTCCCTCCCTTGTTCTCTCATCTTCTCTCCTCTCCCCGCTTCCCCTCCATACTGTAGAAGATTATTTTAATTAGGCAAAGGTGTGTTACATTTGTTTATGCTGCAGAAAGTCATAGAAAAATGAATAGTTCATAAATAATGAAGCAGAGTCTTTAAAGAGAGAAGTAACTTATAAAAAATGAATAAGCACATAGAGATGGGAAATACACAGGGTGTCTTGATCCTGTAGGGTATTGTGTTGTCTTTGAATTTTATGATTGCTTATAAGAAAAGGACAGCTTCTGAGAGGCATGGGAATGTAACAGGGACTGCTGAAATAAACTAGCCTAGATACTTTAAGAATACCTTAACTTTAGAATGGAAGTCAAAACATGTATTGCTATGGGGAAGAGGTTATCCTTGTGTTTCCACAGGAAAGGAGAGGCTGTAGATTCTTTCCAGGTTAATGATAATCAGCTTTGATCATGAAAGACACCCTGAAAATCTTGGCTACAGACATAAAGAAATAAACCTAGAAAAACTGCAAGGCAAGTGATGTATATTTAACCTGCTCAGTTGTAAAACAAATATGATCTTTGGTTGGTGTAAGGAGAAAACCTGGTTAGAGGTACTGTTGACCACGACTGTTTGGGGCTGGTCACAGGCTCTCTGACCATGCCCACTTGGGCGTGGTCAGAGTGATGTAACAAGGGTTTAAATAGTTGGGAGGCATGCACTCGGGCCCTTTTTTCTCTTTTCTGCCTGGCTGAGCGGACAAGCAAGCATCTTGTCTAAACCTGGTCACTGGCTCCCTTGTGTGAGTACTATTCTTTAATAAACTACCTGTTATCAATTTAGCTCTGACCCCACATTGCACTAGGCTCTAGATTTGCGAGTTTTCATAACAAGGGGACTAGACACCAATGAAAACAAATGACCAGGTGATCCAGCCTCTCAGAGTGCCTCTGTTGCAGTTTCCTTAAAGTTCTGCATCCAGAAAAGCTTCAAGGCTGCTTGCTGAGATGGTCTAGCCTCACAGACTACTCCAACCAGGACTGCAGATAAGCCTTGAACTTTCTCATTGCACAGAGACTGGATAACATATGTTGCTAGTTATACCACTCTGGGGAGAGTGTTCTAACACTCTCCCAATTTTCTCAGGTTCCCTAAAAAGATGACTTCACCCCTACATAACAGGAAGCAGTCTAGACAACACAACACTGACATTCCCAAGAGGTGATGAAGGTGGTTTTTGATCATTCTATGGGTTATAGATGTTTGCCATCATTTAGTGGAGACATAGAAATATAGGATAAAAAGAAAAGCATTAACCTCAAATATTTTGCATTGGTATATTTGTATTTTGATACAAATTTAAAGTTTTTTTTATACCATATATAGGTTTCTATTCTTGTTTTGGGTATTGTGCTTATGCAACTCATTTTAAAATGTAACATTTAATTAATAAATGCAGGTTGGTAGCTTATCATCTATAACAATCAAATTTGTACTTATGTTACATGTGTTTTCCAGATACATTTTAGATAGATATTGTCTTCAAACACTTCAAAGATCTACAGAATATGCCATTTTAAGTGTTTTATTAATGTAGGACTTTTCATGATAATGAGACATGTCTGTTCCTATTAGCACCTATTTACTTCAGGAAAGATGATGGACATTGAAAAGATGTCATATGAGATTTGCTTTCATTGTGGCAAAACTAGTCATTTGAGCTTTGTGCCTTGACTCTGACGGTATGCTCTACAAACTGGGTAAGTAGGACACAAAGGAAAATGACTTTCAAACTTCACCAAAACAAGGCCTTCAAAATTCCTGCTTCATAAAAAAGTCTGCCAGACATTCCTCAGGGCATAAGGAAAGTGAAGGCTTAACTTTGCCAAGACTAGGTGTGACAGTCCTTCAAAATTCTTACCTCATAGAAAAGTCTGCTAGATAGTCTAGGCCTTTAGGCTGAAGATGGATGCCACAATGTTGCAGAGGAACCTTGGGAGACTGTTTAGGCAGCCATATATTTGTCATTTCTATAGGTTTGGAAGTGGCTTACACTGAACTTCCTATTTATCCAGATGATATTATATCTTTCTGCAGTCTTTGATGAAGGTAAAGATGATAGTTGCAGTAATAGTTTTCCTCAGTTATGATAGAAGGTAAATTAGGTACAGAGCTCTGGATTCATCAAGAGAGGATAATTAAGGGAGTATTTTCTCTGAGTTTTCCAAATACAGATGCACTGGACATTGTGAATGCAATCCTTACTTGATAACTCTTCTTGTAATTAGCTTTACTATGTTAAAGTTAAAACTTTTTTTAAAAATTTAGACAAAATGGGGAAATGTTGTAGAATATTATTTTAACTAGGCAAAGCTATGTTACATTTGTTTATGCTGCAGACTAATATTTTAACTGTGCAAAGATGTGTTACATTTGTCTATGCTGCGTTTGTTTAATGATGTAAGGATGTGTGTTTAATTATGTAAATATATGTTGCATTTATTTCATCTTGCCTGCCTAAGGCACATGATTGGTTTAATAAAGAGCTGAATGGCCAATAGCTAGGCAGGAGAAAGGATGGGTTGGGGTGTCAGGAGAGAAAATAAATATGGGGAGAAACCTAGGCTCAAGAGAGAACTAGGAAGAATGAGAGAAGAAGGAGGAGGATAATGAGGGAGATGCCTGGGGCAAGATGTCAGAGAGACACCAGACAGAACGACATAGAGCAGTGAAAGTAAGATATACAGAAGTGAGAAAAGTAATAAGCCCTGAGGCAAAAGGCAGATAAAGAAAAGCAGGTTAATTTAAGTTAAAAAGAGCTAGCCAGGCATGAGACAAAGCTAGGGCAAGCATTGAAAACTAGTAATAAGTCTGTATGACATGATTTGAGAGCTGGTTGGTGCCCCCCCCAAAAAAAGCCTGGTATACCTTCCCTCTCAGGCCCTCCCCTCTCCTCTACCCACTTTGCTCTCTCTTCTCTCTCCTCCTTCCTCCCTGTCTCTCTCCTCTTTTACCACCTATCCTTTCCTTTCTCTCCCTTCCCATTTTTCTCTCTCATCTTGAACCTCTCTTATACTTTCTCATTCCAAAGTCTCCCCGATGGCTAATTTTCTTGCAACTGAATTCATGTAAATTCAATTCAGGTCTACAGTGACTTCTGTGCATATTCTCCTCTGATTCCTTATCAACATCACCTAAACAGCGTCAGCACCATGCGTTCCAAAATTACACCTTTCCAAATTCTCCTACTAGCTCAAGCTGGATGAATAAGCCAACTTCTGAGGACTTGCAATTCATATACTTTCCTTTTATATTTGAATTATTATTATTGTGCCAATTCTCATGTTTCAGTAGACTGAAGAGTTGCACCAAGGGTATTGACCACACCACTCTAGCAATTTACATAGATCTGGCTCCCAGGATCAGGTAGACTGTCAACAAAGAGAACAAAGATTCTGCCTTTCATCTTGTGATCTTTCTAACAGGTTATGCAAGCTGAATGCTGTTGATGTGATATTTCTGATTTTCCTCCTTCTGGGTGCATGTAGAGTTGTACCTTCCAGCTTACTTGAAATTCAACATGGTTGTTGGTTTACTATGGCTGATAAAATATGAGACTTTTCTTTTGAACTCTACAATTTATTCTTTTCTGATTTCCAAGTCATAAGACTGTGGAGACTAGCTTCATTGTCAACATGCTTCCCTTCATGAAGACTTCATGTAGTGGAAGCAGGACAAGATGGACAAATAAAATAAATGAGAAGTAAGCCAATTATTTTATGAAACTTATATTTTCATGATTATGTATTATTTTTATTGGATAACTTAGCCTATTCTGAATCATATGCAAGAAAGGTATATTTTGCCAGGTAGTTATAAAATCAGTTAGCTTTAAATGTATTATCAATTTTATAGAAAACAAAATATGTAAATGTGCCATAAATAGTAAATTCTATGTAAATTCAAACCCTTACATGCTTCTACCCATATTCAAACATTCCTTTCAGTCTCAAGCAGGCCACCTGTATTTCTGGTGAACAGTGATGAATGTACAGACTCATGGCTAGACAAGAGTACTTAGGATAAGTTATAGAAGAGTAGTAAGCTATAAATAAGACATTTACACCACCCCTCTAAGGCTCAGGGAACACTGCAGAAGAAGGTTGAAAAGAATGTAAGAGACAAGATAGGTAGAAAATGTTGCAAAATGTCATCTTCTGGACAAGACACAGCCATTGCAATCACTGCAGCTGTGGATACATTGTGTTTGCATAGGAATGACTTCACATGAACAGTCAGGAAAGATATGGAAAGTGTTCAAGGGACACTCCCCTTCACAACGAAACTATTTTCTATTGGTAAGTTCAGGAGCAGAGACAATCATTGTCTTTAATTGTATACTCACTATGACCTCACCAGCCTCCAATGGATAGTTCCAATCTAATGATCAGACAGATAATTTCAGTTAAAATAAATGCATCAATATGTGAAATCATGAAGCTGGGGATGGGACTTATAGGTTAGAGAGGAAGAGATTGGTCCAGAGATAGGGAGGGAGAAGTTGGTCCAGATGGGATAGATAAGGGATGGTTGAAGGGAGTAAATAAACAGAATACATTATACAAATGAAGGAAATTGTCAATAACAAGATAAATCAATGAAAATAAAACAACAAAATCTCAAACATCTCAACTGTAATTAAAACTACTCTGATCAATGGACATTCAGGATGGTGATAAGTGATTTCTTCTTGTACTCTAGTACTTTCACTCCTTTCATTCAGTAAACAAGTAATCATTATTAATTTGCTAAGTATGTGTGTATAACAACATTTCAGAGGTTTTTCTCTCATATAGCTACATGGAAACAATTGAAAATACTCTGCAGAACATGCCGACTAGTATTTAGAAACACTGTTTGCCAATGTAGGTGACTTGCAGATTACTAAAAAAAAAAAAGTGATCTGAAACATCTGGCCACACACGAGGAGCATAAGTTAACTCCCAGTGGGAACAAATCTTTATTATAAACATATGTTTTATTACTTGTGCTTTGAAAACACAACCTTATGATCCATATTTCTCCACATTTCTTTTTATCACAATGGTCACCATGGCAACAATGTGAACACGATAATTTTTATGTGCTTCCTCATCAAAGCTCCATGACCAAAGTAGATCACTTGACAACTGATGTTTTAAATTATAACAACATGTATCCACCACAGAATTTATAGGACAATGTAAATCAATTAATATGGTATCCCAAGTGACTGACTGACCAAAGCAATGATGTGGATATTTCAGGCATTTCATGGTTCAGACTTGATTGATTTTACCATATGGTCTTCAAAATATTGGTATTACTGGCTATAGCCATGGGCTTTTGGTGGTAATTGACATCAAGAATATAATCAGATACAATCCTGTGGACATTTGCATACTTTTGCTTGGGGTTTTAGTGGCTATAAACAGAAATATTTACTAGCAGCAATTTTAAAACAGAAAATAAATGGTTATTGTTTTTCTTCTCTTGAATGATAATGTGGCTTGGATTTTACTCTCAGAAAGACAGATTTTCATATACAAAGCTGACCAAGATGACCAATAAATATTTGGTCTATGAATGAAAGAAAACTAATATTACCACATATTTAAACATGTAATTCAATTTTAAATATCAATTAGAAAATGTGTATAATTCTGTAATTTGGAAAACAGTTAGCAAAGGTTTAATTTTCTCAGTTTCATGAAAAAGTTCATAATCAGCTGAGTTTTGTAGAATAAAAATGAAGTTACATAATTGGGAAGTCAATAAAAACAAGGCAGATAAGTGACATATTCAAATTAATATCAATGTTTTAGCATTAAGCTTAATACCATGTCTTACAAAATGAAATATTACATGAAATCAAAATAGTGATAAGAAAAACAGCAGATGAGGCATTATTAATTTTCTTTATTGATGTTTCTGAAGAATTAGAAGAGTTTGAAGAATGAATAAATGTTGAAAAGTTTAAACATCCAGAGTATTTGTGAAGAAAACATAGGAAACTTTTAATACTTGAATTTAAAAAAGAAAAGAATGTTTTATATAAAACAAAAACAACAGCAAATTATAATGGAAGACTGGTAATTTTTACTTCTTGAATTAAAATTAAATTTTGTTTACAATAAATGAACTTAAGAGGCAAGCCATAAACCAAAAGAAACTATTTGTAATATATTGCAATTCTGAAACTCTAAGGTTGAATAATCCTATAGAAAAAATGAACAAAGCTACAGGAATGAAACAATGGTCAACCTCACTGGAAATACAAATTAAATAACACTAGGAAATGCACATTTAACTAATAATATATAATTTCATAGGAGCTATTTTGGTACAGCCTTCACCCTTTAGAGGAGCATTGACTCAAGAACAATGGCTTTGCTTGAAAACAGTCAGCCCAAGACAATCTTTAAGGGAGAAAGTTAAGGAAAATAAACATATATTTCCTTCTCATTCCCTGCTGGGGCTCCCCATTGGTAGAACCCAACCAGAACTGGAATTTGAACCTGTTAATTCTGTCTGTACTTGGACCAAAAAGACAGCTCAGCAGGTGAATGCATTTTGCTGCTGAACCTGACAGCCTGTGTTTAATCCCCAAGCCCCTCATGGTGGAATTGAGAAACAATTCCAAGCTCTCTTCTCACAACCACATGTGTGTCTTTGGCACGTGCATGCCGTGACAGATGTGCACATGCACACACAGAGAAAGTAAGTTCAGTACTTATCCCTAGCATAGGTGTGGACTCTGGGAGCACATTCCATATAGAGGGATAATCCCTGAGCCTAGACACACGGGGTGGGCCTAGGGCCTATCCCAAAGGATACGATAAACTCTGATGACACCCTATGGAAGGACTCACCATCCAGGGAGAGCAGAAAGGGTGTGTGATAGGTAGGGTTTTAGTTGGGGGGTTGGTAGGGGAAGATGGGAGGGAGAAGGGACCTGGGATTGTCGTGTAAAACAATCCTGTTTCTAATTCAAATAAAAAGTTGAAAAATAAAAATAAAAAATGTAATAAAAACATGTATTTTTAAAAATAAACTGTAGTCTGCATTGCAAGACTGCCATCAGGAATAACAGAGTGGAGAAGAGTGGAGTGCTTTTGGAAAAATAAATTAAAAACCTTTGAAAAAGATGTTTGAAGCTTGATATTTATACAATTGATCTCTATGGGTATTTTGAAAATAGGAAGATGGGGTGCATACATAAAAAAACTATTCAGATCTATGACATAGGGGATAGGAATCTCCTTTTAAAGTCATATAAAAAATCTATAACATCCAATACTGAACAATATGTACTGAATCCCTTTCACCTGAAGTGAATATTGTCTTTCAGTAGGAAGCTTGCTTCACAAAAAAATTCCCTGAGCTGCATAGCAGAAGGAGATAATTTTTAGTAATATAAATTTCAAATGAATTTTTTTCACTGTTTTGCCAAAAGAGTCCTTTAGAGAGCAGCATCTTAAAAATAATTTCTTAGGAGCAGTGTGGAATAGAGACATACGTTTGTTCCTACTGTTCTACAAAATTGCTTTATGTTGTATCTATACATACTTCTTTTCCACTTTTTGCTTTTGATATCTTCAAACAACCTAAAATTCAAGACATCTTTCTGCTCACTTAATACTCTCCTAATTGTACCTGTGGTACTGAGATGGTGGATATACGGCCCAGCTTTTTCTGGATTTCAAAAACAGTGCCTATTTCCACTGCAAGGATCTTTAAGAGTTTTCACTGAGTTAAAAATGTTTTTCTTTACTATACAGGCCAAGTAGTATCTATATCAATTAAAATAGTCCAAACTGCTTACATAGATACTTTCATTCTTAGTGGCTCCATGCTGTTTAGCAGCTCATACTTTGTGATCCCAAGGTATTTGAAATGCTAGGGCTATAGCATTGTTTTATAAATGCTCATGTCCCTGGATCTCACATGGTAATGATGGAGCCAAATAATAAGCAATACACATGAAGGCTCATAAATTATATATTATGACTCTGTGATCTAGGGAAAAGAGACAGACATTCTCTAAGAATGTGGTGTGTGTTGACTTTCCTGGTTGTCCTCAGTGGCTACATTGCATACTAGATACTTTCTTTCTTGTTTATACTAGGTATCACAATCATAAGTATATATTTGGTGTCAGTCATTGGTCCTGTCAATATTGATTGTCTGAAATGTGTTTAAGACGTCAAAAAAGGAATATACCATGATATCCTTTGGATTGTTGTTGATAAAATCTGTCTCATGAATACTGGAAAGTCCTCTAAATTATTCTCTCCTTATTGATATATATATATATATATATATATATATATATATATATATATAGACATATATATATCCCTTCTTTTATTTTTATTAAGATTTTTTGTTCTTTTGTTATATACTGTATTTTGCTATTTTTCATTTTATCAAATGAGTTTCAATTCATTCCTAATTTCTCAATTGTCATCTCATTTTTGAGTGAGTTGCTCTTAATGTGATATCATTTTGAAATATCTTTTAATTTATTTTTAAATGCTACAGAACAGTTTTAATCTACTTCATGGATATACCTATCTGGTATATTTTAGCACTCCTTGGAACAAGTGTTTTAGTTTTAATTCTTCTTTTTTTTCCTTACAGTAATTGTATGTAGGAATTGGTCTCAATTCCTGTATGCCAATTTTATTAACATTCAGTTTTCATGGATCTTAGGAATTGTAATTCAGAGTACGTTTCCAACTGAACCTAACCTTTGTTGTTCTCATATGCATTACAAGGTTATAGGGGTGGACCTCTGAACTCTCTTAGTACTGTTTTCATTTTAGTTTTTATCTTTGTCTTTTTCCTTTGTCCCCATTGTTTCCATCCTTTTCATATTTGATTCAAATGCCAGCAAGTTCTTTTCAGTGGTGAGCTGGATTGAAGAAGAAATCTCTGCTTGGTGGCAAAGGTGTTAGACTCAAATTGTTCCCTGTTTTTACCATAAATTCCTCGTGCTCCTCCATTCTTGGAGTGGTCACTTACCCCATTCTCTATTTCCATAGATCTCAGTGTTGTTTGCTGTTGTTCTTCCTGTGGTAGTACAAAATTGCTAACGACTATTTTCCCCCACTGCCCATCTCTTCCTATAGTCTTACCTAACATTTTTTCAGATGAAATACATTGGTTTAAGTTCCCATCTCAAGAAAAATTAGAAACTCTCATCTCATTGTTTCTGCGAATCCTTGGAGTTCATATATTGCCATTAGAATTCTTAAAACATAAAAATATCCAAAACCAAATTATAAAACAGGAAGATTTCTTGTTTTGAGGATTCATATTCAGAGACATTCTAGCTGAATTTTTGACATGGTATGGTCTGTCTGCAACTGACTCAGAACCAAGAGAACAATGCCATGTATTCTCATTTGATAGGCAGCATGGGTAGTCCTGCTTCCATTGTAATTCTGAACCACTATGTTTAAAATTAACGTAGTATTTTAATGTACATATTTATAGGGTACATCATGATAATTTGATGATGTGTAACATTTAGAACAGAATATAAGGATTGTGTGGGATGACCATCTGAATGCTTGCCTTAATGTTTGCTTATCGTGTTAATTCTGTTTGTTTTTGTTGGTGATGAGAAACAAAATATGTATCTAGTATATGGGTTCCATCTGATAATTATTAAAGAAAACAGGTTAAAAAATAAAAAAAAGGATTTCTGTATCTTTATGCATTTTAAATCCTTTAGTATATACCAATTGTACACATTTATAGTGAATCATCAGATTCCATCTTTCAATAGAAAGGCATGATTATGATTTTAAAATTATTTTCCTTAAGTAGGAAAATAGAATGTATCCCATCGAACAGAAAAGTTAAAGACAGTGAGATTTCATTTTCAAGTTCATAATCCTATGAGATGAGAAGATTTTAGTATTATTAATATAGCATTTGAAAGTAATCAGTGATTCATCACTTTTATGTTACTCCCACAAATTTTTCTCACAGTGTTATTATTTTAGACCAATAAATCCCAGTGATTGACTTATGTGATATATAGACAATCTTAGTAATGAGTCATTACTTCACATCCTGAATGATTAAAAAATACCATGAAAAAAAAACACAGTTGCCTGGATCTCCAAACCCAGGAAGATTGAGAGACACTCTTAAAATAGATGTGATCAGTACTATGGCACCTAATTAAACATATTTCTGTCAGGAGGTAAAAATGTCATTAAATTGGCTCTAGTATTATTTTAATTAGTCATTCAAGTTACTTGCCAAAGCAGAGAAAAAAGGATAATCATTAGTAAGATAACAATTAATACAATTTCCAGCTTCCAAGCGTTTCTTTTCCTCTAGGGTTCATAGTCAATTTTATTGAGAAGCAGTTCATAGACCCCATCCCTTTCATTTATTCTGAAAACTCAGGCAGCTGTCATGCTCTGCTATTCTGTCATGCTTCTGGTTCACTTGCCTCTGGTTGGAAAGTTCTATAGGTCATTCCTTCAGGAGAAACTTGGTTTAACATTTCACCTTTTCTCAAATGAGGGAAACACGTCACACCCATCCCATTCTGGTGCAATGTAAATTATCACGTGTGTTCTGAGGTATAATTTGGGAACAAGTGCTGAAACAATCACAAAAAAGCATGTGCTTCTGAAGTGAATGAGCTCACTTCCAGGAATCTACATCTTTTTAAAGACAATGAGGCCTATGCTCAAAATTCTGTGTGAGAAGGACATTCTGAGAGCATTTTTTATCATGATGGAAGATTGGAAGCTACTGTTCTCTATCACCAGTTAAAAGAATACCAACCTTAGAAAAGTCCTACACATAGAATACATAGCACCATTCTATATATACTTAAGATGAGGAAAGAGTTGCTACACTGAATTTTTCAAAGTCAAGTTTTAAAATTAGATATAAATACAACTCTAAATTGCTTAGAGCAATACACTTAATGCACATGAATAAATGAGTATATGTATTTTATATATGTTATGCATGCATGTGTATGTATAGAGAGATAAAGGCAAAGAGTCATAGAAACTACATTTTAAGTACCAATATCAGGCTATGAGAAATAATATATTCCTATATTTTCAAATTTTATTTCATGTTCTTGGAGTCTCCATGACGGTCTCATTTAAACATTTTAAAATGCAATTATTTGGATCTGTTACTATCTCAAAGTAACACAAACTTGTATTTAATTATTCTAGAACTGTGATTTTCAACCTGTGGTCATGACCTTTTTTGTGGATTGAGCAACTTTTTCACAGGGCTTGCATATCACTGGCAAATTATAGTTATGAAGCAGCAATGAAATCATTTTATGGTTGGGGTTGTCAGCATAATATGAGGACCTGTATTAAAAGGAGGAGTGTTAGCTAAATGGAGAACCACCGTGCTAGAAAATAAAGAGGTAGGTGCATAATTGTCTGTAACTATAGTTACTTTTTATTGCTACCTGACTACAGACTATTCCCATTACACATTCATATTAAATTGTTATCATTCATGTTTAGGATACTTCCTAGAGTATCAGGATTATTTCTCTCAGTAATAAGAGAATTTCTGCTCACTTGGTGGTCTACATGTTTGGTGACCTATAGCTGTTTAATTTTATTTCTTTTTGTAGAAAATGTTTTTTCACATATAATACAACCTGATTACATCTTCACCTCCTGCTACTCCTCCCAGCTCCTCCCCACCTCCTCTCCTGTCCTGATCCACCCTCTTTTTGTCTCTCATTAGAAAACAAACAGGCTTATAAGGGAAAATGATATAATAAATTGATGTAATATTTTAATGCTATAAGAAAAAAAATCACACATCAGAATAAGATAAAACAAATGAACAGAAGGAAAAGAGCCCAAGAAAATGCAGAAGAAATAGATATAGATTCAGAGACCCACTCATTCACATAGTAATCCCATAAAAACATAAAACTGGAATCCATAATTTCTTCACAGATGACCTGTAAAGTAAAATAGGAGAAAAATAAAATGAATAAGTAATACATAAAGGAAATTAAAATAAATTGGAAAGATAAATTTAAAATATGGAAGTCTCACTCTTCATTGCCCCAGTCTAGAAGGAAAATCCAGCTTACCTGTAGCTCTCTTCACGGGCACTTACTAAATTCCCAAAGTAAATGACTTTTGGGCTTCTCAAAGAAGTACTTATAGGGAAACATTATCTTTTTTTCTGTGGTAGAAATAGGGAAAGGCAGTTAAGTTTTTTAACTATCAGCCCTATTTTACAAGTTGATTATATCTAATCTGAAAACGCAGACAGTTCCAAAATGAGAACCTTTCTGAATCCTGAGATAATATCAAGATGGAAAATTCCACACTTTAACTTCTGTGACATGTTTCAGCACAAGTATACTAAAAATATTTGAAAATTTTGAAAAAAAACCTCAAATTATAAAAACTTTAGGTACCTAGCATTTAAAATAGATGATACTCAACCTATAGAAATGAAGTAGATTAATAAAGTAGAAAAGGTGCAAGACTGAGATGACATATATCAAACATTGTTAACCATTGGGTACAAGGTGTCAGTGATGTCTTCATGTATCTTCTCAATGTTCCATGATACCCACACAGAATTCAACAAAAACTATAAACAGAAGAAAAACATTATTTCATGTTTTATAAAATATTCCTAAGTAGATTTATACTTTTCTGTCCTGGATAATAATCATCAGATATTCTAGTACTTGAATATGCTAAGTATTTTTGTTATTTAATAATCATTAGGCAGCAGTGAATATGAGACGTCTAGTTGAACAATTAAATGTGGAATCCAAGAAAAGATGCCTGTGGAAAGAGACAGAGTGGTGACCTTTTGGCACCTTTCATGTGTCTGGGGCAGGACATTGTAAGAGCTCTCCAGGAGATGCCTTAGGTATTCTTCTCCCTGGGCCATCACCATTGAAGCAGGACGGGGCAGATTAGATATCAATGCAATTTGAACAGATGCTCACTCAATGATATACCTTCACACAAAGTTAAGCAGTTGACTGACCCAGAGAAAAGGGGATAGATAGGAAATGGAGGAAAGATGACAGGCTTTCCAACTGCTTTTAGTTATCTTGCAGACCCAAGTGAGGAGTCAATGCTTTTTAGCAAACATGGATTCTAGGTATACATAGCAAGATTTCTGGGTGAAGAAAACATTTGGGCAAAAGTAAGATGAAAGAAAATAACTAACTGCATATTATGATGCTGGTTTATTCAAAACAGTAAGAATGAAGATTTTATTTCAACCATTGATACCTGTATTCATTTTTTTAGACTTGGAATTAACCAACATCTAGTGTTTCCATTTGTGATCAACAGATAGTCCTTCCTCCCTTCACTAATTAGCTATGGCCTACTCACAGCTTTTCAGATTAGTAAAAGTCATTCTTTCTAAGTTTTGAGTCACTGGTTATAGCTGCAGAGATGAGAAGTCCTCCAGATCCCCAACCCCAACTGTTCTACCTGACAGAGACTACCTCTCCCTGATGAGGAAAACCAGTCTGCTTTCAAGAAAAAAGTTAAGTCAGTTTAAGAGCTCAATTAAATTCTTCATTTTGATTCCTTTTAAAATAAGTCTTCATAAAAGAATCAGACTGTTGACTCTCAGTTTCCATGATTCAATTTTCCCTTAGGGTTCATGATAAGCTTTGTTGATTTTGGACTATAAATTGTTTTTTCTTACATTTTTATTTATTTTAGGAGCACTCTTACTTACATATCCATCCCCCCATTCCCTTGCTCTCCCATCCTCTCATGCTCCTCACCGACCCTCCAAACCACCCCCACCCACTCCCCAGGGATAGTGAGGCCCTCCACTGGGGATCATTTGCAGGAGGGCTCAGGCCCTCCTTCCCGTATCTGGGTTGCAATGCTATCCCTCCATAAGAAATGGGTTCCCAAAGTCCATTTATGCTCTAGGGATAAACATTGTCTCCACTGTTAGAGGTCCCATAGAATGCCTTGGCCTCCTAGCTGGCAGCACATTCAAAGGGCTTGGTTAGGTCCAATGCTGGTTCCCCAGCTTTAAGACTAGAGTGTCTGGGAGGGAGCTGAGAGAATGAGAAGGGAAGAAGAGGAAGGATGCAGAGGTCATGAGGGAACAGAAAGGTTGAGTCAGGGGAATAGAAGAATAGAATAAAGGATATGCATATGTGATAGGTAGGGTTTTAGTTGGGGGGTTGGTAGGGGATGAAGGGAGGGAGAAGGGAACAGGGATTGTCATGTAATTCAATCTTGTTTGTAATTCAAATTAAAAAAATGCAAAAAAAAGACTAGAGTGTCCATGTTTCTTTGGGTTTCTCCAGCACAGTCTTGGCACCTTTGCTCATCCCTCCTCCCTCTCCACAACTGGATTCCAGGAGTTTGGCTCAGTGTTTAGCTGTGGGTGGCTGTTTCTGCTTCAGTCAGCTAATGAGTGAAGGCTCATGTTTGTCTTTCTGTGACTGGGTTACCTTGCTCAGCATGGTTTCTTCTAGTTCCATCCATTTGCCTGCAAATTTCAAGATTCCATTGTTTTTTCTCTGCCGAGTACTCCATTGTGTAAATGTACCACATTTTCTCTATCCATTCTTCAGTTGAGGGGCATCTAGGTTGCTTCCAGGTTCTAGCTATTACAAACAACACTGTTATGAACATAGTTGAACATATGTCCTTATTGTATGAATGCACATTCTTTGGGTATATGCCCAAGAGAGGAAGTGCTGGATCTTGAGGTAGACTGACTCATATTTTCCTGAAAAAACTGCCATACTGATTTCCAAATCAGCTGTATGATTTGGCACTCCCACCAGCAGTGGAGGAGTGTTCCCCTTTTCCACATCCTCTCCAGCATAAGTTGTCATTGGTGTTTTTGATTTTAGTCATTCTGGCCAGTGTATGATGGTGTGTCAGAGTTGTTTTGAGTTGCATTTCCCTGATAGCTAAGGAAGTTGAGCACTTTCTTAATGGCTTTTAGCCATTTTAGATTCCTCTATTGTGAATTCTTTATTTAGTTCTGCACCCCACTTTGCTACAGCTTATAAACACCTTTAGCAAAGTGGCAGGATACAAAATCAACTCAATAAATCAGTAGTCCTACTATATACAGATGATAAACACAGAGATAATGAAATCAGAGGAACATCACACTTTACAATATACACAAACAACATAAAATATCTTGGGTAATGTTAACCAAACAAGTGAAAGACCTGAATAGTGAGAACTTTGAGTCTTATAAGAAAGAAATTAAAGAAGATACCAGAAAATGGGAAGATCTCCCATGCTCTTGGATGGGTAGGATCAACATAGTAAAAATGGCAATCTTGCCAAAAAGCAATCTACAGATTCAATGCAATCCCCATCAAAATCCCAACACAATTCTTCACAGACCTTGAAAGAACAATGCTCAACTTTATATGGAAAAACAAAAGACCCAGGATAGCCAAAACAACCCTGTACAACAAAGCAACTTCTGGAGGAATCACCATCCCTGACTTCGAGCTCTATTATAGAGTCATAATCCTGAAAACAGCTTGGTATTGGCACAAAAGTAGACAGGTAGACCAATGGAATTGAATTGAAAACCCTGATATTAACCCACACACTTATGAACATCTGATTTTTTACATAGAAGCTAAAGTTACACAATGGAAAAAGAAAGCATCTTCAACAAATGGTGCTGGCATAACTGGATTCGGACATGTAGAAGATTGCAATTAGATCCATATCTATCGCCATGCACAAAACTTAAGTCCAAATGGATCAAAGACCTCAACATAAACCCAGCCACACTGAACCTCTTAGAAGTGAAAGTAAGAGGTACCCTTCAATGAATTGGTACAGGAGTCTGTTTCCTGAGCATAACACCAGTAGCACAAACATTGAGATCGGCAATTAATAAATGGAACCTCCTGAAACTGAGAAGCTTCTCTAAGGCAAAGGACACAGTCAGCAAGACAAAATGACAGCCCACAGAATTTAAGCAGATATTCCACCAAGCCCACATCTGACAGAGGGTTGATTTCCATAACATACAATGAACTCAAGAAGCTAGCCACTAAAACACCAAACAATCCAATATAAATTATTTTTGAAAAAAGGTTTTCATGACCAAAGTAAGATATTTTTTAGGTTCACAGAGAGGAGCGCTGCATCTTTACCAAATATTAATAGACAAAAGTCCTTCACACTAATCATAGTTAATAAAAAGAACTTTTTACTAGAAGTTGTGATGATTTAGTTATCATCATTCAGAATGAGAATTATTGACACAATTTTTAAAATCCTCAGTCTCACACAAATCCCAAAAGACATATTTTGTCACATGTCACAAAAGACTATGAGTCAAACAACTACAAACTGCTCTTTAGAAAAACACTGAGATCCATAACATCTGTTGAAGAAGACATGATGGAAATGAAATGTTAACAAATTTCTTAGCTTTTAATAATAATGCAATACTTTTTAAGAAGCAATTACAGTGACGTAGGTGTGTTACTACTATCCCCTTAAAAGATGAGCATTCCGAAGTCTCTCATTATCTGAATGCAGACCAGCTGTGGGTCTCTGCTTTCATTAACATCTCCTGTAAATCTTAACTTCTCTGATGATGGTGGAGAGACCCTCATTTATGCATATGAAGAAATTAGGGGTCGCTTTATTACTACATCCATTTAGCATTTTCGTAATATTGGAGTCTTCTGCTGGGGCCCATCACATAGTCAACCACTGGTTTTTGCTTAGTGAACAGAGTAAGTCATTAATAAATTTACCATATAGTAGTCTGGGTGTGTATTTTAGTGGATTAGTTATTTCAAAGGCTGTATCAGAATTGCCAGGGTAACTGAAACCAAAATCCAAATCTTACTCATGTCTATCCACTCTCTGAGTAATTGGAAAAGGGTAAGTAGCTAATTATGTATCCTGTCCATTGGTGAGAAAGAGCTTAAAGTTGCTTAAGAGTCTGGAAGGATTTGGAAGAGGGGAAGACTATGATAAAATATATTCAAATTTAAAAATGTTTTAAATGACAAATTTACTCCTATATATAACTTTTTTTCAAAAAATATAGAATGCAGTATTACCAGCCAAGAATAACAGAGGTGATGATATGAGTTTGTCTGGAATAGACAGAAAAGGGGGAATAAATGAATTGTTAATGCCACTGGATACACCTTGCTCCTATGCACTATAGGGACTCTTAGTTCAGTGATAAAGAAATAAAAACTAAAAGTCAACATACCCATCCACTTCTCCACAACTTTGTCCTACTATGTGAGTAGAGAAAAAAATATAAAGACACCTGGATTTAGTGCTGGAGAGATAGCTTAGTCAGCAAAGTGCAGGCTTTGCAAGCACGAGGACATGAGTTTGATCCTCCAGAATACATGGAAATATAGACAGTATGGCTGTGCACATCTGTAATCCCAGCATTGGGGAGGCAGAGTCAGAAGAATCCCTGGGGATTGATAGCCAGATAGGGTAGCCAAATCAACAAGCTCCAGGTTTAGAGCGAGTTTCATTTCTAGAAAGTAAGCAGATTAATCTCAAAAAAAGGTAACACATATCTACCATCTGGCCCAGGTATGCAACTCCTTGGTATATGCCTACTCCGTATGAACCCTACTCCACAGATACTCACTGCTACTGTATGTATTCACAATATCTAGGGAACAAACACAACCTAAATGTCCTTTAACTGATGAATGGTTAATGAAAATGTAGTACGTAGACACTATGGAACTGCATGTTCTTTCTTATTTGTGGCATTCTAACTCAAGGGTCTTAATGTAAGGGTGTGTGTGTGTGTGTGTGTGTGTGTGTGTGTGTGTGTGTGTGTGTAAAGGGACATTAGGAAAGAGAAATACTTTGAAGTGGCAATGAGGAAATGGGAGCAAGAAAGAACCCTGACAGACAGACAGATACGGCAAGGCCCTCTGGAGAATAAAGGTAGTAAGCATCTTCCTCAGACTCATGACCTGAAATAAAGCCCTTGTAGGGTTTCCCTTTTGATGGTGGGTTCAGGCTTGTCCTAGATGTTCAAGGCCAATCCTGAAGCTGTTGTCTCCCCTCCTTTGTTTATATCGACAAATCCAAAATTAGGTGAGGGAAATCCACCTTAAGCCACAAAAAGCACATTAAAAACCTCAGTCTTCCACCGTGGGGAGTGGTGACAGATTTCAGCTTCTGATTCCCTTACCACTTTGTGAGGAGTCTCTCTCTCTCTCTCTCTCTCTCTCTCTCTCTCTCTCTCTCTCTCTCTCTCTCTCTGTGTGTGTGTGTGTGTGTGTGTGTGTGTGTCTTTGTCTCCGTCTCTCTCTTTCTTGCACATGGATGTGCGTTCCTTTGCTTATAATAAAATTTGTACCTGTTGCTGCCTGCTGTGTCTGAGATTTCCCCCTCCTTATAATTCTTTAAATGGTAGAGAAAATGAACACAGCCAAGACCCTAAGCTGTAACAGCAACAAACAGCAACATGTTCCTCAGTTTGCATCTGGGCCCTTTGGCAACAAGGCTTCAAAGAGAAAGCATCCTCCCTTAGAGCATCTGCAGATGAAGCTGTGAGTTTAGTGTGACCCAGTTTCTGTTTTGCTAGAGCAAGTTGGTGAAGGGAACAACCAGACAGTACTGTGAAGATGGAGATTCTGCTCACAATTCCCTGACAGAATATACAGTAGAATTGTTTTAGGAATTGAATTAGGGATGGTGATTGCTTAGGCAAGTTCCCCGTGAGTGCTATAAGAATGAAATCAGATAGATCCAAGATCCCTGGAGGTATGAGGCTACTTTGCTCACTGGAGAAAAATTAAATGTCTTGGTCAGCTGAGCCTGGATGCTGTCAAAGTAGGTAGGCATTCGAGCATCTGTGGAGGGGAGAGTGTGGGTGCCCACCTGGGCTAATGTGGAGATGAGGAAGAGGTGACTCCTTAGCTGAACTGTCCAGGGCCTTGATCATTCCTCATTCTGTGGGAATCACTGATGTCCTTTGTGTATTTTATTCTTAGTGTGTATTTTTATTCTTAGTTAATGCTTATTGGCTGAGATGAGTCCTAGTTAAAATAAATGATCAAGATATTTCTTTCCCCTCCCCTCCAATGACCCCTTTCTAGTTTCCTGAATTATGCAGGTATTCCAAATTAAGCACACAAACCTAAATATTGGACACTAAAACCCACATGTGAGTGAGAATAAGTGATATTTGTCACCCTGGCCCTGGGTTACTTCACTTGGTTTGTTTTTATGGTTCCACCCATCCTTGGTCGGCTATTGAAAAACAAAAAAGAGAACACAAAGAGGGTAGTTGGGTAGCATGTGGCCATAGATAGGAAGGAGTTAGGGGGAGCAATAGGATTAACATGATAAAAATACAAGGTATGAAATTCTCAAATATATTTAAAATATTGCTTTTTATTTTAAATGGTGATCAATAAACATTAACTATATTTGAGACAGGAGCTATGTGATATAAGTGAAGTAATTTTCATAGCTCTGGATATCTGTGAAGTCTCTCACCCTGTAAGACCAGACACCACTAAGCTTTTCATGACAGGATGATCTGATAATGAATCATTCCTGAGTCACAGATACAGCACTCAAAGTCACAGTGACCTTTTCTCACTACTTGTAATGGCTCACAGTGGGGACTGTAGTTCCTAGATAGTACACCATTAATAGAGTGATTAGCAAGGAGCATTGCTTATGTCTTGGAGTGAAAAGAACAGTGAAGCAATGGGAACAGATTAAATAGCACTTTTCTCCACTCAGCTGAAGAACACTATAAAACTTTCTGATATAGAAAGGTGGTCTTTGAAAGGTGATTTTAGCCTGTTTTAGAAAGTAAAGATATTTCATAGACATTAACAATGTATTCCCTTAGTTATATAAAAGACAACAGACATAAATCTCAAAATAGGCTAAAATTGTCCTGTAGAAACATGCTTACTGAGAAGTTTCCATTTAAGATTTTAAAATTAATTTGGGTTTTGAGTGTGTGTGTGTGTGTGTGTGTGTGTGTGTGTGTGTGTGTGTGTGTTGGCCAAATGTCTCAAAGTGTTTCTAACTGCTACAGAGAATGTGTGTGCCAAGATCCATATTCCAATCCCTAACTCAAACATTGAAGATAGGGTCTTCTTGCAGTACTTAAAGTTAGATAAGCTCAGAAAAGTGACTCCTGATCCCATAAAATAATAGTATTTTAAGGAAAGGAACAGATGCATGAACTCCTTATATATTTTAGATATCACCACTTTCAGATATATGCTTTCAAAGATTGTGCCTGTATGTTATTAACACTTTTCTTTGTTGTACAGGTTTATGGTTTGATTTAACCAGATTTGTTCATTGGTTTTTTGTGCTTTTGTTGTCATCTTAAGTAGAAAAGGGGGAAAAAGAAAAAGAAAGAAAGAAAGAAAGAGAGAGAGAGAGAAGAAAAACCAATGTCTGCATTATTCTGTATTTTTTTCTCTCCTTGAGATAAGGCTTTAATTGACGCATTTATGTAGAAAATATTCATAGCAGGTTATTAAATCTCAAATAAGATACTAAGACAATATTAGTTTACATGCATATTTATTAACTTAGGATCAACATGGTCACATAAGCTTTCAACTCTTATTTAAAAAATACAATCCACAAAGCTATGTATTAAGGTGAAACATAGAGTCTGATTTTATGCTAAATCTCTATACAACTATTACCTGTTTATCTTAACATTTAAAAACTGTTTTATTTTGTGCATGGTGATAGATATGGATTTATCTGTTGATGGGGAAGTCCTTCTGTGTATATGTTTGTCTTATTGGCTGAAACATAAAGACTGTTGGCCAATAGGGAAGCAAGCTAGGTGGGGCTATGAGTCAAGGAGGATTCTGGGAAATGTAGTAAAGAAGGAGTTGCCATGTGAGCCCAACATGAGAGGACGCATGCTGCGAGCATCCTCAATAAAGAAAAGTCTTTAAAAAATATAAATTAGTAGTTATGGTTGATAATTAAGACTGAGCTAGCATATAAGAAATCCTAGTCATTAGCCAGCAGCATTGTAAATAATATAAGACTCTGTGTTATTTTGGGGTCCTAACATGGTGGCAGAACTCAGGTGATTGGCATAAAGAGTTCTCGTTACAAAATGGCATCCCACATGGTTTTACAAACTTCTACATAAAAAGTTCACAAAAAACTTAAAAATGAATTTTAGAAACAAAACAATGGAGATAAGTACAACTTCTTGGTAGCAGCATTTTCTCAAGTGATCTCTGTTTTGCTGGAGACAAGCAGAGACTCGAGCTGCTCCCTTAAGGGAGGTTTCCTGACTCAGCATAAGCAGAAAAACCTGCAGGGCTGTTTAAAAATATACATAGGTTTGCGAGAGCAAAGAAACAGAATAAAGTAATTAAAGAAAGAGTAGCTGGGCAGTGCTGGCACACACCTTTAATCCCAACACTCAGGAGGCAGAGACAAGCAGATCTCTGTGACTTCAAGGCCAGCCTGGTGTACAGAGTGAGTTCAAAGACAGCCAGAGTTACACAGAAAAACACTGTCTCATAAAAGAAAAACATAAAAGTAAAAGAAATAGAGTAATGAAAAAGCCACATAAAGATGGAAAATACACAGAGAGTCTGAATACTATTGTATTGTCTTTGAATTGTTTAATTGATGAGGAAGGAACAACAACTGCTAACAGACATTTGATTTTAAATGCTGCAGAATTACCCCAACTTATATATTTTAAAAATGCTTTACTTCAAAATTTAAGTCTAAGGAGAGGCTACTTGGGAAAATAATTTCTGCTTTTGTTTACACAGAAAATGAAAAGCTGTGGATTCCTTCCAGACTAATATGGTTTGATCAAGTAAGACCCATTGAAGAAGTGGCCCAAGTGATCCTACATCCAAAACAGCTGAGATGATGCAGTCATAGATGAATACAGCCAGGTTTCTGTGTTTTATCATGATCCCCATGGTATGGACATCACCCCCATCCAGCAGGAAGCAGTTTCAAATGATCAGCACCCAATTCCCAAATACTGTTTATAAGTATTTGTTTTCATTTAAATGGAGTTGGATATAAATGGTAATGATCACAATCAAAATCTTTTAACAGGACAAAAGGGGAATGGGTATAGAAATGAATACTTTGCATTGGTATGGATTTTCATTTATTGATACAACCTTAAGGTCAATTTTGTGATATGTATATTTCTCCTCTTGTTTAGGTATTGTGTTTATACAGATCATTTAAAATGTAATGCATAATTAAATATAGATTGTATATAATTAGGTATAATAGTCAAAAGTTACAGTTAGGTTAGTTAGGTTTTCTAGATTCACAGAGATGTATTTGAGATGGATAGATTTTCTTCAAACCTTTCAAAGACCTACAGGATAAAAGGAATTTAAATGGTTTAGGGTTTTGTATTGCAGTGAGACACAACTGCTCCTGGCATACCAATTACATCTGAGGGGAAGTTGGGCATCGAAGAAACTCGTTATGGAGTTTGCCCCAACATGGCAAGACTAGACACTTGGGCAAGAAACTGCACTGGCCTGGACTGTTTGATAAACTGGACATGCAAGACCCAAGGAAAGTGACTGCTGAACTTGCAAAAAAAACAGTCCTGAAGGGTTCTTGCTTCATGGAGATGTTTGCCAGACACACTGTGACCTATAGGATGAAGATGGATGCCCCAACATTACAGAGGAACTTTGTGTGACTGTCCAGGTAGGGAGATCTCTCTGTCAGTTCTAGAGTTTATATATTATCCTTCTATGGTCTTTGATGGAGTTGAAGACAGATAGTTATGGTTACAATTTTCTTTAGTTATTATAAATGATAAGTTACATATAAGACTCTAGACTCACAAAAATAGAATGGATGATAGAATATTTTCTTTAAATATTCCTAAATGTTAATGGACTAAATATTGTAACTTTAATTCTTACTTAATAACTGTTTTGTTATATATTTTACTATGTTAATGGTAAAACCCTTCTTTTTATTTAGAAAGAAAAGAGGAGAGGACTTAGAAAGAAAAGAGGAGAGGACAGGGGAAGTATATGTTTGTCTTATTGGCTGAAACATAAAGACTGTTGGCCAATAGAGAAGCAAGATAGGTGGGGCTAGGAGTTGAGGAGGATTCTGGGAAATGTAGTAAAAACAGGAGTCACCATGAGAGCCTCACAAGAGAGGATGCATGCTGCCACCATCCTCTATCAGATAAGTCTTTATAAAATATATAGATTAGTAGTTATGTGTGATAATTAAGACTGAGCTAGCTTATAAGAAATCCTAGTCAATGGCCAGCAGCATTGTAAATAATATAAGACTCAGTGTGTTATTTTGGAGCCCAAATGTGGTGGCAGAACTCAGGCAGTTGGCATAAAGAGTTATCGTTACAATCTGCAGTTTTCTACATGTCTGCATCCAGTTATGCCAGCACCATTTGTTGAAGATGCTTTCTTTTTTCCATTGTATAACTTTAGCTTCTTTGTCAAAAAATCAGGTGTTCATGGGTGTGCGGGTTAATATCAGGATTTTCAATTTGATTCCATTGGTCAACCTGTCTACTTTGGTACCAATAGCAAGCTATTTTGAGGATTATGGCTCTGCAATAAAGCTTCAAGTCAGGGATGGTGATGCCTCCAGAAGTTGCTTTATTATACATCGTTGCTTTGGCTATCCTGGGTTTTTTGTTTTTCCATATAATTTTGACAATTGTTCTTTCAAAGTCTGTGAAGAATTGTTTTGGGACTTTGATGGGGATTTCATTGAATCTGTAGATTGCTTTTTGGCAAGATTGCCCTTTTAACTATGTTGATCCTACCTATCCAAGAATATGGGTTATCTTTCATAGCCCATTTTTCATCTGTATATAGTAGGGCTACTGATTTTATTGAGTTAATCTTGTATGCTGCCACTTTGCTGAAGGTGTTTATTAGCTGCAGGAGTTCTCTGAGAGAGTTTTTTTGGTCACTTATGTAAACTATCATATCATTTTCAAACAGTGAGCGTTTGACTTCATCCTTTCCAATTGTATCCCCTTGATCTCCTTTTGTTGTCTTATTGCTCTAGCTAGAACACCAAGTACAATATTGAAGGGATATGAAGAGAGTTGACAGCCTTGTCTTCTTCCTGATTTTAGAGGAATTGCATTGAGTTTATCCCCATTTAGTTTGATGTTAGCTGTTGGTTTGCTATATATTGCTTTTATTATGTTTAGGTATGTGCCTGTTATTCATGATCTCTCCAAGACCTTTATCATGAAGGTGTGTTGGATTTTGTCAAAGGCTTTTTCATCTCCTAGTGAGATAATCATGTGATTTTTCTTTTGCAGTTTGTTTATATGGTGGATTACATTGATGGATTTTCATATGTTGAACCATCCCTGCATCCCTGGGATGAAGCCTTCTTGATCATGGTGGATGATTTCTCTGATATGTTCTTGGATTCAATTTGCCAGGATTTTGTTGAGTATTTTTTCATCAATGTTTATGAGGGATATTAGTCAATAGTTATCTTTCTTAGTTGTGTCTTTGTGTGGCTTGGGTACTAAGGTAATTGTAGTCTCTTAAAAAGAGTTTGGCAATGTCCCTTCTGCTTCTATTGTGTTGAACAATTTGAGGAGTACTGGTATTAGCTCTTCTTTGAATTTCTGGTAGAATTCTGCACTGAAACCAGGGGAGGATTAGAGGAGGGCAAGAAAGGAGTTGCCTTTATAAAGGGAGCCACTATAGGTTTGGAGAGAGGACTGGCACAGGGTGAAAGTTGGGGGATCCACAGGGATGACCCCAACTAAGCATCTAGGCAGTAGTAGAGAGGCTGCCTTTGATGCCCTTCCCCTCTAATGATATTGATGACTTGGTTGTCACTCCTAGAGCTTTCATCCAGTAGCTGATCAAAGCAGAAACAGCCACCCACAGCTAAACACTGAGCCATACTCCTGGAATCCAGTTGTAGAGAGGGTGCAGGCATGAGCAAAGGAGCCAAGAAGGTGCTGGACAAACCTGCAGAAACAGTTGACTTGACCTAGTGAGAGTGTGGATATCCTAGTCGTAAATCTGGGGAACCAGCATTGAATTGAACCAAGCCCTCTGAATGTAGGTGCCAGCTAGGAGGTCAGGGCAGTCTATGGAACCTCTAACAGTGGAGCCAGTGCTTATCCCTAGAGCACAAATGGACTTTGGGAACCCATTCCCTAAGGAGGGGAACTATTGCAGCCCAGATACAAAAAAGAGGACCTAGGATCTCCCCCAAATGATGTGAGGGACTTTGATGGTCCCCAGTGGAGGGCCTCACTATCCTTGGGGACTGGGTGTGGGGTTTGTTGGGGGAGTTGGTGGGGAGCATTGGAGGATCCGAGGGTGAGGGAATGGAGGGATTGATATGTAAATAAGAGTGCTTCTAAAGTTAAAAAATGAATGCATAGCATCCAAAAGGGAAAAAACTGTTTTATTAATTCATTGATAATTTCATAAGATACCATATTTACTGTGCTTGAACAGTACCTTTATGGTTTTAGGTCTTCCACTTGTTATATTGGGAAAATGGGGAGATGTAGGTAAAAGGGTACAAATTTTGGCTATAAGAAAAATATATGCTAGAGATCCAATATACAACATACCCGACTATACTTAATGCTACTGAGTTCTTTTTTAAAATAAATACCTTTTCTTTAACTTTTAAGATTATAATGTAATTCTATCCTTTCTTTTTTCTTTTTATCCCTTCCCATACCTCTTATATACACCTGCTTTCTCTTCTTCAAATTCATGGCTTCTTTTTCCCATTAATATTACATGCATATAAATAATATATATTAATTTATATATAATTATAAAATGTATAGCTGATATATATATATACATATATATATATAATTTATAAATTCAACCATCTCAGTCTTATAATGTTACTTGTATGTGTGCTTTCAGGGCTGACCATTTGGTATTGCTCTTCTCTAGGGAAGAATCTCCCCAATCTGAAACTTCCTTATTAACTTTTATGTTTTTATATATGGATGAAGCCTCATGGTCTTTTCTTGGGCTTTAAGTCCATTTATGTGATTTAATAAACTTATTGCTTACATATATTGAACCATCACTGCATTTCAGGCAAAAGGTCAACTTGGCCATGGTGTATAATCTTTGTGATGTATGCCTGTATATTATTGAACATTTCTTAGTATGAATTCATCAAGGATGTCAGCATGTAGTTTTCTCTTTTTGTAGTGCTTTGCCAGGTTTGGGTATTAGAGTAACAGTGGTTTCATAGAAGGAGTTTAGAAGCTCTTTATCTCTCTTTCTCTTTTTTAGTTGACTCATTTAAGAAGGATTATCTGTAGTTCTCTTTTGAAAGTCTGGTAGACTTCCCCTGGTAGAAACCCATCTAGCCATGTGGTTTTTTGTTGCTGCTTGTTTGTTTTTTTAAATTGGAAGGTTTTTTATTGCTATTTCAGTCTCCTCATTTTTATGGCCCTGTTTAGGTAGTTGGTTTCTTGGTTTAACTTTAGTGGTTTATCTGAATCTAGAAATTCATCCATTTCCCTATAGTTTTCTATCTCAACAGTGTACAAGTTTTAAGTATTCCCTTATAATATTCTGAATTTCTTTGATATCTGTTGTAATATTTCACTGTTCATTTCTGTTTGTGTTGGTTTGGGTCATCTTTTTTCTTTTGGTGATTTGGGCTAACCACGTCAGTTTTGTTTATCTTCTCAAAGAACTAGCTCTTAGATTCCTTAATTCTTTGTGTTGTTTTGTCACTGAGTTTTGGTCTGAATTTTGTTATTTCTTACCATTGACTGGGCTTGTTTCTCTGACTTTTTGAGTTTTATACTGTCATTTATTTGTGCTCTAATTTTTTATTGTAGGCATTTAGAGCTGTTTGTGGGGCTGCGTAAATGTGTTCCAAAGGATTTTTTGTTTGTTTTGTATTGTGTTTTCATTTTCATTAATTCTAGGAAATTTTTATTTCTTTCTTAATTTCTACCTACACCTATTCATCATTCAGTGTTGACTTGTTTAGTCTGCATGAGTCTGTGTCTTTATTAGAGATTTGTTTGATGTAAAGTTTAAGTTTATTGTGTGGTAGTCACATAGATTACAAGGAGTTATTTTCACCTCTTTTTGAACTTGTAAAGATGTGTTTTGTGTCACCAGATGTGATCTATTTTTAAAAAGGTTTCATGTGCTGGTGAGTAGAATTCATATTCTTTGGTATTTGGGTGGAATATTCTGTAGATATCTGCTAATTCTAATTAATGTGTGATGTCAATTAATTTTGATGCTCCTGTATATACATTTTAGTTCAGATGACCAGACTACTGGTGAAAGTGGGGGGTATTAGAATCACCTACTATTAATTGGTTGATAATATTCTAAGTCTTTAAATCCAGTACTACATTTTTTATGATATGGATTTTTGTTTATGATAGTAATGTCATCTTGGTTAACTTTTCATTTGGTTACAATGAGGTGTTTCTCTCTCTTCTGATTTTTAGTTTGAAGTCTGTTTTGTCAGATATTAGGATAAGGATAGTAGCTTGTTTCCTGGCCTCATTTGATTGGAGTACCTTTGTCCAAGTTGATGCCCGCCTTTGCAGCTAAGATTTGTTTCTTATAGACAGCACATAGGTGGATTTTGTTTCTTGATCCATTCAGTCATCCTGTGTCTTTTGATTGAAAAATTGAGGCCATTGATATTTAAAATTACTTTTGGTATGTGTGTGGAGATCCTTATGTTGCTATTCTTGTATTGTTTATATTCTGATTGGTATTTTTTGTCTTAATAATTATGGACTAACATTTCTTCTCACAGTTTCTATGCTCTGATTATTCATCTCTTCAGCCCAAAGTAATGCTTCTAGTACTTTCTTTAGGTTTGGTTTTTTAGATATGAATTTTTGAGCTTGTTTTTATTACAAAGGTTTTCTTTCTCATTTGACTATTACAGTTGTTTTACTGGATGTCTAACTCTATGATGGCCATCATAGTCTTTAGGACTTGGAATGAACTATTACTGACTCTTCTGGCTTCCATTGTTTTTATTGAAAATCAGTTTTATTCTGATGGATGTCTTTTACATGTGTCTTGCATTCTTTTCTCTTGGAGATTTCAGTATAATTTCTCTGTTCTGTGTAGACGGTTTTTTCTTTGGATAGTCAGTTCACAAATAATGACACAGAGACTTATTATTAATTATGAAAGATCTTATAACTTAAATTAATCCATATATATATATATATGATTTTGTCATTTTAAAACAATGTTTTCTCATTTTACATACCAATCCCAGTTCCTACTGCCTCCCCTCCTCCTGCTCTGCCTACCTTCCCCATACCCCACCACCATCCACACCTAAGGGGAGGATAAGGTTTCCCATGGGAAGTCAACAATGTGTGGCACATCACTTTGAGGCAGGACCAAGGCCCTCCTCACTATGTCTAGGATGAGCAAGGTATTCCTCCAAAGAGAATGTTAACCCATTTATATTAATCTATGTTCAATTTTGTGTCATTGCCTCTCTTCTATCTTGCACCTCCTGTTAACTTTCCTTGTCTCCTAGCTCCTTTCAGCACCTTGATTCATTTCCTACTTTCTCCCTCTCTACCCAGAAGTCTTGCCTACACTTCATATCTAGTTATTGGCCATTCAGCTCTCTTTTAATCCAATCACAACAATATATCTTCACAGAATGTGCCAATACCCCACAATATTTCTGTCTATTTAGTCTTTTAACTATGATATGCTCTTAGGATTTGGTTTTCTGGTCTTGTTTATCAGTGTTCTGTATGCTTCTGTGTCTGTAAGGGTATGTCTTTCCTTAGTGTGGGCAAGTTTTCTTTCATGATCTTGTTGAAAATCTGGTATATTCCATTTAATTGGGATTATTCTCCTTTATCTATACAGATAGTTCAAAGTTTTAGTGTTATTCTTTTCATAGTGTCACATATTTTCTGTATATTACTCCCAGATATTTTATTCTGTTACTCTGTCTTCTGCTTGATTCATTTGTGTTTTAATGTTTTCCTTTGAGTTTTCTAGCTTAGTTATTGGGTTTTTCAATTCTGTCTTCATTTCATCTTGAGTCCTTTTCGATGTTTCTATCTCCTTATTGAATTCCATCCTCAAGTTCTGCCTGGTCTTCATCATTTCATCAATGTTATGTCTATGTTTTCAAAAGCATCCCCAAGGATTTATTCTTAATTTCTCCTTGATTTCATGAGATAATTCTTTTTTTCATTTTTAAAATTTAAATTAAAATGATCTTATTTTACATACCTATCTCAGTTCTCTCTCCTTCTGATCCCCCCATGCCTCCCATCAACATCCTATCCCACCCCCCATCCAGTCCCCAGGGAGGGTGAGGCCTCCCATGGGGTATCATCAAAGTCTGTCATATCATTTGGAGCATAGCCTAGGCCATCCCCCATGTATCTAGGTTGAAAGAGTATCCTTCATAGGGAACAGGCTCCCAAAGTCCATTTGTGAGATAATTATTTGTGTTTTCTTTAAACTCCATGAATTTTTTTGATGAAGTTTGTGATTAATTTTTAAATTCTGTGTCCTAGATTGTTTCATCTCATGGGCAAACATTTTACAGGGCTGGTAGGTTTGAAGAGAAGGTTCTAGCTTGGCTTTTCATATTTTTGGTATTTTTTCAATGAGAGTTGGACATGTAGACTTCTCCCAGTATTATGGTATCTCTTATCTTGCTCTCCTCTGTTTTCCCCACGCTCAACCTTCCAGCTCCCTCATGTCCTCCTTACCCCTACATTTCTCCCCTTCACATTCTCTTAGCTCCCTCTCTTCTTCCCCCCATGCTCCCAATTTGCTCAGGAAATCTTGTCCCTTTTCCCTTCTCTGGGGGACCATGTATGTCTCTCTTATAGTCCTCCTTGTTTCCTATCTTCTCTGGAGTGGTGGATTGTAGGCTGGTAATCCTTTACTCTATGTCTAAAATCCACATATGAGTGAGTACATATCATGTTTGTCTTTTTGTGACTGCGTTACCTCACATGGAATGGTTTCTTCTAGTTCCATCCATTTTCCTGCAAATTTCAAGATTCCATTGTTTTTTTTTTCTGCTGAGTAGTACTCCATCATATAAATGTATCACATTTTCTCTGTCCATTCTTCAGTTGAGGGGCATCTAGGTTGCTTCCATGTTCTGGCTATTACAAATAGTGCTGCTATGAACATCATTGAACAGATGGCCTTGTTGTATGAATGTGCTTCTTTTGGGTACATGCCTAAGAGTGGGATTTCTGGATCTTGTGATAGACTGATTCCCATTTTCCTGAGGAGTCGCCATACTGATTTCCAAAGTGTCTGTACAAGTAGGCACTCCCACCAGCAGTGGAAGAGTGTTCCCCTTTCTTCCAATCCTCTCCAGCATAAACTGTCATTGGCGTTTTTGATTTCAGCCGTTCTGACAGGAGTAAGATAGTATGTCAGAGTTGTTTTGATTTGCATTTCCCTGATGGCTAAGGATTTTGAGCACTTTCTTATGTGTCTTTCAGCCATTTTAGATTCCTCTATTAAGAATTGTCTATTTAGTTTTGTACCCCACTTTTTAATTGGATTATTTGGTGTTTTGGAAACTAGCTTCTTGAGTGCTTTGTAAATTTTGGAGATTAGCCCTCTTTTGGATGTGTGGTTGGTGAAGATCTTTTCCCATTCTGTGGGTGGACAAGACCACCAGACAGAAACTTAACAAAGAGACAAAGGAACTAACAAAAGTTATGACTAATTGGGAATAACAGACATCAATAGAACATTCCATCCAAACACAAAAAATATGCCTTCCTTTCAGCACCATACTGAACCTTCTCTAAAATTAACCACATAATTGGCAACATAGCAAACCTCAACAGGTACAAAAAAATTGGAACAATCCACTTTGGCTTATCAGACCATCATGCTTTAAAGTTAGAATTCAACAACAACACAAATTGCAGTAAACCTACGTGGAAATTGAACAACGTGCAGTTTCATCACTCTAAGAAGGCTATGCCTTCCTTCCTGTACTCACTGAAGTTATTGAGCTTTATTTCTTCTTTGCATAACTACATATGGTACATTTTTGCACTGCTTTAATCTATAAAAAGAAAACTGAAACTAATTGGCTCCCATAATGTGTGAACTTTGTATCAAAAATTCTAGCATAAAAAAGGATCAGTTTGAGTGTGATGAGCTTACAGCTAGAAATAATCTATGACCCTTCCCGAGAAATGGCACCTGCCAAGTTTGTTGGTCACTCCTTCCTGTGACTCCTGACTTGAAACTCTTCACCTATTTTTCATCTGTTCTATACTATTTCTTCCTTCCCTGGTAAAATAATGAAGAATAAGAGTATAGTAATGTTTATCAAGTTTTAGGATCACAACAAGCTTGAGATTCAGCTCATCCATTCAAGAGCTTTGAGACCTGGACAAGTTATTTCATCTCACACTGGCTCAGTTTCCCTTTTAACAATAATGGAGCAATAATGTATTTAATTAGAGGGTTGACAGATGAAATGAGTTTTAGTCCTTGACTAGAGTAAGTAACCAGAAAGTTATACATTATTGTTTTTGGAGTTTTTGTAAAGTGGCCTCACACATCTACTTTTATTGACCTTTTAATCTTTCTTTATACTTCATAGAAACTGGAGGTCATGTCTTCACCTGCTTTCTTTCTAGAAAGTGTATAGAAGGCAGAACTATTGTGTCTACAGAGAAACCCCTGGTCATCTATGCTTCCCTCTGCTCCTTTCTCATGTTGTCTTGTTTGTTTCTTCCATAATTGTCTTTTCCAGAACAAAATGAGGGTTTTTTTTTTAATCTGTTTATGTGGACAGTGCAGGTTGCCTGTATTATTGTCTTACATTTCAAATGTCTCTTTATGTCCCTCTGGTCAGATATTTTGGTATGGATTGCTATCTCTGTCCTGTGTAGCACTGCATAGAACTCAGCAGGACTTAGTCTCTGTAATTAGCATAAGAGTCTTGGGAAAGGCTTTATAACATCATGCCTTGGTCTTCAATAGCACAAAAATGTTTATCTATTGCATTTAGGACAGCCTTTTGTAAGTCTTTATCACATCACACTTCCAGTAATTCTTCCTGCTGTCTTTAACTTTATTCTAGCACATTTTCCTGCCCACTTATTCTTTGACTGCATTCATTGGCAACTTGCAGTTTTCTTCTGATGTCAATCTATTTGTGGAATCAGAGTTCCTGCATGCACACTTACCTCTCAGAATGGTAATTTCATTGTTTTCATGTTCACTTGATCAGTTCTTATTCATCATTTAAAATCTCACTTTAGATGCCAGGAAATGTTCTGTGATATCTCAAGTCTCATACTATTTTCAGCGTAGTCTGCGTTTCCCTGAGACACAACTATTACAATTAAATTGATGAAATACTTCATTCTCAACTGGCTGCCTCTTCTGTTATACTATAAGTTGGATTCTGATTCAGTGAGACAAATACAAACAATAGCACATTGCCGGCAAGACAGTAGATTTTTGGTAAATAAATGAATGAATGAGTGAGTGAGTGAGTGACTGAGTGACTGAGTGAGTGATTGAGTGAGTGAGTGAATGAGAGAAAGATTTACATATATCCTTTTCATTTCTTTTCCTGGTAAAATGCAACATTTCCCTGACTACTTTTTTTTTTTTTTTACCAAAGTTATCCATACTCTAAAATGAAACATTCACTTTGCCAATCCAGAATCTTATATTTACAATTTTAAGACCAAATTTTAACTTGTCTAACATCTGAATGTCAAGGTATACCTTTAATCAGTTCTCAAAAATGACTTTCAGTTCCTTCGTTCCTAGTCAGTTTAGCAGAACTGCACAACTTGTCCCAGGAGTCTCTATTCATCTCTTTCAGTCGAATACTCTGTCAATGCCTGGGAAACAGATTCTCATGACCAGTCTCCTCTTGGTAGGGTTCCCTAAATAGTCTCTTCCCCTCACTGCGAATCCACAGTGCTCTATTTTATTTTCCTGTTTTGTTGTACTCTTGCTTTTATGGTGCTCACTGAAGACTGAAGAGTCTGTGAAGAGCCCTTTCAGATATTGCTACCTTCCCAGGTCTAGGAGATTTTTGAGATTTAAATGCAAAACATATTGACTATGATCCTGACTGTCTTATCAAATTCCATCCTGACTACCACCCATTCACCCAGTTGTTTTTATTCGGCATTTAAAAATTCACTTTCATGTATTCTCAGCGGTTCCTTTGGATTGTGTAGCAACTGCTTTTACCCTCAAGGTAATGTGAAATCAGTCATCAGAATGAAGTCTGGAGAAATCCTTGAACCCAATATCAAGGTCCTATATTCCGGATGAGTTTGAGTTAATAGTTATGTTTTCTCCTAATGTATGAAGCTAAAATGTGTTTTGTTACAGAATTTTAATTTTAAAAACTTTCATGTAAAGTAGAAAAAAGGTAAAATTTCTCAGAAGGCTCTTAATATTTATGTTCATGGAGAGAAAATGCTTGGGACTTGTCTTAGTCCATTTGTTGATATAGCAGAAAATTGTGTTATGGGATAATTGTTAAAGAGAAAGATATTCTCTCTTAGTTCTAGAGGCTGGAACATCCAAAATCACAATGGGAACATCTGGTAAGGGTCTGTTTACAGCATCTTCACAGGATGGAAGTCCGAAGGACAAAAAGAATGAATGCTGTGTTCTCATGCAGCAGGAAAATGGAAGATCAAACTGTCTGAGCTATGCATAAACTCTCTTTCTAAGATGCTTGTTCCCATTGCTGACAGAGGAGTCATCATGGCTTGATCATAATTAATTCTATCAGATTGGCCTGTAGTGTGATCCTAATCAGTCTTGTCAATAAAAACCTGGAGTCTGACATCTAGGTAAATGTTGAAAAATAGAGAAGCAAAGGAGGAGCCATAGTCACTTCTTACCTCTCAAACTTCTCAGACTGAAAGGGCCAAGATACTGTATAATCTGACTTATCACTTCCCATCTCTACCCTGTGTTGTCATTGCCTGTCTTTTCTCCAGAACTGTATGGATAATTAATAGCTAGCTCTACCCTCCAATCTCTAGGCAAGCTGTATTTTACAGAAGGCAAGCAAAATATCACAACATTGGCCATTAATTTCAACAGTAGAGTTTTAGAGGGGACACATTCAAATTATTTCTCTTAACTTGTCTAAGCAACTACTGATGTGACTCTTAGCATAAAGTAAGGTCTTATGGGCAGCTGCTAGTATAGCATGATGACCATAGCAATGAAGACAGAGGGAAGGGAGAAGAGAGAAAGGCAGACTACAGTGAGAAGAGATGTGGGGTGTTTTAAAATAAGAAGTAAAAAGAGCTGAGTAGTATCAAGGGAAATGAGAAAAGGAAGAAAATACTGTGGACTCTAAAATTATAGTATTGAGATACTATACCAGTACTGAAATTCCTATTACATTGTGTTTATTTTGGAAGCATAATATTTTGTGTAGATTGTAGTATATAAAATTCCATGATGCATTTGTTTGTTTGTTTTGTTTTGTGCTTTCATTTATTTCTTGACTTTATACTTAGTCACAATTCTCAGTCATTCTTCAGAATAGCAAATCATCACAGATGTTTGCCAAGGTTTCATTTTTGACATGGTTGCCAGGCCACTAGATATGGGGTATATGGAAGGCTTAATTAGATGTGAGTTATTATGGCTTTTGGAATGCACAGAGTCAGTGGGAGAGAATGCATAGCTTAGGGCATGATGTTCCTGGCAAACAGGCTTTCACATCATTAGGCAACACTGTAAGTTGAAAATAGTGTAGTTTTTAATTTAAACACAATAGGGCCCAATTTCCATAAGACACCTAAGTCCTTTAGGGATGGTAGGAGGAGAATCATGTCAAATCCCCTTGAACAGTTTTAAGTTACTGTTCTGCATGCCAAGAGAGGCAGGATCCCCTAAGGACTTGGCTGCTACTGTTGAACTTCAGTGAAACAGATATTTAATCTATAATACAAACTTTATCCACTAGACACTGCATATATTCTCAGGAAGAGCCAAGCCAAGGGACAGAGGAGGGAACTTTGAGTCATGACTCATAAATAGCCCTAATACAGTGCTGGAATTAAAATCCTCAGAGACCAAGAAATACTCATGGCAAATGAAAGCTCCTAGGTCTAGTCACAAAACTGTTTCCCCCAGCCACTCAGGAATAGATATGAGTATCTCTATGGAGAACTGTGACCCTTCTTAACGTGAGGGTGGAGTGGATCTGTAGTCACTGGGGTATACAAAACTAACATGACCAAGTACTAGTGGACAAGGTAGAATGCTGTGGCAAGCATTCAGAGGAAAACGACTGTGACAACGAACTCCATGTAAATGCTGTACAACTATTAACAAGACTGAGGAAACAAATGCTTAAATCCCAAACATTGAATGTGTGCAGCTCATAGCACATCAGAGAGAATCTCAAATTGTCTCCACAAGGAAAACTAAGTAGGGAGTAGAGGTAAGGAAGAGTTTCATACCAGTACACTCAGAACAAGGCAAAAATATTTGAGCTCCGCATAGCAACGACCAAGAATACTTATCTAGCTAGGACAATGGAGAGGTTTAGGACTAAAGTCAGACTTTTTTCCCCAAGAAATTCCCAATAAGGGCAGTTAGAAAAGTCCCTTATCCCAATGGTGGTCAGCAGTTCTAGAAGCTTCCCTGAATGAAAGTTTAGCTAAATTCTGGAATTTGTTTCCAATATGAATCTGTTGCTGCAATAATTCTCCTTGAATTTCCATTCCCATTGCAAGGCCACTATACAGGATGCTAAATAGCAATGTGTGGGTGCTGCAATTTTAACAGTTGGAGATAGCTCTGCCATGCATTGGAGTCACAAGAAAGCACTGGAAACCTTCATCCATGACAGGGAGACAAATTATTCCTCACCTTCTTCAAGTCACAGATATTTAAGAAGAGAAAATTGAAACTCTCAACCACCATTTTTACATGTAGAAAGTGCTACACATGGAGGGATACTCCCTGAGCCTAGGCAAAAGGGAGGTGGCCTAGGCCTTATTGCAATGAATATGACAGACTTTGAAGAACCCCTATGGAAGGCCTCACCCACCCTGGGGAGCAGACAGGGTATGGGATAGATAGGGTGTTAATGGGGAGGGGCAGGGGAGGAGGGGACAGAGAGGGACCTGGGATTGACATGTAAAATAATTTTCTTTCTAATTAAAATAAAAAAATAAAATGCTCTAACCTGTAGTTTAAAAAACATCAAGAGTGGATTTTGATTCACCAGAGGCATAGATTTACCAAACACTTTTCCTGATAAGGGATGATAGAAGGTCAAAGGAGGTAGACTATCTCTGAACTCCTGCCATACCCTTTAGAAACCTTAGCCCTCTGATGGCAGAAGAAATCCTAGAAGTCTGATATGGATCAAATTGAAAATGAGAACATGCTTGTGTATGTCTGAAGCCTCAGGTGACGCCTAAGATAGGTTATAAAGCATGGCTAAAAGTGTATAAGAAAGATGAAACTTTGGAAAAAGCATAGAGCAAATTAAGCAATGCCTAGGAATTAAAATGTGTCCACAGGAAGGATAAAATGAATATTGTTGTAAACAAAGCAACCCTTAGAGTATGTGGAGCATCATATAAATACGTTCTCAGTGCCCACGGAAAACATACTGATTTACATAGCATGACGATGGGGTACAGCTATGTCTCAGTAGACAAAGCAGTTGCTGTGTAAATGTAATCCACAAAACACATTTGAATCCCAGAATCCACGAAGAAGACCAGCAGTTGTTGTAGCAACACTAGCCTTTGGGAGGCAGATAAGGAAAACCCTGGGCAGACTGGCCAGCTTAACCACCCAGTATGGTGGACTCTGGAATCATAGAGGTCCTACCAAAATAAATAAAGTGGATAGTATAGCAATAAGCAAGACATTTGATGTCAAACTCAGCCCCCTTACCTAAGTGCTTACATACATGTACACATGAAAGCACTATGCAGGTGAACCACATAGACATACAAGATAATTAAAACAAATGAATAACCCACATTCATGAACTGATATGAAGGGATAGTCATTTATTCCCTATTGTCAAAGCTCCATTTCTTATTTATCTCTCATTGCTCTCTACATATTTTTACATTTTAATTTATTATTTTCCTTTATATTTTGAGATATAATTATATCATTCCCCCTTTCCTTTATTCCTTCCACACCCTCTTTTCTCATTAATTGTTTTTAAATAAATATGTGTACATGTATACCTACTGCAAAGAACTACAGGAAGCTAAGGGACCTGAGAGTGAGTTAAATAGTCTCCCACAGAGAAGAGAATACCAACTGGTTTTCTAAAGCTCTTTAAAATCTATTTGTATTGATACACCACAAGTTATCTTTCCTATGTAATTCTTAATCCCACAATTTTACTCTGGTCACATCAATACTCACGATTCTCCACCAACCATCATGCTACCAGCATATATTGGCTTCTAATGAGCTCTTTGAGTTGTTATTGGGCTTTCTTTGTGGATTTTGCAGGAAAAAATGTGGAAGATTATTTGATAAGATACATTTATCAACTTAGAACATTATGTTAAAACAGCACATCTTTTATGTATGTCTCCTTTTAAACAGTTTAAGCCATAGCTATAGTATTCCTAGAATGTGATTTGTTGCTATGAATTCTAGTCCATACCTCACATACACTGTCAAAGACAAAGAATACATGTTAGGACTAGGCAACAGTGTTACTTACAGAAGTAAGAACTGTCTATTTCTGGGCCAAGGGTAGCTCAAGGAACACAATTTCACCATGTGTATAGACAAGAGAGGACCTGGATCCAAAGGTAAAATCCCTCGGATAAAGGAAGGGCAGCCATCCATGGTGTTTAGCAGTTGAGTGCGGTAAGGGTGGGTGGATGAACTGATACGCAGCATGGATCCTGTGAAGGGAGGAAGATGCCAGAAATAGAGACACAAGGATACAAGACACTGACCACATCATCCTCACCACACTCAGCTGCTAAACATCAGGGTCAGAACAAGATGAATACAAATCAACAAAACTCTATTATACAATTCAATTCCACATTTTAGCAGTGACTGTCAACAACATGTCACTCTGAAACCCCTGTGTCTAAGGTGAGGGAAGTCACCTAAACCATTATGCCAGTCTCTGTCTGCTATCACACCTTCACATATTTATGCCAAAGAAGAACTGTTCAAAGTAGCAGAAGTAATCTGAGACAACTTCAAAGCATGAGTCTTGGGCTTCTTTGGGTATCTGATCTACTTTGTAGGTATGGTTGGAAAGCCAGCTACAAGATCCACATTTCCCAAAGTGACTGTCAGTGTGTCCTTCGGATGATGTTTCTACCCCCGGTTTTGTAAATATTCTAGGTCTTCTAAGAATGGCTTTATAAAATTTCAAGGGAGGTGCTATGGGGGATAATGGCTTTTCTGAGGCTAAAGGAGAGGTCAGAGGTCTCACTTGTCACAGTGAACTTCACCAGTGAATGTAAGCTTCATAGAGCATGTGGAAGAGCTTCTAACACCAGACTTGGCTGCTGATATTTCACCTATAAGAGAATACACTAGAAAATGGAAAGTCTTCCCATGCAACAAAAACTTACCTTTTAAGCAATGACAGCTAATAAATAAAACAAAACCCAACAATATGGTTAAGTAAGCAAGAGACACTAGTTTTCTGATAGCCTTTAATGCACCTATTTAGACTTTCAAAGTTCTATGAGAATCTCGCTTATACTTTTCAGATCTTTATTTCAAAATGAAATTATTCTTTATGAAGTATATTCCTTAATTGGTATAACAGAGGACACACTTTGAAACCAGTTTATTAGGCTTGAGAGAGTTGTTGCAAGCCCTTTGTTCAGGTCAGGTTTCTATTTTAGAAAAGTCAGTGTGTAAAGAAAAATCAGTGTCGAAATGAGAGAAGAGGGAAGACTGAATGTAGCGATTAGGCTTTTACAAGAATGAGTCAGGTGACCATGAGCACTCAGCTAAGCCAGGATTAGTAGTTCAGTGAAGAGACAAAATCAACCAAATTAAGCTATGTTTATCTGGCTACAAACTAAATAGGGAAAAGAGCCATGCAATTATTACAGGCTGTTGAACCTCCTACCATACTTAATAATAGCTAACCCCAGAACTTGTATGAGAATGTTCTCGTGAAGTCCAATTTATCAAGTACATTTTATTCATGAACAACTGTCTATATGGTTATTAATCTTTTATTTAAGGATATATATTTCACTAAAATGTTGCCTTTTGGGGGGGTGTTCGAGACAGGGCTTCTCTGTGGCTTTGGAGGCTGTCCTAGAACTAGCTCTTGTAGACCAGGCTGGTCTCAAATTCACAGAGATCCACCTGCCTCTGCCTCCCGAGTGCTGGGATTAAAGGTGTGTGCCACCAACTCTTGGCTAAAAACATTGCCTTTAAATAAGAGTCAACCACTTCTGCTGGGCGTCCCATTGCTTCAGGAAAGACTTGGCTGTATTGTACTTCCTGAGACTCCATGTCAAGTTCTAACATTATGACCTCCCAAGCCCTCCTCCTGGGTAATATTTGATTATGAATATGGCTTTAGTGTCCAATTTCAGTTCAGGTCACACTTTAATCACAGATAGGAATTATACACATATGTGGCTTTCCTTCTAAATCCACTCATTTGATTCTACAGCAACTACACATAAATATGTTTGTATCTTTTAAGGAAGTGTGAATTTGAGTAATTTCTAGACAAAAATAGAAACACCATGTATATTAGAAATCAAAGTGAGTCAAATTTTATTAGTTTTCTGGAAAGACTGAACTGCTTAATTTGGAGGTAGTGAAGTGAAAATTTAGTAACAGAAACTGGTCAATTCTGACCAAATATAACAGAACTTATATAGGTAAACCAAATCTTAAGCTGTTTAGTAAATTCAATCTCTAGCAACTACAAATATTTGACACAGAGATTTTAATACCCTAATAGAATCTAGGTATATTAAAGAGAAAGAAATAGGCAAACATTTTAGAAATTTGGAGCCCTGGTCAAGAGCTAATTCCAACAGAACTAGTGTCTTGCTTTGATCTGTTAGTCAAAGCAGAAGGTTATGGAAAATGGATTCTGAGCTTTAAGACCAAGACCACATCACAGTAAACATTTCTGTCCCAAGCATCTTGCTTCATTGCTCTTGCCCTAATGAATATCATAAACAAACCAATTTAAATACAACAGCATTATTTGTCATATTTCCAGACTCTGGAAAATCTAAGATCTGGGTGCCAGACACTGTCCAGTGACACTGTCTTTCTTGATAGCAGAAATTCCTTTTGTTGTTTTCAAATGGTGAAAAGTGGGGAAGTTGGCTTCCTGGAGTCATTTTTATAAGGGAACTAATCTCATGAAGGAACAGCTGGAATGACCTAACTGCTTCTGGAGAGCATGTCTCCTAATGCCATTGCCTTGGAGATTAGGATTTCACCATATACATTTTGAAGAGACACAAATATTCTGACCATACCATTAGGAAAAAGTTAAAAGTATGTCTATTAAAGAGTCTGCACCTTAATCTCTGACTCATAGGACTCATTACAGTAGGAAATGAAATATCTGAATATTTCCATTTTTGTATGATTCTAAACCAAAAGTGATAGGGCAATCCTCAGAAGGGACTCTCAGATTATCTTTATAAACTAAAAGATTACAGAACACCAAGTAGGTTGGACCACAAAAAGAAGTACCCTTTGCCACATAATAATCAAAACGCCAAACTTACAGAATAAGGAAAAAATATTAAGAGCAGCAAAAGAAAAAGGCCAAATAACATACAAAGGCAGACCTATCCGAATTACACCTGATTTATCAATGGAAACTTTGAAAGCCACAAGATCATGGATAGATATTCTATAAACTCTAAGGGAAAATGGATGTCAGCCCAGACTACTGTATCCAGCAAAGCTTTGAATCACTATAGATGAAAAGATACAACAATGGTGACACCACTTACATCTTTACCATGTCTTGAGATTGCCTGCTGTAAGAATGAGTAACCATCAGTTAAATCAAGTCTGCCTCTTTTTTTTCAGTAACAGATGTTTCCTTTAATTTAAAATGTATAAGTTTAAGTGTGAGATGAATATACAAAGATCACCCCCTGTGGCATACTTCCTCCAGCAAGGCTCCACCTCCTAAAGGTGTCATAACCTCCCCAAATAGTACCAACAACTCAGGAACAAGTGTTCAAACACACAAGCCAATGGGGTACGGTATTTCTTATTCAACCCATGACAGTAAGATAGCATGGTTTAACAATAATCATAATGCTTAATAAATATAATGCAACTCATTTCTTATCTCCAGAGTAATTTTATATCAGCAAAACTGACTAGTTTCCTTCTTAGGTAAAATCACCTGTCTCATCTGTGTTCTTGAAAGTTCTACAAATGCCATGAAATCAAACAGCCATCACAGGATTTTCTTTTTGTTATTTTCTCTTGTTTTCTTTCTAACATTCCAATCCCTCTCATGATTTTTTTCAGAGCCTTTCAACACAGTCCCAAACACAACTTGATATGTAGCTGCTGAGAGGATATTTTTCCCTCTACACTAAAGTATCACTATTTGATTTGAAGTATATCTTCACAGTCTTGCTCCATAATTACTTGGGCAATTCACTCTGTTAAGTTTACTCTTTTTGGCTCAGTATCTCTGTTTATCATAAAAGAGAAAATTTTCATAATTACCATACAATATTACACAACTAAAATTTAATCAATAGTTACATGCAAGTACCTAGATGAGTGTCCAATGTAATGATAGGCAAAAGAAAGAAAGAAATCCAGAGATACAACAGTGTGTTTTGTCTAGTTCTGTAAAGTTTTAAAAATTCCAAAAGTCATCCATGATGTAACATCAAAGTATCATCACACATTTGTGGTAAATGAACGGCTCCCAGTAGGAGGCTTTGTCCAGGTGATGTTCTGTTTCAGATTTCTTAATTGCATTCTCTTTGCAAAAAAGAAAACTCACTCAAGCATAATTTAATCATCATTTTTCGTAATAAATCATACTTGAACACAATTTATGCTAAATACTCAATCACTGGCTATGGTGATATATTCCTCTTTCAGTACTTGTGATGTGGTGATAGGATATCTAAAAGTTCAAGGCCAAATCTTGGCTACCTCACAAGTTTCGGGCAAGTTAGTCTTCTTGAAGCCTCATCTCAAAAATAAATAATTTCAAAATACTATGTACACTATATTTCGATAAAATGTGTATCAAATATACTGCCGATAAAATCCCTGACTTGGCCAAAGCAATCCCGTTACTATACATCAGGTACCATCCTTTGTTAAGAACTCATCCTAGACCTCTTTATACCCTATGAGCCTAAGCTGAGGGAGTAGCTTTTTTGGAAGTCTATGTGCTCCACCAGAGCAATGTGAACAAGAGCTGGCTCTACTGTTTCCTTCTCACAGAGTGTAGTGAGTAATGTGAAACTTCTTGGCCTTCACTCAAGCTCTGAGCAGTTAAAGGACTATTGAATAGGTCATGTAACAAGTGTCTAGGGACTAGGTCCATAGCTGCTCCTCTTTTGACTTTTGCATTACAAGGTATCCAGTTTCAAGTCTGAAATAGAAGTGATAAAATACTTTTACTCATGTGTATCTAATTTGTTAATACACAGGGGAGTTGTGAGAAGGAAACTGGTTCTTTTCAATTCCCTCCAGCAGTTTCTATAGATGATTTTTGAGTCCTACCTCTGAAGATTTACAAATATAACCTGCATATCCCACTAGGTCTCCTGAAAGCTTAAGAAGAAATAAGAAGAAAGTAGAACAATTGTTTGCAAAGATAGCCATTCTAACAAGGAGCAAGGTGCTCTACCACTGCATTTAGTTGCATGGGAGGGTTTAGAGGAAGAAAAGGGAAGGGAGAAATGATGTAATTAAAATTCTCAAAAAGTAAACACTGACACAAAGTAGCAGGAATATGGACTTCCTTGGAGAACCTGTTAGAAAAGAAATAGAAACTGTAGTGTTGGAAAAGAAATAGAAACTGTAGTCTTGGAACCTAATTTGAAAGTTTCTTCCAAGGTATTGGTAGCACTATCCAGAGAAAACCAGAGAATGTGGGGTCCTCGTCTATCCTCTGAGCTCTGTAAAATTAGAGGGAGAGAATTTAAAAAACATGATAAACCATAACATCATATAATTTAAGTTTTTTATTTTATCTTCTTCATTATCTATTGCCAATACCAAGTGAGTTTCCTCTATCATCATCAATATCATCATTAGCAGCAGCAACATCCCTCAATTTTTCTGATTCCCCCATATAGCTAAAAAGTACAGCTATCTTGACAAATGATAGGAATATGTTCTGAGCAATACATCATACAATTATTTTATCAGCATGTGTGATGATTAGTGTGGCTGATGTGACAGAATCTCTAATCATCTAGAAGACTAGGAGATGGGTTCCAGGGGACATTATTTTTTATTTTTATCCGCAAATACTCGCATTTAATTTTTTCCTTGTATTGAAATAGATTTTTTGCTCACATAATATATCCTGGTTATGGCTTGGCTTTCCTCAACTAATGAGTTAGCATGAGGGGGTCTTTCAATTTTCTAATGCTTTGTTTAATTTCCTTTTACAGAGGTATTTCACCCTTATTTAGGCTGATTCCTGGGCTATATTTTACACAGTGTTTTACTCTGTGATGTCTTTGTTGTCAATTTATTATTGATATAAAAAAGCTACTGACTTTCATATGTAGATTTTTTTATCCTGATACTTTGATGAAACAATTTATCAGACCCAAGAGTTTTCTGGTAGAGTGTTTTATGGTTTCTAAGTATAGGACCATGTCTACAAATAAGTCAGTTTGACAGATAGAACCATCTCTACAAATAAGTTGGTTTGACTATCTCATTTACTGTTTGAATCCCTCATCTTTCTTTCTTTTCTCTTGCTGTTTTAGCCAAAACTTTAACTACTACCTTGAGAAATATTGAAAAATGTGTGTACTATTGTTCCTGATTTTGTTGGAAATATCAGTTTTTTGTCCATTTAGCACATTGATTATAAATATATCATATATAATCTTTATTATGTATGCTTTTTCTATTCCTAATTTCTTTGGGGATTTTATTAGGAAGGAATGTAGAATTTTGTCAAAGGCTTTTTCTGCATGGATTAAGTGAATCAAGTTTTTTTCTTTACTTATATAAGTATATGCTGTACTCCACTTATTGACTGACATCTTTACTTCTCTGAAATGAACCTAACTTGGTCACACTGTATAAATTTCCTAGCGTGATCTTAAATTTGATTTATTATAAATATTTGGTTAAGACTTTAGGGATCCTGGTCTATAACTTCTTTTTCTCTGTATTTATCTAGTTTTGATATCTGTGTAATAGTGACCATGTAGTTTGACTCTGTAATGTCCTTTACCTTTCTACTTTGTAGTAATTCAAGAAACATTGACATTATAATTACTTTAATGGCTTGGTAAAATTTAGCAGTGAACCATCTGGTCCTGATCTTTTCTTTATTAGAGAACTTTTTATTACTACTTTAATAGTGTTGCTTGTTATAGATCTACATAAATTATTTATGTGTTCTTGATTCAGTTCTGGTAGACCACATATACCTAGGCATTCATGCATTCTTTATAAATTTTGCAGTTTCAAAATATGTTTTCAAGATACTCTCTAGTGAACCTCTGTTTTTCTTTGGAATTTGTTGTAACAGCCACTCCTTTGTCTTTCATTTCATCTTAGTCAATTCTTTTGGTTAGATGGGATAGTAAATTTTCAATACTGTTAGTCCTTTGGAGGGAATGGAAGAAGAGGAGGGAAGGGGAAACATGGTCAGTATGCTCCTATCTGTGTTTGTAAGAATACATGGAGGTGTTTACAAGTTGACATTGCTTCTGTTCTACATGCAAACATTCCTGCCCATATGGAATCCTAAACTGGGAAAAGGCACAATCCCATGTTCTGTGTAAACTGCCTGGTTCAGGGGAAGACCACAGTGCATAGAAGTGCTCTTGTGTTTTCACTGCAATTCTTTTATCTACTATGGGCATACAGACTGGGATAAGCTAATGGAAACCAAGGACTTTAATTCTGTGTATTTCACTGTAAAGCATTTCCTTCCATTTATGGATGGGCTCAGGCATTTGCTGATCACACTCTGCATCTCAGTCACTACACTATATTATTTTCATGTCAGCTTGCTATAGCTATATGGAGTTGAACATATGTGATAGGAGACACATGTCCTTAGAGTGAATAATAACTAACTCAAGCTAGTAAGAAACTTGTACAGCAACAGGTTTAGTCCCTTCAAATTCTTTTCATGACCCAGGCTGTCTGAAAGTTTCTAAATAGTAATTCAGATGAAAAGCATTTAGATTAGATAATCACAGAGTAGGCTTTTAAACAAGTTAACAGAATTGACAGTAGATATCTTTTCTTCCTTTAGTAGAATATATATCCTGCCCCACCTGCTTCTGCATATTTCCAGTATCATTAGGCTGAGTGTAGAAGTTAAGAGCTCTGTGCTGGGCTTTGAACTGTGTAGTAACAATCAAATCTTGATTTTTCTCCCGTTTTGCTTTTTTCCTATGTGACTAAGAGGAGACAACAAGAGAAAAAATTACTAAGGTGTTCAAATTAGCCCAAATTACTACTTTATGAACTTTAAAAAATGTTTTCTAAACCTGAGGTGATGCCTCCATAGAGATCTCTTGTTGCAAAAACATGAGGATCCAAGTTCAGGTCCCCAGCACCTCAAATAGCTATGCATACTGAAACTGAGGTGCTAGAGAGTTCTAGGGAGATGGGAGGATCTCTGGGTTTTGCTGGCTGGGGTTTGTTTTGGCTTCGGCAAAAACAGTGAACTCAAGGGGAGACATTTCTAAAAAGGTATGTCAAAGAGCAGCAGAGCAGGACATCTGACCACCTCTGCCCTTCACTTGTACATTTACAACAGGTATATATGTACACATACACATACACACACACACACACACACACACACACACAGAGAGAGAGAGAGAGAGAGAGAGAGAGAGAGAGAGAGAGAGATGTTTTCTACAGCATTAATATGCATTGGAGGGGGAAGGGGTGTGATCCAGGCAAACCACAGCAAAGACTCTCTTTTGCAAATGACCATTCACTTATGCAGCTAGAAGACCAAGGGTCTGTGTTATGGAGAAGTGTTGATAAATCTTTCCGCCAAAAGCCACCTGAGCCCCACCGCCACGTGTGAGCTTTACGCCACTCGCCCGCCCAAGTTAGGCCCAAATGAATACACAGAAACTTATTTTAGGTACAATGCTGCTTGGCCAATGACTAGGATTCCTCATCTGTTATCTCAGTCTTAATTATCATAAATCTATATATTTTATAAGACTTACCTTATCAGATGGCTTATTGGCGTCCCTCCTTGCCGGTGGATCACATTGTGCTGCTGGAGCAGGAATGGTGGGGAAAAGAGAGACCTTCCTGTTTTCCTTTGCTTAAATATGAGTCTCCTTGCTATGTCACTTCCTGCCTGGATCAGCACTTCTCTACTACATTTCCCAGAATCCTCTTTGACTCCAAGTCCCGTCTACTTGCTGTCTCATTGGCCAAACAGTATTTTATTTAACAATCAATAAGATAAACATACACAGTACATTCCCCTTCAGAGAAGAAAGCCTGAAAAAAGGAAAGGAAGACAAGACTAGGAGAAGATTTTTCCTGCCAAGTTTAGGGCTTGAATTTTTCTTCACAGGCAGTTAAGACAATGTAGGACACATGTAAATGGGAGGAATCAGAGACGAGAATTTCTTACTGCAAAGTGTTATGGTATCTAACTGATATCAGCTCATATTTAAAAACTTGTAAGTGTATTGACATTTATAACTGAGAAATCCAAAATCAGGTGAAAACATGTCCTGATTCTGGGCCTCTACCGAGGATTTCAGGACACAGAAGACAAGATTGAGGCCACAGTCTAACAACACTCTCAGTTCTGCAGCCCCAGAAGAAAGATGCAGTCTTTAGTCACATGGTTAATCCACTTTGGGCCCCTTCTCACTCTTGTGAGTGGGTCTTCCCTAGCACTGCAAAGTGAAGAGCCATGAGCTAGATGGACAAAAGGCCTATGCTGACTAGAATATAACTGATAAAAGAGGCATAACAAATATTATTGAGAAGCTTAATAGGTGGGCATGGTGGGCTACTCTGGAGTCTTCCAAATGAAAGTGGTTGTCCTCAGTATATTTGGGCATAGTATGGCTTTATTAATGCTGTATCAATGAGTAAACATCTATTACCCTGGAAAGAATTATTTCAAAACTTAGTAAAAATGCACCACACATTATTTTGCAGGTTCAATCAACCAGAACTATGGGTATTAATCAGCTCAATCGTCTACTTCTGGATCCTCACAAGACTCAATAATACCAAGGAAGACCTTGCTGACTGACATCCACTGAGGCCAATTCTATGACAGTAGAATTTGGATGAGAACTTGTTTGTTGCATGATCAACTAGCAAAGAAACTGGCAGCTCACGTTGTTGTCAGTTGAGAGAAGACATGAGTATAGGAAAGGAAGAGAGAGAGCCTGATTATAATTTGGGTACAGGGTTGTTTAGGATTTATTTGTGAAAATGTACATGGTCATCATACCTTTCCATGGGTTTGTTGCTTGTTTGTTTTTTTAATGATAGTCATATTTTGTACTGGGTATTTCAAACTTGAAACATTAAAATGTCACAGAGCAGATTAGAAAATGTCTCTGATACATGTCCACTCTCATAAAGGGCTTTTTTTTTTGGTGACTGTTGTTCATTGGGTCATTTTTAGTTCTTTGACCTGTAAACCTCTACAGAGGACAGCTCACAGTGTGACAGCTTGATTCAGAAGAGCATGAATCATGAAGAGCAGCTCCCAACAACACAGTTGAGCCTTTCCTGTCTATAAAGGTGACATAACATCTTTTGTTGTTGTTGTTCTTGTTAGATGGAAGTGAAAGGACAGTATCACATTCAAAAGGGGGATTTCAAAAAGCAAATGAATGAACCTCAGTAGGAAGGGATAGCCAGGGACCATCTGGTGTCTGATTGTCACAGATACTAACAAAGGATTGTGCAAGTTGACTATAGAAAAAGAGACTGAGGGCCAAGTTGGTATTTACAAAGAAAAACAGGCCACTTTGGGTACCTTGGAGGTACCAGGACTGAATAAGAAATGTATCTTGACCCACATATTTTTATATTTAGCTTTTCTTGGACTATGGTTTGATTTGTTTTTTTGTTGTTATTTTGGTTTGGTTTGCTTTGCTTTCTCCTGTATAGTGCAATAATAAGCTCTTGGCATTAACATTCTAAACTGTTTCCAAATTCTCATAAAAAGCATTTCAAAGAGATGTTCTGTGTTTCACTCTTCCAACCTTAAAGACCAGCATATGAAGTATGAATTATTTACCAGCAATAACTCTCTCTTTATAATTTAGACTTTTTAAAAATGAATCTTCTGGTTGCTTAATTTATCTTTCTATTGATTTTTTCCCTCAAATGCCAAATGAGTCTGCATTCCAATCAGATTCTTACCTGTCTTTTCAGATGGAATGTTTTTCCTTTGCATTTGGAGAAAATGTTAATTAACACATTAGGAATGTATTTGGTACATTTGGTTGCAAATGTAAACAGTCTAATCTCCTGTTCATTAGAGCCCTTTGTCTGAATCACTCAAGTGCGTAACAGGTTGCACTGAGACATCACCAAAATGATTCAGTTATCCAAAAGTTCTCTTTCTATTACCCCCAGAAGAGTTATGTGTTATGAATTGCATTTTCATTTTATTGCCATGGTAACTACTATGGCAACACTTGAAAGGATGGCCATGTTAATTACTTTACTGAATAAGAGATAATGGCCAAATTTTCTGCACTGAACTTGTTAGAATGTGTTCCCAGAATCTAGAGGAACAAAATAAGCAACCTGCAGGATTTTGTACTTTGGGGCTTTCTATGTTGGAGGAACATCATCACTAGAAAAACCTGGGTGCACTGTGGTTGCTGGTCTCAGTATTCCCTTTGGATTTATTCCCTTTCCTCTCTCCATTTTTGTTATTTCTTTGCTAAATTAATATCCTTTGCCCTTGGCATTCATAAAGGAAATTATCTATTAAGTGCCTACAGTGTACAAGGTGATTTCTCTGTATGATCTGATCCAATCTTCACAATAAATTGGTGTGGTAAACACCAATATATTTTTCTTACAAAACAAGTATTGAGTACATTCAGTCATTTATCTAACAAACAGATGACTGTTTTGAAACAATATGGACCAAACTTTACAAATAGAATTGATATAGCTGAGATTAAATGAAGTCCCCCTAACTCCAGAGCTCCATATGATGATGTTCCAAATCTGACCAAGCAAGGCTAGTCTCTGAGACATGAGCCTGTAGGTTAAGATATCTTTATTCAAATAATACCAGCCAAGCGAAAGCCAGAGTGTGCCCAGAGGAAGCAAGCTAGGGAGGCCAGAGAGAAGAGAGCTCCCATGTGTCTCCTGCACCTTAAGAACCCCCCATGCATACTGAATATCCCCTGACCAAGCCCGGACAGGCGTGGTTAAGCACACCTGTAGCCAGCCCTTAGGAGGCATGGTTACGGTGTCTCCCTATAAGTCTCTCTGTCTGTCTATCTGTCTGCCTCCCTTTCTCTCTCTCCCTCTCCCTCTCCCTCTCCCTCTCTCTCTCCCTCTCTCTCTCTCTCTCTCTCTCTCTCTCTCTCTCTCTCTCTCTCTCACACACACACACACACACACATACACACATACACAGATTTTTCTACATATACTCATGTATCTTCAACAAATTCTCTATATCCTGGCTTCCTATTATATTCTCTATTCAAAACTGAAGACTGAAAAGTAAAAGAGGTGCCCTACAGCCAGTGTGGGGATTCAGCTCTCAGACTGGACCACATTTGCATACTTTCACTTGTAGGAACATTCAGATGACCCTGAGATATCTTGAGGAAGGAGCAGGCCATTGCAAATTCGGTGCCTGAACAGACAAAGCCCATGCTCCTTGCAATTATTGACTACTTGCTACAATAAGAGACAGTAAGAAAGAAAAGATGAACTAAGAAAAATGGAGGGAGAATTAAAAGGAAGGAAGGAGGAAAAAAAGGATGGAAGAAATCTTTAGGGAGAGCTCATACATCATTATTCTTGTCTTAAAAATGTCTTAGCCTGATAGTGTGGACTTTCTATATCTGCAAGGAACAGCACAAAACAGAAAAACTTTGTGCAATAGAAGGGATTCTGGGTATTTGCCTAAGGAAGTGTCATCTTCCCTAAGGATGTAAGATTACTGAGTATTTAAAATGTGGCCAGTTTGAGGGAGAAGTGAATTTATAAGGTAAATTTAACTTAAATATAGGTGATACACTTGGTTTACCACTATTTGGAGTATGCTGGGCCTACAGGAACCCCCCTGGCAACAACAGTCCACCATGGATGTCCCATAACCTCTTTTTATATCTACTCCCCAGTTGCTTAATGCATATTCCTCTTAACTTCTTTCCTAGGATGGTCATCAAAAGTGAAAAAAAATACAGCACATGGAATACCATTTTCAATGGTCTTAATAAGGGCCATTTCAATCCTGTAAATACTGCTGAGATTTTCTATCTATAGCAAGATCTGTATTTTTCCAAACATTCTCCATAATAACAAAACGGAACAATAAGAAAATAGCCTCTCAGATTATTATGAAGATTGCTCCAAAATCAGCTTTAAAAGCAACAAGGTTTAATTTGAACATTGCTTTTCATTCCTTTGCTATTCACAAGAAAGAACGGAATGCAGAATAGCAGACAGGGGTAGCTAAACAGAGGAACGAACAGGAGGAAAAATGATTACATCATCCTGCCTCCTTACACAACACATAGTGGCAATTGTTCGTGGCTGCAATCATCACCACCAGACAGACAGTAGGGTGGAGAGAAAAGTAATCAGTTGGGAGCTGCAAGTTTTCTCTCACACTGTACAAAACTGCCTGGGAAAAGTATATGTCTGTCTGTACCTCAGCATTTTTTCTGGTACAAAATGTAGAAAATATAGTCACTCTTTCCAGTTAAGTTTTGGCAGGTTTTATATGATATAAAGCATCCACTATAAATTCCTCTTAGTGTTGAGCAAAAGGAAGCAATTTCCAAACCTCACTGCTCTCTGATTTCCAACAAAAACTTCATGACAGAATGTAACTGAGAGTATCAACTCCTTTGCCTGGGCTATGATAGCCATTCACATCTTGACCCATTGAAATTGCCCAAGAATATTTTCTTTCTTTAACTGGCATTTAGCTGGAACAAAAACCTATTTCCACACTTTTCTCAAAGCCTGGAATTGATAATTATCTTCATTCTGGAGATATATCAGGTGTGAGCTTTGTTGGTAGGAAGGGTAAGTGTTGGCAGCAGGGTACTGGAATTCAAAATTAGGTGATGTCTATAAAAAACATGTCTAGAACTCTCCTACATCCTAAGTACCTTTTAAGTATCACCTTCAACTTTCACATTATACTGTTGCACTAAGCAGATGTCAGCTAAGTCCTAAATCTTGAAAGCTGTGAGCCTTCAATAAGTTTAAATAAGCTGTCAATGCATTCATAGCTCTGTTCTGGATGCATCATTAGAAGAAGGGCCAAGTGTTAGAGATTTCCACTATGTGAAGGTGAAATCTAACTAGGTAAAAGCTCCTATGTTTTTGTTTCAAGATAGGGTTTTGCTACTCAGCCTAGGTTAACTTTGAGCTTGTAGCAATCCTCCTGCCTTAATCACCCCAATACTATAATTACATGGGCATGTACAGCCATGTAAAATTATTTAGTAATTGTATGTAATATTTTGTGTGACAAAAGACATTTTTGATATATTTTCAAAATAATAATATAATTCCACTAAATAGGCATAGCATTGTTTTAAAAAGCCTACATAAAAGTTATGAACAAAGTAAAGCATAGAATTACACCCACCTAATCAAATGTTGCCCATGTATACGGGTATAGTTCCTTCTTATACTTATCCATCCATATACCCATCTGTTCCAATGGTCTGTCTGCCCATCCATCCATTCATCCACCCATCCATATCTATTCATTGCAGAAAAGCTTGATGTAGAAAAAAATCTCAAGGTATCTGAAATCAGGTAGATGTGGCTTGAATATAGACTTTACTAGTTAGTGATAATTATTCCTCTAGCTTTAGTTTCATCTGTTTAGAGTATAATATTTTAAAGGGATAGTTTATGAGTTCACTTTACAATGACTTAATCTTGGTGGTGATGTAAAAAACTAGCCTTATATTACTACCAGTCAGTATACATTATTTGTAACTGTTAATTGACAGTTAATTAACTTATATAAAGGAGCTCCTTCTGTTATACCATGATGCCAGTGACATGTCTACTTTTATAACAAGAGACAAACAAGTTTTGTGAGTTGTTACAGCTGAGCTAATGCATGTTTGATGTATCACATACTGTGGTTCAGAAGTAATTTTAGAATGCTCAGTATAATCTTACTATTTAGAATATCAACCTTCTGCTATGTCAAATAATGTCTAGAAAAGTAGATTGAAGTGTTGAAAATTAAGTCCTTATTTAAAAATCAACTATGTTGGTCACTGCTGTGAAACCAGTCTTACTCTAATGAGCAGGAGCTACAGTAGCAGAGAGGAAACTCCAACTCCCAGGACTGTCTCAGTGTATGTCACTTTGTTCACTTGATGGTTTTTAAATCAATTTAATTCATCTAAACTTGCCCTTTGAGAAGAAAAAATGTCATGAGATAACTGGATCTGAAGAAACTGAGTCTCAGTCCAAGAAGAATTCTTACCATTTGTTCACTGCCCATATAATAAAGCTAAAAATCTGTTGCTGCCAATTACCAGAACTATTGGTACACAGCAGGTACAAAATTGATAATTATCTATTCCCCCCAAAATTATCTAAGCCTCAGCTGTACACCATACAATACCTACTCTTGGTCAAATAAAATTACCATTATCTAGGCATACTAACACATGCCTGTGATCTCAGAACTTGGAGGTTGAGGAAGAAGGACCGCAAATTCCAAGCCAGTCTAGGCTACACAGTGAGACACCTACCACAGATAACAAATCTAGGTCACTGTCTTCAATGGAACTATAATTCAGTACTGGAGGAATTCCTTGAACAGTATGAATTTTGTCATATGTTGTATAACATTTAAATCAACAAATGCATAGCAAATTCAAGTGAAGTGACCATGAAATCCTATCATGAACCAATATGGTTGCCAGATTCTCCTGTATTGTAAGTATATACTACCATGTTTCCACCATAATGAAGTTGCCTAATGATAAATTTCTAATAATTTATTCTTGTCATTAAGCAACTTATGTTTTACAGTGTTTAGTGCATATGATGGTAAGGACACAATGAATGTATCCTGAAAGAAAAGGTGTGAAGTCACTCAGATGACACAGTAGAGGAATGTTCAATATAAGACAAAATGGTCAACCCTGAAACCATACTCACACAAACAACAAAAGCGGCATGTTGTTTTTATATATCTATGCAAATGTGTGTATGTTTTGGGGTGTTCTGTGTGTGTGTAACAATAACAATCAAACTTAAAAAGGAAAAAGGCCATCAGTTGGGAGTAAAGCAGAAGGGGCAAGGAGGAGTTTAGAGGAAAGGAACATGGGAGGGGCTGGAGAGGGAAAAGGGAGTGGAGGAAGTGATGTAAAAATATAAATACATTTTAATTAAAATGTATAGGCCAGCATACAACTGATCCAGACCCCCACTGAACATGGGTGTCAGTGAGGAGGCCTTGGGCAAGCTATGGGACCTTGGGTAGTAGATCAGTATTTATCCCTGGTGCATGAATGGACTTTGGGAGCCCATTCCACATGAAGGGGATGCTCTCTCAGCTTGGACACATTGGGGAGGCTCTCGGCCCTGCCTGGGATGATATGACAGACTTTGGAGATTCCCCCATGGAGGGCCTCAACCTCCCTTGGGAGCACAGGGGGGAGTGAGGGCTTGGGGAGGCTGGTGAGGGATGGGGGAGGAGGACGGAGAGGCAGCTGGGATTGACATGTGAAACAAGCTTGTTACTTATTTAAATAAAAAAGAAATTATATAAAAGAAAAAATGTATAGGTCTCAGAAAGATGATTGACATGAGACTAAGTCTGCCAGGCTTGTGCTTGAAACTGAAATATTGTCTGGGTCTCAGGATTTCTTGTTAGTACAGTAGTTTTGACATTAAACAATTACAAAAATACTTCTTTTACTATCCAAGATACTCCTATTAATTCATTTGCTCATTCATTCATTGATTTATTTTCATTAAATATCTACAGAGTATTATGATATGCTAGATACTCATGGAACAACACAGTTAATAAGACATATTCATTGTATACTTGTGGTGCTTATTATGTATATCATTCAATTTTCTGTGATTATAGACTATTACAGGTTGGGTAACTTTAAAAGAAATAGTATTTCTGGTTTATGATTCTGAGTACTAGCAAATCAAAATGCATAGTAACAGTGTCTCAACAATGCCTCAGAAAGATTTTCAATGATAGCTCAGTACATGGTAGAAAACACTATATGAAGAATCACTCACTTTTACAGCCCAGTCACTTCCAAGAGGACTGTCCATGAACCCTTGAGAGAAGAGAATGAGGTTTTACTTGCACCATCCGCACTCCCTCCATTATGCTCCATCTCCTATTACTGCCTTGAGCTAGGGTTCTAGCACCTGAACTTTGAGAAGACTCATTGAATACATAGCATTTTGATAGATAACATCAGGAAGTAACAGCAGAAACCTATGAATGAGCTTTTGTGAATCTTAATATTGCCTATAGAGGTAAATAAAAGAGCGGTGACAAAAATTACCCCAATGTAGTCCTCAGAACGCCTTCTAAGGGACTCCTTTCACCTTGAAACATGAAGTATAAGAAGTGAAAAGTTAGAAAAGTGGCTTGTGGTTGGTTGTAAGTTCATTTTAAGGACAAAGCAGAGGGTGTACTGAAGACATGAGCTGGGGAAATCCTTGGCATGCTCAAGCTATTGCAAGGTGGCCAGTGGGGCTGCAACGATAGCTTGGAAAGGAGGAGGCAGCATCTTCTCACTCAAAATTCATTTACATTTATTTCAAAATGTTCTCTACTCAACTCAAATAAAAGTAACAGCAGAACTACTAAAATAGTATGAACTTTGGAGAGGCTGCCCATACATTTCCGAGAAGATACCATACCAAGCCAAGCCACTTCAAGTGGCTTGTCTCCATCCACACTACAGTGTTCTTGGTTTTCTGCCTTGGTGGAGGCTTGAGGCCAGCTGGAGTCAAGGGTTCTGGATTTAGTGTTTAGTCACTACTCTCCTTCTTCCTGCACAGCTATCAAGATAGTTCTCCTTTTTTATCTCTTAAGGAAGTCCTGGTCTCCAGTACTGTCCATGATAAGCTGATTTTTTTTCTCTCATATACTACATCCCAACCACAGTTTCCTCTTCCTCCTTTCCTCCAAGTTCCTCCCCACCACCTCCTCTCTCCCTTTTACATTTCCCTTCATAAAAGAGAAAGCCTCCAAAATGTATCAACCAAACATGGCATAACAAGTTACAATAAGAATAGGGACATATCTTCATATCAAGGCTGGAGGAGGCAACCCAATCAGAGGAAATGATCCCGAATCAGGCAAAAGTATCAGAAACAGCCCCCACTCCAACTATTAAGAGTTTCACAAGAGTACCAAGCTATATAACCATGACATATATAGAGAGAACATAGGTCAGACCTATACAGGCTCCCTGATTTTTGCTTCAGTCTCTGTGAGCCCCTTTAAGCCATGGTTACTTGATTTTGTGGGTCATGTTATTGTGGAATCCTTGACCCCTCTGGCTCCTACAATCCCCTCTTCTACTGGATCCCTAGAGCTCATCCTGATGTTTGACTGTGGGTCTCTGCCTATAAGTTGCTGGATGAAATTTCTCTGATGATGATTAGGATCCAGTCTACAAGTATAGCAAAACATCATTAGGTATCATTGACCTTTTTGCCACTCATATTCCGTGCTATCCTAGGTCTCTAGGTCTCTGGGCTATTCAGTCTCTGGTTCCTGACCCTCCAGGCAGTGTCCGACATAGGCTCCCTCTTGTGCTGTGAGTCTCAAGTTGGACCAGTCATTTGTTGTCCACCCTCACAAGTTCTGCACCTCTTTTCCTACAGCACAGCTTGAAGGCAGGACAAATTGTAGACTGTAGCATGAGTTCTAGTAGGTCTTAATAGCATGAGACACCCAGTCTCAGGGTGTAGGCTCATGCCCCATGTTAGGTGCCAATATGTAGCATGAGTTCTAATATGTCTTAATACCAAAAGTCTGGAGTCAAATATAGGGGAAAATTCTGAGAGATCAGAGAAACAACGAAGTAAGCCATAGTTACATTGTCTACTCAACTTCTCAGCAGAAAAGAGACTGAGCGCTTGTACCTTCCTGCCTTATCACTTTCTGTCTATCTGTACAGACTTCCAGACCTCTATGGTTAACTAGTGGTTAGCTCTGCCCTCTGATATTCAGGCAAGCTTTATTTGTTGGAGTGTAAACACAGCTATCACTACAGGAGACTGAAGGCTTTGTAGCTGGATTGGTGCCCCAGTTCTTCTACCAAAGGCCTTGCCTAGTTACAAAAGATGGCCAGTTCAGGGTCCGTATTGCATATGACTAGAAGTCTTCCTAGTGTCACCCTAATAGAATCCAGGGATTTTCCATTGTATTAGGTTTCTACCTTACCCCTGAAATGCCTCCCCAATTCCAGTGCTCTCTCCCTCCACCTCCCCCACCTGATCCCATCCCCATCCACACCCAGTCCACCTAAGAAATCTGTTCTATTTACCCTTTCCAGAGAGATCCATGTGTCTCCCCTTGAGCTCTTCTTGTTATTTAGCTCCTTTGAGTCTGTGAATTATAGCATGGTAATTTTTTTTTTTTACTTTAAAGTTAATCCCCACCTATAAGTGATTACATAACATGTTTGTCTTTCTTGTTCTTGGTTACCTTACTCAGGATGATTTTATCTGGTTCCATCCATTTGCCTGTAAATTTCATGATGTCAATTTTTTAACAGCTGAATAATACTACATTGCATAAGTATACATCATTTTCTTTATCTGTTCTTCAGTTGAGGGGTGTCTAGGTTATTTCCAGTTTCTGGGTACTGTGAATAAAGCTTCTATGAACATAATTGAGCAAGTGTTCTTGTGGTAGGATAAAGTATCCTTTGGGCATATCCCCAGGAGTGGCATAGCTGGGTCTTGAGTAAGGTCAATTCCCAATTTTATGAAAAGATGCCATATTGATTTCCAAAGTTTCTGTACAAGTTTTCACTTCCAATGTAATAGAGGAGTGTTCTCCTTGTTCAGAATCCTTGCCAGCATGAGCTGTCACTTATGTTTTTGATCCTAGCCATTCTGACATGTGTAAGATGAAATCTCAAAGCAGTTTTGATTTGCATTTCTTGGTGGGGGATGCCCTTTTGTATGCTGTTTTGGCCTATGGCAAGGCATAATATAGCTAGGTGGGAAATTCAAACAGAGATATGGATAGAAAGAAGGTAGAGTCAGAGAGATACCATGTAGCCATTGAAGGGGTAAGATGCCAGAACATTACTGGTAAGTCACAGCCATGTGGTGATACACAGATTAGTAAAAATGGGTTAATTTAATTGTGAAAGCTAATCAGTAATATGCCTGAGTCATTTGCCAAATAATTTCAATTAATATTAAGGCTCTGGGTCTTTATTTGGGAAGTAGTGAGTGGGAGAGAAACCACCATTTATAGTACAGCTTGAAATCAGGAATGTTGATACCTCTGGAAGTGCTTTTATTGTACAGGATTTTTTTGGTTTTGTTTTGCTTTTCCATAGGAAGCTGAATATTGTCCTTTTGAGGTCTTTAAAGGAATTGTGTTGGAATTTTGATAGGGAATGCATTGAGTCTGTATATTGTTTTTGGTAAAATGGCCATATTTGCTGTTAATCCTACTGATCCATGAGCATCGGAGATTTTTCCATTTTCTGATATCTTATTCATTTTCATTCTTTGAAGACTTGAAGTTATTGTCATACAAGTCTTTTACTTTCTTGGATAGAGTTGCTCCAAGATATTTTATATTATTTGTGGCTATTGTGAAGGGTGTTGTTTCATTGATTTCTTTCTCAGCCTGTTTGCCATTTGCTCTATGACAGAACATAAGTTTTGAGGCATAACAAGATATTGTTGTTCTCTGAGTCCTATGAATACTTTCTATCTCCTTTCTGTTAAATGCTGGTATGATTTCAATGACTATCAGGACACCAGTTCCCTGCTCCCACACTCTCACCTCTGAATGCTCTGTTTCACTATGCTGACCATTCTTACTCTGTTGTACCTGTATTAGTTTCTAATTACTGTGAAATACCTGAGAAAAACATAGTCATAGTCGGCCTATGGTCAGTGGGTCTGTTGGTTCTGGGCTTTAAAGAAGAGTGTTGGAATAAAATTACCATACATGGGATAGGGGTGATATAGGTTAATTTTATTGGGACAAATCACTTACATGAGAAACCGATAACTCTGGGTCAGTGCTCCCAGCATTCAGTCTCAGCAGCCCTCTGAGACCAGACTGTAACCATGAGAGAGTGAGCCTGTATTCTCCTCAGGGCTAAATCCCACACACCACATACGTACCTATGGCCATGCCCAAACAGGCATGGTCAGTGCCACAGGTACCTAGTAAGATCTCTCCCTACAATTCCCCTTTTAGTCTAAAGAAAAATTTAGACTTGATACAAAACTATATACAAAGATGGCAAATTTCAAGTATGCACTAGGAGAAGAAAAAGTAAGAACATATACCCTCAAGATTTATAGCCAGTAAAGCAACAATAGCAAATGACAGAACTACATAGCTTGTCCTAGGGTAAACGTGTAACAGAGATTATTATAGAGATGTCCTAAGCTGGAAAGTATAAGTCTTGGACCTAATATTTCTATCTGGGGAGAGAGAACAATAATTGTGACAGTCTAATCTTCAGCCTCATCAAAGAGCTGAGAAGGAAGATAACAATACTAGGGTAGACAGGAAAAGCAGGTGTGCAACTTCTAAAGGTGCAGCAAAGACATAAACAGCTTCTTGATAGCAACATTTTCTTGGGTGAGCTCTGTTTTCCAGGCATTGAGAGACACACCACAATTCCTTTAAGAGCAACTTACTCATTTGCATAAGTGGCCCAAACCACCTGTTAGTGAACAGATAGACTCTTGTGGTTACAGAAAGATAAAGATTTACAGTAAGGAAAAATATTCATAAGCTTGAGAGAAAAATAAAAAAAATAGAGTACCTGGGTATGGTGGCATATGACTTTAATCCCAATACTCAGGAGGCAGAGACAAGCAGATCTCAGTGACTTCAAGGCCAGCTTCATGTACAGAGTGAATTCCAGGGCAGCCAAAGTTACACAGAGAAACCCTGTCTCATAAAAGAAAAAAATAAAGTAAAAGAAATAATGTAATAAAAAAAGCCATGTAAAGATGAAAAGTACAGAGAGTTTGGATACTGTATGCTATTGTGTTGTCTTCAAATTGTTGGACTGATGAGGAAATAGCAACAACTTCTAAGAGAAATGCTACTGGATTAAACCAACTTATATATTTCAAAAATGCTTTGACTTCAAAATTTAAGTATAAGGACAGGTTACTTATGTTTGCACAAAAAATGTTAAGCTACGGATTCCTTCCAGACTAATATGGTTTGATGAAGCAAGACCCCCTGAAACATTGTCCCAGGTGATCCAACTTCTAAAACAGCTGAGATGGTATAGCCTTACAGACTACAAAAACAAGAACCTGGACAGGTTTCTGTATTTTTTCCTGATCCACATGGTATGGACAGCGCCCCCAACCAGCAGGAAACAGTTTGGAATGAACAATACTCAAATTCCCAAATATTGTTTTTAATTTTTTGTTTTCATTTAAATGGTGTTGGTTATAAATGGTTAATGATCACTACCAATCTCTTTTTAAGGTTAAATGGAGGTTATGGTATAGAAATAAATATTTTCTCTTGAAATGGATTTTCATTTATTGATACAAACTTAAGGTCAATTTTGTTATATGTATATTTCTCCTTTTGATTAGGTATTGTGTTTATATGGATATTTTAAAATGTAATGCAAAATTAAATACAAATTGTATATAGTCACCTATAATAGTCAAAACCTACAGTTAGATTAGTTAGGTTTTCTAGATATGCAAAGATATACTTGAAATGGATATTCTTCAAACCTTTCAAAGATCTTCAGAATATGTCATTTAAAATGGTTTAGGGTTTTTCGTGACAGTGAGACACAACTGCTCCTGGCACACCAATTATGTCAGGAAGGAGGATGGCCATTGAAGAAACTCAATATGGCGTTTGCCTTCAACATAGCAAGATAAGCCTTTTGGTCAAGAAACTGCTCTTGCCTGGACTGTTTGGTAAACTGGACATGCAGGACCCACAGGAAAGTGACTGCTGAACTTGCAAAACAAGATGAACAGTGCTGAAGGGATCCTGCTTCATGAAAGAGTCTGCTAGACATTCTGCAGGACACAGAGAAAATTGACTGGTAAACTGCCAATACAGATGGGACAGTTTCAAATTTCTTGCTTTGCTGACAAGTCTGCCGGACACATTATGGCATATGGGCTGAAGATGGATGCTCCAACGTTACAGAGGAACTTTTTGTGACTGTCCAGGTAGTGAGATGTCTCTGTCAATTCTGGAACATACTGTCTTTCTGTGGTCTTTGATGGAGTTGAAGACAGAGAGTTATGGTTCTGGTTTTCCTTAGTTATGACAAAAGTTAAGTTACATGCAAGACTTTAGAGTCACACAGTTGGATAGATGATACAATATTTTCTTTAAATCTTCAGTTGAGGGGCATCTAAGTTGCTTCCAGGTTCTGACTATTACAAATAATGCTACTAAGAACATAGTTGATCAAATGTCCTTGTGGTATGAAAGTGCTTCTTTGGGGTATATGCCTAAGAGTGAATTTGCTGGATCTTGTGGTAGGCTGATTCCCATTTTCCTGAGGAATTGCCATACTGATTTCCAAAGTGGCTGCACAAGTTTGCACTCCCACCAGTAATGAAGGAGTGTTCCCCTTTCTCTGCACCCTCTCCAGCTTAAGTTATCATTGGTGTTTTTTACTTTAGCCATTCTGACTGGAGTAAGATGATATCTCAGAGTTGTTTTGATTTGCATTTCCCTGATGACAAGGGTGTTGAGCACTTTTGTATGTGCCTTTCAGCCATTTTAGATTCCTCTGTTGAGAATTCTCTATATTTATTTCTATACCCCACTTTTTAATTGGATTATTAGGTGTTTTGGAAACTAGCTTTTTGAGTTCTTTGTAAATTTTATTTTTGCAGATTTTTTCATTTGAATTAGAAACAAGATTGTTTTACATGTCAATCCCAGTTCCCTGTCCCTCCCCTCCTCACCTACCACCCCTCCCAACTAAACCACTACCTATTACATATCCTTTCTGCTCCCCAGGGAGGGTGAGACCTTCCATAGGGGTTCGTCAGAGTCTATCATATCCTTTGGGATAGGGCCTAGGCCCACCCCGATGTGTCTTGGCTCAGGGAGTATCCCTCTGTGTGAAATGAGCTCCAAAAGTCCAGACCTATGCTAGGGATAAGTACCGATCTACTACAGGAGGACCCATAGATTTCCAAGGTCTTCTCACTGAAACCCATGTTCCTGGGGTATGGATCAGTCCCAGGCTGGTTTCCCAGCTATCAGTCTGGGGACCAAGAGGACCCCATTGTTCAGGTCAGCTGTTTCTGTGGGTTTCACCAGGCTGGTCTGGACTCCTTTGCTCATCACTCCTTCTCTGTAACTGGATCCAGTTCAGTTCAGTGATTAGTTGTGGGTGTCTGCTTCTACTTCCACCAGCTGCTGGATGATGGCTATAGAATGGCATATAAGTCAGTCATCAAAATAATTATTAGGGGAGGGCATTTAAATTAAATTCTTCTCTGTTGCTTAGATTGTTAGTTGGTGTCATCTTTGTAGATCTGCAGACATTTTCCTAGTGCCTGATTTCTCTATAAACCTAAAATGTCTCCTTCTATTATGTTATCTTCTTTCTTGTTTTCTTCTATTCTACCCCTGACTCAACCTTTCTGTTCCCTCATGTCCTCCTCACCCCTCCTCTTCCCCCTTCTCATTCTCCTAGCTCCCTCCCCCACTCCTCCCCTGCTCCCAATTTGCCCAGGAGATCTTGTCCCTTTCCCCTTCTCTAGAGGTCCATGTATGTCAGACAAACATGGTATGTAATCACTCATATGTGGATTTTAGACATAGAGTAAAGGATTACCAGCCTACAATTTGCACTGCCAGAGAAGCTAGTAAACCAGGAGGACCCTAAGAGTTCTTTGTAAATTTTGGCAATCAGCCCTCTGTCAGATAGGGGGTTGGTGAATATATTTCCCAATCTGTGGGCTGCCATTTTGTCTTGTTGACTGTGTCCTTTGCCTTACAGAAGCTTCTAATTTTGAGGAGGTCCCATTTATTAATTGTTGATCTCAGTGTCTGTGCTACAGGTGTAATGTTCAGGAAGCTGTTTCCTCCTACGATAGATCTTTCCACAAAAGCTGCTCTAGCCCCACTGCCATGTGGGCACTGTATGCCAGCCGCTCACCTGATTTAGGGCCCCAATTAATGCACAGAGAGACTTGTATTAGGTACAATGCTGCTTGGCCAATGACTAGGATTCTCATCTGTTAGCTCAGTCTCAATTATCATAAATTATATATTTTATAAGACTTATCTTATTGGATGCCTTATTGGCGTCCCTCCTTGCCGGTGGATCACATTGTGCCACTGGAGGAGGAAGAGGAAAAGGGACACTTCCTGTTTCTCCTTTCTTAGAGTCTCCTTGCTATGTCACTTCCTGCCTGGATCACCACTTCTCTACTACATTTTTCCAGAATCCTCTTTGACTCCTAGTCCTGTCTAACTTGCTGTTTCATTGGCCAAACAGAGCTTTATTAAACAGTCAATAAGATAAACATACACAGAAGTACTTTCCCCATCAAGGGGACAAGGAGAATTCTGGGAAATGTAGTAAACAGGAGTTGCCAAGTGATCCCTGGAGGAGAGGACACACAAGTTTGGTGTTCCCCGTAAGATAAGACCTTGTAAAAATATATATTAGTAGTTATGGGTTAATACTTAAGATAGAGCTACCCAATGAGAAGCCCTAGACATTGGCCAACAGTATCATAACTAATGGAGTCTTCATGAGTTATTTTGGGGGCTAAAGTGGTGATGGGCCCAGGCAGAAATCCCACAACAAAAGAACATCAAGATAGAAAGGTATAGAGAACAAAGATGCCCACCTCATGATAGACAGGAATTAAGAAGTGAAGAGAGGCAAGGAGACATGCAAACTCTTCCTTTCATGCCCATCATAGCCTACTTCTGTCCAATAGATCCCAACATCTTTCCATACCTAACTGATGCAGTCATCATAGTATAAATCCATCAAAGGATTAATTAGTTGGTTAAATCACAGTATCTAGGATAAATTAATTTTCTCAAAGTCTATCAGCTGGTATTCAGAGGTCAACTCCTATCATGTAAGACTTTGGGGGACATTGCCAATTCAAACAATAAGTTTCCTAGGCTAATTTGCAGGCAAATGAATGGAACTAGAAGAAACCATCTTTAATGAGGTAATTTAGTCACAAAAATAAAAACATAAGCCTTCATCCAGTAGCTATTTGAAGCAGAAACAGGCACCCACAGCTAAGCTCTAAACCATACTCCTGGAACCCAGCTGTAGAGAGGGAGGAGGGATGAGCAAAGGAGCCAAGACAGTGCTGCAGAAACCCACAGAAACAGTTGACCTTAACTAGTGAGAGCATGGAGACACTAGTCATAAAGCTGGGGAAACAGCATTGGACCAAACCAAGCTCTCTGAATGTGGGTGCCAGCTAGGAGGCTAAGGCAGTCTATGTATGGGACCTCTAACAGTGGAACCAGTCTTTAACCCTAGAACACAAATGGACTTTGGGAGCTCATTCCCTATGGAGGGATACTATTGCCCAGATAGAGCAAAGAGGGCCTAGGCCCTCCCCTAAATGATATGACAGACTTTGAAGGTCCCTGGTGGAGGGCCTCACTATCCCTGGGGAGGAGTTGGGGGATGGGTTAGGGGGTTGGGGGGAACATGGGAGGATGGGAGGGTGAGAGAATGGGGGAATGGATATGTAAATATAAGTAGTAATTAAAGAATTTAAATAAAAATGATAAAAAAATGCTGCCTCCAGGCCAATGTACCTGCCACAGACTTTGTTCAAATTACCTTTTGTCTAAATGGTCTTTTCTTTCTCAAATCCTTTATCTTACTGTGAGGCTTTCCCTACCTATTTTACTTTTAGTTACACCTGCTACATCCCTCCTATTATCTGTCATATTTTACCTCATGATATGTATTGTCTGCTACTGAACTACTGCTACTGAACTACTGTCTGTCCTTTAGCTCTATGAAGTTAAAGATTCTTTTCTGTTTTATTCACTACTTTATTTTTATTCCTGTTTTCCTGAATAGTTCCATAGTAGGCATTCAAAGATATTTGTTGCAAGACTCATTTAATCTCCACCATGTAAGGACTAGCTGAGAGTAATGGGAACTTAGCTTTCATGGGGCTTGTGAGAGCTACTTCCTTGACAAATGAAAATTTTATGTTGATGAGTACAGTAAATGCCCACAAAATAAGATCATATGTTATAATAATAAATTTTGACAGTTTTTCACTTCATAAAGCAAAAATCAATTACATAATTTGTGAAAACTAGTTATTTTCCATGCTATAATTACTAATATTTTCATTGTAACAATTTGATGTCCATTTTATATCACATTTTAATTTCAAATTCAAAATTAAAGTTTTAAAATATAAGATACTATATAAGATTCAATTTTCTTCTCACAATTTATTCACTTGTTTTCTGGTATTACGTAAGCTGTAGGTTTTTATGAATTATGCATTCATAGCATAATGAAAATCACCCTCAAATATACGTCTCATTTTGCTGACATCTTAAAATTTAAAATGTAAATCTAGATTGCAAAAAGAGGGTTTTTCCATTTGCTGTAAAAAGTAAAGGGGGAAAAAGGCAGAAATGAAAAAATACCTCATTTACCTCAGGACATTTCCAGCCCCCCCCCATTCATGTTTACTTACATTTATTTGCACTTGATGTCTCCAGGCAGATGCCTCACAGGCTATGGGATAACTGAGGACATACCCCACTAAAACTACTGAATGCACTAGTTATTTCCCCAGTCTTTAATATCATAAGGTATCAATTTATTCTTCCCCATCTCTAGGAGAATGCCTTGCTTTATAGAAACAAATATTTCCTGTCTTTAATTAGATCTGCAATACAATTGGGGTTTCAGAATGTCAATTAGACAAACTGGCTAAGGCAAGGAGTGTGACTATGTGGAATAATCAGCCCATGGAACAAACGTGAATTTGTCCTTGGTGCCTTCCTTAGGTATTCTGATATAGAAGACCAGGCAAACACAGAGCTTTCTGGGACCACCCTTAGGAGTTGACATTATCTGGGTTTATAGAAGTATTCTGGGTGAACATAAGATAGTTTCAGTTTAAAGGGATCGAGAAAAATGATCTGACAGGGCTCAGTGGTTCTATTTGTGTTTTAAAAAGATTAGTAAACTGTGTAAAAATGGCAAATTTTAATTTATAAAATCTAATGCTAGCATTGCTTTAATACATCCTTAAAGCCTTAATAATGTGATGCTTTTATGTATGTGGCAAATTATTTATAAATGTTAGTTCTTATGTGTATCTGAGAACAGCCTGGTCTCTTCTATTCCCTCTGTTCGTCCCCCTCAATGTGAGGTAAACACAGTATTTCAGAATGCACAGATCAGGGAGAGTTATATGTTGGTCTTTGGATAAGTCTCTTAATATCTCAGGGAGACTGTTTTTTTTTTGAGCCCCCCACAACTCCACTCTTAAATTTCACCCTTATGTCTGCAACAAACCAGCAGTGTTATCATGAGCAATCCAGTTGACCTTTTTGACAACACTTCATTTATAAAATGGACATAAAGATATCAGCTCACAGGATGGTTGTACATACAGAATGAAGTTGAACATTTAACATCAATGATAATTACCATTATCACTGTTATTATTATCAAGAATAATTTTGTGAGTACATCATGTATACCAGGAACACGAACAAACCAATGTCATCCAAACAGGGTTACTAGCATCCCTATATGATGTCAAGTACCGCCTGCCTTCGGAAAGTATTCTGAACCCTAGTATTATTACTTTGCAGAAGGAACAGTTTACATTAAAGGGCTTTGCCAAGTCTCCTGAAAAAGCACCTGACACATTAGTCTCTCACACTGACATTCAGTCCTTAAAGCTCAGGTGTAACTTTGTGCAACATTGCTCTTAATAGGTAGCATATGCTTGATATGTTATACTACTTTGTTGAATACAGATTGTAATGCTCTGGTCTGAGCCTGAGATATTGCTGGACCTGGAGGTGTTCTGTGGCTCTTGTGTCAGAATCCTTGGAAGAGTTGACATAGGTGAAGAACTCTGAACTCCATGCTCAGTGAGTCAGGGTGGGGTCCAATGCATTCAAACAATCATGCCCATCTCCACATGTCCTGGGATTCAGGGAGTCACATAACCTGCTTTTGAAGTGGCCCATGTTTAATTCCGTCCTGAGCTCTACAGCCTGCTTTTGATTATAGCAGAAGGAATAAATGGCTCTACTCTGTTGTTTCCAGTGTTGCAACTGATTTTTTACTGAGAATCAATTACACACTGGAGCATAGCAGCATTTTAGCATTCAAATTAGTACAGTGCAGATGAAGCATTTCATGAAATTGTCTCAGAGTCCATAAACCAGGCCATTTTTATGTATATGTCTTAAAATGGCCAATCAAGAATGACCTACAGGGACTCATAGTTCAATAATGCTGTTCAGGGTGTTTTAGGATTTATTCTATAGCTTCAGGAATCCATGGTTAACCTCTGTGAAAGCTCAGTAGCAAATCTGTGGCCTGCAAACCTTGCTCATATTTAGAACTATATTCACTTTATCTCAACCCCAAAATTAATATTTAAAAATTAACATTGTAAGTAGGTGAAAATTACTACTTTGAAGTGTCACTGTCATCTGTAAAGGAGATGTATCAGAATGATTTAGTTTTGATGGGATTCCTGGGTGTGTGAACAAATGGGTCTCTGATTCTTATACCCTCTCTTCCCTCTGTTGGTTTGCCCTGTCCAACTTTGCTCTGATAGTTTTTGTTTCATTGTATTATATTTTGTTTTGTTATATTTTAATATCTCTTAGAAGTTTATAATTTTCTAATGAGAGACAGAAAAGAGTGGATCTGAGTGAGTGAGGAGGTAAGGGAGAACTGGGAGGAATAATGAGGATATATTATGTAAGAAAAAATTGTAAAAGGAAAAATACTATAATAAAGACATATTATACATATATAAAATGAGGATTAGATGGCTCTACTGCATTCTTACCTGCCAGCCTCTGTGGCTGGAGGATATGCATAGAACATTATCAATTCAGAGCGGCATCTTGGAGTTGTGTTCCTTAGGAAGACAATGAAGAAACAAGAGTCGGTGTCTGGCAAGTTCTATTTTGTCCTTGGCCCCTTCCACCAGCCATGGAAGATTTCACTTATTTACTTTCTATGCAGAAAATGTAGGATTAAATGAAATCAGGCTTCCTTCCAATACTTGGTTAAGTTGCTGGCAAGCTCTGATTAATTATTCTGGGGAATCCTGGTCTCACATAAACATGCTTTTTCAGCAAGCATAATTGGAAAAAATAATCAACTTAATAAATCTGCCACACTGTTCATTAAGAATGCTCCTGTTGCTAAAGACACTAAATATACTCTTTACTTCAAACATTTAAATGCATTTTTCATAAATATTAGAGGATATCTTTTTTTCTGGTGTGGGATTCAGAGTTATCTGACACCAAGCCTGGCTGTCCTCATAATGTGGATTCTTTGAAAGTGGTGTAGCCAAGAAGAAAAAGAAAATGCAGATAGTGAGCAAACAGAGCAAATGAAGATTCATTAAGAAAAGGACAGAAGAACTTGTGAAAGTGATATGCCACTTGGTGGCTTTTTGAGGGTGGGATAGGGTTTTATGGCAGAAAATAGATGGAAATAGAAATAAACCTTTACTGAGATTGGTTAGTTTTTGAGAGCATCGTGGACCCTAGCACTCAGAAGTCCACACACTCTATGTATGCTTCCTGGGCCCAAAAAAAAAAAAAAAAAAAAAAAAACATGATCAGTCATGTGGCACTCATCTAGACCAATCAAGGGAGCAGTCACATGTGCCTCAAGATCCCCCAAGAGCCTTGCCCTGACTTGTTACAAGGAACTGACTCCTGGTTCACTAAGAGATTATAAAGTAACTTCAAGTACTATAAATATTTTAAAGACTGTGTTCTCTGAAAACATGCATACAAGTAACATTATACAGACTGAGCAGGTTGTATTTATGCATTTAAGAATATGTATGTGCATACATACACATAAGTGTACCTAACAACAATTAATGAAAAACAGAGGCCATGAATTTGAAAGAGAGCAGGAGGGGTCGATGGGAAACTTTGGAGGGAGAAAGGGGAAGGTGATAATAATGCATTATAATCTCAAAAATAAAAGAAATATCTAAAAATACATTCTCTGAATTTTGCCTTTCATGCCCTCAAAAGCAGAAAGTCCCACTCTGAAGGGGACCTCAAAATATATCCTTACCCTGATGCCAAAGGCAGACTTCATTGCATTTTTTGCTAAATTTTTTAAATATATCACATATATGAAATAGAATATGTTATGCATTTGTATAGTTTACAAAGTAATAAATATAATCACCTGTTTTTGGCTACTCTAGAAAAAAAAATGAAATCTCAGTGGTCACTTGGGCTGGCTCCCCAAGGAATAATGGCATTACACTGTGCTCAGAACACATGCACACTGACTCCTCTAAGGATCCTTTGCCCTCATCTTCATTGTTTTTCCATCTACAGATCCACCCCTGACATGGTCTAAAGGTAGCTGCCCTCCCAGAGATGGAGATAATTTGGTTACTGGCACCAGTCCTAGGTAAGCTGCAGAAAGACATGAACTCAAATATCATCATTCCAATGTTCTCCATATCCTCTCCTCATATGAGCAAAAGAGGTAGATTCTTAGGGTATACACAAGGAAAATATCTAAAACTAACAAAAAGACGTGTATTATTTGAATACCACCAATACAAAAGTCCTATGGTTTATGACAAAGTTTGTCTTTGGACTTGAAACTACTTTCCACATCCAAAGTAGTTTTATTGCACATCACCAACTCTTATTCTTCTTTCCTTCCTGGACCACCACAGGTTTCCAGGATGGCTAAGCAGTTGCATACATTGAAATATTAATAAAAAACACTCAGGCCTGCTGTAATTTTATAGATGAACTTCTCCTACTCTTTATCTTTTCCAGAGTTTCAGTTTATTAGATAATTTTTGTAACTAATCCATCCACATAGTAGAGAGATGGGGCAAAATAAATTTTCCCTTTTAGTTCAAAATGTGCCACATAGATACATAGTGGTACATACTCTCTTCTACATTAGTTGAAGACCTTGATCTATGCAAAGGATGCAGTTGGGAATTACAATTTGAGGAATCTTAACAAAGTGATCAAATATGTTCTTCAAGTGTATAATATTAATATATAGTTGGTGGTTTAAATGGCAATCACAATACAGAGTATTTTTCTTCCACCATATCCTTTGCCCTTCTCTATCATAGGTAGATTAAAATCCCTAGTCATCTGTATCTAAATACAGGATCCTTGAAAAGTTGAAGCTATGCAAATAAAAGGGGGAAGCAATCTAAGTTATCTTCAAGGCTAAGTCTTTTAAAACCAGTGTGCAACCATTAGGCTAAGACAGTAGCCTGAAAAATAGAGTACACTTTGAAACCAGAGGTTCTCTGTTTCTAATGCTACAATGCTTTAATACAGTCCCCCATCATGTTGTGGTGACCCCCAACCTTTTACTGCTACTTCATAATGTAATTTTGCTACTATTATGAGTCATAATGTAAATATCAGATAGGCATGATATCTGATGTGTGACCCCTGTAAAAGGGTCATTTAACTCCCAAAGGGATAGTGAACCACAGGGTAAGAATCAATGCTCTTAATAGATTTAGGAAAATACTCTAATTTTCTATAGATTTCCTATGAGTATTTGTTCAAAACTGCTGAGCCTTTGGGGTTTGTTATTGAAGCAGACCCTATTATACTAGAGAGTGGAATGAAGTAGTCAGTACTTAGTGCTGCCATGCCTGACTTACTTTTAGTCAAAGGTTCTTTCAGTGCCCACAGACAACCCCTATGCATTCCAAGGTTGCCCTTCTATGGAAAATCTGACTATACCCAAAGTTAAATCCCTTCTCAAAGGCCATCAACATTTCTACCTCTTACTCATAGTATTTCTATGATTCTACAGCCTGCATCCTGCAGAATTCATGTTCAATAGTTGTCATTGAAACCACAGTGACAGGCAGTATCTTCAGAAATGCTCTGGCTTTGGATCTTTAAAATGTGAAAAAAAAGGATAAAAGAGAATGACTGACTTATAATCTGTAATGAAGGTAATTAGACACTAAGTCACATATCTCTAGGAAACTCTGAAGAACCTGTATCTGTATCTAATCTATTTCTACTTTTTATGTCTAAATAATCAATACTCACCTTGAATCAGGTTTAATCAAATACTATAGACTCTTTAGTGCCTATTCTACTCTGCCCATGGATCACCAAAATCCCACCTCCTACTCTTCCTGTCCTGCCCCAAATTCCATATTACTTTACACAAAGGTGGGTGTCCACATTGTTTTCTTTATGTGTTCACACAAAAGAAAATTTCAAGTACTCCCAAAAATTAAAGACATCATTTATCTCAGGAATGTTTTGATCAGTGGCTCTATAATCTCATCAAGATTGCAGGTCCTCTTTTTTCTCTACACCACCACTTCATATGATGGGTTATGCCTATCAAGATCGTCAGATACCTCTAGCATACCAGGAATCATGACACACATGGCAAAGCTACTGAGTATCCTGCTTGCTCAGAAATGCCTCACAGGGGTTTTTTTCCATTCCAGTCACACTTCTAAGAATTGTATCACACATCCATCCCCAAACCAAAATTAACAATAAGAATAAGACCTTAGTACAGAAGTTCTCCATGTGTGCCAGATGGTTTTTCTTCATTTACTCTGAGTAGACTCATGTGGTCAAAACAATTTTGACAATAAAGTTTAAATGTTATTTTCCTTTTTTGCTGTGACATTATTCACACAGACATTGTGAAAGAAGTAATGAATGAAAACTGACACATCTTTACACCAGTCAATACCAGACTGTGTTAGTATTGATAGGAATTATTCTTAACATGATACCACCCCATCTGTATAATTTTAATGTTCTCTTCTTCCACCCTATCAGTAAGCTCCTGGTTGCATGATTCCCCTTTTATCATCTGTGACTGTCTAGTCTGATGTGTTGGGGAAATACAGGAGAAGGTTGAGGAAGGAGTTGGGTTACTCTTATGAGTGAGGAGATGGACCACAGAGGTTCCAGGGATGAGAGAATCATCATTTTTTGGAATCTTAGATAAAAGGAAATTTCTAGTTGCTTCTAAGATTCAGTGAATTTAATAGTAATTCAGTATCTTTAATAACACCAAGATGTTGATCACAGAGTAAGAGCAGCCACAAGACTACAAACTCCACTTGAGAAAATGAATAAGGAGTAGTATTTACACTAAGCATTGTAATATGCTGCTTGACTTTGCTCATGAGTTCTTGGTAGTAGTCTAAAAGCCCCTACCACACATTGTCCTATACATTTGTCAAACAATCCCATTAATTAATTTGTCTGATGCAATATTGTATGTACCAAGAGGTTGTCTATTTTTCTCATGATGCAAATATTTCCAAGAGTTTCCTGAGGAGCCACTGAGATTCATATATCGCCCAACAATGTCCCATGAAATTGGTTATATGGGGAAGCTCATTAGAAAATACAAGGATGAGTGAACTGCAGCTTAGGAACATAGCAACAATTATACCATAGTTTGCATAGCAGTTAACTCTTAACATAGCATCCTTGCTCTGTCACAGTGTCTGCTGTTAGTCTGTGTTCTGCATGCTCTCTTTTCTTTTTAACAAACAAACCTGAGTCTCTCCTTTTCACAGACAGTAAACTTGCAGATAACTTGCAGAAATACATCTTTAGCTTCTTTCCTTTTTGCTGTGACAAAAATAGTCTGACCAAACTATCTTCAGAGAGAAAGGATTTATTTTAGCTCATAGTTCAAGGCACAACCCATCATGTTGAGGAGCTCAAGGCTGCAGGAGCTTATAGTGGCTGTTCATATGGCACCCACAATCAATGGCTGCTTGTGCTTAGCTTACTTTCTCTATTCCATTTGTTCCAGGGTCCTTTAGCAAGGAAACTGTCCTGTGACCATGAAGATCTGTCTTCCTACATCAGTTTGCAAACTCAAGATGATCTCTCACAGGCATGCTCATAGGCCCTTACTCCAGGTGATTTGAAATACTGTCAAGCTGACAGTCAACACCACCCTTACATATGATTTTAAACAGTATGGCTGCTGTGAGAACCAGCCTCCAGCAGCTCAGGGAATGAGGGAGATCTAATGGAGTTGGGGGACTAATCAACCCACTTGACTTTTCTCTCTGAAGAAGTAAAATTTAATTCTCAGGAGCTGGTGTGTGTGTGGAGGGGCTAAACTTAACTCTCTGTGACTTGCCAAACACACACACACACACACACACACACACACACACTTTTAGGGTTCCTCTATCACCTTTTTTTCTCTGTCATTTCTTTCTTTTCTTATCTCTATCCCTCTGTACCCTTTCTTTCTCTTTTGATGTTTTCCTTCTAACTAACGTCATTTTTCCCTTACAGCTCACAAATACCGGCAAAATCTTTCATGCAGTATACAAATTATAATGATGTTACATTTTATTTTTTAAGTGAATGACCGCAATGAATGCAAGTAAAAAAATAACAACATGTTTTGCATAGACCTTACATGGTTAAACATTTTAGATATTACAGGTGAAAAACAAATTATCCCGAGAACCCACATACCTCCATATCCAAGCAACTTGCTATACATGAACAGAGTGTAAGCAAAGTATTTTTCTCAGTTAGTTTTTACTGGAAGGCTGCATTTAGTGGTTACAAAAACTCATCAATCAGTTTAATATTTACCTCAAAAGGTAATTTTATAAGCAATCTTAAAAGAACCACAAACCTAAACATTATATATATATATATATATATATATATATATATATATGAACATATATATGAATCATCTCTACTTTAAATCCTTGTGGTGCATATCCATTCTTCAACAGTTTTTGATATCAGGAAGCTGAGAGCAGAAATGGGCACAAGGAATTAATCATCATCTTTGATCAGCAAAGCATCCTATCAAGAAAGGCACATCAGCTGATAATAATTGAGCTACTTTGTTCTTGTTCTTTGACCTTAACAAGGCCCTCACTCTACTATTCCACTTTCTAAACTTTAAATTGTTTCTTTGTGTTTTTTCACCTCAAAGATATTAATAAAAACATCTTAATCTTACTTTAAGTCATTTTAAAGCTGTTTGTCAGCTGTAATGCACACCCAAACCTGTGAACACTTCTCTCAACATAAGGATTAAAAGAACTTGAGATAGTTGGGCTTCTGGAACTCAGTTGTTTTTCTTAATCATTAACCTAAGTCACAATCTATATGACTCGTAAAAAGAAACTAGCTATGTGGTACTTCCTTGTTCTTTTTTTCTGTCCTCTGCATCCTCTGCTTTATCAGAGGTGGGAGGCAATACCATAACTTGCTTTTACCTGTATTACTTTTCCCACTAAGCTAACCTTCATCATAATCCGTTATTGTATTTATTAAAGACCCTAAATCATCAAAATCCTATTTAAACTAATTATATTACTGTATAAAGTCATTGTTTTAATAGTTAAACAGTACAGCTTAGAAGAAAATCATCTTCATAATAATTCACAGGTACAAATGCCCAGTAGAACAGAATATTTCCATGAGATAATCACACTACATTACATTAAAGGCAGTGGCCCATTCACACCATGCCAGATACCAGAGAAAAATGGCAGTGGCAAACATGTAAAGACACAGCAGTAGCAGAGATATTCTGGGGCTGAAGTTCTAGGGGGCCTTGCCTATCCAAGATTTGCCCATTAATGCCTTCCATGCTGGTGGGTCAATTTCTGAAGTCAGTTGCCACCTGCTGATCCTCTGACATGGATACCTGCAAAACAGTTTGCCTCAAGTCCATGAATAAGAAGGGGCTGAAAGATATTTTGATCTAGGTAGTTTAAGCTCTTGTTCCATGCACATCCATGACATCACATCAGCCTGGAGCTTTGAGAACATGTTCTGCTATACCTGGAAATGCAGAATAGCTAGCTTGTTCATCTGGCTAGCTTGTTTAACAACACTTATGCTTTGACATCAAGATGAACCTTCTCTGCCAGCATCATGCGGAATCTGTAATGAGCATTCATAAATCAGCAGTAGTGTTGTGTAGCTATTTCCCTTCCATACAAGCTCCCTGAAGAGTGATGGGAACCACCATGACTGTCATTTTTTCTAGGGACTGAACCTAGCTCTGTTATAAAATAAATTAGCCTGTGGAACGGTCTCCTTGAATTGATCTCATAATGTGATGATTTTGAAGAGGACAAACACCCTATATTCAGCCTGCTCATCCAGCATTCCTGGATTAGTGTTAGGGGTGCATTTTGGAGGATATTGGGATGCAGTATCCATGAATTTCCCTTTTACAAAGGACCAGAGGTCACAGATATCTTCATTTCCATTATGAGACCATTCTTGCCTTTAGCCACTTCCGAGATACAACTCCCCTCAAGAATATCCACATAAAGACCATCTACACCTGGCAGCAGTAGTAAGATCCTGGCCAGCTTGTCTCAGCTCAAGACAAGACTGAAGACCAATTATAGCTCCAGGGCTATCAATAGCAGTGTTTGAGTCTGTCATTATAACAGTAGGGGAGCTTGCTTCTCACACTGCCCATACCTGCTTTCTCTCCTTTCTTCCCCAGATATGCATATCCCTAATAAGCTTCCTGCTCAGCACCCTGCACATGAACTCTATCTCAGAGTCAGCATCAGCATCCTGTACATGAACTCTACCTCAGAGTTGACATCCTGTTCATGAACTCTACCTCAGAGTTGGCATCCTGTTCATGAATAGAGTTGGCTATTTGACCTACATCTGAAACACATCCTAATGTTTTTCTGGTTTTGAAACAAATTTATTTCAATCTACTTTTTGAGCTTTGATAAGTCACTAACTAAAATCAACTAGAGGGAAGGAAGGTTTGATTTGGTTTACAATTAAAGTCTATCATTAAGGGAAGCTCAGACAATAACTGAAGCAGAGATTGCGTATAGCTCAAATTCTAATGGTTTTTAATAAAAAACCCCGAGTCAGATATAGGGATTAATGCTGAAAGATCTTAGAAGCAGAGCAGCCAGCCACTAGTTCTTACCTCTCCTGAATCCTCAGACTCAATGGGTGATCCTGTCTTTAGGAACCCTCAGATTGAAGGCTCAGACCGAACTCTGTCTCTATGAAACCTCAGACTCAATGCAATAACCTCCTGTCTCCTCCCCCCTTACATTCCTCTCTCCACCCAGCCATATCACTTCTGTCTCCATCTCTTAGCTGTTGAGATTAAAGGTGTGTGACTCCCAAGTACTAGGATTACAGGTATACTGAATCTGTTTCACTTTTAGAATGGATCAATTTTATATAGCCCAGGGTGGCCTTGAACTAACAAAAGTCTGTCTGCCTCTGTATCTCATGTTCTGGAATTAAAGGTGCATGATACCGCCACCTGGCCTCTATGGATAACTAGTGTGGCTAGTTCCACACTCTGATCTTCAAGCAAGCTGTATTTGTAACAGCACAAACAAAATATCACATTTACCGTTTTTTGTTCACCTTCTATCCTAAATTGCATTGCCAAAACTATCTTTTAATACTGCTTTACCTAATACACTTCAGACTTCTTTAATGAATTTCAATTCTGAATCTGATAACAATAACAACTTGTAATCAACACGACCCTAAACAATGACAAATATCCATAACCCATTGAACTACCAAAAGACACCCACCATACCTCTTGGGAATATGGGCTTCTTGTTCTTAAATTTGCTTCCTGCTCTTTAGGGATAACAACATCTTTAGGGAATCCTATAAAGAAAAAATTTGGATTAATTGTCAAGTCCTGGGAGAGGTAGCCGTGTCATTTGTTGTCCAGACTCTGAATATTGGGAAAGTACAGGACTTACCTCAAGTCATGGAGGCTGGATCATCTCAGCCAGCCATCTGGAAATGGTCCTGAGCACTTTGTAGTCCAAAGCCAATCTTTAGGTGTTTGTCATCTTAGTGGTGTTGTCATAGTCCTGGTGGAATTTATCATTGTGGGGTCCAATCATCGGTTTGGAAGCTCCAGAGATTACATTACATCAGACTATTCCTTTTCTTCTTTTTTTCCCATTAGTGCTCACCTTATCTTTGGATGCTTATATGTCCAAAGGTCTTTAAATTCCTCAAGATGGCGTTTTGTTTTGTTTCCTAGAAAGACGAGAACAAAACCTTGTCCCAATCCTAACTTTAGGGAGGTTCTTAATCTAATCTTTATCAATTTTATTAATGATTTCTCCTGAAATTTTTGTGTTATCTTCTATAATTCTTCTATCATACAGAGCACTATGTATTTTTTACAATAGGCATTAGGTTCTTTAACTGCTTTGGGAAGAAGGAGTTTCCCACACAATGACAGAAAATGACTGGACAGAATTTGACATGGGGGCCTGCAAGAGGCCCTTCAAGGAGTTTTCCAATGGCAAAGTGTTACTTTGACTGTCCCTTGTTGATCTACACTCATTAGTTCAATGCCTACCTTTGCCATACCTTCTACATAATAAAGAGGGAGGAATGTTCTGTTTGGATTATGCTTAGAAAAAACATTGTTTCTAGGAATTCCCTGTTTACAATCTCTTTTTAAGTGACCTTGTTTACCACAATTGAAATATTTGACACTTCAATTTTTCTTCAAACCTCTGGGAATCACCTCTCCTATCCAAGCATCATCATGGTCATGAGATTCAGTATTGATTGTATCTTGGATCCATTCCTCCAAGGGTACTGATCTTGCCTTTAAAGGCCCAATTATCCTTTTGCATTGAGAATTAGCATTTTCAAAACCAGAGATTAAATTATTATATGTCGAGCTTCTGAATTTGGTTTCATTCTATTTACCACTGAAGTTAATCTTTGTAAGAAATCAGTGAAGCATAAATCTAGGGCATGGTTACCATATAGGGATTGCATGAGTACATCATCATAGTCTCTCAATTGAAGAGGTTTCCTTTGGGAAATTTCCATACCTCTAGCCCTACTTTATGGTTCAATGGTCTTAGCCTCATCTTTCTACCAGGTTCCCATTGTAATTGAGGACCAGGCTCTAAGACTTCTGTAACCAAGTCTCTCCAGTCTTCAGGGCTAATTCTATTACAAGTTGACCGCAAGTTTAACATCTGCTTCACAAAAGATGAATGCATGCCATATGAGAATATTGCTTCCTTGAATCTCTTTAAATCTAACATTTCCTCAGAATTCCAGTGAGTGATTAAACAGCCTTGGGGATATCTGCCATTTGCCAGTTCCTGCAAGGTGACTGGATAAATTAAGGTTGCTTGTTTGAAAACCTTAGGCAGTTCTTCTCTAACCTTATAATGTAATGCTAAAATTGGTTCTTCCTTAAATTCCTCTGTCTGGGTTTGAAAATCTCTATGATGTGTTTTAATAAGTTTTTCTAAGGCTGTATCATGGCACTCACATCAACCAACATTTTTAGAGATAAACCAAGAATTATCAAGATGCTAATTAGCTTTATGTCAGTCCCAGTTAAGTTGGTTATCCCTTCATTTAATTGATTTAATTGTTCCAATTTTAAATCATGCATGCCTAATTACATAGAGATTTAACTCCTCCATTGTAATTCTGTTCCCCAATTTTTAATGTGGGAAAAACTCTCTTTTAACTAAATCCCCCCTTTAAGAATTCCCAATTGTCTTTTCAAATCTGCTTATGATGTTGATGAAGATGTGAGGCTGACTGCTACTGTAAAACAGTAGAAGCATGAGTGTGTTTCAAGGCTGCAAAGGCACAGGCAAGCTGCTTTTTTGTGAATTCATGGCCCACCTTGGTGCCATATGTAGCATGAATTCTAGCTGGTTTTAATAATAAAAACCTGAGGTCAGATATAGGGTTTAATGCTGAAAGATCAGAAAAGGAGAGCAGCCAGCCACTAGTTCTTATCTCTACTGAATCCTCAGACTGAACATTGTCTCTATGAAACCTCAGACTCAAAGCAATGAGCTTCTGTCTCCTCCAGCCTTAACTGCCATAGAATGCTGCTTAGGGGCTCACTCTCCTGGGATCACTCAATTTGCTTTCTTATACAGCTCAGGACAACCTGCCCAGCATTGCACCACCAGTGTGGTACAGCTTACAGTAGGTTGGACCCTCACATTCCAATTAACAATTAAGAAAATGCTCCACAGACATGCCCACAGGTCAATCTGATGGAGTCAATTCCTTAACTGATATTCTCTTTCCCCAGGTGTGCCCAATAGACAACAGATTACTATAACACAATACTAAAAAAGGTATGTGAAGGTTATCCTTTACTCATTTATCTCATAGAATGAGAAGTCTAGACATTGTTCCCTTCTTCATTTTATTACAATAAAATATCTTTTCTTTGATTACATAAATAATACAGGATTGATGCAAGGTACTCTACCAAAGCAGAAATAAGACACATGTGAGCACTTTATTTCAACTGCCATTAGTTCCTGGATGGTAATTCTTGAAACCATCCCTTGTATATTCATACATAAAAATTTGTACATAATATAAATGTATGGCTTCTTTATAATAATAACCCCCTATACATTATATAGATTTTGATATATATTGTGTGGCCTGTTTATTTAGTTAAAATTTCCCTAACAAGTGTTTTTTATATTTTGCAACTCCTGTATATACTGTAGGTAAATAACAGCTTCCCACTGAGTCCCATTGTCTACTACATTGTGTTCATATATAAGTAAAGAATTTCCTACCCAAAGTGGTTTATATCAGAAGGCTTTCAGGCATTTTCAGGAGTTGGAATATTTATGTAAACATAATGCAATAACTTGAGGATTTTACTCAAGTTTAAATATAAAATTTGTGCTTCATAAACAATGTGTGTGTGTGTGTGTGTGTGTGTGTGTGTGTGTGTGTGTGTGTGTGTGTGTGTGTTGCATGTTAATTCTATGTAGGATTTTAGTGTATCTGAATTTTGGCTGCAACTCATCATAAGTATGGGGATTTTTCACTTGTAGAATTATTTCAGCAATGAAAAAATTCAGGTTTTATAGATTTGGGATTTTGGATTTTTGGACAAGGGATACCAGACCAATATTTATTTACCTACACATGTGTAGACACCATGTTTTGCTCTTTCAGTTTTTCCAAAAGTAGAATTATTTCTTCTGTGTTATGGGATATTTGTACACTGTGTGATGATATAATGCTGAGATTGTTTTAATAAAGAGCTGAGTGCCCAATAATGAGGCAGGAGGTATAGCTGAGACTTGCAAGCAGAGAGAAGTACAAGGAGGTAATCAAGGCCAGAGAAACACAAGGAGACAAGGACAAAGCAGGATGGTTAGTTTGTGACAGAATATAAATCAACAGAAATTCGTTAAGTTATAGGAGCTAGTTAAAAACAAACCTAAGCTATAGGCTGAGCTTTCATAATTAATAAGAAGTCTCTGTGTCATTTTTTGGGAGCTGGATGAAGGAAAGAAAAAGACTCATTATACTTCAGTATAGTATTGTTTTCGATCACTATATTATGGAACCAGTTCTATCAAATAGTATAGATTGAACTTTCTGCATTATATTCCACCAAACACATGTATTGTCAGTTAGACAAATATTTTAGTATGTGGGATTTTCTTGTTTGACTTGATAGTTTTGGTTTTGATACTGTTATTTGTTGCTGTTTTCCATGCTGATAATTGAACTTAGGGCCTCACATATGCTATTCAAGCATTCTAACTATGAGCTACATACCCATTTTGCATTTTTTCTGGGTTTTTTATTTTTGTTTTGGTTTGTGCTTTAGTTGTTATAAAACATTCTTGGACTGCTGTTCCTGTCTGTGAGATGGACCCCAGGCATGGCATATGGGACTACTATGAATTAAGACTTGCCATCCCCCACCCCTGTGTGTGTGTGTGTGTGTGTGTGTGTGTGTGTGTGTGTGTGTGTGTGTAAAGAGCTAGAGATAAAGTGAGAGAGGTGAGAGAGAGAGAGAGACATAGAGAGAGGAGACAGAGTCAGAGAAAGACACATAGAGAGAGACAGAGTCAGAGAGATAGATACACAGAGCAAAACAGAGAGAAAGGATTTCTAACAATTACAATTTCTTAAAGCAATATTTGAATATAACCATTTTTTGCAATGTCTTAAATCCTTTGTCTATACATTATCACTTCTCTGATAGTCAATTTGATGATTATAAACTGTTATCCTATGTTATATTGTATCCCCTCCGACACTAGAAAAAGAATAGTGTTCGTTAAAAATATAGACTTGTTGAGTTTGCAGGTTGCACTCTTTTCCACACTTTCTACTTTTGGCCAAGACATTGCTCATTACCAGCCTTATAATTATTTTAAAATTTAAGTAGGAGGATTTGTGAGTTGGACAGGAATAGAGTTAAGAGGAGGTTGTTGTCCTGTGGGAGTGCTAGTTAAAGGGTTGATCAAGGCAAACAGAAAATGTCACTGCTGTGCTACTGTTTAGTCTGATACTTTGCCTGCATTCACTCATTTCATTTTCTTCTTTTGACATTTATTTTACTATATTTAGTTTTGAGAGTTTTATATACAGTACTGTATTATATCAGCCCCACACCACATTCTGTCCCATCCAACTCCACCTGTGTACTCCTACTTTCTCTCAATTCACGATCACTTTAATTTGTTATTGTTATAGACAGAGAGACTGGGAGGGGGGAGAGAGGGAGAGGGAGTTAGATACAACCTGCCGAGTACATTTAGTGCTGCTCATATGGATATATGTTAAAGGCTAACCACTTGGAGTTGGGTTACTATTAGGGGGATTATCCCTGGAGAAGACCAATTCTCCCTTCCATTTCTCAATATTCATTAATCACCCTATAGCTCTTCAGTTAAGTGTGTAGCCTTGTGAAATTTCCCACATCTACTTTGGCATGTCAACTTATGTTGTCACTGTGCAGGTCTTTCTTATATAACCATATTGTTACTATGTAATGAGTACAGTTCCCTGTCTTGCAGAGAAGAAGTTATCCTGGTCCTCTGGCTCTTAGAATCTTTTCAATCCCATGCCTCCAAGAAGTTCTCTGAACTTTAGAGGTAGAGCCTGTATTGTAGAGGTATCTATTAGTTGGGACTATTAGTTGTTCTCTACATTTCTGACTAGCTGTGGTAGTCTCCATTTGCTGCAAACCAAGTCTCTTTGATGTGGTTAAGAGGTACACTTATCTGTGACTATAAGGATAGCTATCTAGAATTCAGCTGGAAATTATACTGGGCAATGAAAGTGGCAGTATTAAGACCTCCTTTAGAGTCCATGACCTCACCAGCCATGGGAATTTGGCTGTGTTTATGGTACCAGGTATGAATTCCCTCCTATTGAGTGGATCTTAAGTTCAACTAGATGGCTGGCACTTACTTCCAGGATATAAGTGTCTCTATTGCACCTTAAGTTCAATTTGATGACTGTTACCTACTTCCAGGATATAAGTGTCTATTGCACCTTTACGGATATCTTGACATGCTGGTCATTGTGGTTTTAGGCTTTACAGCTGGTTAGGACTGTTGATTTCTTTCCTCCCTTGGCAGCTTGTATAGCAACTTCCCATACTATGAGAGCTAGTCCTCAGGCAAGAGCCTTCCAGGTCAATTCCTGTGCAATTTTGCCGAGTCCTATATACATAGTATATGATATTTTCAGTAATAAGATCTTATTTTCAACTTCTGGGAGGAAGCCAAAGGCGATGCCAATAGCTTATATTATTTGAGGAGTCTCTTGGATACTCCTGGACAACAACTTGAAGGGAAGTGTCACATGCCTAAATAGTCTGTTATTCTTGGAGATGAGGATTATCACCCCAACGAGTATAACTTCTTTTAATAATTTATAGTCTATCTTTATAATTTACATATGTAGTATACTCATAATCATTATATGTAATATGTTATATAAGCAATGATACAATTATAATTTCCCCATGGCTTTTTAAGTCATGCTTAATGCTCTTTCTCCCTCCTTACTGGGTCTTTCAGTGTTGCCCTTCCCACTTCCCCTCTGTAGATAAACTCTCCACTCTCCCTCCCATTTCTCTCTCCATAGCACCTTCCACCTACCAGACCCTATACTAGAACACCCCCCCACCATCATCCTTTTATACTTTCCTGATTTCTTGAGTAAATACAATACTCAAGTAAATACTCACATCTAAGGCTTCTGAGTTAAGATACTCAAATAAGAAAGTATGCGAGGTATTTGTCTTTTGGAGTCTGGATTACCTCCCCCGGTAAAGTTTCATCTATTTGTTTGCAAACGTCAGGATTATATTATTCTTTACATGTGAATAGAATCCCATTGTGTATATGTGGCACATTTTCATCATCCATTCAGCAGCTGAAGCATATGTAGGTTCTTTCTGTTTCCTAGCTTTGGTAAATAGGGTGCTGAGCAAATATCTGTGGAGTGGGTTATTGAGTCTTTTGGCAGTGCCAGGGAATGGTATAATTGGGGAATATACATGAGCCATACTTTTAGATTTTTGAGAATTATCTATCTAAAGATATCTTAATATCTTAGGGGAACTGGTATACCATCATCCCATTTTTTTTTTTTTTTTTGGTTTTTCGAGACAGGGTTTCTCTGTGTAGCTTTGGAGCCTTTCCTGGCACTGGCTCTGGAGACCAGGCTGGCCTCAAACTCACAGAGATCCACCTGGCTCTGACTCCCAAGTGCTGGGATTAAAGGCGTGTGCCACCAAAGCCGGGCCATCATCCTTATTTTTTACTCAAGCTCAGATCATCTAACTTTTGCTCTGTAGCTGGAATTTTTCTGCTGGAGCCTGCTTTGCTCTCCTGGCACATGGCTTGCCAGAACACAACAATTTCTCAAGCATGCATCAACACACACTCCACATAGGCTTCCTGATGCTCATATTCATCTCCTTACAGGGTTTAGAAGAGTGCATACTATGAACAGAAAGTGTTTAAGGGCCAGTGAAGAAGAAACAGTCTAGAATATCATAGCTGGAGGTACAACAAAGACTCATTTGCCTGTCCTTTCAAGATGCACTGATTATAGATCCCCACCAAGGCAGGAACTTGAGAAGCTGTTGACTTGCTATAGATCTTTAAAGAGCAAATGCACATTGTTGGTATTTTTAAGAATTGTTCTTTGTTTGGATTTTTGACTTTGGTTATGCCATTCTTACATCTCATGATACCTTGTGATTTCTTATCCAACAAATGACAATAATAATATGAACTATAACGACAATAACAACAACAATGTATATGTCAACCCCATTTCTCCCCATACCAGATTCCACTAATAGTAAATATTAATAGAGCAGGGTTTCTATGTGCAGTATACTTTCAAATAATGTGGTTTAATAAGTGTGGTTTCATTTAATTAGGTGTGTATACAAAGTTCCATGCCTTAGTAATAGGAATCAAGTTTAAAAGGACATACCTGACATGCTTAAATAATCCTCTCATTGCCTACCTGAGGTTTTAACTACCACCATCACCCCTGCACACAGCTTTCTGTATTCTACTGCAGGTCACAGTTGGATGATTTTACTAATAGCTGCTTTGAACTTACCAAATAAAGGGAGATGGCAAAGCTTGAGAAAAACTTGCTGTAAGCAGGTTGCCTGCATATGTTGTCTTAGGAAACCTCATGTCATGTTCATCAGTCTCTGCTCCATAGGGAAGCAGGACTGAACTGCACTTGGCTCTGGCTCCCAGCACTTGCATTAGGAAACGAATTCTAGATGCTTAATACAACTGTTTTTGCTGGGTACTGTTCCATCTAGAGGTCTAAGCAGAGCAAGACGTACCCATCCAGTGGACCTGCATTCAAAGGTGATAGGTTTCCACACAGAAAACAGGCGGTAGGAAGAGGTAACTTTCTAAAACTCTGATTTGTGCATTCAGGTGACCTTTAGCATATTAAAGAGAGAGGGTGCACCACAATTTGCCAAGAACTGCTTTTTCACAGCTCATATATTTCTACACTGCAGTGCAGTTGTAGGTCTTAGCTCTCAGACATTACAAAGGGAAATTGGGGCTTTTAGTGGAAATGTGAGTAGCGTGGGTCCTTCATTAGTGTGTCTCCCCTACCTGGGGAAGACACAGCACAGCATTTGCTGTTCTCTTCAGAAGCTGAGCAGACTGGTGTCTGTGCACTATTAGACTTGCAGACAGTGGGGAAACTGTAAGACTCTCAGCTCTGGATTCCTCTGATTCCTCCAGTGATTTATGCTTTGATGTTCACTAAGGGGCTCAATTTTTTGAAAGCTGTAAATCATAAATACGCAGTAAAATTCTGATAGCCTTCAGAACCAACGGCATAGCTTCTCCTTCAGTGTGGCAGTTTCATTTAGCTTGTCCCTGTTCACTTTCTATATGATATAAAATATAGATTGAAAAACATCCTCAGGTGGCCTCACTAAAGCGCTGCAGTGGTTCATGTCTGACTGCAGAGCAGCTGTCTTCCTAGACAAGTTATCAGCAGAGTCATGGGTGATGCTGATCCTCCAATCCCTGTGCTGCCTCTCTACCTCATCTCACTACAGGTATCCATCCTCGAATTCACTAAAGGAGCATCTGCCAGGCCTAACCTATTCTAGAACACTCTAACAGTAGTTTTCCTGGGTGTCAACCAATGTATAGGCTAAGTTTCAATACATTTCCTACATTCTGATTCCCCATAAAAAATTCCACTCTATAACTTAGGCAATGAAGCCTGCAATTTACAAGGAAGATCCTCTCTGTTATTCAGTAGCTCACAGTTTCCAAACACCTCCCAAATACTAGAGAATGGCTGTATACCTTCTATGATATAAGGATGAGTAACTACTCCTTTTAGCCATTAATGCTACCAAGTAGCATTTCTGCTCTGGCATATTACCCACACTTCTTTGAATGCTGGAATATAAAACCTATCAGACTATGGTGAGGAATGAAGGGGATGATGGTAGGCTTTCAGGAAGACAGGAATAATTTATAATATTTTATACATGTTTACCTTGTGGCACCAATACAGAGTGTCATTGTAGCTATTCTCAGTACTATTTATCTGATGAATTTAAGGGTGCAAGTGGAGAAGAGTTTCCCAATGTCATCTTTTTTCAGAGCTACAGCTGAGTAGTTCTCAGCCCTTGTGGAGATATCTGAACATACAGCTAGAATTCTTTGCCAAGTCACATTAAGAGTTTTTAATTAAGGGAAACTATGACACAAATGCACATGTGTGCCTCCAACTATAAATGTGTGTGCAGCATATAGACATTAAATTCCTGGCCAGTCACAATTGAAAAATCCCATTTGCCTTGTTCTAATTATTCCCTCCTCAAAAATCTGTACAAGTTCCTAAGAATGCTTTTGGCTTTCACTGCCAACTTGTGAGCATTTTCGGCAACACTATAAAGCAGGCTGAATCGTGGAAGCAGACAGAAGTTAATTATCTTTTAGCGCTAGGGCTGAAAAAAGAAAAAAGAACTTCTCCTCCTGAGCCCATTTCAACCTGATAAGCACACCTGTGCCTCCATTCAATCGCAATCTCTTCACTTCCCACCTTCCATGGAAATGTTGACAGCTATTGCTCAAATACTTTGCCCTTTCCCCAAGATTTGCTTTCGATTTTCCACAGAGGGGGAAATTGCTTCATTCTTTGAGTTTTGTGATTATTTTCTAACTTTTGTATTGCATATTCTGCCTCAGTGGAGAATCGCTTTCTGTCCCCAGTCAGACTTGAGTGGGATTCCCACTCCTTTTTGTTCTAATCATTTTGCAGAGCAGGCATTGTCAATATACCAAGATGGACCCAGAGACAGGAGAACTGACCGCAGTTTTCTAAAATACCTAGGCTACTCCCCCAGAAGACTCTGAAGAGTCTGCCTCATGAACTGTGTGATCTATACAGCCAGAAATGCTTCCAAAGAGAAATTACCATCCCATAATTTTATTTTTCCCAGAGACACAAAGCATGAGAAATAATGTAATTTTGTACAGTATAATGCAACGAATAGAGCATTACTCACAAAAACCATCACATTGCTTAGTGCCTGACAAGAATTACTAGGGAACTTCCTGCAGTAGCAATCTACATGAACAATAACTACAGTCTCAGTCTCTCTCTCTCTCTCTCTCTCTCTCTCTCTCTCTCTCTCTCTCTCTCTCTCTCCAGATGGCCAATACATACTATTTCAGCTACAGAGGCAAATGCAGAATCAGAGAAGAAACTCATTTAATACAACACTTCACTCATTCTCAAACTTCAGTATGCATATGAACCACAGAGAGAGCTTGTTAAAAATTCAGACCTCCACACCCTAGTCCCAGAGATGCTGAGTGGGAACAAGTTTAATGAGTGCCCCGTGGAGTCTGAAGCAGTTTGCTAATAGGCTTTGCCTTAAACAAAATTATTTCTGCATTTCATGTAAAATATAGAAATGCTGATGTGTATAAATTGGTGTGGCTGATGCCAAAGATTTGCTTTTAGAATTTGGATTCAAGATTGGAAATAATAATGATTGGTGATGACCTATTAGGTATTTAATGGACAACCAGAAGTTAAGTCCTGCCTTCCATAAAAGGAAAAGTCCTACTGCTCACCTTACTTGCAGCTTTTCTCACTATCTTAAAAATGTTTATTCATTGAATAAAGTCCTTACTGTCTGGAGCTAGTGGGAGCTCACAGACTCTGGACTGACAGCTGAGGACCCTGCATGGGACTGAACTAAGTTGTGTGACTTGGTCTGTTTGAAGGTCCCCTGTCAGGGAGACCAGGACTTATCCTGGGTGCATGACCTGGCTATTTGAAGCCCATTCCCTATGGTGGGATGACTTGCTCAACCTTGATACAGAGAGGAGGGACTTGGTCCTGCCTTAACTTGGTTTGCCAGACATTGTTGACTCCACAAAGGAGGCCTTGCCACCTCTGAGGAGTGGATGGTAGGTGGGATGGTGGGGGAAGTGAGGGAGGCAGGAGAAAGGGAGGGAGGAGGAACTGGGTTTGGTATTTAAGATAAAAAAATTAAATAAATAAAGGCTTACTGAGCAGCTAATATGATTGAGATACCGTGAATGAAATGTTTGGCTGGTGTGGGGAGATTTCTATCTTGTAGCTTAAAGTTTTATCACACTAATCATTTATAGAAATGAGGAATAATCTATAATAACGAAATTAAGGACAAGATTTGGTTAAAGAAAGAATTTCTCCTGCATCAACTCAATATTCTGGGAGTTAATGCAATAAAAATCAGAAGAAACATTTCAAATTATCCTTTTCTTCATTTGTTTTCTCCATGAGTGTTTATTATGTGTCAAACTCCACCTAATCATTGAGAATATAGTAAATGATATAAAATATAAGGTGACTGCTTCCTTGGGTAGTAATTTCTTATGAGGGAAGAAACAGAAAGTGCAGAGTAGCAGACAGAGAAGAATCTCATACTGTGTGGAGTGTTTGGCTACTAGAATGGGGAAATAGATTTAGTTTTTATTCTTCAAGTTCCCTGGAACAGGATAATAGACACAAATGGGAAAACAAGTTGAGAGACTACTATTATGAGAAGATCCGTAGTCTGTAAGATTAAGATATCATTATTTAGATAAACACCAGGCAAATGCAAGCCAGAGCATGCCAGAGGCAGCAAGGCAGGCAGGCCAGAGAGAAGAGGCTCCCATATGCCTTGTAGCTCCTAAAAAACGCGTCATCCTGACCTCACTTTGACCATGCCTTCACAGGCATGGTCAGGCACATCTATGGCCAGCTTCTAGCAGGCTTAGCCTACATTGTCCCCTACAGACTACTACCATATTTAAAAATGTTTCATGCTCAAAGAATATGGGAAGCCATTATCCTGGAGTGGAGTGTGTGTGTGTGTGTGTGTGTGTGTGTGTGTGTGTGTGTGTGTGTGTGTGTGTGTGTGTAGCATATAGATATGGTGTACATGGGCATCATCTGTTGCCATTTTAAGTAGACTCAACTCTGTGTACAGCTTCTTGGATCCAAAAGTCAGCATAGACTTCTCAGTCTAGCATTCAATGCCATACACTTCATGTTACATACTCCATGCTATCTTTATGTGGCCTCTTTGTATGAGACAAACAGACTTCCTATGCTTCTTAAATTACCTTTTGTACCTCTGCGATCTCTAACACTAATTTTCTTTCCTTCCATCTCAATATGTTCCTAATTATATTCTATATAAATTTGAAACCCTTACATGTGTTTCTGCCTTCAAGTTTCAATCAAATGATTCCTGTTTGGTATACACATTTTGATATATATGGTTATGCCTAGCATTATATGGTTATGCCTAGCATCACCACTGCTTTTTTGATGTTTCTATCTGGAGAAAAACAGACACTTGCTCCTTTTGATTACCATGGTGCTTTGCTCAGAGCCCCAGAACACAGTGAGAGAGATAGATGCTGTGTGATCTGAGCTGATGAACTCAAGTCCTTTCCTCGTGTTCACCCACTAGCCATGCACAGGATGTACAAATTGCAGCACTGTGTGGAAGCCTGCAATTTTATTGCCCACAGCTTCATACTTGCTCTGCCTTATTCTTTGCATATGTTCCATGTAATATGAGTTTTCTTGGCTGGGTAAGGGTCCCACCACCCTTCTCTGCCCCAAAGAAGCACACAGGTGCTATATTAATTATGAAACTGTTGACCACTAGCTATGGCTTCTTATTGGATAGCTCTGTCTAAATCATTAATCCATTTCTAATAATATAAGTATTTCCACGTGGTTTTCTCTTACCCAAGAAAGGGTCCAGACCTGTTACTCCTCTAGAGTCCTACATGGTGACTAACTCAGTGTGTCTGCAGAGAAGAGAAGAGAGAAGAGGAGGAGAGGAGAGGAGAGGAGAGGAGAGGAGAGGAGAGGAGAGGAGAGGAGAGGAGAGGAGAGGAGAGGAGAGGAGAGGAGAGAAAAAAGAGAAGAGTGATTTCCTGTTTGTTCCTGCTTATATACTGATTCTGCCCATCTACCTCACTTCCCAGGTCACATGACAACTCCTCTCTGCCTACACTTCCCAGAATCCTCCTTGTCTCCTTGTCCTACCTATCATCCTGCCTGGCCAATCAGTGTTTCATTCATCAACCAAGAAGACAAACATACACACAGAAGAACATTCACCATCAGTTCCATTCTCTTGTTTTCTGAGTAAACCCTTCCACATCTCTTACAGATCAGTTAAGGGGCAATGTCTCTACTGCCTATGTTCAAGGTACTCATCCCAGGTGCTTTTCTTCAAGGAGAACTCAAAGCTCCCTCCAAGATGCCCTTTTCCACATTTTAAAAACTTCAAGTGTTATACTTTGTATAGATTGTTACAGAACGTACACCTTCTAGGATGTAGCTAGTATGTTAAGTTGGCAAATGTAAAGGTCATATACTAACAATGTCAAAGAGAGCTTAGAGTGGATGGCAACTGATAAGAAATGACAAATTATTAAAGGGCAGAAATACTTTAGTTATTGAGCAGAAAAAGTTAGGTCACAACATGGCTAAACCCACAACTAACACTTCAATAGTGGTGATGCCTACCAGTTTCAAATGCCTGCAAATGTGCAGCAGTAAACATCACATATCTGTTCTTTATGTGAATATTCCCATATGCACAGACTTAATATTTCTGAAAAGGCTTTAACAAAGAGAAAGGGAATTCAAAAGCTATAAAAGCAGATAGAACTGGGAAATAGCTCCAGGACTATAATTAATTTCTCCAAAGGGAAACAAAGATGCTATATAAAGTAACAATCATAGAATTTCAAAAGGGGCTCTTCAAAACTAAAAACCATGTGAGAACAGGAACACATGCACACAGTGGGAGATACAGTTGAGAGGATCTTGGAAAATGGAACAAAATGACAGAAATGGTGCATTGGGATTTTTTTATAATGACAAGAAAATTAAAGCCAGAGATGGTGGCACATTTGTACTATCCCAGCTCTTGGGAGGTAGAGACAAAAGTATCCAATATTCAAGGCCAATGAGTTCAAGGCTAGCCTGGGCTGACTCCCATAAGACCATGTTTCCAGAAAAGAATGTTAAAGAGGGAGGGACAGGGAGAGACTGTGGGATTAGGGGCAAGGCTCAAGTTAATAAATAATCAGGGAAAGAATTTGAAAAAGTCTAGGGTGTAACACTATCAAATAAATTCTCTCACAACTTCTATTTCTACAAGAAAGGTACCTATTAAAGGCCAAATTCTGAGACTGAAAACCCCTTACTGTGGTACCTAATTGTCAAATCTCTGGAATTCAAGAGAAAAAACTTTTATAAAATAAATCTCAGAGAATAAAAATATATGGATTCCTTTCAAAAAGTTAAAGTAAGTACACAACAGATCCTTCATCAAAAGCACTGAACACAGAAAAATTCTTCAGCCATGCCTTCAGACTCCTTGGGAATATGGAGTGTAGCCTAAGATTCCATATCCATGGAAACTAGGTGGGTGCTTAAAGATAAGTAAGTGTTCAGGCATGACACCTCAGAAGGTCAGTAAAGAATGTGACAGCCCCACCCACAACAGAATCTCTGAGCACATGAAGATCCAGCACTGAAAATGAAGAGGAAACTGGGAAATAAAAATAGAGGAGGAGGAGACCTAGAGACTGAGTGGGGTGAGGACATTCATTTCGAATAGTAGTAAAATGAAACCTAGATTGAAATTATGCCAGACTTGGGAGAAAAAAATTAATTACTTTAGTGGGCAAAATAAAAGGAACTAGTAAATTACATGGTATGTCTGATCATAATAACAATACATTTTCAACTCTGTCAGAGATTATGGGGAAACAATAATAAGTACATAAAAATAATCACCAAAATGAACTTTATTTTAAGAAACGGGCTAAAACAGACCTTCTCCTCTCTTTCTGTTCCCCCAGACCCAATTCCTCAGCCTTCTGCAGCCTTCTCTCTCTACTCTGCCCATATCTCCTGTGGATCCCACAGACCATCCCCTTCTAAACTCCCTACTAGTTACTGCATCTCAGCCCAGAACTCCAGCAGGCACCTCCTGCTAAACCACAGACATACCTGCCAGAATACCAGGTAGGCTGCCTCTGTTGGTTGCTCCCCCAGACCTAAGCCCAGAGTCTCAACACTAGAGTGAAACAGAACTGCAGCTGCAGCCTTCCAACCCATTGCCTGGATCCCCTGTGGATCCCACGGGCCATCCCTTCCTAACCTCACTCTGGCAGGAACCCACTGCTAATGCAAAGGCTGCTCCTCCCAGGGTAACGTGAAGGTTGAAGGTAGACCCACAATTCTCCTACTGCTCCTGAGATACAATCTCCATAGACTAATCCCCAGCTCTGTAGCAGAAAACCTACTGTGGTCCTCCTTTCCTCTCTGGCCTCATTCCCAAGAGATCACAAAGTCCTTCTACTTCAGCCATCGTGTTTCAACTCATCCCAGTATCCCACTCTCCAACACCAGCAGGCATTCCCTGTGAACACACCAGCTAAACAAGCCAGGAAAACAGGCAACACACAGACATAAAACTCTCTAAAAATCCAGAAAGGGAACTGAAACCAAGGAATAAATCACCCATCCAGCAAAGACAAATCCAGAAATCATCATAAAATTTACAGGCAAATGGATGGAACGAGAAAAAATTACCATAGATGGAGAAAATAACATATTCTATAATAAAGTGAAAATTAAGCAATATCTATCTAAAAATACAGCTCTACAGAAAGTGTTAGAAGAAAAATGCCAACCTGAGGAGATTAAGTACATCAATGAAAACACGGGAAATAAATAATCACACACAAGCAAAATCAAAAGACAGGGAACTTGCTTCTTTGGTCAATGAATCTCTTTCTCTTAGTGTATCTTCAATGCCTGAGATTCTCTCTTCCATCTCTTGCATTCTGTTGGTTGTGCTTGCTGATAGTTTACCCAGCTTATCTATTGTCAGCATTCCTTCAGACTGTGTTTGCTTTTTTATTGTCTCAATTTCAGTTTTCAAACTTCGAACTCTTTGAATTGTTTCCTTCACTTGTTTGGTTGTTTTTTCTTGGATTTCCATGTTTTCTTTAGGAGATTTTTTAATTTCTTATATTTCTTGGTTTCTCTTTTCTTCCATTTCCTGATTTTTTGTTTGTTTTTTTCTTCCATTTCTTTGTTTTTAAATCTTCTTAAAAGATATTTTAAGTTGACAAGTTATATATTCCCTTATAAAATAAAGTAAATTAAAAGCACATTACTTTTTAAGTAAAAATGCAAAATATGACAATATAGTTAACAATATACAAAAAAGACCCATAAAATTTTACATGCCATTTCAATTTTTCTCCATTTTTTATTTGAATTAGAAACAAGATTGTTTTACATGTCAGTCCCAGTCCCTGTCCCTCCCCTCCTCCCCTGCCCCTGCAACTAACACCCTACCTATCCCATACTCCTGTCTGCTCTCCAGGGAGGGTAAAGCCTTCCATAGGGGGTCTTCAGAGTCTGTCATATGCTTTGAGATAGAGCCTAGACCCACCCCGTGTGTCTAGGCTCATGGAATATCCCTCTATGTGGAATGGGCTCCCAAAGTCCATTCCTATGCTAGGGATATGTACTGACCTACTACAAGAGGCCCCATAGATATCTGAAGTCTCCTCTCTGACACCCACATTCATGGGGTCTGGATCAGTCCCATGCTGGTTTCACAGCTATCAGTCTGGGGACCAAGAACTCCCCATTGTTCAGGTCAGCTGTTTCTGTGTGTTTCACCAGGCTGGTCTGGACCCCTTTGCTCATCACCCCTCCTTCTCTGCAACTGGATTCCATTTCAGTTCAGTGTTTTGCTGTGGGTATCTGCTTCCACTTCCACAAGCTGCTGGATGAAGGCTATATGATAGCATATAAATTAGTCATCAATCTCATTATCAGGGGAGGGCATTTAAGATAGCCTCTCCTCTGTTGCTTAGATTGTTAGTTGGTGTCATCTTTGTAGATCTACAGACATTTCCCTAGTGCCTAATTTCTCTTTAAATCTATAATGTCTCCCTCTATTATGGTATTTCTTATCTTGCTCTTCTCTATTCTTCCCCCAACTCAACCTTCCTGCTCCCTCATGTCCTCCTCACCCTTCCTCTTTTCCCCTTCTCCCCTCCCCCATACTCCCAATTTGCTGAGGAGATCTTGTCCTTTTTCCCTTCTCCTAGGGACCATGTATGTCTTTCTTAGAGTCCTCTTTGTTTCCTAGCTTCTCTGGTGGTGTGGATTGTAAGCCGGTAATTCTTTGCTCTATGTCTAAAATCCATATATATGAGAATACATACCATGTTTGTCTTTTTGTGACTGGGTTCCCTCACTCAGAATGGTTTATTCTAGTTCCATCCATTTGACTGTGAATTTCAAGATTCCATTGTTGCCCCCCCCATGAGTAGTACTCCATTATGTAAATGTACCACATTTTCTCTATCCATTCTTCAGTTGAGGGGCATCTAGGTTTGCTTCCAGGTTCTGGCTATTACAAATGATGCTGCTATGATCATCGTTGAACAGATGTCCTTGTTGTATGAATGTGCTTCTTTTGGGTATATGCCCAAGAGTGGAATTGCTGGATCTGGTGGTAGACTGATTCCCATTCTCCTGAAGAAACCCATACTGATTTCCAAAGTGGCTGTACGAGCTGGCACTCAAACCTACAAACTAATGGAAATTGAATAATACCCAATTGCACCATTCCTGGGTCAAGAAAAATTTAAAAAGAAAGAAATTAAAGATTTCCTAGAATTTAATGAGACTGTAGACACAACATACCCAAACTTATGGGACAGTTTGAAAGCAGTGCTAAGAGGAAACTTCAAAGCACTAAGTGCCCACATGAAGAAACTGGAGAATAGTCACACTAGGGAATTAACAGCACAACTAAAAGCTCTAGAACACAAAGAAGCCAATGCACCCCGGAGGAGTAAATGCCAGGAAATAATCAAATTGAGGGCTGAAATCAATAAAGTGGAAACTAGGAGAATAATACAAAGAATCAATATAATGAAAAGTTGGTTCTTCAGAAAATCAACAAGATAGACAAACTTTTATCCAAACTTACCAAACATCAGAAAGTGAACATGCAAATTAATAAAGTCAGAAATGAAAAGGGGGAAATGCCAACAGACACAGAGGAAATACAGAGAATCATCAGGTCATATTTTGAAAACTTGTATTCCTCAAAATTCTAACATCCAAAGGAAATGAACAATTTTCTGGATAGATTTCACTTACCAAAATTAAATCAAGAACAGATGAGTTGTAACCCCTAATGAAATAGAAGCAGTCATCAAAAGTCTTCCACCCAAAAAAAGCCCAGGGCCAGATGGCTTCAGTTCAGAATTCTACCAGAAATTCAAGGAACAGCTACTACCAATTCTCCCCAAAGTATTCCACAAAATAGAAGCAGAAGGGTCATTGTCAAACTCCTTTTACCAGGCTTTAGTAACCTTGGTACCCAAGCCACACAAAGACACAACTAAGAAAGAGAACTATAGACCAATATCTCTCATGAACATTGATACAAAAATGCTCAATAAAATACTGGCAAATCGAATCCAAGAACACATCAGAGAAATCATTCACCATGATCAAGTAGGCCTCATCCCAGGGATGCAAGGATGGTTCAACATAGGAAAATTCAACAATGTAATCCACCACATAAATAGACTGAGAAAGAAAATCCATATGATCATCTCACTAATGCTGAAAAAGCCTTTGACAAAATCCAACACACCTTCATGATAAAGGTCTTGGAGAGATCAGGGATAACAGGAACATATCTAAACATGATAAACGCAATATACAGCAAGCCAACAGCCTACCTCAAATTAAATGGAGAGAAACTCAACATGATTCTCCTAAAATCAGGAACAAGACAAGGCTGTCCACTCTCTCTATATCTCTTCAATATTGTCCCTGAAGTTTTAACTAGAGCAATAAGACAAGAAAAGGAGATCAAATGGACACAAATTGGAAAGGAAGAAGTCAAACTTTCTTCCATTTCTTTAAGTGATTTTCTCATTTCCTCTTTGACTGTCTCTATCATCTTCATAAAGTTGCTTTTTAGGTCTTTCTCTTCTGCTTCATCTTTGTTGGATGCTCAGTTCTTGATAGTGTAGAGTTCCTAGATTCTGGTGGTGTCAGGAAAATTGGAATAACTCCCTGTATCCTATAAGATCATCACTGATTAACAATAGCTAGCAACAGCAACAGCAACAGAAATAACAGAAAGCTTACAAAGTCTGAACAACTCTCTACCGAATGAAAAAAGAAAAGCAATAAGAAGTTAAAGACTTTCTAGAATTTAATGAAAATGAAACACAATGTACCCCAACTTATAGAATACTTGCTAAAAGTCAAGTTCACAGTATTAAGTGTCTATGTAAAAGATAATAGAGAGATCTTATAATAGCAATTTAACAGCACACCTGAAAGTGCTAGAAGAAAAAGAAGAAATCATAACCAAGAAGAGTGGACTACAAGAATCAAACTCAGGGCTGAAATAAATAAAATAGCAACAAAAAGGACAATACAAAGAATCAATGAGACAAAGAGTTGGTTCTTTGAGAAAAGTAACAAGACAGATAAATACTTACACAAACTAACTAAAAGGCAGAGAGTGAATATTCAAATTAACAAAATCAGAAATTTAAAGGGGACATAAGAACAGACACCAAGGAAATCAAGAATATCATAAGGATATATTTCAAAATCCTGTACTTCACAAAACTGTAAAATCTAAAAGAAATGGATAATTTTCAATTGCAAAAATTTAATCATGATCAGATATACAATTTAAATAGGCTTATAACTCCTAGTGAAATAGAAACAGTCATTAAAATGCTCCCCACCAAAAAAGCCCCAAGGACAGATGATTTTAGGGAAGAATTATACTACCAGACTTAAAGAAGAATGCAAGCCAATACTCCTCAAATTATTCCACAAAATATGAACAGAAGGGACACTGTCAAATGCATTTAGTAAATCCATAGTTACCTTGACATACAAATCACATAAAGACTATTATAGACCTATTTCTTGTGTGAAGATAGATGCAAAATACTCAATAAAATACAAGGAAACAGAATCAAAGAACACATCAAAAGAATCCTCTACCATGGTCAAGTAGATTTCCACCCAAAGATGCAAAGATGGTTCAACATACAAAATTCTGTCAATGTAATCCACCATATAAACAAACTGAAAGACAAACACATGCACACACAAACACACACAGTATCATCTGATTAGAGGTAGCAAAGAAGTTTGACAAAATCCAACACCATTTCATGATAAAAGTCTTGGAGAGATAAAGGATACAAAGGACATCCTTAACCATAATAAAAAACAATTTACAGGAAGCCTATATACAACACCAAATTAAATGGAGAGGAAAATCAAAGAAATTCTTTTAAAATTAGGAGAAAGACATTGTTGTCCACTCTCTCCATATCTATTCAATATTGTACTTGAAGTTCTCACTAGAGCAATAAGACAAAGTAGATTGAAGGAATACAAATTGGAAAGTAAGAAGTCAGAGTATAGTTATTTGCAGATGATATGATAGTATACATATGTGCATTCTAAAATTCTACTAGGGAACTCCTACAGCTGATAAACACCTTCGGCAAAGAGGCTGGATACAAGATTGGCTAAAAATATCAGTAGTCCTATATACAAATGATAAATGGAAAGAGAAAGAATTTAGGGCAACAACAACCTTCACAATAAGCACAAATACTATAACATATCTTGGTGTAAATCTGGCCAAACAAGTGAAAGACCTGTATGGCAATAATGTCAAGTCTTTGGAGAAAGAAATTAAAGATATCCCATGCTCATGGATTGGTAAGATCAACATAGTCAAATGACCATCCTACCAAAAGCAATCTACAGATTTAATGCAATCTCCATCAAAATTACAACATAATTCTTATAGACATTGCAAGGACAATTAACTTCATTTGGAAAAAATCCAGAATATCTAAAACAATCCTTAACAAGAAAATAACTGCCGAATGTTCAACCATTCCAGATTTCAAGTGTACTAGAACTATAGTGATAAAAACCATATTATATTGGCATAAAAACAGACATGCTGATAAATGGAATTGAACTGAAGACCCAGTCATAAACCCACACATATATAGAATCTGATTTTTGTTAAAGAAGCCATAAATACACACTGTTAGAAAAAGACAAAATCTTCAACAATTGGTGCTGGTCATCTGGATATCTGCATGAAGAAGAATGCAATTAGATTCATACTTATTACCCTGCACAAAACTCAACTCCCCATGGATCAAAGATATCAATGTAAAACCAGATGCACTGAATCTGATAGAAGAGAAAACAGGGAATAACCTTGAGCACATTGGTACATAAGATGAATTTCTGAGCAGATCACTGATAGTACCAAACTAAGTGCAATTAATAAATGGTACCTCATGAAACTTAAAAGCTTCTTTAAGGCAAAGGGCACCATCAAGCAGACAAAGTGTCAGCCTATAGAATGGGAAAGATATAGAGGACTAATATCCAAAATACATAAACTAGATATCAAAACCAAATAATCCAATTTAAAATAGGGTACAGATATAAACAGAATTCTCAATAGAGGAATCTCAAATGTCTGATAAACACATTTCTCAGAATTGTTCAACATCCTTAACCATCATGGAAATTCAAACCAAAACTACTTTGAGATTCTATCTTACACCTGTCAGAGGGCTAAGGGGCTAAGATCAATAATAACACAGGTGACACCTCATGCTGGTAAGGATGTGGAGCAAGAGGAGCACTCCTCCATTGCTGGTAGGAGTGCATACTTGTACAGCCACTATAGAAATTAGTATGGTGGTCATATACCCAAAGGGTGATCTTTTTTACCACAAAGACACTTGCTCAACCACATTCATTGCAGCTTTATTCATAATAGCCAAAAACTGGAAACAACCTAGATGCCCCTCAACAGAAGAATAGATAAAGAAAATGTGGTACATTTACACAATGGATTATTACTTGATTATTAACAAAATGACATCATAAAATTTGCAGGCAAATGGATGGAGCTATAAAAATCATTCTGAGTGAGGTAACCCAGACATATTAATATAAATATGGAATGTATTCCCTTATGAGGGATATTAGCCATTAAGTAAATGATAACCAAGCTAAATTTGTAGACCCAAAGAGGTTAGGCAAAGAGGAGGGTTCTAACAGGGACACATGGATCTCCCTGGGAGACAGAAACAGAACAGAATTTACAGGCAGACTAATGGAAGGTAGGAACAGGAGTGGGTAGGTCAGGAGGAGTAGGTGGAGAGAGTGAGACGGGGAACACATGACTGAAACTGGGGAGGCATTTTGGGGTATAGAAACCCAGTGCAGTGGAAACTTCCTGCAATCTGTGAAGCTGATCCTAATGAGGACTCCTAGTACTGAGAGATGTAGAGTCTCAGCTGATCATCTCCAATAGCCAAGCAAGGCTTGCAGTGGTGAAACTTGGTTACATTCAATTGAGTTGTTATCCAATGAGTTTCCATGGAAACCCCCCAAACAACACAGGCTGTTGTTAAGACAAAGGATTGCTCTCTGCAAACTGACAGCAAGGGACCCATTGCTGAGGATAACATCCATACAACTAATTAAACATGGAGAGACTGAGCTGGTGCCTACATGGAGCCTTCACCCCTATGTTCTAGTGTGTGTAGTGCATGACGGTACCATGAAGACTACCAAAGAGAAATGTGCACACCAACCCAGCCATAAAACCTTTGGCCTATAATCTGTCCTGCCTGCAAAAGATGCTAGGGCAATGGTGGCAAAGAACTTGGAAAGTAGCTAACCAATAACTGATTTGACTTAAGGTCCACTGCATGAGAATGAACCCATATCTGACACTGCTTAGGTAAACAAGAACAAAAGACTACATAGTTTAGAGACGTAGGGTAAAACCAAATACTATTGGTCTTAAAAAGTCAATAAAATAACTCTTGATATATCAGTGCCTTATCTAGTAATCATCAGAGAGAGTTCCTTATAACCATAAATCTTTCTACCAAAGCAGCCCAAGCCCTGGCACCATGTGGGCACTTTCCACCAGCCGCCCAAGTTCTGCTGCCATGTGGGCACCCAGAATAACACACAGAGTCTTATATTAGTTTACAATGCTGCTGGTCGATTGACTAGGATTTCTTATATGCTATCTCAGTCTTAATTATCAACCATAATCATAAGACTTATCTTATGGAAGACGCAGGCCTTGCAGACTTAAAGTATGTTATATATTTAGATCTTCAATAGTGATTATTACTAAAATTCACCTAGTCATTCACTTAATAGTCACTATTTTTCAAACCTGTGACATTGCTCCTAAGAAGAGGAGGAAAATTTAAGTATTTTAACCAGAGTAATTACAACTACACAGTCCTAAGAGAGCAAAGGACCAAATATCTCTGCCTTGTCATTTGTGAGATTATTACCTGAATCTACCCTAAGACAGTAGGGTACTTGGGTATTGTTCAATTCCATTAACTCTTGTGAAAAAATTAATACAAGATGAAACTTGAATCCAGCCATCAACACAACATACTCTGGAAGAAACAGCTTACAAAAGGTTTTGCAAAGGAGGCAGATGTGGGTAATGCTCAACAGTTAAGATCCCTTTCTTCCTTTCTTCCTTTCTTTCTTTCTTTTCTTTTCTTTTTTTAGTTTTTCTGAGACAGAGTTTCTCTGTATTGTTTTGTAGCCTGTCCTGGAACTCAGTCTGTAGACCAGGCTGGCCTTGAACTCACAGAGATCCACCTGCCTCTGCCTCCTGCATGCTGGGATTAAAGGTGTGTGCCACCAAAGCCCGGCTATCCCTTGCTTTCTTGCAGAAGACCTGGATTCAATTCTAAGCACACATCTTGTGGCTCACAGATACGTGTGTGTGTGTGTGTGTGTGTGTGTGTGTGTGTGTGTGTGAGAGAGAGAGAGAGAGAGAGAGAGAGAGAGAGAGAGAGAGAGAGAGAGAGAGAGAGACGTCTGGTTTTGAACCCAAACCATCCAGAAATCAAGGCAGCCTCAGGCATGTCACTATATGTGTGCAGTATGCACATGCAGTCACTGTTTTACTTGGACTCTTAAAAACTCAAGTGCCTTTGGAACCTTCTGGGGAATACATCTGTTAGCAAAAAGTAGAAACTGTTGATTTCCTGGGGGATCCATTAATGTGTCAGGACTAAGCTAGACATTTGGATTTAGGCTCAGCATGGTCTTGTACTTTCTGCTACAGCTATTAATTTGTTGGTTATTTAGTCACTCAGAACTGTAATTTTCTCTATTGTTCTTTCCTTGATAAAGATAAAGAAATTATTGACATTTTTTTCAAACTAATATCCATAGCACATTTCTCTGTCAGCCTGTGTGCAAGTGTGTGTATGTGTGTGTGAGAGAGACACAGACAGAAAAACAGAATTAGAGACAAAGAGAGAGGTCTAGTGTGTGTGTGTCCCAATGGATATTTATGACAAAGAACTTTCTAGAATCTGCCAAAGGGGTCATGAGAGAATAGAGCAAGAAAACTTTCCCTTATATAGAGAGATTCTAGTATGAATAAATGGGAATAAAATAACAAAACAAAATGAAGGAATGTTCCAGTCATGGGAAAATATATCTCAAGCAGTCCTTTGAAAGTCATGTCTGTCATAGATAATATGGATAATCCCATCATTAGGTAAGAAGGTAGAAAAACCCTTACTGAAATCTCAAAATTCTTATTATATATTCTCCCAATTAAAACAACCAAACAATGCCAGGTGATAGTGGCCCATGCCTTTAATCCCAGCACTTGGGAGGCAGAGACAGGCGTATCTCTGTGAGTTCGAGGCCAGCCTGGTCTACAGAGCAAGTTCCAGGATAGGCTGCAAAGTAATACAGAGAAACTCTGTCTCAAAAAACCAAAAAAAAAAAAATTAAAATTTTAACAAAAACAACATTGTGCAAGTTATTGTTGTATTAAGGTCTTTGGAACCATGACTCACTCAATAGTCTCCATGCATAATCCAAACTACCTGTGATGCAGACTAGAAGTTCTAGAATGGGTTCATTTTTCTCTGTCAGTTAAAGGATTAAGAAAGAAAATTCTTGAGTGCTCCAGGTAACAGTGAAGAAATGGCAAACACCACAAACAAGAACCAACAGAGTCTGCAAATTCAAGAGAGGCTTTTATTGGGACTGAGAAAATACACAGATACTGTCTGCCATACACATAGAAGAAAGACCCTGAAGCAGGATGGAGAGCAGAAAATCCAGTCTCAGGGGGAAAATGTCTTAAAAGGCCTTTGTTTTAAGCCTCCAGGGTTTTTTTTACCCTTAGGCCAGGAGGGTAAGAAAGAAGTTGGCCATCTTGGAAGTTCACTACCCTTAATTAGTTGCCCATGTCTCCTCCCCCTACCTGTCTTCCTACCAGGAAGAGAGTCTAGGTCCAATTCTTCACCTGGGTTAACACACACACACACACACACACACACACACACACACACACACACACACACACACACACACACACAATCTTACTGTCTAGAATATCTGCATAACAATTGTCTTGTTATATGTATTTTTAATTCTAGTATAGTCTTCATGTTAGAATTAAAACTGGGATAAGCAAGCTACAATTACAAAAATATGGTCTTAGCACCCTTTATGCTTCATCTATGTAAGTATAGCCTCGAGGCATCTATATTAGTCATTCTTACTTTAAGTCTTCAGAAATAACAGGAAAAATTTATACTTTCAAAAACCTTTCAAAAACCATTGCATTCATTCATTAAAAGGAGCAGGCCTAGCCAATGAATTGCCTATAAATTAGGTCTTTTAGTGAAAGTGGGTTCTTTCTCACTTGTTCGGTTGCAAGCTAATGTTTATTACAGATTTGAGATTCTGCTTGTGACAGGGGGCATGTTCTCTTCAAGTGTCCCAGGACCTTTGTTGAGCAGCACTGGATTTGTAGGACTATAGGGAATACTTAGGCACCAGTATGTTGGAAGCAGCTCTTCCTCTGAGTCAGTCCTTATAAAAACACACAAGAATACTGCTGGTTCCCTTGTGCAATCACTCTATTCTCACAAATTCTTTGCATATCAGAAGTTAGCACTCATGTTGGAAACTGTCATTTATTTTTTCTCCAGTGTTTTTCATTTTCTATATTAATGTCCTAAGGCTTACTTCACAAAATATGGGTAACTTTGGGCTGGTTCAGGCTGCACAAAGTCTTTCCTAAAATACTGTCTCTATTCAACACAACCATATAATTAGCATTCCTCAAGAGCTAGCCCAAATCAGGACCCACCAAAATCAATCTGAACAATTAATATTAGTAATCTTAATAACTAACAATGGACTAATAGGTCAGTCTAACACAGAGTACTTCCCAGAGTCCCCAAGTAAGACTATTCTGCCTCCTAACATTCTGTTCATCGCAGAGAAATCCACTACACTATGAATGGAGGATCACACAAGTGCTCCCTTTAACTTACACCCTTCACTGAAATCTACTATACTGTGAATGAAGGATAATACAAGCGTGTCCTTTCTTCTTATGCCCTTCACAGACACCTATAAATGTCAGACTATACTTTCTTAAAAAGGCAAAACTTCAAAGTCTGTTATAGAACAAAACCAATGTATTCTATATCCATTTGCATTAATTACTAATCGCTATGTTACAAATTGCTCTAAAATGTATCACCTTACAACCATGGACTGAAAATACTGGCATGACTTTACTCTGTTATAGGCCAACTGGAGAAAAGTCTACTTCCAAGCTCATTCATGTAAGTTAGCCAGCCAGGATTTCATTTGATATTGATCAAAAAACATGAGGCCCTTTTGTTATGGACCCTTTTGTAGGGGATCTTACAATATTGTTCCCAAAATCTTCTAGAACTAATAAATGAAAATGAAAGGTAACTGAGGAAATTTTATGTTTTATTTGATAACTGTATGTCAGCATGTTTAATCTTCATTGTGTGTATGGGGGCATTATACAGCAAGTACAGTAAGAGGTACAGATCGACAATTTACCATATTATCCATCAGATAGAACACACACATGGAACTCCTGTTTCCCACTAGGAAAATTATTTGGTAGGCTAAATAATTCCAACCAAAGGTCAGAAAGCTGGATTTAGTAAATAATTAAACATCTAACATAATAGCCTGTCTTGAATCTATTGTTTTTTAAGGGACTCTTGTGTTTAGCTTCTCTTAAAAATGGACCATTTAATTCTGAAAAATGTCAGCTCTTTTAAGAGTACCAGCAAAGTACTATGTCAGTAATTACATTTTCTCTTATAAATTATATTTTTGCCTAAATCAAACCCAATAGTAACTATCTAGAAGTCAGCAGAACCTAGGAAAGCATAACAAAATTAAAATGTACTTAGAATTCTACAGCTCACAAATAACTACTGCCAACAGGTTATTAATTCATTTTCAACATTAGTTTATAATTATATTTGTAGTTTAGATGTCTTATTTCACAGTTATGAAAACTTAAAAATTTATACAGGACAAAGTATGACCGGGAATCCTATTTTATAAAGCCAACTTAAAGGATATATATATATATATATATATATATATATATATATATATATATGAACATATGTGTGAGTAAATATACATTTGTATATATAAGTAAATATACATATATAAATAAATAGAGTATATATAGTAGACTAGAAAGAAAGTACTATAAAAACCATTTAGGACATAGTGTAATATTGGTCCATGATAGTGTTTTGTTCCTTGTCTAAACTCTACAACTGCTATTGTAATAGTGTAGCAGAAACTTAACCCCCAAAAGAATAAAATGCTATAGTTTCTCTATGTAATGGTTTGGGTAGCTATTACAGTAGTTATTAACTTTAAAACAAAGATAGGAAAAAATACCAACCACCTTTTTTCAGTTTTGTCTATTAATAACTTTGTTTAGAATCTCAGCTAATTTCTTTCAGGTGCACACATAAAATTTGAGCATGCCTTCAAGTATTTTCAATTACCAACTATTGCCAGAAAAGCTCCTAACATACTCACTGACCAAAAACTCCAACTTCTCTAGATGCCAATACCAAGAAGGAATGAAGAGAATCTATCTTTATAGTAATACTCTTTGGTCCCTCTGAATCCTTGAACTTCATTGTCTTGTACACAAATCCAATCAGATAACTAAAATAGGAAGGAAAGAAGGAAGGAAGGAAGGAAGGAAGGAAGGAAGGAAGGAAGGAAGGAAGGAAGGAAAGAAGACCACCTCTCTAAAGTGTTTTGAGAAGGTATCATTTAATTGATATGACATTTAAAACAATTGTGGCACCAACTAATATAAGACATATTTGCATAGCTGAGCAGGGGTGACAAAAGCAGAAATGGCAAGTTTATATTAACGGTTAAAACCCAGAAGCTTTTGTTGTGTGTTATAAAGAACCTGGAGTCACATAAGCCTATTCATAGGCAGAGACAAGCATTTGCTGATTTTCTGGGGTATAGCAGAGTCCTCAAATAATGATCACCTTGCACAGCTAATGCAAGATGATAGGTTCAAAAACTTCCTGGACAGAGGGTGATTGTGATTTGTACTCTGCCTATGCAATATAGATTGATTCCCATGGAGTTTCAATATCCAGCAGCTCACCACAGGGGTAGTGAGACATAGCTTCAAAATGTATTCACAGCTGTGCTGCCAAATTTGATAAAGTAGGAACCAATAAAACTTGACCCAAATCTTTCTCCTAGTCACACAAAACATGGTCTATGTGCCACTATGTTAGACTTCTATAACATAAGTCTTCAAAAAGTGAGTCACACCAATGAGAAAAATGACATTTAATTGTGTACAGATGACTCTTTTAAAAAGTAAAAGCTTTAGGAGAATTGACTTATCTGTCTTTTAACTTTACTTAATATTTTACAGTGTTAAATGGCAAACCAATAAGCTTTTAATTTCATATGGGTTTGGAGAAATAATAAAGCAACTTTCCACTGCTATTTCGTGTAACAAGTGTGAGTCAGAGAATTTAAGGAATGCTCATCATCAATAGATGGGCTCTACCTCTTACTGCACTTCTTAAATAAAGTGCTTTTACTGCTTCTTAGGCCCATGTCACCAAAGCATAGCTAAGTCGTTAGACACTAGTGTGTAGATTTTTTTTAACTCTTTACTCTTTCGGGCCCTACCACCCAACTCTCAAAAAACTTATGCTTACTTATGAATTCCAACCCTAGCTTGGCTTATTTCTAGCCAGCTTTGCTTAAATTATCTTGTCTACCATTTGCATCTGGGATTTTACATTCTCTATTCTATACTTCTTTCTTTCCTTCTTATGCTGTATCTGGCTATGTGCCTGAGTAGCTGGCCCCTGGCAACCCCTCTTCTCTTCCTTTCCTCACTCCTCCAGCTTTATCTCTTTCTTCTCTTATTTATTCTCTCTGCCTGCCTGTCCAGTCTATTTCTCTCTCCTGCCTACCTATTGCCTAGTTTGCTCTTTATTAGGCCAATCAAGTGTTTTAGACAGGCAAAGTAGCACAGCTTCACAGAGTTAAATGCAACATAAAAAAATGCAACACATCTTTACATCATTAAACAAATATTCCACATGGTGCACATAAACTCATGCAAGCCCATGCAGACATATATACAAAAAAGTCAGTCATCTAACAAATAAATACTTTTTAAATTTTTTATGTTTCCAGGTTTGAATTCTATCTTCTATCTACTTGGCTACTGTAACAAAATACCATGCAATGGATACCTTAAACAAGAAAAAAAAAGTCTCCCTATAGTTCTGGGTGTTACAAGATCAAAAGGCCAACATGATCACTGTCCAGTAAGGGTCTTTATCTGGCTTGTGTGATAGCCTCTCCCTGGGTATTATCAAAGACAGAGTGATCTATGTCTTCAATGTCTCTTCTTAGACATGATTTCCATCAGGACAGTCCTTGCTCGCCATTTGTCTAATCTCCAAAAGGCCTCATTTCTAAACACATTTACACTATTGCCTAGGACTTTAACATATGGGTGGGAGGGGGAAATTCCATCAACAGCAAACCGTTATGTTATAAAAAGGAAGGTCTAGGAGAGACAGATAACTTTAGGAGTTAGAATTCTAATCAGAGGATGAAAACACTTCTATGCTTAGAACAGAAATTTTAATGGAAAACTGAAACTTTAAAAAATAGTATAATTTTAATTGTTAAGTCATAATTATATATATTTATGGGATACTGAATGGTGTTTTTGAAATAATGCAGAAATATTAAAATGAATACATTAATTAATTTGATTTAATATTCTGATTGTTCATCAGTGATATATAGAAAGGCTTAGTTCAGTGTTTCCTTCTTATTGTGCAGATTTGAGTCCTGATTTTAATGGTCTGCTTCAAGCAACAAGTGTCTTGATGACAAAGGTGTTCACAGACATTGCCCTTATGCAGTTCTTGTGTGAGAGTTTCTTCTGTGAGACTGTTGAATATACTGTTTTCCCTGTTTGATGTGAGGGAACACTGCCTAGACTGTAATTGAGTTTGGGTTTTCAACAGAGGTGGAAATTGTCCTGGTGATAAGTTTTCATCTTTGGCGAATGCTTTGTTCCAGTTTCTAGCACAATGCTGAGTACCAAAAAAGACATTCAGTAGATGCTTTCCAGAGTGTTACTGTGGGGAAGCATTATCCAATTTGAGACATAGGAAAACACCAGAGGGGGTGGTTATAGCAATTATCTGTTGGGAGTAGAATAAGTTCTACTTTTCCCAAAGGAGACGGGCTATTTTTAACCACACTTTGTCACAGACAGCTATGACACTTTCTGTTGCAGTTCCTTTGATTTTTCCTTTCCTGGGTACGAACAGTAAAGTTTCTTCTTTCATAACTCACAATCAGACCGCCTTGGCACTGAAATTATTCCAGGAGACAGCACGGCCATGCATTTCCTCCATCTCATCATCGACTTAGAGACTCCATGCTTCTTTATTAAGGGTCAACTTGGTGCCACTATGTGTCACTTCTTCTAGGAGAGCTGCCATACTTTCTGTCTCAGTGTATGGAGTTATGTTTAAAGCAAGCCTCAATTCTTTGTAGAGATTTGCTAAAGCAGAGTGTCGAAGACTAATTAAACATATAACTTCCTTATTGATGCTTTCTCATGTGCCCAAATCACTCTTTAAGAAGGAGGCAGGTAACAAATCAGGCTTGGAAGTAACATTTAGGTTTTAGGCATTACTAAAGACAGCAGCTTGCTAAAACACCAGTCACCATGAATGAACTAAAATCATTTACAAAATAATGATTTTAAATCTTCTCTTTAAGATGTCATGTGTCCCTGTGCTTCTCTGCCTGGCCTGTCCTTTTGCGGTTGCCTCTTCTATGTTGAACATAGAAACATGAATCTAAAGAAACATGAACAAAGAAACATGAACCTATTTAGAATTAACTGCTACAGCTACCTGCCAAATGCTTACTGTGTGCCAAGGTATTAGACAAGTTACATAGTTTATTCATTCTTTACAACCCTAAAATGGAGTATTTTAGATATGAAATTATATTCAGAACCTGTAGAGGCAGCTAGGTTTTAAAATTTTGAATCATTTGGCTAGAAAAGAAAGCATATTCTGATAACCTGTAGCCAAATTAAATCTAGTACAGAATTTAGGAGATTTGGGAGGCAAATAACGCCCCCCCACCCCCCGCACCGTGTGTGTGTGTGTGTGTGTGTGTGTGTGTGTGTGTGTGTGTGTGTGTGTGTGTGTGTGGTGTGTATGTGTCTGTGTGTGTCTTTCTGTGTGTGTCTAAGTGTGTTGTATGTATATACTTGTGTCACTGCATACAAATGTATATGTGTGTACACATGCATGTGGAGATAAGAGTTCAACCATAAAGCATTATCCCCCTTCTCTCTCCATTTTATCAGCAGTGGGAATCCAGATCCAGGTCTTCAAGTTTGTGTAGTAGGCACTTTACTGAATGAGCCATCATCGAGCCTATGACATAATATTTTTACTTAATCATATGAATCATACAGAGAGATCTAAAAAGAATGTCTTCAGAAGTAGCTTCACGTTAGGTTTTAACAGTCAATAATCCTACCAGATATTTGAAAGCAGACAAAGCAACATGTAAGACTGATAATAGAGGTTTTATTTTGGAGTTTGTACTTATGAACTACAAATTGAAATGTTTATTAAACAAGTTAACTAAAAAGAGTTGGACACCATAGTCAAATTTTCATAGTTATAATAGAACAGGTTAGATTGGAGCCCAGGATCATCTGCTTTCAAAGTCTATAGTCTAATAGAGAAACAGAATAAGGCATATGAAAAAAAGGACTTCAGAGAAGGAAAAGCAGAAAAGATAAAGGGACAGATGAGGGTAACAATGTTATATAAAAGGAAAGAGTTGTGAGTTGGGTGTAGAAAGATCTTTGTATTATTTCCAAAGTAGGCAAAGTGACAGTGAAAATTGTCATCAGAATATAGGCTTAAACACCATGTGCTCGTAAAGAATAGATTGGATCACATGGGTTCTGGAGAGACTGCCATATGAAGCTGGGAAAGTGACAGATTGTTTATTCTACACATGTGATCTTCAGTTTCAATAGATCCTGGCTGTTCATTCTATGTGAGCAACATCTTTCACATGACAAGCACTAAGGACAAAGTCACAAGGAATTGGGAGCACCTCTGTATTCTGGATTCTAATATTTATTTAGTAGTTGTATGATAGCAAGCCGTTGCTTAACCAATATATGATGCAATTGGTTCACTAAAATATAGAATGGATCTACTTCATTGATACTTAATGGTGAAAATTAAAAGATACAGTAACTTTGAAAATAAATAGAACCTAATAAATCCCAAAACCCATATTAATATTAGTTGCTGTAATTGTGGGAATTTTAGTTTTTGAAACCACTGTCTTCTCTAAGTAAAGTAAAAATGTCCATATCCTGTGAATTTTTGCAGCTAACACATCACACCAGAAGGCACCTATTCCTGGCCAGATAACTGCCATCCAGACATCAGTCCTGGTGAGTTTGCTCTATTTTTGGCTCCAATCCTAAATTGTACTATCTTGAGTGAGTCATTTAATAGCATCTGCTTCCCCTCCGTGAATTGACTTTTGCTCTTTAACTCTAGGGTACTGGAGGAGGCTTTGGTGCTAAATGAAGGTGAAATAATTGTCCTAGTTAATGGGCTGCTCCAAAACTAGAGAATTCACTTGAACTCATTGGTTGAAAGCAAGAAAAGAAGGAAGGCAAGTGCCCCTTTGCATGCTCACACTGAACTAGTAGCTCTGTGAGGATGACCATTGTGTGCAGATAGACTCTGAATAAACATGGCTTTTCTGTCTTGCATTGATTTCACTCATTCAAGAGGGTTGCACTCATTTGACTACCTGGTGCCTTATATATCACAAAATTGAGCCTTGCTAAAAGAACTAATGAATTTCTATTGTTTTTATAGCAGATAGATTGTCTAAGGATTATTGCTTAACTCAAGGATCACCAATAAGGCTTTATTGTTAATGTGTTTCACCAAAACCAACTAGATTGTTTGGTTACTTGAAATGAGATTAAAGAATAGAGTTAAGAACAAGCATACACCTGTTGTGTCTGAAGTATCTGAACATTGGTCTCCAGCAGGAGGAAGATCTTAAGACCGGGTTCAATTGGAGAAAGTGAGTCATGTTGGGCAGGCCTTGAAATCTAACAGCCACACCCCCTTCCTAACTTCTTCCTGATTCTTGCCCATGGATGATCAGCTTCCTGGTGCTCCCACCACCATGAGCACCCTGCCATGATGGACTCTTGAACTGCTAGCCAAAATGTATCTACCTTCCACTAAATTATTCAATATTTATTTGAATCAATGAGAAAATAAGTACTACAACATTCACTGCCTTCCCTGCACATTTGAGGTAGCATCTGAAAAAGAAAAACAGTGCACTTGTTTACATGGATATTTGATGAGGAACAGAGGAGAGGCATCAAACTGAAATCTAAAGTAGAGATTTTCTATGACTATTACGAAAATGAGTAGTGAAACTTTGGGTCATATGACAATGTACTTTATATTTCTTGTGTGGAAAATGCTGAGGTTTAGAACAGCCGCAAAGGTAAAGAAAATAACTTTCCATTGTTTGGAAATCTAAGACTTGAAAAAATAGCCTCACATTTCAGCCCCAAATAGAGATAGCCTCAATCTGATTCTTTTCATCCTCCAATAATGGTCTAGTCTTCCTTAATCACTTGTAGGCTTTCAATCCTGCTGTAAACTCCCTTTCAACCTTTACTACCTTGTCCCTTTTGCTTGAGGTCTTTTCTCTCTCATTTTCTAGGTAACTAACACTTCCTCCTTCAAATTATTTGTTGCTCTCCTGGAATTGTTCATCTGACATCCTACATCTAACTAAGTAGTCCTTCTTTATGCTTATACAGCACTTGCTTGCCTCGTCTTCCTGATCTGTCTATTCTACTAGAGAACAAGCAAATTGAAGATAGGGGCTTTTAAGTATTTATGTTTACTTTGAGACCCTGGAACCATGTGAGACATGTAGCACACACTTAGAAAGCTTATGTAGAATGGTGGTCAGATGAATAAAGAGGCTACTTGCATGACGAAATATATCAGTTGATTCTTGATTTTTTTTCAGCAGTTCATTGCACGAATGCCTACATCACCACCACCACAAAAACTTTGTGCAGGAACTCTGGAATAAATGCTCAGGGATTTCTAGCCATCCAGAGATTTGTCAGTTCCTGGACACCTCGAGGTTCGAACATCAACTGTGGTTATAAGTTCAGTGGCAGAACAAGAGTTTTGGCAGGCAACTCGTTGGTTCTTTTGTTGATGATTGTGAACATAATGAAAATTGAAAATCTCACTAAGCCTGAAGTATTTTTCTGGCTGGAGAACACAGACACTGGATTTTGAGAAATCCAAATCAAAGAAATTGTGAACCTTATATATGTCAGCAAAAATGGTCTTTGAATGAATCATGATTCAAAGAACTGACTGATGTTTCTCACAAATCAGAGACTAGTTGCTCAGCAACTACACTGTATGGGAGTTGCATAATGTAACAACCCATTCAATCCTAATCTCAAGAGGTAGACTGAAAGGCTGAAACCATAAGGCTTCCAGTTCAACTTGGATTAGCTCTAAACTGTGAATAACCTCATTCTCTGCTAAAGAACACAAGATAGCTGTGGATATAGAGATCCTTGGATGTCTATAAGACTGGGGTTTCACTGATTCTTCTGCCTCAGGCCCTTCTCATTACTTCTGCTGGTACATAAATGATGTAAGTGTCCCCAGGCTTGGCAAACAGGAAGATAAGAATATGCAAACTTCTGTAAGGCTTGAGGCTCATCTACATATTTACCTGTCACTTCCCCACCTACTTATAAATAAAAACAGAACAGTGAACTGTGAAACTAATATTTTATTAACATTTTAAAAATAACCCATATGAAAAATAGTATTTTATTATAAAATATGCAAACTTATTTGACCTTTCTTCAGGGTTCCTCCTGAACCAGAACATTGGTCTCTATGGTGAATGACTGTTCTGGTGGATCATCCCAAAACTATTTCCTATGAAATAATTCTTGACTGGGGAGCCTAAATGAGCTTTTGAAATATTCAGTTTCTCATGAGATGACTATGGACTGACAGCAGCTCATACCTGTAATCCTAGATCTAGTGGCAGAAGTGGGAAGATGTTTGCAGTGTGTACATAGTCTCAAAAGCACAAAAGAAAAACAATGATGAAAGCCATGGTATCATTACAGGCACCCAGACCTTAGAACAACTGGTGACATAATGAACAGGCCTTGGAATGCAGCATGTAGAGAGCACCTGCCAAAAAAAGAACAAAGACCCAATTAATCAAAGTCCATAGTTCTGGGAAAGTATAAATGTACTAACCTTGCTTTTTGACTTCTGTAATTCTGCTTCTGGCTAGCTGTTCTTGCTAACTAAGATGTGTCATTCCAGGAAGTTGTTTTTGTGCTGAAACCCATCCTGAGAAAGGCCTAGGTCTTCACTTAGGTCCCAACTCCCAGTGTAGACACAGGCTGGTTAATAAAGACATTTTATTGGCTTGAAAAAAATGAATAAATCATGTAAGTGTATATCAACAAATCTATATGTAAAATGAACAAATTGATAAATGAGTGGAATGAAGTACACATTAAGAATTACCACACACCAGATATTCTATTTACTTACCTTTATATTCTGATTAGTTGCATTCTGTTAATGGCATGGGAGCAATATGATCAAAAATTTTTGCATAAGGCAACTAAAAAGTTTAAGTAACTTGTTTTTAAGACAAATATCCAAGACATACCAAATGCTGTATTTAAAGCAGAATGGTCTTGGATATTTGTCTTAAAAACAGGTTGTTTTCAAGGAGAAATCAAAGAGCCAATACATTTGCCATAAATGCTTTTTACCACTGGAAATGGTAGAATTTCCAAAAAAGGTACCAATCTGCCATTCATCGGGTTAGTTATAATCTCAGTTACTGTAAACAGTTTACATTATAGTGTAACATAGTAAATAACATATAATATTTAGTTATATATTACTGTTGAATGGTATTGGAAAAGTGGTGCTATTGAATAAACACCTCTCAGTATGATTTCAGTGACTAATTATCAGTTTTTAAATGTTTACTCCCATCCTATGTTATCTTCCAGTATTTACTGAAAAGTAATTTGATATCTCTTTAAACCTCAAAACATTTAACCTAAAAGAAAAAAAAAACATTGTGGGTAAGAACACAGGGAAACTGACAGTTTCAGAGACGGCTGATGGAACTACTAACTGATTGAACTAAATTGAGTGCAACAAATTTATATCCCTTGAAGTACTCTGAGAAACACACACCAGAGAAATAATGAGAACCTCAGGCAAGTGTGGTCATTAAACAATGTTCTCAGACACACCATTTGGTAATGAAGAAAATTGGAAGTAATACAAAGTCCAAAATTAGGGACCACTGTGTAGCTATTAACAAATATCTAAAATATTAATAATGACATGGAAATCTCAGCATAACATGAAGAATAATTAGCACAATATACACCTCTATAGAATGATTCTTGTATTATATTATATAACCCACCCTGAACACATGTGAGTTTTCCAGAGACAGACAGGTACACACACATACACGAGGGGTGGGGGAGGGAGAGAGAGCGAGAATCTATGAAATATATAAACCAGTAGCAGTACATTGGTAGATGATTTGATAGTAATTTATGAGCTTTTTTCTTAAACTCTTCATTTGTAATTTTGGTGGTAATTTATTTTTCTTATGACAAAGTTTGAAGGAATAACTAAAGCATAGGTTAGTCCCAATAATTCTCCTTGAACCCTTATTTAGGTGACCTGAAACCTAATAAGCAATGAGCTGAGCTCAGCTGTTAATTTATTGGATGGCTCAGTAAATAAATGACTTAAATGTCCTCAAATATCATTATAAGCATTTTACCTTGAGAAAAAAATTTCTATCGTAACACAGCCCTGTGGAGTTCACAAAGCCCTTTGCTCTTGATGCTGAGACAAACTTACTAAAGTAGATCAATCTTAACACTCAAGCAAAGGAACAAGCTTCAGTACTTGATACACAAGGGAGTATTCATGTGCTCCATCTCAAATGGATCTAGCAGAGTAGGTTACCTGCCAGGGTCTCATGGTGAGTCAGTGATGAAGACAGGACCCAGGTCCAGAACCAAATTCCTCTGAACCTAACTCTGGCATTCTTTCCATTCATCAGAATCATTGTGTATGGTCATCCTGTGAGGGCACAGCAGGGAGAGTGAGCTTTTCCTGAGCCTCTGCTTAAAGGAAATGCAGGGACACAGCATGGAGCACACAGGCTTCAAGTAGACTAGACCAGGAAGTGGGGCATAGCCATGCATTTGCTGCATGACCTCTTAGTGAGGTTCTTACATTGACTAAGCCTTAGCCTGATTGTTCACAAAACAGGAACTGAAATGTTGACATCTCTAAGGGTGTCACAACAATTAAATAAAATAAGATATGCAATGTGTGCAAGGTGCTCACAGCAACCAGCAGTCTCCTCCATCCCCTCCCACCCTAGGTCTGCTCCTCCACTGATACATGGTTGTAGCTTTGCTAGAAACCTGTCTGTCTTCTTTTTATATTAAAAAAATATTAAGTTAAATACTACCTTGAAAAGAAGTAAAATTGGGAACAGTGGTCATAAATCTTTAAAATACCACTTTCTATGGATCTCTTACAATTCTATACATTTACAGAAAAGAACATTTGAGCTAATATAAGTCATCAAATCTTTTTGGATACTAAAAGTACGAGGCTATTTGGATAATGCAGATCCCTCTGTATGCTCAGCTTAGAGAATGTTCATTGAGTAAAGTACAATTTTTGCCTCATGTGACCCAGACCTTCTTAAATCTTTTATTTTTCCTGAGTTTCTTTTTAAACATGGAAAGTCTGCCTTGAAGATATGCAATAGGAACGAAATGCATTAGAAATAAAATGCATATGCATTTTATCTTGTCACTCAGAGAGCTTTATCCTAAGTCTAAAAGCTTTTGGCTAAAATGCAAAAACACTAGAGACCCATTTTGAATAGCAAGAAAAATTGAATGGATTTCAACTCATTTGTAGTTCCAGTGGCTGGCACAAGCATTTCTTTTTAAATTGATTTTTCAAATGCATGTAAAGTCATCAGGCTTGTAGATTTTAACCTTTCCAACAAAGTATTAGCAAAACTTCCCAAAGAATGAATCCTCTGAAACACTTTAAGTCATTTGGATTCTTGTTCTGGAAGCACAGCATCCAGAGACAATGACAGCATCCTAGTAGGATGAGGGTTCCCAGGGAAGCTGTGGGTGTTAGCCAGATTCTCAACTATCTGTGTGAATAGAAAAGGAGAAAAGAACAAGGGGATACCTCATGTAAGGGAGCTATTCTGTCACAAAACCCTTGCCAGTAAGTCCCAGCCTCTTTTAGATTCCTATCCTCTGCCCACATTTGCCAATCTCAGTCAGAAGCCTATAATGTGATGCTGAGCCATATACCAAAGAACCAATTCTTTAATACCTGGGTTGCATATAACCAGGGTAACTCTCATATAAGTTCAGATGGATGGAACCATCAGGTGACTTATTTTCAAAGTATAAATAGTCTAAATTATAAGATTAAATTGGATAAAATAATTCTCATTTTATCTTTTCTGGTTATCTTTTCCTCAGTTGAGACATTTATTATCAGATAACACATCATACTTGTACTCATTTTGTGACTATCTTTGCTTTGATAGTCCCCTGAACATAAATTTGGTCTGCATGGTAAATCATAAAGTTAAAAAAAATCAGTTGTTTTTCGAGTTTTCATAGTGTTAAATCAGTTGTATTCCAATAACATATATTTTTATGATTTACAAAAATGTTTTTCTTGCCCTTTTACAACTCATTTTTATAACTTAGATCACTGATAATATTGCTGACACATAATATTAAATATTTTATATAAAAGCACATAAAATACTGTCTTATTCCAATTTGTTCTAAAATAACAGACTATCTGAGATTGGATGATTTCTAAGAAAGAAATGTATTAGCTCAAAATTCTGGAGACCTAGAAGTGCAATAGCAAGGTAACAGGCTCTGGTGAGTCTCCTGCTGCAGCAGAGGAGCCATAGGGCAAGAGAATGAGGACCCAAGAGAGGGTTGAACTCTGAACTGGTCAGATTCTCTCCTACAGATTCTGACTTTAATACTGTTATAGATGCCAATTAAGTTTCAACATTAGTTCTGAAAGGGACAGTTGAGAGCAGAGTTAACATATGTACATGGGTTTTATAATGCATCCCCTGGTCATGTATCTGTATTATCTGAAGGCAGAAATGTTTCTTGTACCTTCTGTATCTACACCAGTGTCTGCTACACAGCAGGCATTCAACCAACATCTGACAAATGAACCTCTGTATGGAAACCAGGACATGTGTTACATTGCGTAGGGGTTTTGCATTTGTTTCCACAGGAGAAGAAAAACTGTGGATACGATCAAAGTTGATCAAGATTTAAATTAAAAAAGACAAACCTCTTGACAAGGACAAGTGACAAGTATTTTACTAAAGTATATCTCATAAACTAAATAAAAACCTCCCAAAGGAAAGGGAAGTATTTTACTTCTATCTTCACAGAAAAACTCATCTACAGAAGTCCAAGAACACTACATGAGTAGATGCTTAAGAAGAGAAAGTAGCTATAACCATCAAACAAAAATACCGTACCATACGGTAAACTTTACAACTGTCTCTTAAAGAACTCTATTTCTCTTTATTTTCCTAGTCCCTATTCAATTAAATCAATACTGGATTTGGAGGTAGATTTGGCTTTCCTCCTCTAAAATGCAAACACTAAACTTTAACTAAACTTTAGAGTTTCTATATTGTATCACCAAGCCAATTAATGTAATACAAATGAGAGAAGAATTGGGGACTGTCTTTGTCTTTCTTAGCTCTTTCCTTCAAGGTGGAAAGATACTATGCCTCCTTCCCCCATTATTGTCTATTTGGGTAGAGTAAGCCTAATTAGGGATAACTTACTATTGTTTATGGTTGGGATTGGAAAAAGGTGTTCAAGCTTGGACACCTCTTTTCAGATAACCTTAGGGTTTAACAGATATAGACATAGTTAAGATGTGTCATAACAGATTATTATATCTTCTTGTATTTCACCTTTATGATTGTTAATTTTGGATACATTACACTGTTAAGCTTTAATCCTCTTTTAAACTAAAAGGAGAATTGTAGGGGACAGTTTAAGCCACGCCTGATAGAAGCTGGCTACAGGTGTGCCTAAAAACACCTGTCAGGGTGTGGTCAAGATAAGGTCAAGATGATGCATGATAGAGTTTTAAGGGGCTACAAGGCACATGGGAGCCCCTTCTCTCTATCCTGCCTACCTTGCTGCCCCTGGTACACTCTGGCTTGCGTTTGGCTGGTGTTTATCTAAATAATGATATCCTAACCATACAAGATATAGATCTTCTTGTAATACATGCTTGCCCAATGTCAGTTAGTAGTAGAAACAAGCAAGAATGACCTCCCATCATGATGATACAAACATGCCCTGTTTACCATAGCTTCCAGTCTTTCAGCATTCTCTCAGCCTCTATCTCCTCTAATGATCAGGGGGACTCTGACATTTTATCTTATACACTTACCAGTTATTCTGGTGAGGATGTGGAACACTCCTCCATTGCTGTTAGGAGTACAAACTTGTACAGCCACTTTGGAAATCAATATGGTGTTCTGCCAGAAAATTGAGAATCAACCTACCTCAAGACCCAGCTTTATCACTCCTGGGCATATACCCAAAGGATGCTCTACTATACCACAAGGACACTTGCTCAATTATGTTCATTGTATTTGTTTTCATAATAGCTAGAAACTGTAAACAACCTAGATGTCCATCAACCAAAGAATGGATAAAGAAAATAGGGTACATTTACACAATGAAGTATTACTCAGCTGTTAAAAAAAAAACAATTGCATGAGGATATTTGAAGGAAAATGGATAGAACTAGCAAAGATCATCCTGCGTGAGGTAACCCAGACCCAGAAAGACAAATATGGTATGTCCTCACTTACAAGTAGATATTAAACATAAAATAAAGGATAACAATGCTACAATCCACAGATCCAAAGAAGCTGAGTAAGAAGAAAGGCCCAAGGGCAGGACATATGAATCTCACTGTGAAGGGGAAATAGAATTGACATCAAAGGTAGATGGGAGGGTCTGGATGTGGGATGGACATGGGAACAGGAGGGATCAGGTTTGAGGGAGGATGGAAGGAGGGATTACTGGAATCAGGGACATCTTTGAGATGATCTAGAAACCTAACGCTATGGAAACTCCTAGGAATCTATAAGGGTGACACCTAGCTAAGACTCCTAGCAATGGGATGTGGAGCCCAAAACAGCCATCTCCTATAACCAGGCAAGACTTACAGTGGAGGGATTGGGACCCCAACACAGCCCTATAACCTTTGACATACAATTTGTCCTGTCTACAAGATATACTGGGGTAAATGTGGTACACATTTATGGGGTAGCCAACCAATGGCTGCTCCAGCTTGAGACCCATAAGAGGGAGTCCACCCATGACACTGCCTGGAGGGCCAGGACCCAGAGACTGGACATCCCAGAAACCTAGGATAGAACCAAACATGACTGTGAAAATAAGTCAATGAAATGATTCCTAATGATACTCTACTCTACTTATAGATCATTGCCTAGCCCAATTATCATCAGAGAGGCTTCACCCAGTAACTGATGGGAACAGATGCAGAGACCTACAGCCAAACATTAGGTGGACGTTGGGGAATTGATGGAGAATGTACTGTGTATGTTTATCTTACAGATTTTTGAATAAAATACTCTTTGGCCAATGAGATAGGAAGTTAGACAGGACTAGGAGTCAAAGAGGATTCTGGGAAATGTAGTAGAGAAGTGCTGATCCAGGCAGGAAGTGACATAGCAAGGAGACTCATATTTAAGCGAAGGAGAAACAGGAAGGGCCCCTCTTTTCCCCTCTGCTCCTGCTCCAGCGGCACGATGTGATCCACTGACAAGGAGTGAGCCAATAAGGTGTCCGATAAGATAAGTCTTATAAAATATATAGATTTATGATAATTAAGACTAAGCTAACAGATGAGAAGTCCTAGTTATTGGCCAAGCAGCTTTGAACCTAATACAAGTTTCTGTGTATTCATTTGGGCCCTAATTCGGGCGGGCAGCTGGCATAAAGCTCACACGTGGCGGTGGGGCTCAGGTAGCTTTTGGCAGAAAGATTTATCATAACAGGGAATCATGTGAAAAAATGGAGAGGAAGGATTGTGTGAGCCAAATGGATCCAAGACATGACAGGAAAACCTACAGAATTCAGTGCCCATGGTCTCATAAAGGCTCACAAGATTGAACCAGAGAGCTTTCATGGAACTGACCTATGCCTTCTACACATATGTAAGAATTGTGTAACTTGGTTTTCTTGTGGGGTTCCTGAGAGTGGGATCATGAGCTGTCTCTGACTCTGTTACATGCTTTTTGGACCCTTTTTATCTTACTGGGTTTCCTTGTCCAGCCTTAATAGAAGAGGAAGTACCTAGTCTTATTGTAACTTGTTATGCCATGGCTGTCTGATATGTATGGGAGTACTGCTCTTTTCTGAAGAGAAAGTAGGAGTGGATAGGGAATAGTTGCCAGGGAGAGTGGAGATTAGGGGAAGAAGTAGGAGGAGAGAGAAAGGAAGAGAAAATGTTCTCAGGCTGGGGAAAATTAATAATTTAAAAAACTCCCTCTTCCTTGATTGGTCATGACTTCCTAGTTTTTGAGTCTGTTCTTCATTAACAAATTATATGTTATAATACCAATAGCTTATTTTATAATTTAAAGAGATTGGACAAGTGTAAAATGTTTCACCCTTTTTATGTACAGCCATAATTAATGTCTTCCAAGACAATCAATAAAGAACTCCATGAGATAGACTGTTTTATTCATGTGGGGCTGACACTGCCCAGTTCTCCTTGCCCAGGAAAAATACTTGATAACTTAGCAGGAATAAGACACTGAGTCAAAGAAATAGTCACACTCATCAGATGCCATCTCTGACCCCTTGTTCCTAGAGATAACTTTATATCTCTGAGTAATAAAGATTTTAGTTGAGTGATTATCAGTAAACCAAATTATGGGAGCTCTACTTTAAAATGATACTCTTTCTAAGCCATGGTTTCCCACTACTAAGCAGTTTATAGAAATTAAAAACAAGGGGTACTGGCACAGTCACTAGCTTATTTCTATTGTGAATAAATAATTTTCAGACAGAATAGGGCAGTTCAAAGTTGTTTTAAGGACTTACATCCTGGCATGTATTTTCCCCACTTAATTAGACTTTAAATTTTAAATGGGCTCTGAAGCCCAACAGAAGGTGGCTTACTTAATTTCTTTAACAATATCAAATATCCCAAATAGTAGTAAATCCGTTGTTAATGCATAAACTAGAACACAAAATGAAAGTATTGCCAGAAGTATAGACATTAGCAAAAATACATTTTAAGGAAAAATGCAAAATCTGTAAAACTAGAAATTTTATGAGCTTATAAATGAACCAAAGAAGAGTCCTAGAATTGCTGATGTGTTAATGGCTTATGGTCTTTACAACATATTCTTGTGGTCCTTGGATTGGTAACAGTAAGCTATATTATATGTGTAAGACTTTGTAGAATTATCTTATAGAAAGTTCTTAGATAATATATGTTTTCTATATGTTTAAAGCTAGATGATTTCCAAGGTGTTGTTTACATTATTTCCTGAATCTCTGAAAAAATGAGCTGGATATAGATCTTTTTGTCCCAGCAGAATAATCAGAGTTCAAATATACAGAGGTCACAACATTAGGAAGGATGTGTGTTTTGCATGTTAAGATGTTTAACACTAGAATCATTTGTTTCATAAACATAGTCCTCTTCAAAAGTTGAGCTACACTTACATGGCTAAGATGTACAACAGATAGTTCTAGTACTAACAACTACTCTATTCTCTGCATCTTTAATTCCTAAAATTAAGCATTTCTTTACTGTTTCAATCAATACAAAGACCCTATTTAGCCTGAACATGCTTCATATCATACACTGTGTAATTTTGGAAGCATTGTTAAATAAATTGGTTTTGGGAATGACTGCAATGTAAGCAATCATTGACAATTTCTATTTAAATATTAAGTCTTTGTTTTCTGGTTGCTTCTTTTCTAGTTTTAATCAGACATTGGAAGTCATTGTTTTCAAGACTGATTAGTAAATTTTTGCATGTTTTATGCATCTAATCATAATGTAATAGTAGATTTTATTCCACTTAAAATATCTGTGAGCAAGTATTGCAGAATCTCCAACTTTTAAGAATCCTATTGAAGACACTGCTTAAATATACTTTCTCTGATACTGTTTTTCTACACTGTCTATAGCTATTAGCAATACTTTAGTTTTCCTGAGAACACATCTGTATACACTCACATACCAACAAAATCACACTATTAAATTTGAAAAAGGATATGCAATGGCATTTAAATTAGGATTATCCAAAAGCAGCAGCCAATGAAATATAAAATTTATACTCTGGCCTTATCTGAATATGGTTTGTCTCCTCTAAAACTCAAGCTGAGGCTTGGTCCCACTATAGAACTGTTTGGAGGTAGTTCCTTTGGTGTGGTCACCAAAAAGAACTAATACTTTATTTGAATATCTCACTGGCTCTGGAAGCAGTGGCTTACTATAAAAGAGTGAGCCTGTCTTCTCTTCAGTCTCCTTTTCCTGTTGCCAGGTAGCTATTCACCAATCATTATCATTTTTCAATTTCATTTCATTTACCATGACCCCTTACTAGAAACCCATGGTGGTACTATACTCTATTACCTCCAGAACTGTGAGCTAAATAAATGCCTTTGTTTCATATACTACTAGGAATCAAATATTCTGCAATAGCAATAAAAATGGACTAAGTTATACTCTTAGTTCCTCTCTGTAGATGGAAGTTTCTGTCCCATTCAGTGCCATAGCCATTGAGTCCCAAATAAACACATAGAGGCTTATAGTAATTATAAACTGTTTGACCTATTGTTGGGCTTAGTATTGGCTATCTCTCTCTTAATTTTAACCCATTTCTATTAATCTGAGTATCTCCAAATAGTATTGGCTTGCAGGTAATACCTGGGCCTCTTGCTTCCTTGGCAGCTACATAGCATCTCTCTGACTCTTGCTATTACCTTACTCTATCCCTCTTTGGATTTCCTACCTGGATAAATCCTGCCTGTCTATTAGCCAAAACAGCTTTATTCATCAAGCAATAAGAGAAACATATATTCACAGCATACAGAAGGACATTCCCCATCACCCCTATGTGTGGTTTCTTGAATTTTCTCTTGTTTCTCTCTCTTTACCTTTCCCCAATGTACAGCTGGCTTCAGGTAGATTTGGCTTTGGAATTCATGTGAGAAGAAGCCCACTTGACTGATTTCTGGTTGTTTAGTTATTCTCAAGACATCATTACTGTTATTCTTTATCCTTTGCTTTCTATTTACTCTATCAGTATCAAGTTCTCTTTCCCCAAGTCTGTCACATGAGTGTCTTCCCAAGAAATGAAGCAAGGAGCTCAGTGAGTGAATCAGTATAGTAAATGAGGAATGGCAGCATGGTGGCTTGTAAAATTTTCTTTTCTTTTCCTGTTTTTTTGTTTGTTTGATTGCTTATTTGTTTTTTTAGTAATGCCCAGCAGACTTCATTTGAGTCCAGATCCAGTCAAGTTTATGGCCAAGATGGACTTCATAATTGCTGTAAGTTGTAGATTCACTTCAAAAGACATTTTAGCATTTTCTTAGAATACTACACATGTGCTGTTAGCACAACATCCAACAGCTATATTTCCCACAAAATTTGTCAACCACATGTTCATCCAAAGTGTACACACAACTTTGAAGAAATCTGTATTAATAATTGCAAAAGCTTGGAATCAATCAAGATTCTATTATCAGATAAATAAATAAATACATTATTATATAGCCAAACAATTGACTAGTACTCATCAATAAAAAGAAATGAGATACAAAAGCAAGAAGGAAGCATATGCATGTTATATTTCTAAAGGAAAGCATGTCTTAAAGGCCATGAAACATTTTAGAAAATATAAAAAGTGAAAAGGGCATTCATTGCTGGAGTTTAGCCTGGATGGAAGAAAGAACAGGCAGAGCCCAGATATTATTTAAGGTGGAGGATATTTTTGTACATTGATACAATTATAAGGTTATATTTCTTGTAACATATTGCATACATGTTTCTACTCATGCTTACAGTATTGTACCTATGCAACTCATTTAGAAGTATAATGTAAACTTCTAGTCCTTGAAAGCTATTATAACAAACTAGGATGATTACAAAACACAGGTTAATAGTTAGTCATCTATAGCAATCGAACATGTCATCATGTTAGGTATGTTTTCAAGGTCAAACAGAGATATATTTTAGATAGTTAGGTGGTCTTCAAACACTTTTGAGACCTACATAATATGTTATTTATGGTGTTTTATATCATAAGGCTTATTATGACTGTGAGATGTGTCTGCTCCTGGCAGCACCAATATACTTCAAAGAAGATGGATAGACACTGAAAAACCTCGATGTGCAGTGTTTTCAATGGGTCAAAGCAAGTCATTTGTGCAAGAAACTTCCCTTGCCTTGATTGCTGTCCAAATTGGACAATCAGGACACAAAGGAAGTCAACTTCCAAACTTTGCCAAGACAAAGTAGGCCAGTCCTTTCTGCTCTACAGAGAAGTCTGTCAGACATTCTGAGCATGTAACCTGATGATGGATGTCCCATATTGAATGCCAAGTGTAGTTGGACTTTTCTTGAACTACAAGCTCCTGAATAAAACAAGGTGACATTATTATTAATTATGAAATCTTGGCCTAAGCTTAGTCTTCCTCCCAACTAGCTCTTATACCTTAAATCAAACTCATTTATACTAATCTATGTTCTGCCACATGACTTATTACCTCTCCTCCATACTGTAGGTCTGACTTCCCCAAGTCTCACTGGAGAATTCCCACCTCTCTGATTCTTCCCCCAAGTTTCTTTCTCTCCTTGGGAGTCCCACTTACCCTCTCCTGCCTAGCTATTGGTCCTTCAGCTCTCTATTAAGCCAATCAGAAATATAGTGCCTTAGGCATGTGAGGTTAAACAGAGACACATCTTCACAATGCACAAAAAGATTATCCCACAACAGATACCTGTCAATTTGCACTTATCAAAACTAAAACATCCACAACACCAAGAGAAAACACCAGGGGTTTAGAATGAAAATAAATGTTCTTCAGTATTAACATGTGCACCAACAAGCTGTGAATGCCAAAGGTTTGTGCATGTATGGCAATGGATATTTTATGCCTTCTACCCAACAACACTCTTTAAAATCCAAACAAAAAGCATGAGTTCTGTAAGACCTGCATAAGATTGTGCCCACCAACATTCTGTCACGTGATGTGACTCAGGACGCTCACACCCCTCTGTGAGGATTTATAGTTAATGATGGGAAACCAGAGGCATTTTCTTAGTATGAAGCCATTGGTAAGTTAACCATGCTCTTGTAAGGAAGCCCCTAACCATGTTTCTACATCAGCCCTAATAAAGCAGATAGGTTCACACAGCAAGACATAAAGTAGAAAAGTCTTGCAATCAGTTAGTGCATGGCACTTATAAAGCAGTGTCAAATCTTCTTTTATCTCAGACATATTCCAATCCCCACTAGAATGGGGTCACTCTCCTAGAGGTCCTCAGAAATATGGCACATTTAGAATCCTGGTTATCACTCTGAACATTTAACTCACACATGTGTTTCCATTGGCATTATATGTCCATTATTTTTCAGGGCTTAATGTGCCTGAGAAAGCACAGAACTATTTAATAGACAAAATAATGCCATTTCTCATAAGACAAGAATAGTCATTTAGCATTCTGATTTATAATTATGCTATGAAAATATTAGTTAAATAATCAGCCTACAAAAAAGTACAGCATTTGAAAAATGATGTTATAGTGCTATTGGTAAAAAGTTTGAACTGTGAGAACACATACAACGAATACAAATTTAATACTGAATTGGCAGCCCTGACTCACATCACAAAGCTGTGTTTACAAATACAGTCAAAATGGAAAAGGGTTTAAGTTACCAAAAAATTTATCTCAACCATAATAGTGCCACCAAATAAAGCACTTGAAATAGTCATGCTTGGTTTCAGAAAGTACTATCTGTTAAGGAATGGAGAGTGGATTTAACAGTTCAGAGTGTTTACTGCTCAATCATGAGGACTCAGACCCCAACAAGCATGGGAAAAGCTAGGAGTCTCACGAATGCCTATAACACAAACTCTAACACACTGCTGACACACTTCTCTGGCGTCTTCTGACATTCTCTCTCTCCCCCCTCTCTCCCTTTCCCCTTTTTCTCTCCCCTTTCTCCCCCTCTCTCTTTCTCTGAAAAGAAAAAGAAAACAGTGCCCTAACAGTGCCTAAAGGGTGAGGACCCAGAGGTTGGATAGCCCAGAAACCTAGGATAGAACCAAACATGACTGACCAAAAAAAGGCAATGAAATAATTCCTAAATCCCTAAGGATTGTTGCCTAGCACAATTGTCATCAGAGATGCTTCTTCCAGCAACTGACAGCAAATGACACATGTAGAGACCCACAGCTAAACAGTAGTCAGAATTCAGGTAATCTTTCAGGGGGTGGGAGAGGACTAGAGGAGCCAGAAGGATCAAGGATACCACAAGAAATCCTACAGAATCAAATAACCTGAGGTCATAGGGGCCCACAAAGACTGAACTGACAACTAGGGAGCCTGCATGGGACTGACCTAGGCCCTCTGCAGCTTGCTGTGCAGCTTGATATTCCTGTAAGACTCCTTAAAAATTATTATATTTTAAATTTTTTTTACATATTAGCCACAGTTTCCTCTCCATCCTCTCCTGCTGTTCCCTCCTCATTCCCTTCTAACCCCCTCCCCACATCTACTCCTCCTCTGTCTCCATTCAGAAAGCGTAAGGCCTCCCATGGGAGTCAACAAAGCATGACATATCAAGTTAAGGCAGTACCAAGTTCCTCCCCCCACCCACTGCATAAACACTGAGAGAGGTATTACACTATAGAGAATAGGTTCCAAAAGTGATGGCTCAGAGATTAAGAGCACTAGCTACTTTTCCAGAGGCCCTGAGTTCAATTCCAGGGAACCACATGGTGCATAGATCTGATGCCTTTTTCTAGTATGTAGACATATATGCAAATAGAGTACTCATATGCATAAAATAAGTAAATAAAATCTTGTGGGACTCTTAACAGTGGGAGCCAGTGCTGTCTCCAACTCTTTTGTCTGCTTTTTGGACCCTTGTTCCTCACACTGAGTTGCCTTTTTCAGCCTTAATAGGAGAGAAGGTGCCTAGTCTTACTGCACATTGATAGGTCATATTTGGTTGATATCCATGGAAGGCCAACACTCTTCTGAAGGAATGGATGGGGGAGTCAGGGAGGAGATGGGAGGCCTGGGAGGAGATGAGAGAAAACTGTGGTCAGGATGTGTCTTAGTTAGGGTTTCTATTACTTCGATGAAACACCATGACCAAAAAGCAAGTTGGGGAGGAAAGGGTATATTTGGCTGACACTTCAGCATTGTTGTTCAACACTGAAGGAAGTCAGAAGAGGAACTCAAACAGGGAAGGATCACAGAGGCAGGAGCTGATGCAGAGAACCTGGAGGTGAACTATGTACTGGCTTGTTCCCCATGGCTTGCTCAATCCACCTTCTTAGTGAACTCAGGACCAGCAGCTCAGGGTTGGTACCACCCAACACGTACTGGATCCTCCCACACTGATTACTAATTGAGAAAATGCTGGGTCTCATGGAGGCATGTCTTCATCTGGGACTCCTTCCTCTGATGACTCTAGCTTGTGTCAAGGAAACACACACACACACACAAAAACCCACCACCCAGTATAGGGTGTAAATAATAATGTTAATAATAATAATATTTTAGGTTGAATAAATTTATCAGGTCACAGAAGCACAAAAGCATCAGTAAAGTTCTATCTTCAGCAGAACGAACAGAAGGGACGAGGGCAGAGGTGGAGGCAATCAGAATAACATAAAAGAAAATTAAACAACGGGAATGAGGAGAAAAGTTATACATTTATGTTCCCTCAACTGAATATGACTAAAGACCAAGGGACCTCTATACATGAGCAAGAATACCTCAAAATTAGGACTAGAGAAGACAAACTGGCTGGGAACATATACAACAGCATGACTTGGGATGGTTTGATTGTTTTACTTGATTCCTAAAGTTCCTTTGAATTCTACAATTGCTGTCTCTAAGTTGAAGGATTCAGTAACTTCATCCAGTCTTTCCTTCCTCTTTAAAGGGGGGATATCCTGATTAATCTGCCTTCCTATGCATTCTGAGGCTCCCCCAGTCTTTGCTATGCATGTTACTGCTCCAACAATGCTTTGCTATGCATGTTATTCTTCTTGAGAAATGTGTAACAGGAAGACTCCAAAGAATTCATGTCTTCTCATAATCCCACAAAGATTAAGAGTGAGCACATTGTTCTGAAACTCTACAGTTTATAGATACACACAACAACAAAAACTGATCCAACAGATTATATTCATGTATTTATGTATATATAACAATCTGCAGCAATAAAATTCAAAGAAAAAGAGGCTATCAACTTAAGGTTATCAACACCAGGTGGGCTAGTGGGAGGATAGCTGGTAGGGACTCAGCAGGAAACACAGAGGGGAGAAATGATATAACTCTATTTCAAAGAGTAGTTTGATGGGGAGAAAGGCTTTTTAGGAGAAGAAATTTTCTTACATCAGAGAAAAGAAATGGAAATTTATATTAAAATGAAAATGGCAGGAATTGCTAGTTGCCTTCTTCCATTCTCAGCCATTACTCAATTGTTGAACCTTAATTTTATTTTAGAGCAGTTTTGTACTCAGTTAAAAGATGACATTTACTGGGCGCACTTTGAAATTATATTAATTTGATTAGTCAGGCCTTGGTTGTGATATGTAAGTAGAAAGTGTTGTGTCCCACCTTGTATGGGATCTTGAAAAGTCATTTTAAAGAGAAGATAACTCTTGTGTTTTACTGTACTACTACTCCCCAGGCTAGAGGACAACAAAGAGCTTAATGGCTAGGTACCTTAGACCCTAAGAATAAGGACCGCATAAGAAATGGTGGGGTAGGGACATAGGAACAGCATGGCTATATCTTCCTTATAAAACTGCCCTACTAGGGATGAACTCTTACATGACATCTAACCAAACACCAAAGATCACAGCTCACATCAAGAAAAACATATGTAGGTTCAGTTTTATTTCTTTAGGATATGTGACATTTCCAACAAAGGTTTTAAGCTGTTTTGTTCACTTTATTAAGTCATTGTGGGCTAATTTTATATGCATATCCCCATAGTGTTTGCATTCATATTTATAACATACAAATGACTCTCAAAATTCAAGAGTAAAATATCATTTCAAAATTAGCTAAATGTACTCACTTCAGCAACACATGTACCAAAACTGGCATGATACAGAAAAGATAAAAATGGGCTAAAGACATAAAGCAAATATATGAAAGAAAAATAATTATTTAAAATGTCCAGTAAGTTGAGTTATGCTAGGCGAATAACAATTATATCATCATGATCCTAAACAATCAACTTTTTTTCTTTAATGAATTTTAGAAATAATCTCATTTTACATCTCAATCACCCCAATCCCTCTTCCTCTCATTGTCCCATGCCCCCCACCCCCCGAACCCACCCCCTCATCCACTCCCCAAGGATAGTGAGGCCCTCCACAGGGCATCATCAAAGTCTGTCACATCATTTGGGGGAGGGCCTAGGCCCTCTTTCATGTATTTGGGATGCAATAATATCCCTCCATAGGGAATGGGCTCCCAAAGACCATTCAACTTTTGTAAATTATAAAATCAAGCACTGTTAAGAATTTGAGAAAATCAGAACTCTCAAATATTGCTGATACTAATGTTTAATGGGAAAGCCAGTTTATAAAATAGAATTTGTAACACACATGCATATACATGCAACCACACACCATTAGTAACTCAGCAGTTATAAATTTGGCATTTCAAAGATTACAATTGGTTATTCATACCAGATTTTTGTAACACAAAACAAAAAACCAAAACCACCCAAAATGTCCATTAATGAGTTAAAGAATAATTTCTTGAATGTTAAACAATAGTTAAACTGGTGCAAACAATACCGTAGATTATTACTCCACTATGGGAAAGAATTAACTATTTACATATACAACTGGGGTGGCTCCCTGGAGTGTTATATAGAATGAGAATCAAAAATGGTAATGGTTTCATTTGTGTAACATTCTCAAAATAGCAAAGTTATAGAGATGGATATCAGTGATTGGAAGAGGGCAGTCAAGGGCAGGGGCAGGAGGATCTGTTACAGGGAAGCAAGAAGCACAGGGAGTCCTTATGGTGATGGACCAGTTCTGTGTTTGGGTGGTAGTGGCAGCATGAATCTGTATCTGTAAATAAACAGCACGAGGAAAGAAAGCACATATATTGTATGCATGTCAATTCTTGGGTTTACATTGCCCTGTAATTGTGTGAGATGGAGCTACTAGACAAATACATGGAGGATACACAAATCCTCTCTGCACTGCTTCTAAAATTCTCCATGAAATTGTTTTAAATCAGGTGTCAAATAAAAGAAATGAATCCAAGGTAATGTATTCAAACTCTATAGAATTCACCTTTCTGTTTAGAACACATGAAAAGCCACAAATGGGGCAGAAGAGGTGACTCAGCAGTTCAGAGACTGTACTGTTTTTGTAGAGCACAACAGTTCGATTCCCAGAACCCATTTTGGGAGGCTCATAACCACATGCAACTTCAGCTTCAATGCGCTTTTCTGGCCTCTGTGGGCACCTGCATGCACAAAGCGTGCACCCGCTCACACCCGCGCGTGCGCGCACACACACACACACACACACACACACACACACACACACACACACACACAGCTGTAAACAACAGCATAGAATTAACCTTATGAATGCTACTCTGGAAATTTCCAGTGTATTTTCTCCTCTCCTCCCCACAGGAGTATTTGACTGCAAGAGAGAGACTACACAGCAAGGATCATATTTTCACACCTAAATTAAGTGTGTTCTGAAGTTAAAGATAAAATAAATAATGAGTGCAAAGATTTATAAATCTGTTAAACAGAGTTTGAAGTTTTTTTTCAGAAAAGATAGAGAGTGAATATTTTAAGCTTTATGGACTGTATAATGCGTTTTTACCAGTATTGAAAGCTAGCATTGCCAAAAAGCAGCCATGGCAATAGGCATCAACATAGCTGTGCCTCCAGCTTCTTACAAAACACATGCAGGTCAAGCTTGTGGGTGGTTGTTTGCTGACCTCTGGTGTCAAGCCCCCTGCTACACAAAGCCTTTATTTTATATTTAAATCATTTATCTCATAGAGATAATACAGATGAAGAAGTATTGGATTTAGGAGCCACTGTCCAGTCTTATCACTGGCGGAGCCCTCCCTGAGTGTAAAGGAAGACAAACAGCAAAACTCCCTTCCAAAGCCCCAAATGACTAAATCTTACTTCAACTGTGTAGATAATTCACATGGAGCATCTTTTCTCAGGCTGTGCAGTCTGAAGCAGATTTTTGACACTGCAAACCATTAAAGCTCGCCCTTAGAAGGGGGATCATGCACATGGGTCCTTAACCAATAACTGTGAATGCAGCTTCTTTATCGGAGAGAAAAGAGTTGGTGTCAAAAAGAAAAACTTACTGAAGTAACCATGACAATACAGCAAGTTTTCTTTCAATTTCAATATTCAATCTCAACTGAAAAGCATGCCTGTGCTTTAGGACACCATTCTTTTTGTGGTGAATTATATTATCATTTCATTGAGAATGGCATGCATATACTCAATCATGACTGTCAACTTGATGGGATTTAAAGTCACCATAGAAACACATCTCTGGGCATGTCTGCAAACAAACCTCTAAACTAGGTTAGTTGATACAGGAAGAGCCACCCTAAATATAGGCAGTACGATTCCACAGGCTAGAATTGAGACTGGATAAAAAAAGAAGAAAATCAAATTGAATATCCACATTTGTCTCTATGGTTCCTGACTGTGGATGTGGTTCAAACAGGCACTTTACACTCTTGCCAACATGATGGACTATGTCCCCTCAAACTGTGAGACAGAATGAACACTTACATTGCCTCCTCTTAGTTACTTGGTCACAGGAGCTAAGACAGAATGACTACTTAAAAGACACGATCCCACTTGACACAGGTGCTGTTTGGGGAAGGGAGTTGAAATATATTAATGGCAATGGGTATACAAATTTGGAAAATCAAATGAACCATCATGGACCATAGATCTCACTAGTGACACTAGTGACTGTTACAGTGCATTGAGACAGAGGAGCCAATAAAATTCATAAATTATAAATATATTTGAATTTGAATTTGTATTTAATAAAATGTACTATAATTAAATTTCTGGAATATTTTTCTTAGAGATAATAGAATTGGAATAGAAAAGAATGAGCACCAAGTCACTGAGAGGGTTTGAAAAATAATGCGTTTTGAGTGTGCGGTTAAGAAAATGTGTATGTGGCATGGTAATTTTAATTCAAAGATGATTTCCAGTTTTATAAGCTTATAATGTCAAACTGCAACATCTACTTCTTGAATATATTAGCTGAAGCAATTTTAAAATGTTCTTTGTAGGCAGGATATAGTAGTGAATATGCAACAGATGCTGAGACATGAATGAGAAAAATAGAAAGACCTTTTAATAGAGCATGAAGACATGTTTATGGATTTCCGCAGATGAAGAAACCAGCAGGCCCAGAGCCCTGACTCACCTACAGCTGCTTACTGGCAGAGTGGATATAAATGCCTGTGGTTCTTGGTGCTGATCCTAGGGTCCCTCCCAATTCACCACTTTGAGCCTACATGGAGAAAATAACACAAGAGCATGATGAAAAGTGGGATAGAGACAAGACAGAAGTGCTTTAGCATGAGGAAAATCAGCGTTTTCTTTGAAACAGGTATAGAAATAGTCAAAATATGCTTAAGGAAAAAGGAAGAGAAAAGGAGGAAAGAGAAGGAAGGGGAAGAGAAGGGAGGGAAGGAGAGGGAAGAGAAGAGGTGGGGAGGGGAAGGTGGATAAAGAAAGGGAAGGAGTCAAATACAGGTCTTTCTAGTCAGAAAGGACACCTGCTGTTGATTATTTGTTTGACTGTTTTAATAGTTTGGGTTTATATTTTTAAAATCTCATACATGAGCTCTGTGTCCTTGTCACTCCTATTTCTCCCTCCTCCTTGCCTCTCATTCCTCTCCCCTTTCAAATTCATCATCTCTGGGTAAAATTATTGTTACATGCATACAGATATATGTATAACCTAGGAACCCACTAGCTTAGCACATATATGCAAGTATTCAGGGAGGCCCACTCTGTACTAGGAAACCTATACGGGAGTTCCTCCTTGAATGCAACAGATTTGCTCTCTCTCAGCAGCCATTGACTATGGGCCTGGGTCAGAGAGTGACTTTCTGGTGAATCACCCACCTTGCCATACAGTGGTGAGGACCAGAGTTCCCACGTCCAGCCTTGTGAAAATTAGGCAGGCTTGGAGCCCCTGTACTCCCAGAACACAGGAAACAAAGATAGGTGATCAGTGGAGTAAGCTGTCTAGCAGTGAGCTCTGGCTTCAGCTGTGGAGATGCCTCCTGAAGGGTGTGGTGATCAGTAGAGGAAAGGAGTGTAAGAACTTCTGCTTGATTTCTTGACACCATAAGCAGCCCTCTTTCCATCCTCTGTGCAGGGCTAGCATCTACTCAAAGCTCAGCATTGCTCTTCCTAGTCCTCACATCTATTAAGCTTCCAAGCTCTCGTCCAACACACTAAAATTAGCAAGAGAGCCACAGCTGGAAAAGAAAGGGTGGCACACCTAAGGAAGATGCAAAGGGTTCACATTGTTAAGCTATTAAGCAAGGAAAACAATAGTTAAAGGCAACTTTTTTCAGAGTAGAAGGATATTCTTCATTATCGTCTTATTTTCCTTTTGTGTCTTTTGCTACTGAAAAAAAAAATGATGAAATAGTTTTGATCATGTTTCCCCCTCCCCAATTCTTCACAGATTCTTATCCCAAATTCTTATCATAAACAGAATTTGTGACAAGAATTTGTACAAAATATATATGTGCCAAGCAAAAAAAAAAAAGTCTTAAAGAAAAATTACCAACCCAGGTCACTGAAAGAATGGTAGTGATGCTACAGAAGGTTCCAAGGATCGGCATTCATTTTCAGAGGCTAGCATTGGCTTTACAGTTACTTTTCTCCAACTATGTAGACGACACATACAGCTGATTAAATCTTGGGGCACTCTCACTGAATTCTAATGAACATAAACTATCACAAGGTTGCTGGCTACTTATATATGACCTAGCACTTCAGTTAAAATAATACATTTTTAAACTTCACCACATCCTTTCCTGACAGCTTTTTGTTGCAAATACAAAAATCAAGAGTAAATAATTTGACTCTCAGAATGATTTATAATGAATATTTTTCTAATACAATGGAAATAAGTGGAGCAGATTCATTGAAATGAAAGTTTCCAATTACACTGTTTTCTTGTTTAATTAAACATAAACCTAGATAGTTTTCAGAGTAGCATTTTAATTCTCCTGTGTAGAATTACTTCGAGTCGTTAAACGTTGTGCTCTTCTAAATGAAAACACTAATATAATCCTGACTGAGCATCTTTAGGTACAAAGTAGAATTTCACTTGGTCTTCCTTCAGAAATCACCTGCTAATCATCAGGCACCTCTTTTACATCGTTGAGCTTTGGCTTGTTACAAAAACAATCTCTCCGTGTTCAGTGAGTTATGTAGGTGTTGTTCTCAGCAATGGGGTGCAACTGTCAGTTTGCAGAGAGCAACACTTAGTAGTAGCAACAGCCTAGGTTGCTTGGAGACTTTAGCCAACAGCTCTATTGAATACACCCCAGTGGTATGACTGGAAGCCTTGCTTGGCTGTAAGAGATGGCCTGTTGAGACTCAGTATCCTGCGTTACTGGAGTCCTCATTAGGATCACCTTCATTCCAGGAAGTTTCCATGGTACTAGGTTTTCATATACTCCTCCCAGTATCCCTAAGGCCAGGTTTCTCCTTAAGCCCTTAACAGCTCCCTCTATCAAGGTATCTCTTTCCTTGCTCTCCTTCTGTTCCCCCAACCCCACCTTCCCAAACCCTCATGTTCTCCTCCCCTTCCCTTCTCCCTCATAATTCTTCTACCTCCCTCCACCCTCCCCCATGCTCCCAATTTATTCAGGAGATTTTGTCTCTTTCCCCTACTCTCGGGCCTTGTTCCCTGCTTCTCTGGGGTTGTGGATTGTAGGCTGGTAATCCCTTGATCTATGTCTAATATCCACTTATTAGTGAATACATCCTATGTTTGTCTTTCCGTGTTTGGGTTACCTCGCTCAGCATGTTTTTTTCTAGTTCCATCCATTTGCCTAAGAATTGGAGATACTGTTTTTTTTTTACAACTGAGTAGTAATCCACTGTGTAATTGTACCAGATTTTCTTTATCTATTCTTCAGTTGAGGGGCATCTAGGTTCCTTCCAAGTTCAGACTATTACAACTAGGGAAATACCCGGGAATCCACAAGGATGACCCCAAATTAGAATCTAAGCAATAATGGAGAGGCTACCTTAAAACCCTTCCCCTATAATGAGATTGATGACTACCTTAAATGCCATCCTAGAGCCTTCATCTAATAGCTAATGGAAGCAGAAGCAGAGATCCACAGCTAAGCATTGAGCCAAACTCCTGGAATCAGTTGTAGAGAGTTGAAGTGCTTGGGCAGTCTATGGGGCTACTGATAATGGAACCAATATTTGTCCCTAGTGCATGAATGGGCTTTTGGAGCCCATTCACTAGGGAGGGATACTCTCTCAGCCTAGAGAGAGGGGGAGGGCCTTGGTCCTGCCTCAAATGATTTGATAAACTTTGATGATCCCCATGGGAGGTCTCACCCTCCCTGAGGCGTGGATGAGTGTGGGATGGACAGATAGTGGGGGGAATGGAAGGATAGGAGGGAGAGGGAACTGGGACTGGTATGTAAAATAAAATTGTTTTTAATTTTCATAAAAATTAATTAAAAGAATAATCCCCCAAATACCCACTAATTCTAGCAGCCTCTCCCCACACTCCCTCCCTCCACCCTATCTTCCCCCAAACTGATCCCTCCTGTTCCTGTCCCCACCTTCCACAGTCCACTCATAAAATCTATTCTGTTTCTCCCTCCCAGATAAATCCCTGCATTCCACCCAAACCCCTCCTCTTTACCTAACCTCTTTGGGTCTACAGACTGCAACTTGGGTATTATTTTCTTAACAGCTAATATTCACTTACAATATTCACTTACCATATTAATCTTTCTGAGTCTGGGTTACCTCAATAAGGATGATTTTTTTTTCTAATTCCATCCATTTGCCTAAAAATCTCAAGTTGTCATTTTTTTAACAGCTGAGTATTACTCCATCGTATAAATGTAAATTTTCTTTATCCATTCTTCTTTTGAGGGACATCTACATTGTTTCAAGTTTCTGGCTATTATAAATAAACCTACAATAAACATGGATAATCAAGTGTCTTTGTGGTAGGATATAGCATCCTTTGGGTATATGCCCAAGAGTGGTATAACTGGATCTTGAGGTAGGTTGATTCCCAATTTTCTGATATACTGCTGTATTGATTTCCATAGTGACTGTATAAGGTTGCACACCCATCAGCAATGGAAGCATGTTCCCCTTGCTCTACATTTTTGCTAGCATGAGCTGTCACTTGTGTTACTGATCTTAGATACACTGACAGGTATAAAATAAAATCTGGCTACTGAAAGATAAACGTGGACATCAAGCAAACCATAAAACCTTTGACCAAAAATTTGTTCTGCCTGCAAAGTATGCTAGGGAAATGGTGGCACAGAACTTGTGGGAGTAGCCAACCAATATTTGGCTTAAATCCTGCTCTGTGATAGGGAACCCATGCCAGATATTGATTAGGTAACTAAAAGACAGAGATTCGGTAGCCTAGAATCCTAGTGTAAACAAAACATGGCAGGTCGTAAAAAAGATTAATAAAATGACTCCTAATTATATTATGCTATACTCACAGTTGAGTATCTTGACTAGGCATAATCAGAGAGACTTGCTTCCACAGAAGATGGGAACATATGCGAAGACCCACAGCTAGATATTATGAAGAGATGGTCTAAATGGGAGGTCTCCATCAAATCCCTCTCCTCAGCATTCAGAGAATCCCATAGAAGAGGAGGCAGAAAGGTTGTAAAAGCCAGAGTGATTGAAGGACACCAGGTGAACCAGGCCCTCTGAATCAACTAAGCAAGGCACATATGAGTTCACAGAGACTGAAGAGCAAATACAGGGCCTACAGGTGTCTGCAGCAAGTTCTCTGCATATACATTATTGCTTTTAGCTTAGTATTTTTATAGGACTCCTGACTGTCAGGATGGGCCTCTGACTCTCATGCCTACTCTTGGGACTCTTTTCTTCCAATTGGGTTGCTATGTTTTTATTTTGTCCAGTTTGGTTGTTATCTCCTAGAAGCCTGTTCATTATTAATGAGAGCCAGAAGGGAAATGGATCCAGAGGGGAGTGTAGATGGGCAGGAATTGGGAGGAATTGAGGGAGGAGAAACTATAATCAGGATACAGTGTATAAGCAAAGAAACTATTTTCAAATAAAAGAAAAACTGAAAAAAGAAGAAAAAACAATTTTTTAGGAAATGCTCAAAGGTTTATCAAGTATGCCTTTGACAAAGTTCTTTCTTTAAACATCTTAGCTCACTGTAAAACAATACTCTATCTCATCATTCCTCTGTAGAATTGCATTTTCCTACATCCCAAATGCATAAAAGATCACTGTTCATTTTTTTACCTAATATTAAGATCTTCTAGAAACAAGACCAGCTCACCTACACCCGATCATGTAAACTCTTCGGTTGGTGAATTCAAAGCCTGTAGCAATTGATGGCTTACTTGTGAGCACCAGAATCTTAGTGTCTTAGTGACTTGTTTTAGTTTTTGTTTGTTTATATATAATAAACTTAGCCTGTCTGAACCAGAATTCTGTATCCTTAATGAAAGCCCGTCTTCCATTTATACTTTTGGTTTCTTCGACTGGGCATCTAGTTTCTCAGACAGGAACTTATCCTAGAATCCTTTTCTCATGCCTTTCCCATCTGCTTCTTTAAATTCTACTACCGAATCTGTCTAGACTAGCTCTTCTGTTTCTATTACCAATTCATTTGTCTCATAATCATATCTCAACTGAATGACTCATATAATGCTTTTACAAGCATTAGTTTTCTACTAGTCATACCCCCTTTCACATTAGATAATGTTTATTGTTTGGGAATTTACCTTTCACATCTGATCACTCCATTCTTAGAATTGTTTAATGGCTCCCCATCACTGAAGTTATGGCCTAAAATACTTTGCATAGCTTTCAAGTCACTTTCTGATCTAGTTTATTGTCTCATGTCGAATCTTAACTTCTCTCACATACCCACCTATACACTTTATTTTCAAATTCTTGAAAAGGGTTTCCACTAATTCACTCTTATCCCAATGCCCACCCATGTTAAAATTGTTCGTCACATTAAATCATGACCTCTTATTGTTCATAAATAGTAAGAGAATGAAAATATTATTGAGAACTATTTGAAAAAGAAAAAGAATTATTTTTACTTCAACAGTTTTCTAAAACTACTCATTATTCCAGAAACCCAAGTTACCTTGGAAACATGGTGTTTAAATCTTACTTTCCTGTTAGATTCCTCAAGGGTAGTTTTATGACATTTCCTTTAGAAACAATTTGGGGCCAAATGGGTAGGATGGATGTGATACAGATGGTATTCCATGATAATTTCCCAAATAACTTTCAATTTCATTGTGGTTTCTCTGCCAAGTGACAAAATAAATGCAAGTTAGTATCGCTGAATTATTTTAGGTCAGTCATGAGGTAGACCAGTTGTCTGAATTTTATACCATTAAGAAAAAAATATGAATCAAGTAAAGAAAATGACATTAAGCAAGTCTATATTCTCCTGTGAAGTAAGAACTGGCCCATGATTGGTCTCATATTAGCTTCTGTTATTGGCTTCTCCTTTTCAATCTTCACACTAGAGATTTTCACCTGGCTAATACTAGTTCAGCTCTGAGAGAAATTCTGGGAAGGGAGTAGGTATCAAGCAGGCAAAGTCTTCCAAAAGTAAACATTGGAAATACAAATGAAATAAAGAAAATGTGCCCTATACCCTTTGTCTCTCCAGGTTTATACTATATAAATCAATACTGTGTTTTTCTTTTTGACTTCCTACGCTGTGTTACTTCTAGGTCATCATGTGTAGACTTATTCTGCTCATGTTATTATAGAGACTTTGGGAGCATGTAGACTCAAGCTTCTTAAAGTGATTGCTGCTGGCCTTGTCAGAAGAGATACCTAATAAACTCAACTTGGGAGAGCTAAATCCAGCTTTCTAACAAGTCAACTAAGGAAGCAATCTTCTTTTCATCATTTTCATTTATTTCTTTAATAATGGGATTTCATGTAAATTTTCATTCAATGGAGATAAAATAGACATGTAAAAACATTAAAGATAATTTATTAGTACTCCCTTGATTAACAAATGAAGAACCTGAGGCTGAGGAAAGCTAAGCAATTCTTCAAGCTTATGTCAGATGACAAGAACTTGATCTAGTCTTGTAATGTCCACTCAAATGAAGACAGGATACATGACCAGGAATTAATAGTCTAATTACTTAAATTTGAAACTTAGTCCTCACAACTGAACAGTCATTTAGGGCCATTATTCCTTACTTCCTGCTTCCTTTTTTAAAATAAAAAATCTGCTCTACTGAGGCATAACTTATCACACCATTACAATAGAATGCAGATCAATGAGCTTTGAAATTTAGTACTCTCACACAGTCTCTACTTTAGTCATGATATGATGTATTTTCATCATTGATTTTAGTTTTTTTTAAACATTCCCTAGTTCACTTTATTTTTACTTTTAGAAAGTGACTTCATCTCTTGTTGCCAACAAGTGCCATGAGGATGCCCAGGGTCAGACCAGCCATCTGAGTCTAGGTTGGTGTCTGAGGGTCAAGATGCATCCAGATCTGAGTGTCCTGTGCTGCTACTCAATGTCCTAATGGCATTGAGGCCAGAGCTGCAGCTGAGGGTCAAGTTAGGGTCCATGTCCATACTGCAGTCAGGGTCTGTGCTGATGTCCCATGCACCTGGTTCCATCTAAGGAAATGCAGACACCAGAGATCAAGGGACATTCTGGTGAATTAGGACCATACTACTTCTGGGGCAGTGGTGACAGACCTAGCCACTGCTAAGGACCATGTCAGTGTCCATGGTTCTGCCACAGCTGGAGTCTGTGCTGAAGTTCAGGTTCTGCATTGCCACAAAAGGTCACATAGAGACCCAAGTATAGGGCCACAACCACTCCCACCTGATTGGAAAGTCTCTCTACCCAGAGCCAGGATGTCTACCGGGCCCAAGCTGCTGCAAATGGCCATGTCTGGGCCCATGGTCCAGCTACATCAGGGGTCTGTGTGGATGTTTGTGGCTTGTGTCACCTCAGGGAGCCCTAGAAACTATGCAAGATTAAATCAGAGGACCATACTGAGCCAGTTATGATTTTCAATGGCCCTAGGAAAGCTGGTCTTGCCCCTCACTGGACATTACAACTGGAGAGCTGGCCCCTACATACTGGAGAGATGGTCCCTACCCCCAACACAGGCCAGGATGAATGGCCCTGAAGGCATGCATGTAGAGAAACTGACTCTAGCCACTTGCCTGAGGTGGGTGACCCTAGGGATACCATCCAGGCCCACAGCCAAGCTCTGGGTTGACCCACCCTAGCATCTACCCCATCTAGGACCTGTTAGAGCTAGTGAAGGGACTGATACTGTGGAACAGTACCCACACGATCTCCATAACTCATGGCAGCCACAGGGTATCCTAGAGGAGTTCTGGTGAGGATCCAGTATTGATTTATTAAAGCTTTCCTGAGGATTCAGAAAGCAAAGCCAGCCTCAAGCTATAGAGATCAGGCAATAGTGATACACACCTTTAATCCCAGCAGCCAGAAGCTAAAAGGTAGGTGGTGGTACACACCTTTAATCCTAGGACTTGGGATTAAGAGGTAGATGGATCTCTGTGAGTCTAAGGCCACCCAGATCTACACAAGATTGATCCACTCCTAAATGGAAGCAGCTCACACAAAGATGATCTCAGCACCTGGGATTACATGCCTTTAATACCAGCACTAGAGGGGTATAAAAAATAGGAGCAGGGTCTTCAATAGTCAGTATCAGGCATTATTCTCCAGCTACATTGAGGATGGGAAGACATTAAAGTCTCAGGATTCTCCAGCCAAGCTGAGGAGAAGCAGCAGTCTGAGGTTTGGTGGAGCCAGGATTGCCTTTCAGTCTGAACTGCTTTGCTTTTCTGATCTTCAGGTTGAAGCTTGAACCCAAATATCTGTCTCTGTTATTTATTTATTTATTTATCATGTTAAAATACATCATTTCCTGCTTACTCAGCTAATATTATTTCCTTGTCAGGTCTCTGAGGAAGTTGAAGACTAGTTAGCATAGTTATAGTTTTAATTGTTTACCAGACTCAAAAAAGAAATGCACTAACAATATGTAATGTGTAAAAGGTTTGAAAGATATTAAAAGATAATTTGATAATGCAAATTTGATTAGAAAGTAAATTAGGTACAAGACTTTGAATTCACTAATATAGGGTAGATAATGGAATATTTTCTCTGAATTTATCACGTACAAATGAACTAGACATTGTTAAAGTAATTATTTCCTGTATATATTTATTGTACTTATTGTATATAGTTTTTCTTATGTTAGTCATAATTTTCCTTTTGCATTAGACAAAAAAGGGAAATTGTGGTGATATATTATTTATGATTTATTAAAGCCACTACAGAACAAAATGCAAAACAGCCATACTAGTTAGCTAAAGAAGCCAGGTGGTGGTAATACACACCTTTAATCCCACCACTTGGGAGGAGAGGTGTCTTGTTCAAGTTAAACTTTTATCAATTTTGATGGTATCCATAGGTTTTCTTCACCTATGGAAACAATAGCAAAACCTCTTCCCCAACATAACACATGTCCTGGTTTCCACTAAGAGGTCAATACATACTTTTTTCCCACTGATTTAATTCTATAATTTTTTTCTATTATCCAATGTCTCTCCACAGATATTGTTCCTTTCTCATTAGCATTCAGAAAATACAAAGTTAATAAAACCCTATGCAATCTACTTGGGGGGTTCTTTATCAACTATTTCTGCTTATTTAGCACACCCTTTAGAGTTCTATTTGAGTTTTCTATAACTGTCTGCCCTGTAGGATTGTATGGTATACATGTAATATGCATTATATTATAATAATCAAAAAATCCTTACATTTTCTTAGAAACATAAGCTGGAGCATTGTCTGTCTCTATTTGTGCAGGTATACCCATGATGGCCATAACTTCTAGCAAATGTGTAATTACCAAATCACCCTTTGCCAAACTCAAGCAGTTGCCCATTATCAACCTGAATAGGTATCAATGATGTGGTGTACATATTTTAATTTTCCAAATTCTAAAAAATGGAAACATCCATAAACAATATATCACCACACAGCACCAACTTTCTGGTACAAACCATGAAACCCAGACTAATAAGTGGGTTATTCCTCAAAGTTGAGAGTTTACTACCCTATAAGTCCATGAAAGTAAACTGCACCCCTGTGGATGGCCATACTAAAATTATAACAGGAAAGCAGGCCTCAGAATGTATCAAATGTGCTAGACAAGGAAAGGTGCTATGTCCTCATCTGACCCTATGAAGAGAAGAACACCTAAAACAACAATGGCAAAGGCCTCCACCAGTCTTTGTTCTAACTATTCAGTGTGTGCAACAAAGGGCTGATAGGCAGAGAACTCCCAATGGCCCCAGGGGTTTCAGCTAAGCTCTATCACTAGGGCCAATGTGGCCTAATTAAATTGCATTCATCCATCTTTACTAGTCATCCACTGTTGCTGTTTCTAAATCTTGTTAATTTGATTTTACCAATAAAGATCCAGAATCCAGATGCTGGAGTGAATGCCTATTATCTCAGAGACACAGAGAAAGCACCCAGCTGACCTTCTTCCTTCACCAACATCTCAGAAGCCTCCCACCTTCCCTACATCATCGCAAAAATACTCCTCAAACTGTGGTGATATATTATTTATGATTTATTAAAGCTTGCCTGAGGATTCAGAAAACAAAGATAACCTCAAGCTACAGAGATCAGGTGGTGGTGGCACACACCTTTAATCCCAGGACTCAAGAGAAAGGCACAAGGATCTCTGAATCCAGGAACACCCTGGGCTACCAACAAGAGAATCCTTTAATTCTAGGATTTGATAGAGGTAATTTGATAGAGGTAAAAGATAGAGGTAATCAGTCTGAGAGTTAGGCTTTAGCCATGTTGTGGAAAGCATAGCAGTCTGAGTGGATCTGAAGAGCAGTGAAGGTGGGAGCAGTTTTAGGATTGCCCATTAAGTCTGAGGTAGAACTAAGAGCTAGTGGCTGGCTGCTTTTCTTTTCTTGAAGCTTGAAACCTAATATCTGTCTCTGGGTGTTCTATTTTTCATGTTACATCAAACTGTATGTCCCTCCCTCCTACTTCCTGTGCATCTCTCTATCCATCCTCCTGACTTCCTCTTACTCTCTGTTTTTCTCTGAATAATCCTATATTCACTTCCCATCAACTGGTTGCTTGATCTACCTCTTTACAATATTCTGGTTTACAATATTCTGTTTACAATATTTGAGCAGAAAGCTCTTGAACTAAAGATGTGTGCTAGGGCTGAGCCATATCACAACTAGAAACAGGTTTTTCCAGTAAATAACACAAGTTTGGGGTTCACGGTGTGATCAAATGTCCTGCAACAATCCACTCTTCTCCTGCACTTCCTGTTATAGACAGTTCCACAGTTCCCTAGTAGTTCAGTTTGACCAGAGGCTTAGCACAACTCTGTCCTTTCAGTTTAGTTCTGCACCAGTGCTTCCCACAGACATTATCTTTGTGTCTCTATCAGCACCCTGCCTGGTCCTGTTCATCTTCATAACTCTTTAAACTCTTCCTGGCTTCTTGGAAACCTTTTCAGCCATTCTATATATAGATATATTTATTTTGTGATGTGTAATGCGTGTCCTGAGAATTGATATTAATAGTCAGGATCAGAATAAAGGAATTTATGTTTGTCCTTGGCATGCTATTAGGGGAAATCAGGACTACTTGGAAAACCAAAGTCAACAAAACTAAAGTAGATTATGACTTCATTGTTATTCAACCAATTGTATCATTGAGAAAAGACACAAACATGTCTGTCTATGCTTCTGACATAGTGCTTTCATGACAGACTATTCTATACTTCAGTTCATGTGAGAAAGGACATCTTGTCTTCTGTAAGGATGTATAGTATTCTATTGTATATATGTATCATATCTTCCTTACTAATCCATTGATAGACATGTAAGTTGATTCCATATCTTGACTATTTGAAATAGTGCTGCACTACCTTCTGGGGTCCATGTATCTAACACAGAGTCCTTTATGGATGACAAATAATAATCAAACCATAACTATATATATTTCAATATTTTTCCAATCTATATGTCACTTCTTCATTCTTTTAGTTGTTGCCTTAATTATTTCACTATAACCTACTTTTAAAAAATCCCTTTCACTTCTGAGAATTCTCACAATTACCTTGGTCACATCCTTACAGTTCCTGATAATTTATGTCAAAAATCACCAACTTTATGACACAATCAAAGGCTCTTTTGCCATCTAAGTACTCTCTGTCTGTCTGTCTGTCTGTCTGTCTGTCTGTCTGTCTGTCTCTCTCTCTCTCTCTCTCTCTCTCACACACACACACACACACACACACACACACACAAGAGAGAGAGATACAGACAGATACAGAGATACAGACAAACACAGATAGAAAGAGAGATTAGAAAGTCCCATTCTGTATGTCATAGATGGGAAACTTAAATAGCATAGCAGTTATCTGGAAGAGTAGGGAATTGTGTATCTTGTATATGAGTTGCCTAAGGCAATCACATCTTTGAAGATACTGAAATATTTGGCTAGCTAAAGTAATGCATAGGAACCTGACTTGTCTGAGGTTTTCAATTGTGATACTTGTATAACATTCCAGTGTTTGTTTAGACTAGGTGTGTAGAATATAAAACAAAAAGGAAAGGTGGCATTTTCCTGAATTGCTGCTATGTAAGAATCCAAGATAATTTCACATAATTTGACACAGTGAAACAAAATGATAAATGTTCATCTGAATTCATGCAGGCTGTTTTCTGCATTCTTTAAATACCTGGCTGTGGGCAATGACCCAGTTTTATCTCCCTCTGTTGACTGTCTCAAATTAAACTCTATAGCAGCCAATAACAACAGGAGTCACGGCAACAGGTGTTTCATCCTACACTCCTATTTCATGTCTCCTTTTTAGCCATTACACCTGGTCAGCTTGGAGATTCTCCAGGGATGGCATATGTTAGTAATATCTCCTTTGAAATCCAGGTTTATGGTTGCTGATCTGCAAATATGGAAGAAAACCCACATTGTATATGTTTCTGTTGTCTCATGGTTTCACTGGCATATGTCAACTCAAGTTCCATTTGCAGGTGGCAGTTAAAAGAAATCAAGGCCTGGTCAGTACAGAGAGTCCTTCTTTTTCAGTACCTGGAAAGTAAGACATGCCATGTTTGTTTATTGTGAGTATATATATACTATATATATACTATATATATATATACTATATATATACTATATATATATATACTATAGTGTAAATGCAAAGGGAAGCTTTTAAAACTGTTCCTCGGGTGCTTCTGTGCCCCCATCTCAGTCATTACTACCAAAATCTGTGCTTTTGCTTTACGCATCCTGATTAAAAACACTGGGGGAAGGGAGAACAAGCTATACAAGCAGAGAAAAAAAAATAAGGGAAAAATGGAATGAAGTAACTATGGGCCTATGGGTATAGTTAGGACGGGTGTGGAGGACAACAGCAACATGGTGATGGCAACGACCTAAACGAAGGAAGGAAACAGTTTACCTTGGCCAATTTCTGCCTGGCAACTATGTGGAAGAGTGCTTGATGTATAATAGTCTGAAACACATGGAAGCTATTACTTTACTGGGCTTTAGTTTATGAGCTATAATATACACAAGCCATTAAAGGATAAAACACTGTCATACATTCTTAGGAAAGAGACACCAATTCCCATATATCAAATCTTACTATAATGAATCAGTATCTCGTGACTAAACCTGCATCAATATGGCCACTAAAACCATGTGGTAAAAATAATGGGTTAGCAAGGGTTAATTTGCTTTTGAAAAAAATCCCTTCCATAATGTGTATATTGCCTAATGCTATTGCAACAAATTATCACAAAATTAGCAGCTTGCTGCAAATTTATTATGCTATAGTAGTACACTCAGTAGCCTGAGGTGAATCTTAAGAGCTAATGCCCAATGCTGGCTGTCAAGTATGCATCAAGCCTGTGGGATTTAGGAGAGAACTACTTCTGAATCTTTTTCACTTTCTGCAGGCCATCTGTCATGCTTGACTCCTTCCTCCATCTTCAAAGCCCATCACTGACACCCAGCTTTGTTATTATAATTTTTTCTTAGACCCTCTTCTCTCTTTCTCTAAAGGACCCAGTGCTTACATAGAGCTGCCTCAATAATACAAGATAATGTTCCATTTCAAAATCCTGTACATAATCACATGGACTGAGACCTTTATACCAGAGGAGGTGACATGTTTACAAGTTCTGGGATTAGGATGTGAACAACTTTAGGGGACATTATTATGTCTACTACAGACATATTTGCCATTGAAGACCTTAGTGTTTACAGTTGGCCTAAAAAGACAGGAAGATAATATAAATGAATGAAATAGACCACACATTGGAAACAGTAGAGGAAAGGTAAATTAGAAAATGAACAGTATGCCCAGGCATTGCTGATTTTGAAAACCATATGCAATTACTGTGTGAGAGAAACAAAAGATGCTTCTGGTTCTTGCCTGCCTATTTACAGTCTTTGTCTCAAACAAATCTGTGTCTCTTCTGATATAATAAAGGGAAGAACTTCCTGTTCAAATAGCCACATGCATGTTGTAACCAATTACACTGGCATAAATATTCTAAAGGCTAAAGTTCAAGAATGCAGTAAGAAGAATGATAGAACTCTGAATTAACTGGGAGATCTGCTGAGGACTAATTGGAAGAAATTGGCCAGAAAGGAAGCTGACTATTACAGGAAATACCAACTACATTTGAAAAAGATGATAACTCTGTTCCCAGCAGTGTGGAAAGAGTTCTCTGACTTAGAGGCAGATGAAAGGTTGCTAAGTAGTTTGCAAGGACTGAGGACCCATAGATTTGGATATAGGAGTCATGACTTTAAATACAATTTCCAAGAATGCAACAAAGAGAGTGCCAGTGTCCTGTTTCTCTTCAATGTTTTTCTAGAAGTCTTCTGCCAATATCTGGGGTTTGTTGTGCATTGTGTGAGAGAGAAAGAATTAAATATAACATGAGTATACATGAAGTGTGTGGCATAGTAAGAATTGAATTTGTTGTTGCTTATAGAGTCCCAGGTTAACAGATCCACTTTGATATCAGTAGCCCAGAGAATTTACCATTGTTCCATGAAGACATAGATTAAAGGCTGTGAATAATTTTTCCCAAGAATTCAGTGTCCGTATCCATGTGTGCAATCTTTAGTAGCCACTTAGTAGCAGATGTGTATGTCTGTGTCTCTATGTGTCTCTGTGTGTCTCTGTGTGTCTGTCTCTCTCTCTCTCTCTCTCTCTCTCTCTCTCTCTCTCTCTCTGTGTGTGTGTGTGTGTGTGTGTGTATGTGTGCACTTTTGGAGTCAGAGAGATGAAAAAAGAAAAAAAGGCAGAAATACAGGGCAACTACTTTACTGAATGGTCTGAACCCAATCAAAGGAGAATATACATTAACCTTTTCTGTTCTATACTACTGTCAACTATTTTTGTTAATTCCCCTTCCCCCAAGGATATCTTAGAGAGTATACGGCCTTGGGGCTACAACCACTGAAACAGATTCGGGCTTTCCCGCAGGCCAGGGGAAGCCACAGCTGAAAGCGGAGGCCTACCTGGACTCTAGGCAGCTAGAAACTGTCTCTGAGCTGGGTGGATGGTTCTGAGCAGCTCAGCAGCAGTGGGTCGGCTGCTAGCCGGGAACGCCTGTGGAGAGTGGGTGCTTTCCGGGCCTAGGCGGCGGGCCCGATGGAACCCACAGCCTGTCCCAAATGGGGTGTGGGTTTCCAATATCCCGCTTCTGACACCAGATATAGTAAGAAATTACCAATACGGAGTCAGGTAGAAATATAAGGGTATTTAATAGGGAAAAGCCTTACTTACAGAGCGAACCAGCCAGCCGGTGGTAGTCTGTACAGCAAGAAACAAAGAGAAACCGAAACCAAAAACGCAGTCCCCCTACTCACTCTGACCACGCCCTCACAAACCCTCAGGTACTCTTGTAGCCAGCCCCTAAGAAGGCGTGGCTACAGCTTCCCCTACAGGATAGGACCTGTCTCTTCTCTGAGTCTCCAAGAATGACATGGAAGTGTCGAGTGGGGAACAGGGGAGTAGTATAGACAAAAGACATTTGGTATTTTAGAACTGTAATCCCCAAACAGGACTGGCTCATGTGTGCAAGTCTGATATTTTTAACTAATCAACTTAGACATTTTTATGCAGTGCCAGGCACTGGGTATGCAGGAATGAAAAACACACTTAGCTTCAAGAACTATAGTCCAGTAGGGAATATAAACACATAAAGAAATGATTTAAGTCAGTGAGCTGAAGGTTAATTGAAGTAAAAACATGGTACCATCAGAGAATTGAGGTTCAGGAAATTGTATCCACATAAACATAGAAGATTCCCTGGCTAAGTTGGCACTTGAACAACTTTAAATTAAGAACAGAAGTGGAGGGTGTTCAGGGTGTTCCCAGCAAAGGGAACAGAGGAAAAAACCAACACAGGAGTTTTAAGGTTCAATATTTTTACTGTGCCTACAGTAATTTGCATTAGTGGAAGTATGGCTAAAAGTTAAGCAGGTTGTATAAAAATTACTCAAGTTAGAAGTTTGAAATACATTAAGTGGCTCACAGGCCCTGACTTTAAGTTTAGTCATGCCTTGAATATATGTTTATTTGTTCTTTGGTTGGTTGGATGACTGTGGTTTTTGTTTTTTTAAAGACAGGGTTTCTCTGTGTAGCCCTGGCTGTCCTGGAAATCACTCTGTACAACAGGCTGGCCTCAAACTCATGGAGATCTGCTTGCCACTGCCTCTGGAGTTCTGGGATTAAAGCTGTGCACCACCACCACCCAGCATACTTGTTTTTAAAGGAGAGCTTTACTAAGCATGCAGATGAGAACATGTATCATTTTAGTAAAGTACATTAGTCTCTTCCAATATGCTTACCATATTGTTTTGATGAAACTACAACTAATTATCTGGCATATAATTCCTCCCCTTATTGTAGTCCTTCCTGATACATCAACAGCTCACTTCTTTTGGGCTGGGAAAGTGCCCCAACTTCATGCATTTTAAAAAGTTTTATGTAATTATTATGTGGTTGTTAGGAATTAAACTCAGGACCTATGGAAGAACAGCCATCTCTCCATCCAAGGTCCAGAACTTGAAAACAGATTAGATCTGAGCCCTCCTTCTTTCTTGCTTGAGCAACTCACTTAAGTTCTTTAAGAGTCAACTTTCTTATCAGTGAAATTTGATACAGAAGTCTACTTCCTAGTTCATTATGAATGTTAAAGAATAGGTGAAGTAATTGGAACCTAAAATAACTTAATAAAAGAAATGGAAATAAGTACACACATACACTCACATGCCATCACCACCACCAAACACATAACACACACACACACACACACACACACACACACACACACACACACACACACACACACACATTCTCTACCTGAGGGCTCTGTTTCCAGAATTACAATTCATAAAATCTACGATACAGCTAGTGAAGTTTTAAAAATTCTACTGATCTTTCCCTGACCATGTTAAACATCTACAGTTATTGTCTGAATGAAAGCATTAGAATCAGAAAGTGATGAGTAGTAATGAGCCTATAGCTGAAGTAGAGATTCATACAGCCAGAAACTGCTGTAATTCTGACCTGGCTCTTCTATGGTTTAAAAACCAGCAAGAGTCACATAATGTGTTGACCTGTGTGGAAAGAAATCCAGATTCTTTGATTTAAAAGCAACTGAACTGTTGCTTAAGTAAAAGTAGAAATCTGAGTAAGAGGAAAGGCTCATGTGTCACAACTTTTCTTCCTTAGGAGAAGAAATTCCTTACTACAAACCATATTGTAAATTGATACCTATTTCTGGTAATGTCCATCATTAAAAATTAATTTGTTTCAAATAAAAATGTTCTTGATAGACTAATAACCCAACTAAAGAGGAATGTGTTAATTCCTATGCTAACCCGCTTGGACTTTGTGTTCACATTTCCAGTGGTTAGATTCCAGACATATCTGTTAAATGGAAGCAAAAGAAAAACTCTCCCAAAAGAATGAACAAAGATCCAATTCTTACTATTAAAAATAGCCTACTACTCTAGTTTATCATGGTTATGAGTCTAATCTGAAAAAAATAGATGAATGTCAATAAAACGATGCAGCTGTAAATGGGTAAATTTCTTTGTTACTACTGTCATAGAAAAAATAAGGGTAAGAAGTGTTGTTCAACACACCAGAGAGATTCATGCGTATCCATGTTTCTTGTAACACTATTCACAATAGCAGGAAACAAACCTTGTATGGTGTCTGTCGACAGATGAATAGAAAAGAAAATGCCATATATACACACAGTGGAGTCCTTTCTATTCAGCCTTAAAGAAGAAATTCTGACTTTGCTAGGATATGGGTTCAACTAGAGATCATAATATTAATAAAGTAAACCAAACCCAGAAAGGCAAACACTGTATGTTTTCTCTCATGTGTGGATTTTAGAGCTCATGTATAACACAGTTTACAAGCATGAACACAAAGGAAAATAGGGAAGAACATGGAGCAGGCGGGCAGGGGTAGGTGGAGAGAGTATTGAAGTGTTTATATGGTGAAAGCATGCGAAGCAGTTGAAGTTGTCTTATGAATAATGGAATGTGCCCCAAAATACCCTCAAAGCAACAAATATACAAAGAAGTCACCAGGCTGTTGATCAATTGCAAGCACTTGCTGTTCAGCTATAAAGACATGAGTTTTGGTCATGTATTGGGTGTCTCACAATTACCTGTAACTCTAGTTCCAAGGGATCCAATACCCTCTTCTAGCCTCTATGTGAATCCATACCCGCATGTGAATATACACTGGCATAGACACATACACGTATTTTTTTTAAATAAAAGAAGTTATGTTTGAAAAGCATAGTAAGACAAATGATCAAACTGATCTCCATTAAATAATTAAAACTTCAACAAAAACACGTGTTTAAAAATAATCCTTCAAAAGTATAGACAGTAAGGAAAGATAGTTTGGAATTAGTGCAAGCCATAAGAGAACATGAAGTCCCAAGAATAAGTGCACACTGAAACCACTTCTATTTCGGTAGCATTTTCTTCTACTGATAAAAGAAATTCCTGATGTGATCACTTTGGTCATAAAAAAGCATGTCAAAAGCAAGAGGTTTCTGGTGGTAGGGAGACCAGAAAAAAAGTCTCCTCACAGTAAGACACATCCCCAGAGGACCAAACATGTGCAAAGACATCCAGAGCTAAATGTGTGCTGTACCCTGACTAGCACATCACAGTTCAAAGCAAGCTGCAGGAAAATTACAAAAATGGAAATGACCACAGGCCAGTTGCCAGGCTGATTTGCACATTCTGAAGGAGAGAATCTGAATGCAATGCTTCTGAGTAAAATAACAAACAAATGTTTTCAAAAGCAAGGAGCAAAATAAAGCTGAAGGGTCCAGAGAAACCCTGCTTGCCTGACAACCATCAGCAGTTCCACAAGAGCATTTGATATTACAATAAGAGGGACAGATTGTACTTCAACTATGCTCAAACAGTTGCAGAGATAAAGACACATGAAAATATGCATGTACAAAAGCAGAAAATGGAACTTAATAGGATGAGAAACAAGGCAACTGGGGTGAAAATTTTTGAACACAGTAAGTAAACTCAGTGGCATTACTGAGAGCCGAATGGATAGAGTTTAAGAGAAAAATTGATGAATATGGAGACAAGTGAACCTGGCATCTGGGGAGGTGTGGAGGAAAGGGAGACTGTGGTCAGGATGTATTACATGAAAGAGGAATCTATTTCAATAAAAATAAAACACATTTGAGAGACAGACAGACGGAGACAGAGAGACAGAGAGAGAGATAGAGAGAGAGAGAGAGAGAGAGAGAGAGAGAGAGAGAGAGAGAGAGAGAAGCTCAGAATCTGCAGGAGCAAGTTTAAGAGCCAGAGGGCTGAGTGTTGATGTCTAGAGGACGCTCAATCGGGTTCTCAAAATGTAAGGAAAGAGAAAGGGGGCCTGAAGCATCACGTGAAGAAACAATCAGAGAGGGGGTTCCAAAACTGATCAGATATCCCAAATAAAGATTTGAAAAGACCAATAAATTCAGAGGACGGCAGATTTTCCAGAAGATATGGGGAATTCTAAAATACTGTCTTCGAGGCCTGATCTGGCTGCTGCACCCATGACCTAACAGCAGCTGCAGCCTGGTTACCTACCCAAGACCTGCACAAGATCAAGGCACTCAGCATTCTAGTATGGATTGGGAATCAGTCCACAAGGCCCCGCCCCTAGCTGATGAGTTATTGACAGTTAATGATGGCCAGAAAAGGGATAATTATTCTTCTCTGAGATTGTGCCTGTGATCCAGTAGATGCCCCCACATGGATGCCCATATAGGACAGTTCTACTTAGACATTGATAGAATTTTAAAAACGATATGAAATTATGAGAAAGACACATTGGGGAAGATCCAGAGGGAGTTGGAGGGAAGAAATAGGAAATGGACAGGATAATATATTGCATACATAGGCGAAATTCTCAAAGAATATTTTAAAGTCAGAAGACACTCCAAATACAATGGCTGGGTATAAATAGGTACAGTTCTAAAACTTGGAACAAATATATTTCAATATTTAAAACATTAAGACCCCCCCTTTACAAAACAAAACAAACTGTTCATCTCCTCATCAGCAGGGAAAATAACACACTCACATTAATTAGAGGAAATGAATTCTCTGATGGAAGACATGGAATGCAAGGAGGAATGAGAATCAGGCACCAGGTGGCATTTATGTCCTGCTGCTCCTAGCTGTGCTCTCTGCCTTCTGCTGTTGTTCTTGAGGGATTCCCACTCTTTTGAAGTCAACTGCCTTTATTCTCTGGATAAGTTTAAGATATCTCTTTGCTTTTGTCCTGCAGTTTCATTATAATAAGATTTTTATTTATCCTATTTGAACAAGCAGTTTAGCTTTTCAATCATTTCAGGAGTGCTCCAGCAACTTTTTTCTTGAATATTTCTACTAAAAATAGTTGTATATTACATGATTAGGATGAGTAAGTGTGTATCAGTAATACATGTATATATCAAATTTTAATACATATCAAAATTATACATATTTCAAAATTTTATGAAAATAATCCAACAGGAATGGAAAAGTTGATGCCAAGGCTTTTTATGCATGGCTGTAATCCCTGACCACAGTGCTGGTACAGGAGGAGCATGAGTTAGAGACAACCATGACTTATATTGCAAAGTGCTGTCTCAAGAATTCATGCAAGTTATTTGAGTAGACATGTCACATCACCAGTGAAAATGCATGCATATGTAATATGAAGAGCTATCATTAATTATTAGGGGAATTAAAATTGAAACAAATAACACAAGTTTATAAATATGAATAAAATTGAAAGATTAAGCATATATACAGTGCTGTCAAAGAAGCAGATTTACTAGAAACTTGATACATAGCTGGAAGCAATATAAAATATAAAGAAATGGAAAACAGCTTGGCAGCTATTTTAGAATCAAGTATAAATCTTCCATGTGATAATGGACACTTTACATCTTGGCATTTTTACTCCTTGGCATTTACTCAAAATAAATGAAGCATCTGTTCATACAAATACATGTTTGTGAACATGTTGTTGATTTAAAATTTTGGACAGATTTGAAATATCTTCCTAAAGGTGAAATAGTAGCAAACTGTGGTATATCAATTCAGCATATTGCCCAGTAATAAAAAAATAAATTGTTTATTAGTAATGATACAGATAAGCCTCAAATAATTATGCAGACTGTAATGTCAGAAAAAAAAACACATGATGTATGACTCTATTTTAATGAGGTTCTAAAAATGCAATCTAACCAAGGTTGACAATAGTTAGATACTTAGTAGCCTAAACATTGAGGTGGGGGAAACATAACAAAGGACAAGAGAAAATCTAGGGAGAAATACTGATTGTAAATATTGATTGACTAATCCTCTGAGGTTAAAAACTAGCTAATAGCAAAATCTATAATAGATTAAGAGGTTTGGAGGAAGAAAGTAGTAAAATGGTTTGTCTTATATCACCCATCTCTGCAGAGTTAAAAAAGACTAATGAAAAATTTTCAGGTAGTTTAGAGTTACTTCCTGAATATTAGGATGAATTAGATGTCAGTTCATTTTATCTCATGAAGGAAATCATTCCTCTGTGTGTGTGTATGTTTAAATTAATAATTGTAATTTAGTGTTAGGAACATTAAATGCAGAAGTTGTACTTTATTAAGGGATGTCCATTTGTCAAATCAACATATCAAACATAGCTTTAGCTTTGTTTAAATTTGTCAACATTGCAATTTAATCCCAATATGTTACACTTTAAATTTTAGGAAAATAGTAATACCACCTTCCTAGAAATATATGTATAGTTTACACAGTTTTTGTTTCTTTACAAGGGTCCATACATGTTAAATAAACATACTATGTAAATGTACTACAAATTTAAGTGCAAAAACATACAAATAAAACCATTTCTTTGCTTTGTCACCTTAAGCCTCAATAAAAGTTAATTCTTATTTTAGATTTTATACATCTTAACCTCTTCAGCAACCTTATCATTTCATCTCTCTCTGCCAAACTTCTTATAATTTTTACTCATCCATCTTACAGTTTATATTTCTTAGTTTATGTCTAACATTGTTAAATATACTCTTCGTGATTCCATTTCAGTTAACATAATTTTAACGAATGGCAGTTCTAGTTGGCTGTTGGAAATCCATTAAGTCATTTTTATTGCTTCCTTTTCCCTTAAGGAAGTTTTGGTGAAGAAATGTGTTTTGTGATGAATGACTCATTGATTTAACATTGAGTGTTGTGAATTTGCAAGCTTGTTATTTCTGGTGGTGCTCACGAATGCTTTACTCAGGGGTGTGTTTAGTTTCCTTTCAGTAGTGCTAAAAGTCAATGTAAGAAGATATGTTACTCCAGAGATGTTTGGCAATGTGTTTCCATCAGGAATCATCATCAGTTGGACACCACAGCAAACTAAATTTGTAGTATAAGGATTTCTAAAATTATCAGGCAGTTTATGTCTAATATCCTATTCAAGGGTAAGCCTGTGACCACACATTTTCAAAAGCTACCCTGTGAGTTACTCTACTGCAACACAAGCTTTATGATTTCAAGCTATACAGAAGTCTCTTTTCCAAATCTCTCTTACTGTGTGTATCTATTTGTGCACACCAGGCTAATCACAGCAGAGTTGCCTCTTAGATGCATATGTCTTGGGGATTTGATTTCTGCTCCTTCACATTTTGAAGCTATCTAGATTAAAATTTACATTAGAAAATTCCTTGAGGTGAGAACAACTTTGATGTGGTTTGCCATTGCTATGATGAAATACCCTACGGTCAAAAGCAATGTGGGAAGGAAAGTATTTGTTTATAACTCTCAAGTCACACTTTATCATCATCCGGGTAAATCCAAGCAGGAACTCAAGGCAAGAACTCTAGGACTACCTGACTGTGGGATAGAACAACCCACAGTGATGTTTCCACATCAAACATCAATCAAGAAAATGTACCACAGGCTTTGTCATAGGCCAGTCTGATGAAGGCATTTTCTCAATTGACAATCTTTCTTCACAAATGGTAGCTTGTGTCAAGTTGTCAGAAACTATTTCAACTAAATAATCACTTGCTTCCTTGTCAATATTCAAATGCACTTAAAAATATGATTTACTTTTAAATTTCCAGTAATTTTTTTTCTGTTGTGTGTCACACAGGTGCGATGGTCCATGAGAATGGACTAAATAAAAGATAGGCCATTGATATAGAAAACTGAAGTTTTCAACTCATTTCAACAATTTAGAAGAATATAATGTAATACAGTTTACTAGATAACTTATTTGGGCTATGAATCTAATAAGCTGTTATATATATATATATATATATATATATATAGAATATGTTTTCAAGATGATGATAAATACTAGAATAATCATTTTGTAAGTGCCATTTTTGTCAAATATATAACATTTGACCATTTACAAACACAGTAAAGCTGTACAAAAGAAACAAGCAAATAAATTAATTTTCTTTTTAATGTCTTTCTATAGCTTGTTCCCATAGCAACACAACTCCAATCTCTAGATTTTTTCCCTGAAATACATATTTTAAAGCATACCTTAGGCATTAATTTTGTAATTAAGTCAATTGCTTTGTTGTTAAGCCAGCTGTTGCTTTTCTGCTTTCTATGATTTTTAAAAACATGTTGAGTAGACATAAAATATTGTTACAGAGCTTGTTTACAAGAAGTTAACATTGAGATCTAGTGAAATGTCAACAATGCAGTGAATGAATGACAAGCTTCTAAATATAATTGTTAGCTTTGATAAAATGATGTCAAGTTTTTACTGACAGTAACAATGGTATAATTTGTTGCACATTCTTCCCCAGTCTAAGTAAAGGCCTTTCATCAGTCAGTCACCTCTGACTGACTAATATGGAAATGATGACAATTGAATACTTCAAAACAACTCATATACAAATAAAGCTGGGGTGCTGTAGTGACATGCATAAGGGATAGCACCCTAAACCATGATTTCTTGTTTTCTCTTTTTTATATTTCTGTCTGTCTGTGTGGGTAGGAGAGAGTAGCAGATGTCTCTGTGTTTATGTATATGTATGTGTTCACACATGAAGAGGTTAATACAGGTTGACATTCGTGTCTTCTCACTGGCCCCTGCATGATCTGGGGAGAACATTGCTCACTAATTCAGGAAGCAAGCCCCAGGGACCCTGCTGTCTCTAGCTCCACAGTATTGGGTTCACAGGTGAGTACCAAAGTGTCCAGATTTTTATATAGGGGCTAAAGATTGGCACTCAGGTATTGATGCTTGTACAGTAGGCACTTTACCTACAGAAGCATTTCCCCAGTGCATTTCCTTCCTTCCCTTTCCTCATTTAACCCACAGTTATAAAAACTAACAAAAATCATTCAATTTTTTAATATGTTTGTTTCTTTTTCCTCATTAGTCATATAATTTAATTTATCCTAGATTCCTCTAAATTAACCTAAAAAGATCAAAGTTATGTGAATTATCATTCGTGTGTGTGTGTGTGTGTGTGTGTGTGTGTGTGTGTGTGTGTGTGTGTGTAAAGCCACATCCTCCTACATATAAAGATACAACAGCCTATTCACCATTTTAAAATGTAACACATCCCAGGTGGGTAGTCAGAATAGAATAAAAGTAGAGGACCCTGATACAAATCAATTCAGATCCTGGTAAAAATAGAGCCACAGACAAGTTGTTGAACATTTGCAATATCAAGGTTTTATTTTTCCAGGAAAACAGAGATAGGCATTGAATAATTACAAAACTGTTAGGATGGCTGGTAACCAGACTCATGGAAGTCATCACCAGAGTGATGGTTTATCAACTTGACAGGATCTAGAGTTACCTAGGAGACAGGTCTCTGAGAATATCTGTGAGGGACCATCTCAATTAGATTAGTTATGTTTAGAAGACACACCCTAAGTGTGAGTGGCTGTATTCAATGGGCTCTAGTCCTTGACTCAATAAAAGATAGACGTTGCCTTAAGCATTAGTATTAACCCTCTATGCTTCCCAACTGTGTGTGCAATGTAACCAGCTGCCTAAATTTCATGCAACCATGACTTCTCTGAAATAACAGAGTGTTACCATGAACTATAACCAAAAATAAACACTTCCTTCCTTAAGTTGATTTTTTTCAGGGCTTATATCACACAGACAAGAAAAGTAATAAATAGAGTCAGTATTCAATCAGGAGGAACATGGGAAGCCACTACTTCAGAAAACAGATTTATGAGATCGTTCATGCTCCTCTCTCATCTCTGATGGTCATGTGCCTGGTGACTTCTAAGCTTCACACTGGGAATAATGTCTCCCTTTTAGTCCCCAAGGTGTGGGGAAAGAGAAGCAGAAAAAAATGTTGTCAAATTGACCACAGAAATTATAGCATACTCTATATGCCTCCAAGTGTTTAAATGTGAAAACCAGGTCTACAGTCAATCAGGATGAGACACTGAACTCCTGCTCCAATAGTCTCCTTTGCATAGAATCCTCAGAAGTTAGAAGAAGGGTATATATGCATAACCATCTATTCATATACAATTATGTAAATGGATACATATAGAATTATATAGTTCTAGACAATGTATAGCGTGACAGAAACATTAAAAGAGGGAAAGCAGATGGAATGAAGTTGATAACAGCTGTGACAAACACAGCTCAGAGAAATGTAGGAAAATATGACTGCTAAGACTGAAAACAGAATCTAAATTGGATTTAGGGGAAAGCAGAAATGTATTCCAGAAAATCATTCAAATTAATTAGTTAAAGAACTAAATTCAGGGAAATGAGAGAGGACCTATTCACCCTGCCACGCACAACACATAGCAAGTCTGTGATGTGTTTTTATCATTTCATTTGAAAATAAGAGGTTGTTGTTTTAATTATCACTTTAAAAATAATTTTTGTAATTTAATGAATTGTCCTTGTATGGTTTGATTTTTATTAGTTGTTTAGGTCATTATAGAAAATGAGAGGTATTTTTATAGCACTTTTCATGAATATCTGGAATTTTATGTTACATTTGCTTATTCTTTTCCCTGGTCTCCAATTCCTCTCTCTTTCTGGTGCCCTTCTCCCCTTTTTATAGCCCTTCCTTCTGCTTCTATACCACATGTATTCCATCACTCTCTTACCCTTCCTCCAAATTTCTCTTCCTATCTTCCAATGGTCCCCTTTATCCTCTCAGCAAGCATACACACACACACACACACACACACACACACACACACACACACACACACAATTTAAAGTCTACATATAAGAGAAAACATGCAATATTTACCATCAAACGTGGCCTATTTCACTTAACAGATGGTCCCTGACTTCAATCTATATTCCTGTAAATTCATGTTTTCTTTATAGCTGAAGATTTCCACTATGTATAAATACTACATTTTTAATCTCTTCATCTGCTGATGGTTAGTCAGTAATAAACATTAATAAATAAATGTCTCTGTAATATGTTGACTTAGAGTCCTGTAAGTATAATATCCAGGAATAGCACTGTTACTGGAGATTTTAGGGTCAAAGTCTGGGCTTTAACAGCCCTAACAAACTTGATTCACATTTGTTATCCATATGACAGCTAAGGTGACAAGTAATAATAAAAGACAGAGAAATGATAATCATTAGTTTGGCCATATTGGATGGTAAGAAAGCAAAACCAGATGTTCAGTGACCTCAAGTTTAACAGGGATACGGATAGAAGAGAAAGGTTTAAAAAGAGGGCAAGAGGTATGCATAACTAAGAAGTCTTCATCATAATGTAGTCCTACCTATCAGTGACATGAAGGTGAGGATGTAATGACTTCACTAGACCCAATATAAAATGATAAATAGGTGCTTATAGGGGAACACATACAGAAAAATAAAAGAACCACAAGAGAGTTTCTCTGCCCTTCCTACTGGATCAGATCCTCTGAGCCACCAGAAAGAGCATGCCAAGGAAAGCCATGCCTCAGGCTTCCTCTTTCCACTTCCATTTGCCTGAGGCCATGCCCAAGGAGTGTGGTCACCCTTACAAGTTCACTGCAAGACCGCTACAGTGACATATAATAGTCCTGGATGCAATCACTCCTCTAAGGTAGTCTTAAAAGCTGTGTAAATTATATTTCTGGGGAAAAAGTTTCTCCTGGAGCTTGCTCCAGCATTTAACTTCCCCCCTCCCCAAGTTTGAGAGTCCTAGAGTGATCCCAACTCCATCCAAACTATCATTTCAACAGTCTATAGCCTCAGGAAGCAGAATGCCCATCCTGATTTACTCAGCTCCAGCCATGATGGTTACAGTATGACAGGATCATCCGGAAGCTCAAGAATCTGTTTTATGAGGAACCTCCACACTGACTTCCACAGGGTATACACTAGTTTACTCCCATACCAGCAGGTTTTAAAAGAAAGATTCTTCTTTTTGTTCTTTCCTTTCAGTTTTAATTTCTTTTATTTTTGAGATTATAATATAATCACATCATTTCACACCTTGGTGGTCTGTATAATGTTACTTGTATGTGTGTTTTCAGTTCTAACCATTTAGTACCCAAGAACTCTTCACTTCCCACATCCTCGCCAGCATTTGCTGTGATTTTTTTTAATTTTTAAAGAGTGTGTGTGTGTGTGTGTGTGTGTGTGTGTGTGTGTGTGTGTGTGTGTGTGTGTGTGTGTGTGTGTGTTGTAGTTTGTTGTGAGCTCTTTGGGTCCTGGGTACCAAACTTGTGTCTTCCACAAGAACAGTCCATTCTCTTAAACACCAACTCACTTCTCCAGCCTTATTTGTTTTCCTGATGATAGATGTTTTGAGCAGGGAGAGCTGGAATCTCAGTGCAGTTTTAATTTGTATCTTCTATCATGGCTAGAGACATTGAGCAATTTAACACATTTTTATTGACCATTTGTATTTTTCTTTTGAGAACAGTCTCTTCAATTAATTAGCTTGTTTATTGACTGGATGACTTGTTTTTCTAATATACAATTCATACAGATAAGAGTCTCCCAAACAATTTGGACTATTGCCATTGTCTGTAGTTATCCTCCAGAACTTGAAGTTGAGATCTTATTGCTGAAGATACTATGCACTTCTGACACAAAATTCAGAGGAGCTGAGTTAGAACTGACCTGGAAGCATCTCCCTAAGGACTAGCTCTCATAGTGTCTGAAGGTGCTGTGCAGGCTGCCTATCGAGAAAAGGCAATTAGGTCCTACCAGTTGTAAAGTCTATGAATCACAACAGTGATTATCAAAGTAAGGTATATCCAAGGATGCAATAGTGGCACTTACATATATGGGTAACCAACAATTGTGTCTTTGAATTTATGGTTCATTCAATAAGAGGAGATTCATGCTTGATACCATAAAACTAGCCATTTACCAGAGATTAGAGTTGTCATAGACCCTAGATGAAAATCTACTATTGCCATTTTGCTAATCTAACACAATTTCTAACTATATTCTAAATAAATATTCTCATGCCCACAGATTACTATAGTATTCACTCTTCATCAAATAAACTTCTGTTGCAACAGATGAGGACTATTACAGAGCTCCATTATTGGTCAAAATGCAGACAATAAGTGACTCTGGGTTCCAAAACCCAATTGATACAGTTGTAGCTCAACTCCCACATTGTAAGTAAAGGAAAATTGCAGAAGAGGGGATGGAAATGCTGCATTTACAAGGGTTTGAGACACCTAATGTGGGAGCTAGAAACTGAACCTTGGTTCTCAGCAAGACCAGTAAGTGCTGCTGCTAATCACTGATTATCTCTCCAGCCCCCTTCTCTGATTGTTTTAATATGAGTATTTATAACTATAAATATTATATTAGAACTGCTTTAGCTGTGACTGGATTCTGGTAAATTGTACTTTCATTTTCATTTTTAATTCTAGGTGCTTTTGAAATTCCCTCCTTTATTATTCTAATAACTACGTGACTGAGTATCCCTTATTCAGCCTCCAATTACTTGTGTAGTTTCTATTGAGTTCTAGTTTTAGTCCAATATGATCTGGTAAGATACAAGAAATGATTTTTATTTTTTCCATATTTGTTAAGAACTGCTTTTGGGCTTATCATGTCTTGTGAGTAAGGATTACATGAGAAGAATGTGTGTTCTATATCTATTGGATGAAATAATAAAATATGTACTTTGCTTTATTAGTATTGGTGGTTTGATAGAATTCAACAGTAAATGCATCCAGACCTGGGCTTTTCTTTGTTAGTATAATTTTTAATTGCTCCCATCTTATTTCTTGTTGTGAATCTCTTAAATTTTCTTATGTCTTCTTGACTTGATTTTCATAGCTCTTTTGAACTTATGAATCTATTCATTTTCTTGATTTTTCTAATTTTTTGGAATATACTTTCAAAGTACTTCATAATCTTGTAGATTTCATAAGAATCCCTTATAACTGTCTCTCATTTTTCATTTTAATAATTGGCATCTTTCTCTCATTTAGTTAGTTCTGATAGAAGTTTTTCAATCTTAATTTTTCAAAACTAACATTTTGTTTGACTGATTCTACATAAATCATTTTCTTTGTCTACATTTCATTAATTTCTGTCTTGTTATTTCTTCCCACCTGATATTTTGGGGGATCTCTGTGATTTTTTATTAAAATCATTTTGTTTTGTATTGTAGCCTGTAATAAAGTACTTAAAAGTCTGACCTCAGAGGTTCAGTGTGAAGGGTACAAAGATGTCGAGAAGGAACATAGCAATGGATGTCCAATGAAAACCCAAGCTCAGCTTAAGGTTGAGATCACTGGTGATGAGGGTGTTAGAAAATTTCATTCAATAAATACCAACATATGTGTGAACATGGAAACAAGTATCTAGCCACCTTGGATGGTAAGGTCCATCCCTCAGTGTTTTATCCCAAAAGAAGACTTACAAAGCTTAGCACATGAGATATGAGATACCTGTCAAGAAGCAATTTGAAGGATGGAGAGTCGGCTATTGTATATTGTCTGGACTCATTGTGTCATCATAAGTCTCTTACTTGATATCAACAGTTATTTGGGAAAACTCACATCTGGCATAGAGATCTTGCATAGGTGTGTGAAAATCTCCTCTATTTTATATGGCTAAAAATGGATATAAAAGGCAGGAAAGTTGAGGGAGAAATGTGTTATCTTTTACTAAAAGAACAATCTTCAGTGCCATGACATCTCTGCCAAAACTATGACTTTGAGAAACCTTTCCTCTGACTTGAGTGGAATTTATTACTTTGCCAGCTATTTCCCATCTAGGGCTGTCAGTTTGAGCATGACTTGGAACTTTCCTTGTCAATGGCTTTCTTACATAAGAAACATGACCTGTGAGAAAAATGAAGTTGGAACCTGGGTCCAACAGAGCATTTTAGTAGACAACTGTCTTGTGGCTCTAGGAAGGAAGAATGTGTATGCAACCTTATTTTCTAGCTAAAAAGAACATGTACCTCATCTTTGGGATGCTGGAGGAGATAGTCAGGCATTGTGGTTACAAAAGTTAAAAGTTTGTCTTCATTTTTAGCCCTGCATATTTAGTAGTACTGAAATACACCTCTTTCAAATATGACAATTCAATGTTCAGGAGTGAAATTTTGTTTGTTAACATAACTCCATTCCTTTTCAAGTAGACTCAGAATAAGTCGTATTTAAAATATCTTTTAAAAAATTGTGACTTCAAAATATGTTACATTGCTTTAAGTACTGATTACATAATTTAACAAAGCTCACCTTACTTTAAAGTTTTAAAAGCTTTATACAAGTGATTTAAGAGTTACTTGTGAAGAAAGTTTAGCAATTCAACTGAAAGGATTGCATACTTTTTTCCCTGAACTATTTGGGTAATTTTAACATAATTCAAATTATTGTCTAAGAGCAAAGTCATAATACACTCTTGAAGACACATTAAGTTCATGTAAGAAAGTTTGGCACACACTTTAGAGTTTAACTGACTCTTAACACTATTTCAAGTTATCTACCATAATAATTGTCAATGATTTTCTTCAAATTAGATACAAAGTAGAGAGATATAAAGAGACATGGCCTTAGGGGCATAGAAAAAAAAGAGACATAACTTTTGCTTTCTATAGCTGTAAAATATTAATCATCCTAGAAACAGGTAACAAGAGAAGATTGAGATGAAAGAATTTTCTTTGTGGGAAATTTTGATAGTTTGAATGTAATTGGCCTCCATAATCATAAGGAGTGGGCTATATTAGGAAGTGTGGCTTTTTTTGGAGTGGGTATGGCCTTGTTAGAGGAAGTGTGTCATTGTGGGGACTGGCTCTGAGGTTTCCTATGCTTAAGATATTACCCAGTGTCTCAGTCAACTTCCTGTTGCCTGCAAGATGTATGATTCTCAGCTACTTCTCTAGCGCCATGTCTGCCTGTGCGATGCTATGCTCCCCACCATGATGATTATGTACTGAACATCTGAAACTATAAGCAAGCCACCCCAATTAAATGCTTTCCTTAGAAGAGTTGCTGTGATCATGGTGTCCCTTCACAGCAACAGAAATCCTAACTAAGACAGAAATGCATTTTTAAAAGATGGAAAGAAACACAAGGGAAGGCTCGGGTAGGCTTCAAACTATGGTGCTAACCTGACCTCAAGGAAAGGGGAAAGGAGAGAAAACAGGGTGTATGAAACCTAAATTGCAGTGCATCTAGGAAAACTTCACCACAATCTCTGAGTGGTGAGAAATACTGAGGCAAGGCTCATCCAGAGAACACATACTTTTTATTGTATGACTAAGGATTCCTTTCTATCACCCCCAGATCAATGACTGGCTCAGATCATCCACAGGAAATGGGGCAGAAGCTGTGAGGTATAGCTGGCTATAATTCAATTTCTGTGTAATTGTATGTCCTCTTCTGCTCATGCAGACATTTGCTCACACACACAGCACATGCACATGTGCATGCATACACACACAAAAATAATAATAATGTAAAAATTCCTTAAATTAGTAAACAATCTCTTAGCCTGACATCTATGTCTTTGTCTAAGTCTTTACTTTTTATTGATAAGGCAACTGAAGAACAGTATCTATATTTCTCATGGCAATGTGTTTCTTCTTTTAAATACATATCTATACTATGCTTTCTAGATGACAGAATGCATAAATACTTAATGAAGTATCTTATTTAATCAATCTATGAAGTACATGCTAGTGCCTTATACTTTGAACAATAAGTTGAAATTCAGAAATATTTAATAGTTGGTTAATGACATAGTGTTAAAAGTAATCAAGTTGATATCAGGCAATTGTCAAGTTTTCAGATCTCAAACATTTATTCACTGTCCCTGGTTTTCTTAAACCAGGCATATAAGAATTGTCAGAGACAGCTATCTTCATTTACAGGGTCTGCAAGTATAGGCACATATTTTTTCCTTCATTTCAATAGAAGAAAGAATAAGGATTAGCTTGATGAACACCTTAAAATTGGCTGTTAACAGATAAATCCAGTGTTCATGTTTTCATGACAATTAAAACCAATAACACACTAAGACCTCATGAGGGGGGACCAAGCTGACAGATGACTGTGGAGCAGAGAAAATCTGGGATATCTGAATTACTCTATAACAAATGTTGGTAGAGCTGTGTCCATTCTAAAGGATGTGTGCAGTAGCTATAGCTCATGAAAGTTATCATCAGCCTCTGAAAAAAATCTATAATTCTGATGAATTGCTGTGTCATTGAGGGCCCAGACAGAAGACAGATAGCATAGTCAAGGAAGAAACAGAGGGCAATTTAATAAAGAGACTACTTCAAGAGGTTGAACAAGGCTAACAGAAATTCAAGAGAGATGGAATAGTGCCCCAGGGTAAGAAATGGTGAGAACCTTTGTGGAGCTGGAGAGGTAACTGTTACAGCACTCCAGAAAGAGAGAAAGCTATAATGTTTAGTAAAGGGTTACTACCAGGACTGAGAGACCTGGCAGAAGACTACAGAAGAATTAATGTCCTACCCTTACTAACAGATTCATAGATCATCAATGTCTTAATAGTAAAAATAAAAACCCAAAGAAAAACCTGTTGTTGCAGTTTGTGGAGGGCAGCTTCCTTGGAAACTGCACATTAGGACAGAGGATGCTGACAAGCCAACCTAATAGAGCAAATAGAAACATCCAGCCATGTGATTACTCAATGATGCATCTGTTTGCCCCATAATAACATCTAAATGCATTCTTTTTAAAAATCTTCATTATTAATGAATAAATCTCAGGTACCTATTTCTTTCTAGTATTATGAAGAGCTAATGCAGCAGGTAGAAAATATTATGTTTTTTCTAAGGCAAAGCCACAGTGATGGTTCTAGGTTGCTCTGGTATGGGATAGTCAGGATCACCATTACCGTGGCAAGTGGACAAGTTTTATAAAGTCCCTTTCCCTCCATTGATGAGTTCTAGTATTCTCTTAATGTCACTAATCTAACATTGCAATTCTACTGCAAACCTGGTCAAATGCTCATGGCTAAAGAAGTCATGGTTCTTAGTGGAGAAGCTACTGGTGGTGCCTTGCTGAACGATTTGCTTCTTGGATTACCTTCTTAATATTAATGCTCATGCCTATAAATTAGTGATGGATGCTATCAGGGTTGGCCAGAAAATTTCATTTTTGAAGTTAGCTAATGTAGAGAATTTTAATTTGTCAAAATGATGACAGTAGGAGATATCTATTCAACCCCTCCAAGCTTCTGAACCTTTTGGAAGAGGAAACAGAACAAATGAAAGAGTTGAAAGAAAGGATGGAGTGTTACTGAACACTCTCTTCCAGTTAGGACACAGCTATTGTGCCCTTGAGTCCTAAGAAACTGTGATGATCTGCAAAACCCCTACACAAGATGAGTCTATCAAAATTCCATCACGGTCAAGGAGGGGAACACAAGATACCCACCCATCTCTGAAAACTCATAGGCAGTTAATGGGTGTGAGGAGGAAGGGAGAACTAGTTTCTTTTCTGCTGTGGCCACTGGTAAATTGCCTGTACTTCATTAAATAATCCCTCATTGGTGCTCTGTAAGTAATGCTAATTAAACTCATTGATTCACTAGAAAAAAAAGTAAAGAAAAGAAAAAGGAGGAGGAGAAGGTGAGAGTAGAAGAGGAACTAATTAATAAGAGGCAGGAGATCAGTAGGTTAGTGGGAGAGGGACAATAGATGATAATGGGAGTAAATGTGATCAAAATGCATAAAATGTATATAGGAAAATGTTATAATGAAGCACATTACCATGTGTAATTAATATATGCTAATAAAAGCTTTAAAGTGCAACTAAATATACAGCTGTTCAGGTGCAAACAACTTTCTGTTTAGCCATCTAGAGACCCTAGAAATTTAAATCCTGAAGAAGGTTAAAGGAAGATCTCATTTGCCAAACATCAGCAACTGTGTGGAAGAGAGATTAAGTTGCTTTTGTGGGGCTCCAGTTGACAAAATCAGGAGCAGTATATTGACAGTCACAAATGCCTTAATTCACTGTACATAACTTATGAGAACCGAGAGATGCCCTTGAGTAGAAAGTCTTGTCTTGAACTTGAAGGGTGAAAAAGAGCATGTAGCTCAGTATTGCTGAAACTTTTCTGGAAAAGATTTCAGTTGTATTCAAAGTTCTCTAATTTTCTGTGTTCTGCAACTGGATAACAAATACAGAAACTTTTGGATTGGAAGCCTGGGGTAAGGAAGGAATGAGTTTTAGATTTCACAAAAAGAAGAGAGAATTTTTTATATTAGAGGAGAGCAAGAAAAGAGATTACCTTAATAGTGGGAGCTGTAGGGGAAATCCTAACCGTGCCGGCTTGGGGCTGGAAACAGGTGTTCCTGACCACGCCCACTTGGGCACTTGTCTCCAGCCCCAAGCAGGAATGGTTTGGATTTCCCATACAGGGAGCCATTATAGGTTTAAAGAGAAAATTGGCACTAGGGAAATGTCCAAAGATCCACAAGGATGACCCTCCCTAAGAATCTAAGCAATAGTTGGAGAGGCTATCTTAAATGCCCTTCCCCTATAATGAGATTGATGACTACCTTAAATGCCATCCTAGAGCCTTCACCCAGTAGCTGATGGAAGCAGAAGCAGAGACCCACAGCTAAGCACTGAGCCAAACTCCTGGAATCCAGTTGGAGAGAGAGAGAAGGGATGAGCAAAGAGTCAAGACCATGCTGGAGAAACCCACAGAAACAGCTGACCTGACCAAGTGAGAACACATGGATCCTAGTCATAAAGCTGGGGAACAGCATTGGACAGAACCAAGCCCTCTGAATGTGGGTGTCAGTTAGGAGGACTGGGCAGTCGATGGGACCTCTGACAGTGGAACAATTATTTATCCATAGTGCACAAATGGTCTTTGGGAGCCCATTCCCTATGGAGGGATACTCTTAGCCTAGATACACGGGAGAGGGCCTAGGTCAGCTCCAAGTGATGTAACAGACTTTGATGATCCCCCATTGAAGGCCTCACGCTCCATGGGGCGTGGGTGGGGTGTGGTATGTGGCGGCCAGGTGGGGGGCATGGGAGGATGGAAGGGAGAGTGAACTGGGATTGATATGTAAACTATGATTGCTTCTAAATTAAGTAAATAAATAGAAAAATAAGAAGAAGAAGAGAGAATTATAGCTCTGAGTGTATGTGATGGAGCACAACGAAAGAACCCAATGAGGAAAGAATATAAAAGTCCACAAAACAGCAATGGAGAAAATGTTTTCTGAGAGACAGCAAACAATGTGGAAAGGATAAGTTCTGGAAGTTTCTTTACCTAAAACACTTGAAGAAATCACTTGGCACCATTTCTCTCAGTTGCCTTTTATTGTATTTGATACCTGATTAAAGCCCAGACAAAATATGGGTTTTGATGTCAATCTACTTAAATCAGCATTCAGAAGCCGAGTGACAGCAGATTACCTGCTTTGCACTGCATTAAAAGCATCCAGTAATTCCTGTGAGAACTGTCAAGGATCTAACCATGGAAGTTAGAGTTGTGATTTCTAAGCAGCATGTGTTAATTGTTCAATGTCTTTATTTTCTCCAGTGGGTAGCCCTCTCATACTGCACAACCTACTACATACATGAGTCCACACTCTTCCTTACTGATAATTTTTTTCCTCTGTCACTTTTTTGATGGTTTGAAACAATTTAATTTTTTTAAGATAAATGTTTTTTTTTTCATAGAGTATATTCTGGTTATGGTTTTCCCTCCCCTTACTCCTGCAAATCATCCACTTTTTTCACCCACTGAAATCTACACCTCTCTCTCTCTCTCTCTCTCTCTCTCTCTCTCTCTCTCTCTCTCTCTCTCAATAGAATACAAACAGCCATATACAAATACAACAATAATTAACAAACTGTAGAAATGATCCTTGAAAGCTACTTTAAAATGCCCTCCCCTGATAATGAGATTGATGACTAACTTATATGCCATCCTAGAGCCTTCATCCAGCAGCTGATGGAAGTAGAAGCAGACACCCACAGCTAAACAGTGAACTGAACTGGAATCCAGTTGCAGAGAGGGATGAGTGATGAGCACAGGGGTCAAGACCAGGCTGGTGAAACCCACAGAAACAGCTGATTTGAACAAGGGGGAGCTCATGGACCCCAGACTGATAGCCAGGATACCAGCATGGGACTGATTCAGACCCCATGAACGTGGGTGTCAGTGAGGAGGCCTCAGAAATCTGTGGGGCCTCTTGTAGTAGATCAGCACTTATCGCTAGCATAGACTTTGGGAGCCCATTCCACATAGAGGGATACTCTCTCAGCCTAGACTCGTGGGGGTGGGCCTAGGCCCTATCCCAAAGGATATGAAAGACTCTGAAGACCCCCCCCATGGAAGGCCTCACCCTCCCTGGGGAGCAGAAAGGGTATGGGACAGGTAGGGTGTTAATTGCGGGGGGGGGGGAGGGGGAGGCAGGAGAGGAAGGGAGGGAGAGGGAATTGGGATTGACATGTAAAACAATCTTGTTTCTAATTTAAATAAAATTAATAAAATAAAATGAAAAAATTAAATAGAGTAAGATAAAACAAAAAACAAACAAACCGAAGAAAACTGCTAAAGAAAAATCTCAAAAAATACAACAGTTCTTTGCCACTTTAAATAGCAGTGTCTTGACCAATTGTTAACCGGTCACAAATTTTTAATGCCATGGGGTATTAGATAAGTAGTTTGAATTTTGTATGAAAGTTTACAGACATTGTCTCTTCTTTTGTGGACACCTAGGGTAGGAAAGTGGCAATAATCATTGTACAAAGATGAGAGGAATACACAAGGTGTATATTTATGGTCAAATGGAGTAACTCATTAAAGAATCAAGAAAAGGAGTATTGACTCTGAGCCCTGAATGAAGGTCAGAATTACCTCTGATAGAAACAGCGTATGGAGGTAAATGATGCTTAAGAAACACAACAGTCTGAAATAATTGCTAGAGTCGCCACTTTTTCAGCATCCCTGGGAGCCTCTGGTGCCCTCATCCAAGTTTTGTTAGCAAACATCCCTGAACAATTAGTCCAATCACACTGACTAAGTCTCCATTAATTTGTTCCCAAAGAAGACACCTGACAGTTCTTTAGGCCAGCTGACTTGGTGGGAGACTATTCTTCTGAATGTTTAAGATCACAGAGAGTTAGCTAAATAGTAAGGTTTGAGCTGCCAAGATGCTATTTATTTATGTAGGTTTCAGAGATGAGTGCACAGAAGGACATGTCAGAACCCTGCTGGAAATGCAGCCTGAGAAAATAATTAAATAAATGAAAATGACTCTAAGTTGGAAAACTCAAGAGTGTCAGAACATGGAGGTTCAATGAAACAAAGAAAATTATCAACAAAATGACAGCAACAAAAAACAAATATATTGTCTGTCTCCCTTGTATAAATGTCTCAGGGTGTAACTGGTTCCACTGGAGTGCACTTATTTAATCAATCAAGTTGTGAAAAACATTGCAATCAATTTTTAAAAGCTTGCTATGACAAGTGTCTAGTCCCCAAGGCCAGACCTCAGATTAGAATTTTTTGTTCTTTCAAGCACTATGAGCTTCCAAAGCCACCTGCTTGTTGACGATGGCTTGGCAGAACAAGCTTTTACTGCTTTTTATCTTATCTCTAGCCCAAAGGCTAATACAGATGTGGTTACAATGCAGTCTTTTAGAGCTGTCAAATACACCGGCTACTTAAGAAAACCACACATCAAGCCCTATGGAGATTAGTCATTATTTGACAGAACAGGTCTCTGTACAGTACTCCAGGCTGTTCAAACATGGCTGCCTGCTGGTATGTGAGTGACCTTCAAGCATGGCTAATTATGGAGTACAGGCAATGCTGTGCTGAGGGCTCGGTCGGTGTTCATCATTACCATTCAGTCTTCTCAATATCCCAGGCAGATATGACCATCAGCCACAAAAGAAAACCAGTGTCATGGTGGTTAAGATTACAATTTTTAAGTTGGAGTTGACCTACTAATAGGGAAAGAGAGATAACTAAGTACACACACACACACACACACACACACACACACACACACACACACACACATTTCCATTAAGAACTATTGATTATTTAACCAATTCTCTATTTTGAACTTGGGCAAATCAAGAAAATGAGCAAGACTCAGTGGACGAGACTGTAAGGAAAGAGTTGAGTTAGTGGAGGAAGGACAGCCAAAGCTAGCAAGCAAAGAATGTTTGAAGTATATTTTTACTTAGAGTTTTGAGATTACACTATAATTACATCATGTATATGTATATATATATATTCCTAAATATAAGCTCCTCAGTTTGCACAGTGTTACTTGTGTGACAAGCACAAGTGAACAAGTGTAGCAAATACAGCTGGTGCACTAAGGAATGCTGATTGTGAGAGAAATGTTCTTCCCTAAGGAAAAGCATACCAATTGACTATCCAATCCCAAATAGTTTGCACTCAAAACATTCATACAAGTAACATACAGACCAAGCATGCTGTATATAGGAATCTATGTATATACATATGCATATATGCAGGTAATAACAATTAATGAACAAAGAGGCCATGACTTTGAAAGAAGGCAAGAAAGGGTATGTGGGAGGGCTTGGAGGGAGGAAAGGGAAGGAGGAATGGTATAATTATATTATAATCTCAAAAAACTTAGAAAAGATGAATAAAACCTAGTTGGACTGTAATGTGGTGAATAACTGATGTGAAATCCGTCAGGTTAGGATAACTTTTAATAGATAAATGCCAGCCAACAGCAAGCCAGAGCATGCCAAAGCAGCAAGGCAAGAGCGAGCTCCCATGTGCCTTGTCTGTCCCTTTAAAACCTCTCCCACATCATCCTGACATCACCTAGACCACACCCTGATGGGCGTGGTGGGGCACACCTGTAGCCACTCCTTAGGAGGTGTGGTTACGGTGTCTCCCTACAGGACTGTATCTAAGATAAAATGAGAGAAGAACAAAAGCATAAGGGATCAAAATGTCTATACCTGTTTCTACTCCCATGAGCAGCTTCCAAGTGTCATTGCTATTAGCAATTAACTATTTGACTTAAAAAATCCAAGCATTTCTGCATATGCCTATGACGGAAAAATGTCTCCAAGTCACTGGTTCCTTACCAATCAGGACCCTCTTTACCTAGACTCAAGCTTCAACTTTGAATAATGTCCTGTTTTCTTCCTATTCTTTAGTCATTAATTACAGGAACCCAATTACTCCCTAGCAGTAATCAAATCCCTTTAAGTCGTTTATCTTCTCAGAGCTGGACCTTTTCTGCATGCTGATTAATTTTGTGTGCAACACTATGAAACCACTTCACTGTGAGGCTATCTAGATTAGAATGGCACCTGCTACATCTTTCAATCCTGCCTGGTTAGACTGTTGCTAACACAATCCTATCTACTGAAACTGAGGATATGTTTCCTTTTAGATTTCCAATGCAAGTCACAGTACCTAGTCTAGGTACAATCCCAGAGTCAATTTCAGTACCTAATATAATCTTAGTCTGTGAGAGAGTGGATGCATTTAATAATTGAAATCCCTCTAAATATCAAAAAGAATACACTACATTGAATTGGTTAAGATTTTATTTTTAAGTGTGTGTATATGTGTTGTGCAACACACACACACACACACATACACACACACACACCACACATTGAGTAGCCTGTGTAAAATGAGAGAGTGTCATATTCCCTGGAGTTGGAATTACAGAATGTTGTGCGTGACTCAGAGTGCATGCTGGAAACTGAATTTGGGCCTTCTGTAAGAGAAATACAGCTAAGTGGTCTCTCTAGTCCTACATTGATTTTTTTTTTTTTTTAGTTCTCCTTTCCCTCAAGACTCTTGCATTGATAGGAATGCTTTTATATAACTATATAACAGACACTTAGTAACTTGTACCAGACTAATATTGTTTAGCCTTTATTTTGTTTTGCACAAGAAAGTGGGACCTCTATTGTGTGCAGAATCAAATACACATTATGCAAATCTGTGATTCTAGAGGCAGCTGCCTAATTAGTAGGTTTCCCCCTCTCTTCCAAGTGCTAAGCATGAGAATAACTTATGGATGGGTTGTAAAGTTGGACAAAATTTTGTTGCACTTGGGACATGGAAAGTAATCTGTAAATATCTCATGTTTATTTAGTCTAAATCTAGGCAGAATTTGTTACGAGATTCCCTACTGCTGTTCTTTCTCCTGGGCCAGACACCTATTAAAACTGTTTCAATGGCTGAATTTCTGTCATTATTGGACAAGTCATGGCAGAGGGTAAAAACAACAATAAAGATTTGCATGAGCTATGTTATTAACCCAGATATGGCAGCTCTTCATCCAGGGAAATAATTACTAAGCAGCCCTAGTAGGATCTTTAGAAGGTGGGAGCTCAGGGATTGATCGATCATGAGCAATCCAGCTGCTTGGAAAGGAGTGTCTGAGCCTGCTTCCACTGACTGTAGTGCTGGGATGAAGGATGGGAACTTAAAGTCTCATCACTTTTCTAATGAGGCCATGGCCTCACCCTCTCTAGCAGCTTCACAGCATCTCCCCTTTGGGATTCACTCCTGCAGAGATGTGAGAATTTCATTTGCAGACCTTTGTTGTGTCTTCCAATACTTTGGACACTCACAAAGTACTTCCTTGGGGTAGAATGGCATCTGGTCATGTAAGGCTTTATTGAAACCTTCTGTTTTATCTTAGTTTTATTCATTTGGCTCTACTTAATCTTTCACCTTTCTTAATGTAAAAGAGTGAAAAGGTAAATGGTTGAGCAAAGTTCTTGACATAAATACAGAAGACTCAAAAGCCTGTTGTGTCTGTGATCTCAGCATGGGTTAGTTTTATTTGGGACATGGGTGTTCCAGAGTTAACTTTGATGAAGCAATCAGAAGCCAGCCAGAAATAATAGGGTCATGCCGCTCCAAACCTGCACCCTTAGAAGGGCTACAGAGTATGACATATCCCTTTAGGAACTGGCAGTACAAAACCTACCTTGACTTTTATAAAAGAAATTAAGAACTTTTAAAGACTAGTAGTAGAGATACAGAAAACTGGATAGTAGAGTTCCCATTTTTGCAAACCCAGTTTCTCCTGATAGTGACATCTTGGGTTAGTTCTAACAAAAAAATTTTTGGACTAAACTACTCTGGCTCCTCTATGCATTCTTCTCAAGTAACTGCTGACTTAAACATCATTGTCTATCTTTATTCGGCCTGTATTTCCCATTCTTAGCAAGACCCCAAGACCCCTATCAGCTTAGAGGGAATCCTCTACCCTTACTAGCTGATCCCTTAAGTGTTAGTCAAATCCTTTACCCCCTATTCTCCATCTGACTGCCCCAATCTCCTTTCAAGAAATCTGTCTGTTCAAGCTAGAAATAACACTCCTTCCTTTAGTTGATCTCACTGGACTCCCATGAATGGTCTCCTCATCTCTATAACATTAGGGTCTTTTGGTTCATGGGTTTGTTGGTTAGTTTTGGTGGGGTGGGTTCATTTCCTTTCTTTTCTTTTTCCTTTTCTTTATCTTTTCTTTTCTTTTCAATATATCCTTTGAGAATTTTTTACATGAATGTAGGGGAAGCTGTAGCCACGCCTACTTAGGGGCTGGCTACAGGTGTGCCTGACCACGCTTGTGAGGGTGTGGTCAGAGTGACGTAGTGTGACTGCGTTTGCGCTTTCGGTTTCTCTTTGCTTCTTACTGTACAGGCTGCTGCTATGCTGGCTGGCTAGGTCGCTCTGTAAGTAAGGCTTTTCCCTATTAAATACCCTTATATTTCTACCTGACTCCGTATTGGTAATTTCCCACTATACATGAATACAATATATTTTGGTTGTATCCACTCTCAGTCTCCTCTACTAACTCCCCTAGACACCCCTCAGCACACTTCTTCACAACTTCATGTCCTCTTTTTTAAGTTAATCATGTATTCAAATGGAGCTTTACTGAAAATGTAACAGTTCAAGGTTTAAAACATGGTTGTCCATTTGCTTACCTCTGCATATATGCCAGTGATGAAACCAGGCTGGAGTTACAGCAGCAACAATAGCTTTGTTCAGTAAATCATATTGCAGTAAGGAAAAGAGTCCAGTGTCAACTGAACTGTTTGAACTACAACTCCTGCCAAGGTGACTGTGAATTTTAAATAGAAAATTAGGGAATAGTGAGACTCTAGTAAGAGTCAGGCAAGTGGGAATCTATGAAAGGTAGAAAGCACTCAATGTGACTAGGTCACCAAGGTGTGCTAATTGGCACTAACTGAAGCCAAACTGTCATCAACCCACAGGCTTAGAGCCAGGGACCCTAACTGTAAGTGTTGTGTGGACCAACAACGAATACTTTGGACAACTCTGATATCTCCTAGACAAAACTTTGAAAGGACTGGAATTATTAAAGAGTAGTGAGAACAACAGATGAAATAATTGGGGCTGAAAGTCTGCTGTTTTTATAGATGACGGCTGATGTCTAATTAAAAAGAGGGACCAGGGGAAACTGACGAAGGTGATCAAGGAGTCTATGAATGAACAACAGCACAAAAATGCTAGCCCTTGCTCCCATTGTTTCAACTTTATCATCTAGAACACAATCCTTTTTTTTTCTTTCATGAGAGCCACTATTTTCTGAATATGGATTTTATACATAATTTGTTACATTTATAGCTAAGATTTTTTTGTTCCCACTATAATTGTAAATGGCATTTTAAGTTGTGAAATGAGATCGTACAGCAATAAGTGTATAAGCCAACAGTTCATTTTTGCCAACTGGATTTATTAGCTGTGACCTTACTGCTTTTGCTCAATTTTTCCAGGAACTTGTAGTTGAATTGTGAACTTTCTGTACAGGCCATCAAGCCCAATGCAGTACAAGACAGTTTTACTTCTTCTATCCAAATGCATATGTTTTCTTTCCTTTCACTGTCTCACTGCAATTGATGATAGTATTTTCAATGCAAAGTTAAAAGTGTTGCGAAGAGGGGTTGGGGGCATCATGTTTTGTTTCTATTTTAGGAAAAGAACACCTAGTTTCTCACCAGTACGCATGAGAGTAGGCTTAGGGTTCAGTCAACCATCTTCACTTTTAAAAGTCTATGCCTACCAAAATTATTTGGCCAGGAGACTATCTTTTAAATAGTTAGAACAGTTACATTTACAAAACAACAATGCTCTAAGGAATGGAAAAATCTTTGTAACACAAATTAATAAATGACCCAGAGACTGATATTGGGTTCAAACTTCAAGCTGAGTATCAGAAAAGCAAAGCAGCTGGCCACTAGTTCCTTACCTCTACCCCAGGCTGAATGGGCTGATCGTGTCTCCATGAGCTCTCATCAAGTCTCAGACTGTAATCTCCTCAACGTGGCTAGAGAATGAATGCCTCATACTATTTGCTCCTGTCTTTTATACCCTTCTAGCGCTGGGATTAAAGGTTCGAGCTATAATTCTCTTTTAGACTGACTCAATCTTGTGAAGATCTGGGTGGCCTTGGACTAACAGGGATCTATCTACCTCTTTATCCTGAGTCTATGATTAAAGGTATGCACCTCCACCCACCTCATGGCTTCGGGATGCTGGGATTAAGGCATGTATCATCACTGCCTGATCTCTATAGCATGAGGCTGACTTTGGTTTTCTGAATCCCCAGTCAAGCTTTAATAAATCATAAATAATATATCACTGCAAATCTTCATGACAGTAGCAGTAGTTCAGGAGTAACAGATCACATTTTCCTGCCAGAGAAACATAATTAATGTTGATAGAGATGAAAGAAAACATCAAAATGATAGTGATACCTTGTTGCCAAAATAATTGAAGCCAAAATAATGGATATCTGAGATTTTAAATGCCTATATTATAACCTAAGAGTCCATAATAAGAGTCCATCTTTGTAATCTATCTGTCTATATTTGTCTTATATCATAAATTAGTGAGCAGAGGAGTGCAATGATAAATACAGCTTAATTCTTGCAATGGAGAATTCACAGTCTATTGGAGAAATGAAAATCGATTTACGCTCAAGCAGCCCACTCTCTTATATGGAAAACAGAATATCCAAAACTTTCTCCTTAGTGAAGACTCTTTAAGATGAATAACTCTATCAATCTAGTTCTAGAAGGGGCTTACTGGGCCATCTGGCATCCTGAAACATATTAAAAGAAAAAATATTTAAGTGCCCACTATTCAGTAACTAAACAAACATGAAGGATGCTCAGATGTACACTTCCATGTCTGTATTCATTTTCACTGCAAGTAGATATTGTCTGGAATGTTATATTTCATGAATGTCTCTACACCATGCTGTATCACTATGTATTCCTAATCACTGTGCAGTGATTTAGAACATTTTATATGGTATATGAATAATGTCACAACAGATACAGTTTTTAACAAATTTCTTTCTTCTCTTAATTTTATTTCTGTGGTCCATATCCATACACAGACACAAATTCAGTTCATTTTTACTACTGAATAATATTCCATTAAGTACAAATAAACCCATAAATGTATCCACTATCCTTTGGTAGCACTTAAGTTGTTTCTAGAAAACATTTGCCTCAGACACTCTTTCAAAGACCTCTTGGGCATACAGGTCAGACTTTCACTCAGAATTTACATCTAGAAACAGAATCACTGCATGTAAGAGGGTGTACAACATCATCTTTATTAAACAGTTGCCCAGAGGTATTGCTAACTTTTATTCTGTCTGCCTTAAATGAGGCCTACCTCTGACTGTTGCTGATGGCATAGCTCTAAGCGTTACACGGTCTGTTTCTAGTTCTTACAGAGTTGAATGTCTTTTCATAGGTCTATGTGCAGACCATGTAGTGATTCTCTTTTGGTAAATCTCCAATTAATAATCTTGCCAATATCTTATTAGAATTTTTATTTAAAGATTCCAGATGTTCAATAATCCTTTCACAAACATCCTTCAAAATATGTCCCAGTATAGGTTTCACTTTTGCACTGTTTATTTGAGTGTGGCAGTACACATATGTTTTCTTTCATTTTAGATAATCATATGTGTCATTCTTTCCCCATGGTTTCCTCTTAGGTACAACCTTTCTTACACGAGGTCAGAAAATATGATCTTATATTGTCATTTAAAAAATCATCAAAGGTTACTTTAATATCAATTTATTTGCCATCCAGACATAAACTATATATCACCACAATCCCCCTTTTTTGTCTTATACAAAAAAGAAGGCTACAGCTAACGTAAGAAAACCATGTACAATAAGTACAATAACTATATACAACATATATAGGCAATAAGTATATCAACAATGTCTAGCCCGTTTGTATTTTACAAATTCAGAGAAAATACTCCATTACCTCCCCTATCTTGGTGAGTCCAAAAGGTTGCAAGCTTTATTAGATAATAAACAATATATTACCTCAAGAGGACCTTGTGCAGACTCATATAGCATAGACCCTGTGCTTGGTGCTTCAGTCTCTATAAGCCCATCCACCTTGCTTCGTTGATTCAGGGGGCCTTATTCTCCTGGTGTCCTCCATCCCCTCTGGCTCTTAGAATATTTTGCCTCCTTTTCCATGGGATTCCCTGAGCTCTGTGGAGTGGGATTTGATGGAGTCCTCCCATTTAGACTCTCTCTGCAAAGTATCTGGCCATGGGTCTCTGCCTCTGTTCCCATCTGCCTCTGTTCCATGGAGGAAGCATCCCTGATGATGACTGAATAAGGCTCTGATCTATAGTATAGCAGAATATCACTTATTTCACTTATTTTTTTCAGACCAATAGTATTTGGTTTCAAATTAGGTATCTGGACTATCTAGTCCCTGGTTTTTGGTTACCAAAGCAGTGTTAGGGATGGGTTTCTTCCTGTGGAGTGGCCTTAAGTCAAATCAGATGTTGGTTGACTACTCCTACAAGTTCTGTGACACCATTGCCCTACCATATTTTGTAGGCAGGACATAAGGTAGACTAAAGGTATGTGGCTGCGTTGGTATCTATAGTTCTCCTTTAGTAGCCTGCGGAGTATCTTCCTGTACCAAGAGACTAGAACATAAGAGTGAAGGCTCCAGGTAAGCACCAGCTCAACCTCTCCGTGTTCAATGAGATGTGTGAGTGTTGTCCTCATCAGTGGGGTTCTGTGGTCATCTTGCAAAGAGCAATCCTTTGTTTTAGCAATAGCGTGGGTAGTTTGGGAGTTTTCATGTGATTCCCTTGGCCAACAACTCAACTGAATGCAACTCAGTCTCTTCACTGGAAGCCTTGTCTGGTAACAAGAGATTAGCCAGTTGAGATTCTGTCTTCCCATTACTAGGTGTCCTCATTAATATCACCTTCATAGATTCCAGGAAGTTTTCACTGCACTAGGTTTCCCCAAAATCCTCTTAAATCTCTCTAATTCCAGATACCTGTACTCTCTTCCTCTTCACACACATATGACCCCCCCACTGCTCCCATCCTTACCTCCTTTTCATCTCCCCAGGGAGATCCATGCATCCATGTTAGACCCTCCTCTTTATCTAACCTCTCTGGGTCTATAGATTGTAGCTTGGTTATTTGCTTTTGTGTTGTTTTAATGGGGGAATATCATGACCATTCTCTTTTGTTTATCTCATCATGAATTACCTAATGATTTCCTAAGGCTGGCAACTTACTTTGTTATTTAAGCCCTATATTTTTTGTAAGAACATTTCATATGCTTTAAAGTTTCGCTTATATATTAAAAAAAGAAATCAGTATGGTTATATCAGCCAGAAATCAAACAAGAAAGAGAGTCACTGTGTGTGAGGTATAAATAATGAGTTTGGTACAGGAATCTGGGTGTTGCAAAAAGAGTGGAAATCTGACACAGGAGCAGTGCTGGAACTTGAGGGAAACCTAAGAAACTACTTGAACTACTTGCATTAGTGTGGATGTAATATAGGAATTTGCAAAGAGGTAGCAAAACAGGTGTCCAGCAGCAGCAGGGTGTGATCAGAAGCTCTTTTGAGTGTCAATAGCTACTGAGGATAATGGGTCTTGCTTTCCTTCTACCTCCTGAATCACACAATTTATCTCTGCTGGGAAATCATCCATATAAAGCATTTATTTCATCCTTTTATAAATATATCCAGCCTGACATGTATGCTTTCCTAATTAATTACTATTTCATTCACAGATATTTATAGAGTACAGTGTGATAACTGAATATATGTATACATTGCCAACATCTATTCTTCCCAGCACATAACATCCTTTAACTTACTAGATTCAATTCACAAAATGTACAGTCTGAAAAGAAGACATTACTAATAAAAGCATTAACTAAAGAAAAGTGCATAGAAACTAACCCAAGAGTGAATGCATAAGGCCTTTCACAAAAAGTATCCTAAGTACATTAAAAGACACAAAAGGAAATTTTAATAAATTGAGCAATATGCTATGGGGGCTAGTACACAAAAGATGTCAGTTTTTTTCCTAATTAATCTATGAGTTTGATACAAAAGCCATAGAAAACATAGCCAGAAGGATTAAACAAACTCATTCTAAAGCTTATGTAGAAGGAAAGCCAAGAATAGGCTATCAACTTTATGAAAGAACAAGAAGGGAGACAAGCTCCATCAGACATTATACTTATTACAGAGCCGTGGTGCATTTTAAAGGTATAAAACTAATTCAAAAACTGGAAATGGAGTTATTAGAACACCATAGCATAAATATTAATAGATCCCTGCAGTATAAAAACTTCCAGAAGAGAAAGCTATTTCTACAAACCAGTAGGAAGAAATGGATGGTATAGTTTATTAATTTTTTTGTAAAATTTAACTTACTCTATGGAGAAAAAGCTGGGTTTTAACCTTTTAATTTCATCCAATTATGTACTAAATAAACAAATACCTCAGTGTAAAGACAGAAAAATAATCACACAAGAGTAAATATAAGAGAATATATTTTTAAACAAGCAAATAATAGAGGGAGACATTTTAGGTTTACAGAGAAATCAGGCACTAGGGAAAGGTCTAGAGATTAACAAAGATGGTACCAACTAACAATCTAAGAAATAGAGGAGAGGCTACCTTAAATGCCCTCCCCTGATACTGAGATTGATGACTGACTTGTATTCCATCCTATAGCCTTCATCCAGCAGCTGATGGAAGTAGAAGCAGATACCCACAACTAATCACTGACCTGAACTGGAATCCAGTTGCAGAGAAGAACAAGTGATGGGCAAAGGGGTCCAGACCAGGCTGGTGAAACCCACAGAAACAGCTGACCTGAGCAACAGGGAGCTCTTGGTCCCCAGACTGATAGTTGGGATACCAGCATGGGACTGATCCAAACCCCAGGAACATGGGTTTCAGTGAGGAGACCTCAGAAATCTAATGGACCTCCTGTAGTAGTTCATACTTATCCCTAGCATAGGTGTGGACTTTGGGAGCCCAATCCACATACAGGGATATTCCCTGAGCTGAGACACACAGGGGTAGGCCTAGGCCCTATCCCAAAGGATATGATAGACTCTGATGACCCCCTATGGAAGGCCTCACCCTCTCTGGGGAGCAGAAAGGATATGGGATAGGTAGGGTTTTAGATGGGAGGGGGATGGTAGGGGAAGAGGGGAAGGAGTGGGAACTGGGATTGACATGTAAAACAATCTTGTTTCTAATTCAAATAAAAAAGAGAGAGAATATATTTTTGACCAAGTTTGTAAGTAAATGTTCTTAAAGAATTGCTCACAATTTGTGTGCTAATTATAAAACATAGCTGAATAAAATGAGCTTTAATGGAGGTACTCTGCATGAGAGACAATGCTACTCCTATAAATCATCGGTTATTAAATGATAAACACAATGTCAGATATGGGATACCTCCCTGTTAGTTATTGGTCAGAAAGCCACAAGATACACTAAGACAACCCAAGCAATTTCCCTTGCTCTTGGTTGTGCCTCATAACTATAGAGTAACATTCAATTACTGAAGGCATCACATACTTCATTTGAAGCACATAGAAAAATCAATATGGAACTAACTTGGAAATGTCTTTCCAGCTGGCTAGGTTTCATAATGCCAGAAGGTGCTACATAGGCTCCTGGAAGAGAAAAGATGTCAATGACCATACCCATCAGTGGGTGCTGAATACTACAAAACTGACTTTCCAAGCAAGATGTGCTTCCTGGGGGGCAATAGAGGCACGGCTGTTATGGAAGCAACCAACTACTTTCTAGCTGAACTTGAGGCCTGCTTCACAGGAAGACATTCATTCCTTGTAATATACACTTGGTCAAAGCTCATGGCTAGGCCCTGGGGGAGGAACTTTAATAAATTGTAAGGTCAAACTGCTTTCTAAATATTTACTTTATATCTATATATTTGTGCTGCTCCCAAACTTCATCAGAAGCTTCTTTGGTACAGTGAGCAGAATTTAATGCAAAGACTCATAACTAACCAAAATGCTGATACTAAACCAACTGTGGGTACTCAGTTCTAAATGAGACATCTAAACTAACCCTGTCCCCAAGGCTCAAAGAAAAGAAGTGCTGTGGAATGCTGTCTCCTAGACATGACATGACCATTGAACTCATGAACTCACAGAAAGTATGGTTATCTATACAAGTTATCTATACACATGATTAATAATTCAAAATTACAGCACGATGAAGAAAGAGCTCATAAGAACCCACCTCTAACTAAGAAACTAATTGGCAGTTGATTTCTTCTTGGGAAGGAAAAGCCATTTTGCTTTGGGGGTATGGCCACTGATAGGTTACCCATGTGTCAGTGGATAACCTCACATCCATTCATATATAGTGGTGTATACAATGAAAAAAAAAAGAAGATAAAGTTGTGTGGTGAATGTATTGGATGGAGGATTCAGGATTAGTTTAAAGGGAGAGATAGACGAGGTAGATATGATAAAAAAACATTGTATACATGTATGATATTTCCAAAAATATATTTAAAATATTATCATTTTTAATTGGATGTGACAAGAACTACATATTTCCTTGGTAGCTCAGGCTGGTCTTGAACTCAGAGATTCACCAGACTTTGCCCCCCAAGTACTGGGATTAAAGTCTTGTGCTGCCACACTCAGCTGAGACACATAGCCAGAGATTATACTGAGAGAGAGTTCTTGAAACACACCAATCTTATTGGGATGGGTCCATCAAATTCCTCCTCTCGGAGCTCAGGGAACCCTGAAGAAGAGGAAACAGAAAGGGTGTGAGACCCAGAAGGTATGGGGTACACCATGAGAATAAGGTCCTCCAAAGCAACTAAGCAAAGCTCATATGATCTCACAGAGACTGAGCCAGCAAGCACAGAGCCTACACAGGTTTGCACCTAGTCTTCTCTCTATATATTTATAGAAGCCTGTTTTTCCCTAATAGATGGGAGAAAGAGAGTGGATCCAAAGGGAAGGGAAGGTGGGGAGGAACTAGGAAGAGCACAGTGAGTGGAAACTGTAACCAGGATATATTGTATGAGAAAAATATATTTTCAATAAAAAATGAAAAAAGCTATGTATTTCCTATAGGATGTTTATAAATAATGAGCATATAGAAAACTGGCAGTGCATATTCACAAATTTCAAAGAAAGTAAGGGAATAATGTAAGAATTATTTTTAAAAGATCTTTAGATAAAAAAGAAAATATTGAATATCAGTAGAAAACCTAAGGAAGCTCATTTGAGGTATGAAGTAAATGGTAATCAAAGCAATGGAAAATATGCACAAGAAAGTGAAAAAATGAGAAAATGAAAATATCTAATGTTGAGGAATTGGACCTGAACACTGGTGCACTGCAAATGAGAATAATAATGAGATAATTTTTCCAGGACAGAAAGAAATGTAACAGGTTCAGAAAAATCAAATGTCTGTGTGATTTATGGCTTTATGATCTCACTCCAGGGTAGCTTTGCCCCAGAAAGCTTTCTGATATTGAGAAGGATTAGCCTAAGTGGTAAGTTTTATGCATATTTACCACAATTTAAAACTCTTTAAGGAGTGATTTATACAGAGTGAGAAGGAGGATATGCCTCCAGATATGCTTATCATGACATTGTGATGAGGGAAAAGATGGGTATTGTCTTGTTCAGTTCTAAGATACAAGACACCAGTAATAAAAGAAGGTATGTCATGGAAGATTGAGGAGGTATTTATATAACATAAAACTCTGTAGTTCCAAGAAGCAACTAATTATATCACATATACAATAACGGTAATGAACCTTAAAAATCATTATAAGAAGTAAGAAAATGAGTCGTGAGATTTATTTGCAACACTTTCTGCAAATATAAAGAACACAAATCAAACCATATATTTTATGACGGTATGGATATACAGCTATCTATCCTTTGACAAACAGGAATATGGCTTCAGAAACACATCATTTAGTAATCTTGATCTTGTATGAATATTACATGTAAGATATTCTTACAAAGGAATCATTCAAGAAGGTATTTTAATTTTTCTCTCTTTTTTTTTTACTGGAAATAAAATCCAGGTCTTTATGAAAACTGAGACCTCTGATCTTCACTTGAAGTCTTCAACATGGCCTCTTGATGCAATCAGGATACAGTGAAAGTTAGATGGATGATATGATACAGATACTGGCAAAATTATATTATACTAAACTCTTTACAAAACAGACCATAAATGCAGTCTAAAATGATGATAGAAATATACAACAGAAACCAGTGACAATTATTTATTATTGTTACTATTTATTATGTAGCTTTATGTGTATGTAGGCAGCACCATAGTCAGCTTATATCAGCATCAGACAAGCTTGGAACACATTGTACTATGACTTTTCAATAGCTATGACATCAATAGGAATTTTCAGCTTATCATAATATTATGAGACTAACATTGTATTTATGTTCTAATCCTAACCAAAACAGTTATACAATGCAAGACTATATTAAAGAATAGATAATATGTATCATATATATCCATATATACATATATATATGCTAAATCAATTAGTTGAAAAAATTACAACATCTGAGATCTAATAGTTTGAGAAATATAAAGCACATACATATTCCATAATCCAGAGTATTCATAATGCCAAAATTATAAGAGCCTACAATGACAAAAGTCTTCTATTTTGAAAATAGAGACTAGAACACGGGGCATGTAAGCTAATGGTCTTTCTAAGTTATCAACAATTTATGTCTAACACATCAAGACTTTAGAGAACTAATTCTCCCACATCCAAGTTCTAGCCTGTTTTAATATAGCCACAGCAACAGAGGCTACTGTGGGCTTGCTAAGACCACCTCATTAGAGAGTAGTGCTTCACAAAGATGAACAAATTTGTCTCCCATGGGGTATACAGCACACAATCAGCCTCACTTAGATGAGATCATGTGATAAAACACTACCACTGGGAGATGTCTTTTGCATTCTGATGTTGCTTTACATCCTGATGGTGTTTTTAATCTCCCATGGTCCATCGATCCATTATCTGACAAAGATAATGAATCAGAAATTAATCTATGGAAGTTCAATATGAATTCTGCCCTACCAACTTCCCTCAATCCCTCTGCTGGGGTGTGCTTGGCAGGAACAACCAAAGTTGTTTGTAAAGCAACCTTACAAACTTGGATCTCAGTGGTTTGTGTTCAATTAAGGGTCTTCGTCAACAGGCAATCACCAGTCAGACTAAAAGGAAATAATGTCAGCCCAACCAAGAGAAAGAGAACAAGAGAAGGCCTATTCTATAGGTAGCAAGTCATAATGACTTACACAGTGTGTTTAATTCTAGAAGTCCATTTGTTAAGAATGATGACCCAGAAACATGGATATGGAACCCAGATATCACATCCAATTAGAACTAAATATGTTAGTAGCAGAGAAGAATCCTAATATTGGTGAACAAACATTTAAAATACACACAGTTATGTTCCACGCCTGTGAGTAGCTCCAAGGATCTGTCCTGATTACAGTTTGCACATACTTTTAAATAGGAAGGGGTCTGCTTAGGCTTTTATTGTAAGTTGCTAGAAGAAAGGAGTATCAGATTAGATGCTGCACTGACACTGATAGACTCCTCCCACTCAGCCATGACTTTCACAGCTTTTGTAAGAATGTTTTCATTGTTCAAAGGATAAGGAAAATGTTCCCATTCTTAAAAGGCATATGCAGCCAGCTTTCATGTAGTTCTTTTTTTTCTTGTTTTAGATGGAATGAGATGAGAAAAAGTTTCACCGTCATTGTGGATAATTTTACTGCTAACTTGACTCTGTGTGAAACATTGCTGAGACGTTAGTATCTGCAACTCCAAGAACACAATCTCAGGATCGGTCACCTTTGTAATAATAGATGTGGCTGCTGAAAGTCCCTTGCAGAAGAGAGATCTTCAAAGTGAGATCCTTAGCTGGATCAATGCACAGTATATTTCTAAAAGTAACCACTTTCTTATTTCCTGTCAAACCATCTGAGAGCCTGTCTATTGTTCCTTCATAAGGACCTTCAGAGCCTTGTGTGTTGAATGCAGGAAGGCTACTGTGTGCATAATGGGGAAGTAAACTGCTTTCCTCCCACATTCATTCTGACTGAAAAAATATGAGGGCAAATATTAAATCTATATCACTGACAAAGCCATGAGGATAACATAGAAGTGCTGTTTCTAGATTCCATTCCAGAGAAGTAGCTCTGGAGACCAAATCTTGCATATGCATCAGTCCTAAGGATAGAGGTTCTGGGGACAGTTTCCCAGCCAGTAAGTGAAGCACGGATGACTCTAGGCACTATCAACTGGAAATCCAGTAAAACTCATGTGTGGTCTGCAGAGTCTCCTTATCTCTGCCAAGGGATTTGCTGGACACAGCTTTTAATTTGACATCTCTCTCAATTGCATTGCAATCACTACCAAGGGTGAAAATAGTTATTCTCAGGTTTATGGGCAAGCAACCAAGGAAGCAGCCACTGGATCCTTTCCTTCTTCTGAAATCTTCAACTCTTTTCTTCAATGTATTAAAGTTTTATCGTACAAGTCTTTCACTTGCTCAGAGTTACCCAAGATATTTTGTTTCATTTTATTAATGCTGTTGTGGAAGGTGTTGTTTTCAAAAGATTTTCTCAGTCTGTCATTTGTATATAGGAAAGCTACTGATTTTTGTGAGTTGATTTTGTACACTGACACTTTGCTGAGTGTGTTTATCTGGTGTAGGAGTTCCCTAGTGGAGTTCTTAGGGTCACTTATGTAACTGTTATATCATCTGCAAATAAGACATGTTGACTTCCTCCTTTCCAATTTGTACTCCTGATCTCCTTCAGCTGCCCCATTGCCCTAGCTAAGATTTTAGTGCTATATTGAATAGGTGCAGAAAGAGTGGACAGCCTTGCTAGCTTCTTCTCATTTGGCAGATACAGGTCTCCCTTGACCAATATCCTCTGCAAACATGATAATGTTTCTTGTCCCTTCCTTATTTGAGAGCTGACACACATACTCTCTCTCAAATATAGATGGTTTTACACTTATTTGTCTCAATATACATTTATTATTTTAACTTAATGATGCCTTTTCTCACTGGCAGTGTGAAAAGGCTTTGCATCATCTTACATCTTAACCAAAACTAAAAATTCCCAACAGAATTTGTATGTATGTTATACTATATAATCCTCAAAATATGAAAGAAATAAAAAGAATGGAAAACATTGACTTTAAAAGATGAATCCAGATCGAGAGATTCAAGAATCAGTGAGTTAGTAATACACATCATTCTTTAAATTATTTTTTTGTTTCCTTGTGTACACTATGAAAATAGTATGACCTGGTCTACTGATCATGAAGGCTGGCCATATTTCATAAAATAAAGTTTTTTTTAAATTATCCTTTTCAAGAATATTATGATAACAATTCTGATTTTTTATTTCTCTGGTGGTACCCAATGCCAAATGTTTAAAAATCTCCCTAAATTGGCACTGCTGAACATTAAAGGCTGAGATTTCTTGTCACAGAGTTTCGAGGAGCTCAGTGCAATTTATGTGAAATGGTTAAATCAGTCTGAAAAATTATCAACATCATTATTTTTCTGTTTAAATTATCATTACGTAACATGCTATAACTCCTCACCAGTCTTGCATTTGTGCTATTTGCCATGAGGCCATTAGTGAATGAAGCTTAGCTGACAATACTCTAGAGAAAGTCAAAGAATACTTGGTAGATGTGGTTTAAATCAGAATCAAATAGCTAGCATATTTTATGTTGGATTCTCCGTTGTTTTCTAAAGACCATAGACATGATACTCAAGTCTACAACCGTAACTAGATTTGTGATAAAGAATACTGGCTCACATTAAAGACTAAGAATGAATTCCATCATCTCAGAGGAAGGATGTATTAGAGACAGTTAAGAAATTTGTGAATCTTTCAAAGTTCTCACCATATAATTTAGCTGATGGAAATTTGCGTTATGTCTCCCTCAGTCTCCAAGTCTGGCCACCTTTCACCTACACAGGTCTTTTTCCCCTTGTACCTCTCATCTATTGCTCATAGTTCTCTTTATAGTTGACTTTTGAATTTGCAGAGGTTATTTCATGTGTGTTCTTTTCTTCCACTAAAGTACACATTAATGGAAGGAAGATACTATGATCTTGTTCATATTTCAATGCCTGTTGCTCACTGGGAACTCAATAAACCATTAAATGAGAAAGAAAATTAGTAAGTGATTAAATGAATGAAACTTTACCCAGAGCACATAGACTATATATAACTTTGTCAACCATTAAGTTATAAGATCTACCATTAGATTTAAAATATCACATATATGCCTATATATGACTATTTAATGATTGATAATGACAATCCCTAGTAAACTTCTTTAAGTGTCATTTGTTTTTCTTGAAATAACAATTTCCTGTGCCAAAGTCAATATAGGGATGAACATGGCCATGAACATAGGATCTTTGGTTTGAGACACAGGGTGCTTGAATACAAATATTTACTCTGCTTCTAGATAATAATAAGTATAGATTCACACATATAAACAGGATAATAACTATAGATCCATCATGAAACCATAGTATAAAGCCTACTTTGAAAGGTTATAGGAAAGATTAAAGTATTTGTTTATATGATTTTCTCCTAATAATCTCAAATAGAATGTATGATAAACATATTCTAAGTTTAAACATTTGAAGTAGAATAGCCTGTCTTTATTTATTGGATACATGTTCCAATATACCAAATCAATGCCTGGAGCAAGAGAAAGTACCAGACCCTTATATATACTACAGCTTTTTTCCAGAAATCCCCATGTGTAGAATTTAATTCATATAGCAGAAAATTAAGAAATCAACAATAACTAATAATAAAATCAAATAATTAAAAAATATTTCATAATCAAGTTAATTGAATTATTTTCTCACTCTCAAATTTTAACTTTTGTTTTTCTTTTAAGAGAATGGTAGATTTTCCATCTATGCACTGTGCTTCATTTCATCCATCATGTGTACATAGCATCAGCGTGAACCTGCCCTTCCATGTTTTATACCCTCATGCCTCTTTTGTATTTAATGAGTATATATTGTACAAGAAAAGTCTTTTCCCATCATAAATGAAGACTCCTATTGGAAACTATTCTTTCTTGATCAATATCAACTCTGGTAGAAATGTGAGTGTGTGCCCCCAACCATAGGAAGATGCTGCCTCCTGAATATATTTTGTATTTTGAGTTTACACATATTCCTGAATCAGTGCAATCATCCCTTACTTTACATAAATGGCTTGTTGTCACTTATTTCATGGGAACTCTCATTGAATTTATGCTTTGTAGAGGCATACTGCTTTTTTATGTAATGTGCTAATATCAATCAGAACACATTGTTACTCATGTCTCATACCCACAATTTTATTGCCTTTTCCATCTTAACTAAGCACTTACGACACTGTGTATATAGCCCCTGCACCAGAAACTACAAACAGTGAAAAAAAACCACTTTTCTTTCTCCTCCACAATTTCACATCTAGAAAATTCATGCTCATCTTCAGTCTTCACAACTCAACATACAATTGTTTTCTCTCAACATTAAGTTAATTTTCATATTTTACTTAAATGGAAGGTTGCTATCCCTTTCTATTGGCATCTTTCAAATTGTAGCCTTACTACTCTTGAACTATGGGATATTGAATGAGGCAAGGATATTGGAATTTAGTACCATAGTGCATGACAGTCAATCTAATTGTAGAGAGAGCTATTAATGTGCAGATATTGTTCACTATATGGTCACATGAACAAAAAGGTGATTCCTGCTTCAGGCAGGAAAGAATATGGTATGCAATTTCATCATGTCACTCAGAATGACACTTAAGTTTAGACAAATAGTTGGTATCTGGGCTATTTTTAATTTAATATGCTTCAACTATGACTATGCTTAAGTGAAACCATGGAAAACTAAACTGTGCATGTGGGGGCAGAGGTACTATACCCTAAAACAAACATCTGATTTTCAATATTACCCTATGCCTGTTCCATCCACTCTCTGCCTCCTCTCATTAAATGACAATTCTATTTCATGTAGCCTCAAAGCAAAGCCCTAGTCTTTTCCAGGGTAAATCATTAACTCCAAGCTCACTCATACTGAATATACAGAATGTTAGCCAACCCTGCAGATTTTACCTTCACACATGTGGGAATTTGATTACTTCTTACTAGTTCACTGCCACTACCCTGGCATTCCAAGCTGTGTCACTATAAGAGGATCCTCTCTTGTACCCCAGATGCTGCTCTCAGCCCAATCTCCATTGTTTCCTGTGACACTTTTCTGTTCAAAACACTCTATTTCTTACAAGCCAAACCATGACTTTCTAAGTAAGTTTTATTCTTTAGTAGCCTTACCCTACTATGCTCTCTAATATCCTTGCTGATTCAGCCATGCTAGTTTTATGAATATTTATTAACTTACCAAAATGGGGTGTTTACATGGCAGTCATCCCACAGATATTTGCAGGCTTTCTCCTCTCACCTCCTTCAGCTTTTTAAAATCCAATATCTATCATTCCTCCTGCCTTGGTTAAAAAGCTGCTTTAGAGTTCTATCAACAACCCCCAAATTCTTCCTAAACCTCGTTTCCCCAATACTTCTTAGCACCACATGTTACAGTCTAGGAATTGTTGGGTATTTTTTCACTTTGGACCTTCAAAGTGATAAAATTTATTGTTGTTTAAAGTTATTTTATTTTTAAAGTTTACACATTTTACTATTAAAAAGATTGCAGAAAAATAAAAGCATGGCACACTAAAATAAACTAGACTCAAATTCTATACACCTCAATAAACCTCTGTAGAGTTAGAAATGGCATTTGGAATAGAATCTGAGGTATTACATTTAATGAGTTTTGAGGTTTACTATTGTCAGGTAAATCTGTTTCCTCAAGACAGACTAAAGAAAATTCAAGACATGCCTCTAAAACAACTTCAGAAGCAGCAGTAGAGTTACAGCCTTAAAGAAATCTTCAGTGTTAAAAAGTCAACTGAATGAACAAAATGTAGGCTCTTAACAAAAATATTATTTTTGTGTCAAATAAATTCTTTTATTAATGAAAGTATTTTTAATTTTTAGATTATAATTTGGTTACAATGTTCCCATTTCCTTCCTCCAAACCCTTCCATATATCCCCTCTTCTCTTTCAAATTCATAGCCTCTTATTTTACTGTTATTGCATGCATATTTGCACATATATGATCCTAAATATGACCTATTCAATCCATATCATTACTTATATGCATGTTTTCAGGGCTGACTGTGTCGCATGGGTCAAACAATTGGTGTGCTTTTTCATGGAGAAGACCACCACTCCAACCCTGAGCCTTCCTCAGTTGCCTAAAGTTCCTTGTATAGGTTTGAAACCTTGTGGGGTTTTCCTCATATATTCTAACAAGTTCCTTGGTGTTGTCCTTGTTCAATTCACAGTTGGGCAATTATGTTAGTGATACTTTATGAGTGTAGCTTCCAATATTACTAGGAGACACATTCTCATGTCAATCGCCCTGATCTCTGGCTCTTAAAGTCATTCTGCCCTGCTAACATGGTGTTCCTTGAGCCTTAAGTATGGGAGTGTCAAATAAATTCTTTCAATTTTTTACTGTTGGCTTTTCATTATAACTTACTTCTGTGAAAATTCCACAGAAAATCAAACTTATACATGTTCCTTAATATAAATCTTCCCAAATCTAAATCTAAGCACATATATTATTTTCAGACAGTTGTTTCCCCTACAAACTCTGATAGCTGCAGTAATTCAAATTTATTATTAATGAAATTAATAACATAATGTCTACACAAAGGATGGTGTACCCTATAGTTCTGTGTTCCTACAATGCAATTCTATAACTATAAAACATTATCTTTGAAGATCACACATCCTGGCTCCTTTATTGTACACGGTATAATCCAAGATGCCAGGAAATAAAGGGTATTTCCCAATGCCACAGAACAGGTTAGGAGCAAAACAGAAATCAGGAATGGGGTAGTTGGCTTCATGTTCACACTGATCAGTTATTACCCAGAACCCCCGGAAACCTTAGGTTCCAGCTTCCTTATGAGTTCTAGATGCAGAACACCACAATTGCAGGTAATTGCAGAAGGGGGCTAGAGTTCATATAAGTCACACAGACCTAAGCAGGTCCACTCAACTGTTCAAAGAACTGCACTGAATTACTGTTCTATGCCAGGACAGAGAACAGGAAACCATGGACAATAGATCAGGCTTTGGATTTGGCTGGGAGTTCTTCCAGATTTGTGGCTGTTCATCACTTATAGCATTATTCACTGTGTCAAAGGCAATGTCTTCTTTTGATAGTCAGGAGAGCAGGATGTAATGCACATCACAGCTGTGATCATAAAACATCTATTCAGATGAAGGGAGAATGGAACTTCAGGCAAGGTTCATTTTATGAGGGTAGAGTGCAGATAAATTTACAGGCTCCTGACATATAATTTTCATTAAACAAACCCGATGGATCTTGATAAATAAATACTCAGTTATAAAATCGTTATTATGTACCACATTGCTTCCTCATAAGAGGGAACTGTCTGATAGCTCATAACAATTTAAATGGGCCTTGGGATTTTAGGCAGCAAGATCATCATGTAAGCTCCATAGACAAAAATAATTTCATATGCTTTCCCAGAAGGGCTCTTAGAAGCATCCACTCCCCTATTTGGGATTTAAAAAAGAGGTCAAGAATGTCTTTCATTGCCCAGGGAATGTCACACAGTAATAAAGGACCACAACACAAGTGAGTTTCAGTACTATATACTATACTATCTGGCTCCAAGTAGAATTATTTTTTTCTTCTATATAATTCTGTAGGCACATTCTGTAGAGCAGACTTCCAGAATGTTAATGCCCCACAATAGTTATGATGGCAAGTGGTTAAAAATATTTGGGCTATGGCATGGCTCAGTAGGTAAAAGCACTTCCTGCACAAACCTGACAACTGGGTTTTCATCCTTGAACCCACATAAACGTAAAAGGAGAGAACCAGCTCTGCAAGACTGTCTTCTGACCACCACATATTCACTGTGGTACTCATGCCCTACGCCCAAATTGTACACACACACACACACACACACTATAATAATAATAATAATAATAATAATAATAATAATAATAATAATAATAATAATAATAGTATGGGCTAGCCAGGTAGCTTAGTGATTAGGGGAGCATACTGCTGTTACAGAGGACCCAAGTTCCCAGCACCTACCTTGGACAGCTCACAACCAGTATCTTCAGAATTTCCACAACCTCTTCTGGTCTTCACAGGAACTTGTACTCCCATGCACATACCTACACACAGATACACACAAACACACATCATAAAAAAATTTTGAAAACAAAAGAAAATATTATGGAGTAGTGTTCTTAATTAATAGCCCCAACCATGTCTACATGTTGAGGAAAAATAAGACCAAATGTACTATATCTCTCTTCCAGGCTTCTTCTAAGCTACATTTGTGAAATAAAAATGATTAAGGCACACTTCTTGTTAACAAGGAATTCAAGTGCAATTGAGAGACACTGGCATGTAAATAATAAGTACTATAACCTAGTGGGGAAGCCCTAACTCAGCAGCCCATGCTGACTGGAATTATATCCAGCTATCCACTTATTAGAAAGGAGACCTTAATCGACGTATTTATGCTCTCCCGAGACTTAGTGTTCTCATTTAGAAGTGAGGATACTTCCTTCCTAAGGGAATGTGACTATTAAAGAGGATCAAGCACAGCAAAAGCTTTGTACATCTCCAGGTGTTTGAATGCAAGGTTGCCGCTGTTAAGATTATATAAACTACAAGCCAGTAAGTTCTAATAGAAACACAAGGTGTGTAGCACCAAGGCTTTTGATTGTGCTCAATGATTAGACCTTTGCTCTGAGCTGCTTGTGCTGCTTATAAGGGAACATGAACTGAGTGCATTTAGTGAGATGTTTGGGGCATTTCCTGAGCAGTACTTTTGAAGCTATTACTGCTCTCGATCACAGAGCACTGCCTATGCAAGAGGAGGCCATTGCTCTGAAAATGCAGCCTCTATGGTGGAGTGAAGAAAAAAAAGCTATTATCTGCTTTTTTAAAAAAAAACTGTATTACAAAAATGGATCACAAGGAAATAAAGTTTATCCAATTAGACTTAAAATTCATCTGACATTTATCAAGGACAAGTCTTCTTGTCCTAAAATCATATAGGTTCTTTTAGCAGAAGCCCTACCAAGAAGCTGGACTGGATGTTAAAATATGTACAGATACATGTGAGGGAGTGTGTGTGCACACACTCTTGTACTATGATGAATCAAGATAGAGAATTCTCATATACACCATGTCTCTTTTCCCTTTTTATTAATATTTTACTTAGTATTGCATTGATAGCTACTCTGAAGAAATTAAGTGTATCATTGCCCAAAATTTAGTTTGTTGTTACACCAAGAAGAAATGAAAAGTTAAAGTTTTTTGAGAAGTACCAGATATTCTTCAAAAGTTCCAAATACATTAGGAAATGCATTTTCTAGACATTTTTCTCTATGAGTTATGAACTAGAAAATAGTATAGTGGGTCTTCTCTATCACCTCTAACTCCGAAAATGATGCAGTTAAGTTAGAAATGATTGCTAGTTGAAACTGTTTCTCAGGACACATATCATTGGTCGATTGTCTAGTTAAAAATCAAAAGCAGCAGTAACTAGTAAGTAACTAGTATTCAGCATTTCAATATATTATTCACTAGTTTCTGAGTGTGACAGTGTCTTAAGCACCCCAAGCAATGTCTTTATTCTTTTTTTATTACCTGATTTCTTGTTTTTATTTTGTAAAACAATCTTTTTTTATTTTACATACCAATCCCAGTTCCCCCTCCCTCCCTTTCTCCTAATCCCCTCACCATTCCCCACTGCAACCCTCCACTCCTCACAGAGGGTGAGGCCTCCCATGGGGAGTCAACAAAGTCTGTCACAATCACCTGAGGCAACACCAAGGCCCTCCCTGCTGTGGCTAGGCTGAGCAAAGTATCCCTCCATAGAGAACAGGCACCAAAAAGCCAGTTCTGCACTAGGGATAAATCCTGGTCCCACTGCCAGTGGCCCCATAAACTGCCCAAGTCACACAACTGTCACCCACATTCAGAGGGCCTATTTCGATCCTGTGCAGGTTCCCCAGATGTCAGTTTAGAGTCAGTGAGTCTGTTTTCAGAATGGTTTTAAGGAGACTGAGGTCATGTTTTATTTCCTGCAGTCTGAGACACAAAAAACAATGGGCACTTTCAGTTGGCTGTCAGTAAATTCTTACTATCCACCATGGTTGGGGAAAATCACCCTTCACAGATATATTTATATTCTTCTCATCTCTGCTTCCAAAACAGTTCATCCTTTTTCTTAGCTCACCTCTCTCTGATCCTTGCTAAAAAGCAGCAAACATTATTCATCTAACTCATTCTGTAGTGCTCCTGACACCATAGCCACCATATCTGATTTCAAGGTATTGTAAGTGTTAGTTTTATCAAATATTTGTCAAGCAGTTTCAGGCTGCTTGGCCAGTAAACCCAAACAACTTCATTTTAAACAGCCAACATCTTTAGCTATGTACCAACTGTTGAGCCTACTAGGCTACAACAGATAGTTATGAATTCATGGTCATGCAGGCAGCCCTGGTCAATCCTAGTGTATCAGTGACACAAAGCAAGATGAATAGTCATGAACATGAGAAAGAGAGAGAAGTGGGAGGAAGAGAGAGAGAGAGAAAGAGAGAGAGAGAGAGAGAGAGAGGGAGGGAGAGATTTCAGAGAAGTAGGCCGATCAGAAGGGTCGGTAGGCATGATATACATGTGAAACTGTCTCAAAATAAATTTAATTAATAAAAAAATAAATGACAAGTCTACATGTTCAAGTTCAGTACAGGTAGGAAAAAAATACTCCTAAATACTTTAAGCCAGAGGAAATTTACAAAGAATGTCTCAGCAAAGCCATTGGATAACATGTAGCAGCATTGTTGACTATAGAGAATAGATTAGAGCAGAAATCCAAGACAGGAGTTCCTATCTGTTGTGGGACACCGTCCTCGGAGCATTATAGCCATCACCATCTTCATCAAAGCAGCTGATACCTCTTGCCTATCCCATAATAGGAAGGTGGGGAGGACAGGTGGATCCTCACCTTTTATCTCAGCTACTTCCTGCTGCCCTTCCCTAAAGTAGCAGGTAATTTTGCCTTAGCTGCATGTAGTCTCACAGGATGCTATCGTATTTGGAGCCTGAAAGATTAACTGAAAGAAAGACTCCATCTATATATCTATAAAGATGTCACCATCCATTCAGGGCTGAGACTTTTCAATGATATAACTGTTTTAAGGTTACCCACACTCCTGTAATGAACTTCCACCCGTGCTCCTGTAACTAACTCCTTAACAACACTCTTGTAAGTCCAAAACACTCATTGACTTCTTCAGTATTTATCTGAGAAGAACTGTTTTGTTACTCTATCATTGGTGTTCTGTCTGGTGTATGTAGACAAATGCTTACTTTTTTTGGCACAGAAAATGTTTGTGCAAGTCTTCAGATATTTTGTGCAATGGTATGAGAAAGAGCACTAACTCATTTGGTGGACAGTGGATCAGTACCGATGTGAGAATTCCTGCAATTTTAAGGACCATAGAGTCGGGAAAGGGAACAGAAAATCAGAGTGTGAGCAGGAGACATCCTTTCTGGCTGCCACTCCACTCCACCTTTGGGTAAGCCTCAGCAGGAAGACTCCAGATGAAGAAACTTCTAGATGAAAGCATCTGGATAAGAATACAAGTTTGTTTATAAAAATGAGTGTAGAGGTCTAGGAGAAACTGCAGCCAGCCTACCCAAGCCCCAGGTGCCCAGATCAGCCTGCATGAGCGTGTGAGGCAGGCACTTCTTCCCTGAGCCAAGCCTGCCTCTATGCACAGAGATTGCTGGAGACACCTGACCCAGAGACACCAATGAGGAAAGGACAACAGAGCAGTCAACTGCCTGAGCCAATGGGACCTTGGGAGGGGGTACAAAGGCAGGTCTAACTTCCTTAATAAGTGAGACTGCAGTATGCTCTGCTACTCACTGACTCCCACGCCTGAGTCATTGGTACTGCTTCTTCTCGTCCCCTCCCCCAACGGGTGTCCGAGCAGTGTTACTGGAAACATTGAGGACTTAGATTCTTGAGTACAATTCTCCTAGAGACTAGCCAAGCACTAAATCTGGATTATGGAAGACACATTGTAAAGTCAGTCAGGTAAATCACTGTGTTCACTGTGGGTACACATAGGGGTTGTATTAGTTATTTTTCTGTTTTGTAGTAAAATATCTTGACCAAAAGTAATCCATGAAAGGAAGCATTTATTTTGGCTCACAGTTCAAGAGGGGTTATCTGTAATGCCAAGGAATCATGGTAACCGGAAGCCAGAGCAGAAAGCCGGGTAGTCACTTTTTGTCCCACAGGAGTTAAGAGAGCAAACAGAAAATGAAGTATATCAACACTCAAGATCCGCCCTCAGTGATATAAGTACACAAGCAAGCCTGCGTCTCCTACAGCACCATAAAGTGGTAAACACGTACTCAAAAGCTCCCGAACCTAGAGGGGGCATTCTTCATTCACATTACCACAGGGGATCAAGAGCTGAACTCCTCGGAAAGGATGTGATGCAGGCAATGCTTCTAAGAGTAACGTTAAGAAAATGGGGAGCTGATCCACCAGGGTGACGCTATCACTGAGCCACCACTCAGGGTATTGTATGGAAAAAACCCACTGCCATATGCCCAGCAAAAGTGCGATGCCCCCATCACCATTAACACTATCGTCACCACCACAGCTGGATTTAGACACCCAGGAACCTGGAGCACGTTAGATAAAAACATCTCTACAACTTAGCTTTCAACCAACAAACAACTAAAGGAATATTGAGGTGGCACAGGGACAAAGAAGCCAATGAATACTGAATCGTGGTTCCATGACCTCATTTGTAGTTTTTCTCGTCATAGTAGGATGTGTGAGTTCTTTGGAAATTTTGGAGATAAGCCCTCTGTCAGATAGGGGCTGGTAAAGATCTTTTCCCATACTGTGGGCTGCCGTTTTGTCTTTTTGACTGTGTCCTTTGCCTTACAGAAGCTTCTCAGTTTCAGGAGGTCCCATGTGTTAATTGTGCATCTCAGTGTCTGTGCTACTAGCGTGTGTTCAGGAAGCAATCTCCTGTACCAATTCGTTTAAGGGTACTTCCCACTTTTTCCTCTAACAGGTCCAGTAATGTGCCATCTACTTGTTACTTTCCTCCTCAAAGGAAAAAATACTGATAAATTTTTACACATATGTGGAATAACTTCTACTTTGATATATCACGGCACCAAGGAAAACAAAGAACATTCCGTATAGCAGAAGTCATATTTCTTTTAACAAAACCATGGCTTTAAATGGCATTTCTCTGATAATATAAAGTAGCATTATGGCTACATATAAGATTTTTTTAATGAAATTCTGTTACATGATTTCAAGAATAATTAAGTAACAGGGGACCAGATCCTGTTACGCTAATTATAGGAAGCAAAGACTTCCGGCTGAAAGAACCTCTGAAATCTTTTAATAAAGCCTGCAATGTGTTATTTGTTATACAAAGAAACATAGATTTAAAGCAAATGCCAACTTACAATAAAAACAGCAGCAGTCCCCACCTTCATTATCATAGGCTCCCCCTCGCTAGCCACTTAACCTTTCATGCTTTTACTGAACCCACATTAGTAGAAAGGAGACCTGCCTGCTAAGCATAACTGTAAGAATTTAATGGACTTTAGAGATTCTCAACATTCATGACTCAAAGGACTGAAATTCAAATTCTTTTTATTTGAATCCTTTAAATGCATTAGTTGAGCATTTTAATGGATTTCAGCTGTCAAGATAAAACAAAGTTCTCCAGGTAAATCTAAGTTTTAGAGTTCTCCAGGAAATCTAAGTTTTAGAAAACAATAGTGTCAGAAAAAATGAAATGGAGAAAAAAGAAATAACATGGAAAGTAATTAGGTATCCTGAATTTTGGTTAACCAAAATAGCTTTGTAACAGATTTTTATATCTGATTTTAATTACTTTAACACTTTACAAAATCATTTCCAGAAGTTTCCTCTGTCCATGGTGACTGACACAAATATGGACACATAATTCAAGCCAGATCAATAAGGATCTGGAGAGTCAATATTTACTTTTTTGCCACTGGAAAAAGGAAGAGTATTCCTTCTATTTGGTTGCAAATGACAAGTGTGTAGTCCAAACAGCTGTCTTTAAAGAGTGCTATGGAATCAACCTATTAGACAGAAAGCAAGGTCAAGGCAAAGAAAGCAATTGTGGCAGTTTTATACACCTCAGAGAAAGATTCCCTGAAGTTAGAATATGCCCCAAGATCCATTTTTAAACATTCTGACATGTGTGCTACCCCTCAAAAGAACTCCCTAGTCTTCACAGCTGCTGTGATAATAGAACAGTTTATTCTGAAGTCGTGTGTTTATATGTATGTTCCCAATATGCAAGCCTTCAAGGTATTATTTGAAGAACAGCATCAGACTGAAATATCATTTCCAAATTTGTTATTTATTCTATGTAAATTTATGTAATCATATTCCTATTTTCTGTACCCATTTCTTTTGGTAGCATCTGGGTTTTGGTTTTGGCTTTTGAAGATTAAGTAAGGAAACCATGTAAGTGTATAAATTTATCAGAGTGACTGACATGTTGGGTACCATAGTTTCTCTCACAGGTTTTGGGATATGAATATATACATTCAAACCCCTAAATCAAAGCAAATGACTTCAAGGTTGCTGAAAACTCCCCAGTTTACTTTAGGGTAGGGAAGTCATATCACCAATCCTCCAGAAGGAGTGTTTACTATGAGTGTTCCCCATGGGTACACATAATTGGAAAATTAAAAAGTGTATTTAAATGCAACATTATGCTATAAAAATGCTGGCACTGGCCCAGGGTTTACTGTGTATGCTATTAGATATTTTTGAGAGTTTAATCTGCCTGTGCTATTGCATTGTCAATAATTTCCTTCCTGAGTAAAATTAAGGCATCAGCAGAGAAGTAAAGTCTCTGATACACATAGGAAGGCCTCATTTTTCCACCACAATGTGCTCCTTAGAAGCCCTGTTGGGAAGCAAAAATATTAAAAATAGACTTTTGGTATTTAATACAATTTTTGTTTTAAACTGCAACTAGGAGCCACTTAAGCAAGCAACAGTTATATACTATGTAGGTGCAATATTGACAGGCTGTTTGCTGCAACCAACAGGGAATAAAACACCTGGCCTGTGCAATATAGGCCGTGCTTCCTTCCCCACAGTTAATTAATACTATAGAAGCCTAATCCAAAGAGAGAAACAACTGATATATATGACAACACTCTTCATTTCATGAACTCTGAAAAACAGAGATACTTATTCTTGGCATCCTCCTGGACTGTTCTATATCCAAGCTTAGAATCATTCTTTTTTTGCTGAATTCCAAGTACACATGAATAATTATGTTGAATTGTTACTAATTTGGGCATTGCTGTTGTGTTGAGCTTAGTACCTGTGGTGGTTTGAATGAGAATAGCCCCCATAGGCTCATAGACTTGAATGTTTGGTCAACATGGAGTGGCACTGTTTGAAAGGATTGGAAAATGTGGCCTTGTTGGAGAAAGTATGTCACTGGGGGTGGGCTTTGGGTTTTCAAAAACCCATGCCAAGACCAATGTCTCTGTCTCTGTCTCTCTCCCTCTTCTCTCCCTCCCTCTCTCTGCCTATGGATTAGTAGGTACTGCTTCAGCATCTATCTGTATGCCAACTTGCTCCCCATCGTGATGAGAATGGACTAAACTACTGAAACAGTAAGAACCCCCCCCCCCCACACACACACACAAAGTTAAATTCTTTCTTTCATAAAGTTGCTTTGGTCATGGTATCTCTTCATAGCAATAGAACTGTGACAAGCACAAGTACCTTCTGACTTAGGTGCTGACTTATATGGCGTCAACCAGAAATCTACTTTCAGATAGTGGAAGCATTTAAATTTCAAGACTGTCTCCCAAGAGAAAGACTACCTCATTTTAAGGCTGATTCAGCAGATCAAGGTCTACAAATAGTGACAAAATTAATTTACAATAGTAAATAATTGTGGTGGATGATAATATGATTCTCAACACATGTCATTATTCATGTTATGGGATACTTTAATAATCTCTTAATGAAATTATTGTGCAGACATGCCAAATAAGATCAATTCAGTATAGTCAGGCCCATTGACTTGAACAGATATTTACCACAGTTTATATTGTATATATAGTTAATTAGTAGATTTACTTAGGGAGTTTGAAAAGATGCCTCAATATTATGATCAAAATTTTATAGAATTTTAATATAAGAACACATGTCTAGAGTTCTTATTTTAGTGAGGTTGAAGTTGCCTGTATTTTATTGTTTAACATGGGTTTAAATTACAGATTGTGACAAAACATTAAAATAAAACCAGATTATTTGAAGACATATGATAGTCATAAAAAATCAGGCAAAAATAGAGAAGTTGGTAATTCCTTCATGCACACACCATCTCTACCATGGCATCACCAGGCTGACTACTGAATAGTGCCATAGTGGAGATTCGTAACAGAGGTTTCAGATCCTTCTTACAACAGAAGGTGCCAAATGTACAATTTGAGTTTAATCAAGGAAAGAGTCTAATGAAAACAAAATCCACACTCCTCACAAGATGTAATCTCCACACTGTACTATTTAAAACACCCCATCAATACAATCAAAATTGACCATACATGTCAACAAACAGAATAATTTGACTAACAATTGAAAGAAAAAAAAGACAAGAAAATTTTAACTATTTAAGGAAGCTAGAATCATACAGAAGGAAGAGGTATGTAATTCAGCACACGTTCAATAGATGAATAATCATATCAAAATTGGAGAGCAAAGACCAATGCCTAAAATGAGAAAATCTTACTGGATGAGTTTAATATTTTGCATAATGGTCAGGAATTTTCAGAGTTTTATAGAATAAAATGGAAAAAGTTCAAAGAAATCTCATTAGGCACTTCAATACAGTTTTAAATATGGACTGCATACAAAAGAAACATGATATTAAACAAACATTTACTTAAAATTATGCATAAAGCAATAACTACAAAAGAAAAGAAGTAATACATTCAACTCATCAAAATATAAAATGTTTGCTCATCAAAAGACATCATTAACTGTCTGTCACAGGACAAAAACCAGAACCACCAGCCCAAGGATGGCACCACCTGTAATGCACTGAGCCCACCCCAGTTAATCACTAATTAAGAAAATGCTTTACAGCTGGATCTTCGAGAGGCATTTTCTTTAGTGAGGTTCCTTCCTCTCTGATGACTCTTGATTGTGTCAAGTTGACATAAAACTAGCCAGCACAGAAGTGACACATACGAAGTTTCAGATCTTAGCGTATTCCAGATTTCTGGGTGAGGAGTACTCAGCATATTCTGTGAGAAGGCATATATTTCTCTGACTTACATAAATAAGACCTTCTCCCATGGATAATAGTCAAACATTCAAATTTATCTTCAGGCATTTATGAGTCCGAATCTCATTACTTATTTTACTTTTCAATTACTTTTACAAATAAATCACTTCATTGTCTTTCTTTCATAGATATATATGATATATATATATATATATATATATATATATATCCTTATATTTTATTCATTTCCTTAAAAGTAATCAAAAAATGCCCCAGTGCTTCACTTATCACTTATTTATGCTAACAGTTTCCTCAACACTTTATAAAATAATTACTATTCTGGACAATATCAGCCATATAAAATATATTATATATATGTAAATATAATAATTGATATGTATCAAAACAATGCTGAAAATAGGTATTGTTTCACATTTTGTATACATATAAAGAGAGAGTTAGAAAAGTTCTGAAGCATAATTGGGGTCACAAAGCTAATGAGTATGAATGCAGATTGAACATTGTTAACCTTGGGTGCATGCCTCTCTGCTTCCCCTCAGTGTTTCAGCCTCTGAGGTAATTACTGACTTGATCATCTATCAGAATCCTATCTTTAAGGCTTAACTTAGAGAGTTCTGATTTCTTCAAGGTGCTTCACTCTCTAAAATCAGTGAACACCATGCTTTTGCCCTCCTGGATGACAATGAAAGTAGCATTTGAACTAGCCCTCTTGGTGCAATTGCCTTTTCCTGGGAGCCAATGATGTTGAACACTTCATTGATGAATTCATAGGTCATTTGTGTGCCTTCATTTGTGAACATGTTTTTGCTGTTGTTTTGCCCTTTTGTATAGGGTTGTTTATTTTTGTATCATGGAAATAAAATTGTGATTATACATACTGCAATTAAATACTATGTCAAAAAGTTGGGATTTTGGTTTTGAACTTTTTAAAATTTTTATTTATTTTTTGTTTTTGAGATAATACTTAATTTTTATTCAAAAATTTTTATACAATATATTTTTATCATATCTTTCTATCCCCAGCTCCCCCTGAATGACTTCCATCTCCTTACCCACCCAAATTCATGATCTTTTTCTCTCTCAAAAAGAAAATCAAAACGACAGGGAAAATAACAACAAAGCCTCAAAAAAATGAAAAAAATCAAACAAAAAAGACAAAAAAAACAAAACAAAACAAATGATGCATAAAATTATCCTGATCCATAAACAGAGAGAGAGAGAGAGAGAGAGAGAGAGAGAGAGAGCCCACCAGCGAGACAGACAATCATAGCCTGACATGGGCTTTTGAAATCTTAAGTCTACTTTTAGTGCCACATTTCCTCTCATAGGCCACACCTCCTAGTCCTTTTTAAATAGTGCCATTCCCTATGACTAAGAATTCTACATTCTAATATATGAACCTATGATGGTTCTTATTAACTTATAAAAACTTCTTATTCTGTCTTTATTCATCTACAAAATGTGAGACAATATTTTCAGCAATGTTTTGATATATACACATATTATGTGTGTGTGTGTGTGTGTGTATATATATATATATATATATATATATATATATATATATAGCTGAAACATATTTTTCCAGAACAGTAATTATTTTAAAATATTAACCAAACTGAAAATATAAATAAATATAAATAAATGAAGATAAGCATTGGGGGATTCTTTGAGTTCACTAACGTGCCCTTTTGAAAAGTGATTTTCAGAAAATGAGTGAGATATAAGGCAATTTTGATATGTATTTATATGTGTGTATGTGTATGACAGAAAGACAATGAAATGATTCATTTGTAAAAGTAATTGCAAGCTAAAATGAGTAATCAGATTCCAACTCATAAATGCCTAAAGATAAATTTGAATGTTTGAATATTATCTGTGACAGAAGGCCTTATTAATGTAATTCAGAGAAACACATGTCTTCTCATAATATAGGCTGAGAGCTCTTAACTTAAAAATCTGAAATACTCTAACATCTGAAACTTTGTATGTGTTACTATCATGCTAGCTAGTTTTATGTCAGCTTGACAAAAACAAGAGTCATCAGAGAGGAGGGAGCCCCCAATTGAGAAAATGCCTCCCTAAGACACAGCTGTAAGGCATTTTCTTCCTTCCTTTCTTTCCTTCTTTGTTTTATTCTTCTCTCATATAATACATCTGAACCACACTGAAGCTTCCCCATTCCCCTCAGTTCCCTTCTATCTACCCTCCCCCCAACATCCACTCCCCACCCCAGACCATCCCCCAATAAAAGTGCAGGCCTCCTAGGGACATCATGCAAACAGAGCAGCAAGATACAGTAAGACCAGTCATAAACCCTCATATCAAGCCTGGGGGAGACAATCTAGTAAGAGAAAATGGGGTCCAAGAGCAAGCAAAAGAGTCAGAGACACCCCCACTCCCACTGTCATCAGTCCCACAAAAACCCCAGGTCAACAACCATGACATAAGCAGAGAACCTGGCACAGACCTAGGCAGGCTCTGTAACTGTTCCTTAGTCTCTGTGAGCCCCATGAACTCTGCTTAGTTGATTCTGCAGACCTTGCTCTCCAGGTGTCCTCAGCATTTTCTTAATTAGTGTTGATGGCAGAGAGCCTAATCCATTGCAGGTATGCCATCCCTGGGCAGGTGTCCTGGGTTCTATAAAAAAGCAAACTAAGCAAGTCAAGGGGAGCAAGCCAATAAGCAGCACCCCTCCAAGTCTTCTGCATCACCTCCTGTCTCCAGGTTCCCAACCTATGTTAGTTAATCTCCTCACTATGTTTGATAATGAAATGTTATATGGAACTGTGAGTGAAATAAACCCATCCCTTCCGAGTTGCTTTGGTCATGGTGTTTAATCACAGCAATAGTAACCCTAACTAAGACAACTTCTAAGCCATTAATAATGTATGGTGCTATCACATGACATGTTACAGTGACAATTCAGATATACTAAAAAATACTACTTAAACTGCTCTCAATTGTGTTTATAAAGAACCTATGTAACATGAATAAATGTCATGTGCAGACTTAGGTAGTATCCCCAAGATATTTCCCTATATTTCCCAGTTCTGAAATCAAACCCATTTTATATCCTCAGCATTTTGGACCTATATGATAGCATTGAAACCAAGTCTAGTTATTCATAAGGATGCAGCCATTGTGCTAAGATATTCAAGGAAGCAATTTATTCCAATTATATTTTGTTAATTTGCCAACAAAAAATGACTAATTTTCTAACCTGGTGCTTCCCAAGGGAGGTCTAACTTGGCTGAAAAAATTTAATTTGTTTTATTATCCTGCTGATTGTATGCTTCTGGACATCATTGTTAAAGTTGTTTGCCTGAAAACACATTGCAGCATGAAAAAAATCCAAAGACAGTAGCTTAATATCTTTTTGCACATTTACCTATTATCATAAGAAATAGCATCTGTTTCAATTATGCTAATGAAATCATTCTGTAACTCATAATGGAGCCTGGTATACTATTTCCTGCATATTAAAAATAAAAACATAGCAAATTATGCTAATTTCAAATGAATTTACATCCAGCATTTCCCAATTATTTAAAAAGAGAGAGCAGCTATCTAGCTTGTTGGGTGATACAGGGACTATCCCACTTGGTCTCATCTTTTTCTAATAAGTTTGGGCTAGAAAAATAATGTAGAATACTACCCAGAAGAAAGCAATTGGGGTGCTGTTTTATACTTGAATTGATAAAATGACAAAAGCATTGATTTTATGAAAAGGAACACTGACTCCCTTATGACAAAATTGTCACTTGACCTATTTCCTTTTTTTAAAATTAGAAACAAGCTTCTTTTACATGTCAATCTCAGTTCCCTGTCCCTCCCCACCTCCCTTGCCCTCACCCACTCCCCATCCCAACCCATTTCTGCTCCCCAGGGAGGGTGAGGCTTTCCATGGGGGATCTTCAAAGTCTATCATCATTTAGAGCAGGGCCTAGACCCTCCCCAGTGTGCCTAGGCTGAGAGAGTATCCCTCTATGTAGAGGGGGTTCCCAAAGTCCATTTGTATCCTAGGGATAAATACTGATCCACTACCAGAGGCCCCATAGATTGCCTAGACGTCCAAACTGACATCCTCACTCAGGGGGTCTTGAACAGTCCTATGCTTCTTTCCCAGCTATCCGTCTGGGGTTCATGAGCAACCCCTTGTTCAGGTCAGCTGTCCCTGTGGGTTTCTCTAGTCTGGTCCTAACCCCTTTGCTCATCACTCCTCCCTCTCTGAAACTGGATTCCAGAATTCAGCTCAGTGTTTAGCTGTGGGTATCTGCTTCTGCTTCCATCAGCTACTGGATGGAGGCTCTAGGATGGCATATAAGGTGGTCATAAATCTCATTATCAGAGAAAGGGCATTTAAGGTAACCTCTCAACCACTGCTTAGATTGATAGTTGGGGTCAAACTAGTAGATCTTGGACATTCCCTAGTGCCAGAATTCCTGACCTATTTCTAGACACATCATGTGGCCATTTAATACAGGATTGTCTTCACACATCCAATCCCAGACATCTGGTCTTTTAGGAAAACAGTCTTCTTAAGAAGGTAAAGCTTCAACATTGTCACCTTTCCCTAAATGCTGCATTTAATATGGAATATGGATAAGAGTCTCTCTGTGAAAGACCTCAAACATAAATCAAAACTATGGATGCCATCATAGGTTTCCATTGTTTGTGCTCATTTGCTAATGGCCACTGGGGGTAGCACAAAAGCTAATGTACATAAGAGGGTTTCCCCATTGTGGAAGCACTCATCTATGCTTCATTTGAAGGGCCTCCAGGCTACTTTGAGTTATACTCAGTCCAATTATTGAGTCTCTACCTCCAGGGACATCTCTAGCCCAATTTTCTATGGTTATCTTGCATCCCAAATTCCCATGTCTCCTTGCTCACAGTTATATGAGGATTGTATTTTAGTAAAAAATCATCAACAAATTCTAGCAAAACAAATAAGTTAAAGGATCCATCTTGGGACAACAGAATAATAAGCCTCAGGGAAAAGAGAATTGGATGGAGGGAGCGCTTACTGTCTCAGCTAAAACTCAACTTTATTTCTACTCTATAACAGTGCAGGACATTCTTGCCATTTTGATCTCAGTCTATGCACAGCCAATATTTGGTTATTCTCTTTAGTGTACTTAATTTCAGACTGGTAAACATCTTTGGCTCAACTTCAATTGGTGCCATCATTTATCTTTGCACCTTTGTTAATAATTCTCTTGTAAAACTGTCTCACATAGTCCTTCCTAAATACATCTATACACAACTTCCTTCATTGTACTCTTTCAATTCCTACCTATCACTCAGAAGTCAGATAAACTGCATTTTTCAATGACTTATTTCTTAATGTTCCTAGATCTTCTGCAATTGAAGTTAGGCCTAGTCTATGGAGTCTTGAGTTTCTAATCTTGATGAGGCCTGGGTGAGACTTATAAAGTTAAAACTCAGTGCATTGGGGCAGCCTAGACCCTGTATATAGATGGTAGCTAGACCAAAATATCATTGAACTAAATTTCCAGCGCAAAAGCAAAGGTTATGCTTCAGGTACTACAACTAGAAGCCTTACACTACACTGCTGATTGATGATGCTTCCTTATTCTTAGGCACACAGGAAGTTAGCCCATAAGGCAAGGTCCACTAGCAAGCAATTCCTCTATGTAACAGACTGCTATTCCTTTCAAACAACATGGTATTCTTTAGAGTAAGAACTTACCTCTGGGGATAGTAAAATAAATTATTTCTAGGAGATTTAAATTTTTACTTCAGTATTATGGGGAAACTGGGACACTTTAAAAACATAAAAAGTCCATAAAATGGGGACATTTGAGACTGTCTTTTTCCTGGGGGAAGAAGACTTTTAAGTATACCCTGTCACCCAAAAAATAGCTTCATAAAACTGCCCCAGAGAAGATGAAGAGGTTGTAACCGCAAGAACAAAATCTTCTGAAACACTTAATAGCCCACAAAATTTAATTATTGATCATAACATTCTTTTCATCATGATACTTACAGAACATCTAAAGTATCTCTTTCTAAACAGGTGAATGAACTGCTACCATGTTGTATTAGTTTTCATTTGCTGCTGTAACAAATAGCCATTTGCTGCTGTAACAAAGAGCCAGAAACATTGTGTCTTAACATAGCACTTTTTTTTTTTTACCATACAGATCTGGAGACCAATGATCTCAGACTTAGGTGTTTTATTTTGGTGGGCATGCTTCTTTTACTCAGTGACAGGATGCTTGAGAGGAAAATCCATTCACTTCTTTCTTTCCAGCTACACTCAAAGGTTTTAGCTCATTGCCATTTCTAACTGCTGCAAAACCAGGAGTGTGGTACACTTAGGCTTCTATCTGACTCAAGTCTCCAGCATCCCTTTAGTAGACTTTTTGAGTGGGAACACAAGCTCATGGGAATAAAGAGTTATGTGTGGGTTCGTGTGCACATGAGCATAGAGAAACCAGAGGTCAGCCTTGGGATTGTTCCTTAGCAGTCATCTCCCTTGTTTTTTCTGAGACAGGATTCTCATAGCCCTGGAGCTTATTAATAGCCAGGCTGTTTAGACAGTTGGGCTCTGAGATCCACTGCTTTTAGCTCCCCAGAACTGGGATTACAAGAGCATAACCCCATATCCAGATTTTTCCCTATAGTGACCTATGAGTTTATGAGGGGCCAATTACATTCAAACTACCATAAATATTTAATTTTGTGTTATTTTCAGACATTTGATCCACTAACATATATATGAAGTAACACTCTTTAACAATTCCTTTCTTTAAATCTTGTGAATGCAAATGAAAGACAGTGGAAAAAAAACTAGTATACATTATACTAGCTCTGGTGGCAACACAATCTCATTAAATACATATAATATAAAAGCACAATAACAGTTTGTGAAAAAAGAAGCCATGAATTTGACAAACAGTGAGGAGGGAGGATTTGGAGAGAGGCAAGGGAAGGGAAATATAATGTAATTAAAATACAAATCTCAAGAATGTTCTCAATGAGAATTTCTGTAATAGAAATCTTTTTGAGGAATCATATCCTAGCTCCGACTTGAAGGAAGTTACCTTCCACAGAACACTCAAGGCCATGCAATTGATAAATGTTAAGTGTGTGATTAATTGGAAGATCAGCTTGTAATTTTGTGTGACATACTTAGAAGGTGTCACAAGAGAACATCTGGTTCTGGCATCTCTTGTAAAAGACTTTGGATAGGAGAAACCTTTTGATTCTGAAGTCCTTGGTCAGAGACCTCATTTGGAGAAGACACCACTGAATTTTACAGAGATAACACAAAATTTTGTAATGCTATTGAGGGAGCTTCAGGTTCCATGACTAAGGCTTTGGAGTCTGATGTGAAATAAAAAGATGCCAGTAAAGACAAGAGTGACTGTCACAGTGAAAAGACCCCTCCTACAGCTAATGCTGTGGAAATGGAACAATCTTCTCATTAAGTAACATTAAAGTCATGATTTTCTACAGAACCATCAGCTGGAGGATGGTGACTGAGTCAGCATCTGGATTGGCTCAGATATCTTTCATACAAGATTTTCTCAGTATCTGGAGACTTGAATCCTGAGAACTACATTTGGCTTCTATTTATCCCTCCCTTTCCTGATTATTCCACCCAAATTTCTTTTTGCAAACCACCTACAGCATATGACAGAATTTTGACTCTTCTGGCTTTGTCCAGAAATGCGAATCTTCAAAAATATATTGAATATGCCACTACTAACCAAAAAACACACCCAAGATTGTTGTGGCATAATCTTTTTATACACGGTGAAGATGTGTCTCTGCCAAAGAACCTTCTGGTTGTTTCAATAGAGAGCTGAATGGACAATAGCTAAACAGGACAGGATAGGTGGGACTTCCGGAAAGAGATGGGAACTCTGGGAAGAACAGAGGCAGGAATTGCCAGCAAGATACAGAGCAAGATGGATGTACAGTACTGAGGAGACGCAGGGTAGGTTAATATAAATAGGTTAATTTAAGTTATAAGAGCTAGTTAGGAACAAGCCTAAGTAAAGGCCAAGCTTTCATACTTAATAAGAAGTCTCCATGGCATTTGGGAGCTGGTGGCTCAAAGAAGGACCAGCTATACAATGTGATGTTTTTATATTATGGACTTGAGCCTTGAGTCAGGCTCCCATCACAGGTCGCACCTCACTCCATCTGAGTGGTTCCTTCCCTGTCCCACTCATCTATAGTTCAGAAAAGCTTAGTATAAAACATTTCATCCAATTTTCCATTTTACTACACTACATTAATTACCAATATTATTTCACTTACGATATCAAATATGCTCTCTATTTTGTAGCATACATTCTTTAATGTAATAATATCATTCCATAATCCAAAAAATATATCTCAAAACTAAAAAAACACACAAAAAATTTGTTCAAGAAAAGGTAATTATTATATTACATATACTATGTGTTGGAGAATGTACTTCTTTATATGTTTATCTTATTGATTATTGAATAAAATACTGTTTGGCCAATGAGACAGCAAGTAAGACAGGACTAGGAGTCAAAGAGGATTCTGGGAAATGTAGTAGAGAAGTGGTGATCCAGGCAGGAAATGACATAGCAAGGAGACTCATATTTAGCAAGGAGAAACATCCCCTTTTCCCCTTTGCCTCCTCCAGTGGTGGGATGTGAGCCACCTGCAAGGAGGGACGCCAGTAAGGCATCTGATAAGGTAAGTCTTATAAAATATATAGATTTATGATAATTGAGACTGAGCTAACAGATGAGAATCCTAGTCATTGGCCAAGCAGCATTGTACCTAATACAAGTCTCTCTGTGTATTAATTTGGGCCCTAACTCAGGCAGGCAGCTGGCATAAAGCGCACACGTGGCAGTAGGGCTCGGGCAGCTTTGGTGGAAAGATTTATCATAACACTATGTGGTTAAGTGAGACCTTAGTCTTAAAGTCTCTGATGAGAAAATACAGACCACAAATACAGCAAAAATGTATTCATGTGTATGCATGTTCATGTTTCTGTGTGTGTGTAGTAAAAATAACAGCACTCATTGAGTGCTTACTTTGCTCCAGAATTTTTTTTAGCACTCTGCTTTTACTACTTGTTACCTTCACAATAGCCCTGTGCATGCTGCCCCAGTCTCCAAGAGTTCATATGAGCTTTGCTCATGTAGATATAGAGGACTGTGTTTCCTTGGTGTCCTCCATCTCTTCTAGTTCTTACACTTTCCTCTTCTGTGGGGTTCTCTGAGCACTGGGGAAGGGATTTGATGGAGTCATCCCATTCAGAGCTGAGTGCTCATTCTCTGTCTGGCTGTGGGTCTCTGTATGTTTCCCATCTGCTGCAGGAAACTTCTCTGATGACGGCTGAGCAAGGTGTTGATCTGTGCGTGTAGCAGAATGACATTAGGAGTAATTTTATTGCTACATTTTATGAGAACGGTAGTATACGGTTTTACTTGTGGTCCCTGGGCTATCTATTCTCAGGTTCTTGGTCACCCAAGAAGGGTCAGGTATATAAGGAGAAACCCTGATTTTAGGTATCGCTGACCACAGCTGCTTGTGTGTCGTCACAGTTACGTAGAAAGGGTTTAAGAAGGAGGGAGGTGCTCATGAGGCTCTCTGGCTTGGCTGAGCTGACTGGGAAGAATTTCTGGGTCCGTCTGGCTCAGGTGCAAACCTGGTCACTGGTTCCATTGCATGAGTATTTTCCCCCAATATAATACCAGTTATCAACCTATCTCTGACTCCACTTTGTAATCATCAATATCTGGTATCAGAAGGTTTCACCCCCACGCCCCCTGCCTTTCCCCAATCGGAGACCCACCTCGGGTCTTCCATCAGGGCTGCTCCACATTCCCATCCCTTGTCGCTCCCTCATCCCGTATCGGCCCTGCCAAGCATTTTTTTTTTTTTTCTGCAGGTCTTCCATCCCAAGGTTCCTAGAGGAAGCAAGGACACCCATCGCGGCTACCACCATCGCCTCCCCAGGACTGTCTCCCAGCCCGAGGATGGCTTCCACCAGCTGCCCTTCCGAGGGGTTTCTCAACCTGAGGCCCCTCTCCTTCCATTCCACCACCACTGTTACCGGGTACCATCTCGGTGCCCAAAACTGGCTACTGCCCTGTGGGTTTCCAAAATCCTTCCCTTTTGACAAAATTCTATCCATTCCATCTGTTCTAAGTTAGTCTGAAAGCCATGCAGATATTTTTCAGATTGTTTTGAGACAACTCAACCATCTGCAGCTGAACTCTGTTTCGAGGTACACCTGCACTACCACATCTGGCCACCTGCATCATCCGCTAATCATAGTTACTACATAGTTACTCTGAGCTGAAATCAAACCATAGATAGGTAAAAGCCTTATATTTTACCTGGTAATAATAACTAAGGGTTATTACTCTGTAACAATGGCAGATAAGGTGACAATGCAGACCATTGGGAACATTTTTGCCTCTCATGTGAATTCAATGTTAGAGGAGGCTTATGACTTGCCGGTAACATACCTATAAGTTATGTTAGCAGTCAGCTTCATACTGCCACAGGCCAAAAGCTGGAATCTAGGATTGGATATTTAGAAGACAATTTACATGCCATTCAGATACTATATAAGGATGAGAATATTAAAGGTTTAGAAGCATATGTAAATGAAGAAACAAGAAAAATCAATGATTCTATGAAATCCTTAGAATCTTATTCATGAGGTTCAATATCTCAAAGAGACAATGGTTGCCAGGCTACAAGCTTTGGATGAATGTCAGTCGGATTCCTCCCAATCTGATGCACCTATTCCAATCAAACATCAGGAAAACCTTCCTAAGGTTGTTATGTGCACACCACTGGTCTTCCCCGCAAATATGTCATAGAAACCACCATCTAAGAAATATTGAAATGGTCATGTTGCATATCAATAGGAACTGATACAACTAAAAGAATTAAAAGAAATCAAGGAGGCTGTTGTCTCATGTGGTCTCCATAGCCCTTATGTCAAAGAATTATTAAAGTCATGGGCAACTTTTAATAGATTGGGAACTCCTAATAGATTGGCAATGCCCATAGATTGGGAACACCTAATATCAGCTGTGCTTGAAAATTCATCTCAAATACAGTGGAGGGCTCTATGGAGGGAGAAAGCAAAAGCCCTCAAGCTTCCAGGCTTAAAGAAAGGTTATGAAGCTCTCCAAGATAAGATTCTTGATCAGGGTCTTTATGCTGAGCCACAGGCTCAGGATGCAAATGACAAGCACATATTGTCCTTCTGCAGGACAGCAGCCTTAAATGCCTGGGAAAAGGTTCATGAACCAGGAGAAAGAGTAAAAACCTATACTAAGATAGCACAGGGGCTGACCGGAAAGTTTTTATAAAGACTATCCAGGCCACTAAAGTTACAGGTAGCAGGTTTAGACTCTAGAAAAACACTCATACAACCTCTAGCTTATGAAAATGCAAATACACTATGCAAAAGGATACTTTTGCCTTTAAAGATAAGATCAGCACACTGGAAGAGTGGGTCTTGCTTATAGCTAATCTCGACTATAATGTCCGAGATACAGAAGCTTGGGTAAGAGAGGCAATGTCAAAAGGTTTAAAAAGACATGAAGAGGCCGTATGCTCTAACTGTAATGAAACAGGAACTTGGATAGGAAGAGCAATCCCCAGAGGGTCGAGAAGGCATCAGGATACTAGATGTTTTAACTGTGGCAAAATAGAACATGTTAGAAGGAACCATAGGCAAGGAAATTCAAATAATGTCACATATAGAAGACCTCCACCTCCTGGATTGTGTAGGAGATGTGGTAAGGGCAGACACTGGACCAATGAATGTAGATCAACCAGAGACATATAAGGAAACCTGTTACAATTGGGAAACTCCTTGTGGGGACCCTCGAAGGCCACCGGGTTGAGAAAGGTCTGGTTATTCACAGTCACTGTGGAGGACAATCTCTTACAGGAGGATGAATAGATAGTACACTGCCTGTTGTAAAGAATGGTACCACTCTAGATGGTAGTTTGGCTAGTGAGGAAGAATGGAACGTGACTGGTGGAGACAAAAAACATATTTTGGCAAACTTCTATAAAGGATCAGAGGCCTCAGTTGAAAGTAAGAATAAATAATAAAATTATTACTGATTTGCTGGACACTGGGGTGGATATGACTGTTTTAACCCAAAAGTCCTGGCCTCAGAGATGGCCCCCAAAAGAGGTGAATATTCAATTTTTATGGATTGGAACTTTATCTAAAGTATGTCAAAGTGTGAGGGGGGTTGTCTGTATAGCGCAGAGAAGAAGGTTAAAGCCATATGTAGCAGATATCGCTATAAATCTTTGGAGTCATGACCATTTACACCAATGGAATACATAGATTTACATTCCTCTAGTATGAGATGTAAATCATATACAATCTCTAGGTGGTAGACAAAATATAGTAAGGCTCTATGGAAAACAGATACCAACCATCGAGGCTGTATATAAACAAAGTACAAATGATAAACCTACAGGGGAACCAAAAGCTCTACCTTTAAAATGGCTTACAGATGAACCTGTCTGGATAGGACAATGGCCTATAACCTCTGAGAAGCTAGAGGTTTTAGAATAGTTGGTTCAGGAACAGCTGCATGCTGGGCACATAGATGCATCTATCAGCCCTTGGAATTCTGTATTTGTTTTCAAAAAGAAGTCCAGTAAATGGAGGATGCTGACAGACCTGAGAGCAATCAATAAAGTAATTTAGACAATGGTCTCTCTACAATCTGGAATGTCTTTGCCTTCCTTGATTCCTAAAGAATGGTCAATCATTGTCATTGATCTAAAAGAGTGTTTCTTCAGTATATATTACAAGAAAAAGACAGGGAAAAATTTGCGTTCATGGTACCTACTTATAATAATTCACAGCCAGTTAAGAGATTTCAGTGGAAGGTTTTGCCACAGGGAATGTTAAATAGTCCTACCTTGTGTCAGCACTTCATACAAAAACCTTCGGAGATAATTTGTAAAAAAAATTTTCAAGATCCATAATATATCATTACATGGATGACATACTGTTGTCAGATTCTAAGAAGGAAACATTAGAATGGATTTTGAGACAGTAAAGGGGGTTCTACCTCATTGGGGATTACAGATTGCCCCAGAAAAGATACAAAGAGGAGATTCTATTAATTATTTAGGTTATAAAATAGACTTACAAAAAATCAGACCGCAAAAAGTACAAATTAGAAGAGATTGTTATCAAACTCTTAATGACCTGCAGAAATTACTAGGGGAAATTTCTCAACTACAAACAATAATTGGAGTAGAAGGACATGACATAAATCATTTTAAAAATGGCCCTTGAGGGAGCTACGAGAATGAGAAGGGAAGAAAAGGAAGAATGCAGAGGTCATGAGGGAGCAGAAAGGTTGAGTCAGGTGTAGATTAGAAGAAAGGATATATAATAGGTAGGGTTTTAGTTGGGGGGGTTGGTAGGGGAGGAAGGGAGGGAGAAGGGAACTGGGATTGTCATGTAATTCAATCTTGTTTGTAACTCAAATAAAAAAAGTGAAAAAATGGCCCTCAAAGGGGACAAGGACTTAAACAGCCCACGAATATTATCAGCTGAAGAGGAAAAAGATTTACAATGGGTGGAAAACAGAATACTGGATGCACATGTAGACCACGTGGATCCTGAATTAGACTGTATTCTTCTTATTTTACCATCCAGGGAATACCCTTCAGGGATTCTGATGCAGAGGGAAGATATTATATTAGAATGGATATTTCTACCACATAAACAGCTAAAGTACATAGAAAAGATTTCTGATTTGATTCTAAAAGGCAAATTAAGACTTTGTCAACTGACTGGAAGGGACCCAGCAGAAATTATAGTACCTTTAACTAATGAGGAAATTTCTTCCTTATGGAAGAAATGAATACTGGCAGACAGCTTGTACTAACTTTTTGGGAACTATTAACAATTATCTCAAAACTGACAGAAATAAATTCATAAAAAAGACAATCTGGATCCTTCCAATTATTGTAAGAAAAACACCTATTTCTGGAGTCCCTACCTTCTACACTGATGCAAAAAAATCAGGTAAGGCAGGATATAACTCAGGAGAGATAAGTAAAGTAGTTCAAAGTCCATATAACTGTACAGAAGGCAGAATTATACACAGTACTTATGGTACTTACAGATTTTACAGAGCCTCTCAATATAGTGATTCTCAATATGCAGAGTTTTACACATCGAGACTGCTGAATTCATTCCTGACAATACAGAATTAACTTCAGTGTTTATACAATTATAAGAAACAATCATTAACAGTACCTATCCGATATATATAACACATATCAGATCCCATATGGGTCTGCCAGGCCCACTAGCATAAGGCAATGATGATATTGATTGTTTATTAATAAAGTATGCTAGAAGCCTCAGAATTTCATAAGAAACACCATGTAAATAGCAAATGTTTCAAAAAGGATTTCCCCATCGCTGGGCAACAAGCCAAGGAGATAGTGAGAAACTGTCTTACCTGTTCATTCTATAATCAAGCTCTATTGCCAGCAGGCTGTAATCCTAAGGGCATTCGGAGAAATGAGGTTGGGCAGATGGATGTCTTTCACTTTCCAGCATTTGGAAATTTAAAATATGTGCATCATACTATACACACATTTTCAGGGTTTCAATGGGTTGGTGCTCTTAGCTCTGAAAAGGCCGCTTTGGCATGGTCACAGTTACATAGCAAGGATTTAAGAAGGAGGGAGGCATGCATGCGGCTCTCTCACTTGGCTGAGCTGGCTGGGAGGCATTACTGAGTCTGTCCTGCTCGGGTGCAAACCTGGTTACTGGTTCCCTTGCATGAGTATTTTCCCCCAATAAACTACCAGTTATCAACCTATCTCTGACTCCACTTTGTAATCCTTGGTAATGGTCAATGTAGGTATGGGTTCCATCTTGTGAACTGGGCCTTAAATCAAATCAGATATTGGCTGGCTACTCCCACAAGCTTTATGCTGCTATTGCACTAGCATATTTTACAGGCAGTAAACAAATTCTACATCAAAGGGTTTGTGACTGGGTTGGTGTTTACATTTCTCTTTTGGAAGCATGTAAGGTACCTTCCTGTACCAAAGACCTATAACATAGAGGTAAAGGCATTACGTGGGCACCTGGTTGACTTCCCGGTGTTTAATGAGTTGTGTTGATGGGTAATGAGTTCTGTAAATGGAACCTAGTGGCCACTTTGCTGAGAGCAACCTACAGTCTTGCCCAACAGCCAAGCTTTCTTATGAATTCTCATGTGAGGCCATTGGCCAACAACTCAATTAGATGTAGCCAGTCCTAGTACTGGAAGCTTCATTTAGTGACAAGAGATGGCTTCTTGAGGCTCTGTCTCGCCTATTCTACTGTATTAGGTTTCCATACTATCCCTCAATTGGCCATTAATTTTATCTATCTCTCCCCATATTCCCTCCTTTATCCCTCTCTTCCCTTCCCACTTGAAAAATTTATGGAATACTTCACAAATTTGCATGTCATCCTTGCACTGGGACCACAATAATCTTCTCTGTATTGTTTCAATTTTAGTATATGTGATGTCAAAGCGAGCACAAGGAAATAAATGTCACATTATATAAGGCAAGAATACATTTTGTAAGTCTCTATGAAGAAAAAAGAATATAGACTTGTATTAATTTTCTTCATATTAATCCACAAGCCATATAACAAGCATTAAGCTTTTATGATTTGGAATTTACATAGCTGGTCATGCACAGACAGAATAATTACATTATTAAGTTTGTCATTTTCATATGAAACAGAAAAAATGATCCTAAAGAAAAATGTGTGTGGACAGATAGACAGACAGACATAACTGTGTACACAAACACACTTTCTCTCATAACTGTGCCTTTGGGTTCTGTCAGAACAGACCACAGGATCACAGTCTAATTCATAAACATCATGTTTAACACAATCAGCACATTTTTTAATCAAAGTCCCTACATTTTTTTTAATTTAATCGCTTAAATATTTAATGAGAATCTGTTGCTCAGAGTTAGTGCAATGTTTTGTGTTTGTCTATTCTTTTCTTTCTATATCATTCACATTTTACAAGGTTCACAGAACTATGTTCTGTGAAAAAAGAATTATTATAAATTGGAAATTGGAGAGATGGCTTGGTCAATAAAAACTAGTAAAAGAAGTCTGGCAATCTAACTTCCATCTCTAGCACTAATATAAATGCTAGGTCAACTGGTATGTATTTGGAATCCAGTGGCAGACAGGCAAATCCCAGGGCCTGTAGCCCAGCCAGCCTACCTGAACAATTGAGCTTCAAGCTCATCAAGAGACCCTGACTCAAAAAGGAAGGTGGGAAATAAGTGAGGGACTAACTTCACACATACACAGACACATACAAGTGAATACATATACCACACATATACATGTATATGCATGAACACACACAAATTTGTTTCCTCAAAACAGCTTTATTTATCAAACAATAAAAGTAACACATTCATAGCATACAGAAGGACAGATCATATCACATATTCATAATAAGGACAAGAAGAAACAAACAAGACAGTGGGATAAACATATTTTTAAGAGAATTAAATTTGATACTATAAAATTTACATTTTTCTAGATAATTCTGTGTTAAAAAGAATAAAAGCATGTCTTGCATTATAGGTTCACATCTGAAACTGAAAGATATTTTCTGTGCTATCTTGCTCCTTGCATTTTTCTATCAAGGAAATGTGGCTCAGAAGGAAAAACATATTACATAAGCATCCAAATGCCAGTCTGTCAAGGCTGGAGTTAGAAACCAAGTCTCTGGCATTAGTCTAGGCTTACACCTTCATAATAATGACAGTTTGAGACCTTTCTATGAGCTAACCATTTCCATGCATTGAGTCATTTGTATTTCCCAAACCGTTCAGAGTCCAGATTTATCAGCAACCCTGTTTTAGAAGCAAAGGAAACACAGTGCAGACAGTTAAACTATCCACAATGAGGCTGTATACTGAGCAGAGAGGCTGAATTTAGCAGCCATTCAGGCCCTGCAAAACAGACTCCTACTCTGTGGAGATACACTCTGCATACTGGTATCCACACCTTCTCAAAAACCAGTAGTAATAAGTCATTCCACATTATATCCCTGTAATTCCTATATTTGGATTAGCTCTTTAGACACTCAGTTTCCACTGCTTAATTATTGTCTCTCTGCAATTTTATCTAGACCTAAAATCCAAACCCATTCACCAGTCAAAGCCAATATTTCAGTCAGCCTGGGTAGCATGAAAGGAATGCACCTGGCAGCAGCTGCAGCAGCTTTGTGTCTCTCACTGCATCTTTCATGGCCATTTGATTCTTTGAAAAATCTCAAAATCATTATCTCAGTAACACGGCTTTTCCCCACATTTATGATGACTTCCAATCCATGTCACTGGAGGAAACTGTGAAAGTTTTACAATTGACATGACAGTGTAAAAGGGAAAAATCCAGTGTTTTGCAGGTTGATCTTAAAGGACAAGAAAATTTTCCAGAAAAAAAAAAAAATGTCATGAAGTTAAAACACATCTATCTCTCAATATCCATCTATGCTTCTGTCTTCTGAGCCATTCTGTCAGAACAGGAAGAACGCCTTAGAGACAGGCCTTTTGTTGTCATTCATTTTCATTCTTCCAACAGTGTTACAAGGGAATGGATATTCTCCACGTCTCACACTATTGGAGGAAAGCAGTGGGTTCAGGGAGATTAAGTAGTTTGCCATTTTAGTAAATAGCAAATCTATATTTTAGTACAGGTCTCTGTGACATAGAGGCACACCCTACCCTAACACAGAAAAGAACTCATGGCAGGGGGCATTTCCACAGGGAGGTTGCATATCCCATCCCTTCAAACTAGACCCTGGCAGGTGCACTTGTAATGGTATCTGTATAAATCCCACTATCACCAATTCAATTCAAAAACAATAACAACAAAAAACAAACAGTTTAGCTGCAGATGGAGATAGGGAAGAAGAGAAAGAAACTGTGAACAACATGATTAAAAAGTCAAAGCTAATTCACATATAGATCTTATACAGAACTCAAAGCATCTTTAATCTCAAAAACACGTACAAAGGTCATTTTAAAAATTTGATCAGTTCTTTGAGAATCTCATACGGTGTGCTGTGATCATATTCAACCTCCTCCCCACCTCTTCCAAGACCACTCTCCTTCCCTTCCCAGGAAACTTGTGTCCTTTCCCCCCTCCCCCATCAAGGCCAATTTATTTTGCACAAATGCTCTAGCATGCATTGCCTTGCACTTGAATGTGGTTCCGAAGATTATTTTAAAGAATTATTTCAGTCTGTCAGCATCCTTTTGTGAGTTCCTAGGGAACAGAAATTCATCAGTGGTGACCATAACAAACTTTCATCTAGGCTTCCTCTACCATGCCTTTGCTCAGTCCACAATAACAGAGGAAGTAGAAATGAGACAGGTTCACTATGCTTCTGAAAGGTACTCTTTTGAAATAAAATTGCTTTATATTTCTAAGTACATATATTAATTATCATAGACTTTCTAAGTTAACTGTTACTAAGGATTATCCCACCCACTCCTCTGAAATCCTTAGGGTAAGGATATGTATGCATATGTATCAGATTCAGATCACCAACACCTGGGTTAAGAAGAGAAAAAGGTTGGCCATGGAGGCACATGCCTGGAGTCACAGCACTGGGGAACAGAGATACAAAGATTTCTGGAGCTTGCTGGTCAGAGAGTCTTGTCAAATCAGTAAGTTCTAGATTCAGTAAGTGAGAGAGAGTGTCTCAAACAATAAGGTGTAAAGTGAGTTAACAGTGAAAACACCCCACTTCGACCTCTGGCCTTCCTATACACACTCAATGAAGGAGCAATTTGTCCTTTTTTATTGTTTGAGAACATAATGGATACATATAGGTTTTGATAAAATCTACCCCATTAACTTGTTCTAAAACTACTCCTCCACCCCTATCCATCCACTGCTTTTTCCTCACAACTTCATATGCTTTGTTTATTAAAACCCATAAAATCCACTTAGTCTTTATAAGCATAAGTTTAGGACTAGTTACTGGAGCATGGGTTAGCCCCTCATGGCCTTTATCCCTGAAAAAACTGAATTCCCCTCCTCTAGAACTTATTGATTGGCAACAACTTGGAGGAACCACTTTTAAAGAGTTGTCTCAGCTAGTAAAATACATTTTCAATAACTATTATTTCTAGAATTTTCATAATGTTTTATAACTTTATTCAAAGATTTAGTTACAAGGCTGTTCCTCTGAAGGCTATTTTCAAGTTCTAGCAATGAAAGACTAATTTAACCATTCAAATCAAGCTGATAGATGACCATGACATAAGGTGAGTGAGAACCACAGGTAACAAAAGCACACTGGCCTGGAAGTGTGGCTCAATAGTAGACCACATGTTTACTGTGTGCAATTCCTGAGTTTGATTCTAAGCACCACATATGGACAAAAAAATCTACTTGATTCTCTGTGTGTAAATGTACATGAAGATATAGGCAAATATATGTAATGAGAAGACAAGTGTTTTCAATATTCTTTTAATGTGTATTTTTAACTGCTTTCCACAATAACTTTTTGTAATAATGTTTTTTTTTTCTGGTTTGTGTGTAAGAAATTAAAAGGTAAAGAAACAAGAAAAAAGCAACAAATCTAGTATTTCACAAGAAGAGAACTAAGAAAAGGAATTGCTTCAGAGATGGGGAAATAAAAACAATTGCTTAAGGCAACAAAAAAGAAAGAGGGAAAGAGTTAAACTGCATCAGAGAAACTGATGAGCATTTCATAGACTACTAAGACAGGGCAGAATTAGATGGTGAGAAACAGCAAAGCTTAGTGATTACTTGGCTTCTTTGAAACATCACGGCCCAAGTAAAAAGGCAGAACTGGGCTGTAATGAGGACTTTGAAGTCTAAAATAATTGGGAAGGATATTACAAACCTAGTCACACCTCCTGGGGGCTGGCCTATACAATGACACTGTCACCACTTCTGGGAGCGCTTCCATCTGCCATGAACATCTACAATCCTATGTGCTACCTGGTAACATCATGATTAATTGTAATTAATTGCTCTTCAGTAAGAGGGTCTAACCTATGAGGACAAGCACTATATTCTGTTCACCATTGACACTTCAGAGCCTACCAGAACACAGAATCCTCAATAAATGTGTGTTTTATGAATTACTTAACTACAAATTAAGGTAATGAGAAAGCTTGAAAATTAGATTATTGATTCACACTAAGGAAACTTTAATAATCACAGAAGATTTGAAAATCACAGAAGACAGAGATCAAAGAGTTATCTGACTTTTGCAAAAGGAAAATGTTCACCAATTATCCACTGATATTTTGTTGATGATCTCAAGCTAGAGTTTATACTGAAAAAGTAAAAAGACTGTGAGTGCTTCAGAAAGTGCATTCTGATCAATGTGGACCATCCTGGATTCATCTAAGAATAGTTTTACCCAGTCAGTCAGATTTTCTTTATGGCTCCCATTAAAAGACATGCTAGATAATGCCTGGAAACCTGATTTCTGCATTGGCTGACTTGCACATAAGAGAAACTCAATAAAAATGGATTAAACAAATCAACTATAAATACTATTCATGGAACCATTTTGTGATGACACTTTGTGTATTTTCTTTCTTACACATTAATTCATACTCTTCTTCTGCCTTAGGGTATGTATTTCTTCTTACCTACATGTCTACCCACTCTTTTTGAATTAAGTGTCCCTTGTGCCCCATATTTAATTATAGAGATGTAATAATATTTGTTAGTGCAATCGATTGGGGCAATGGGGAAGATTATTTTTTATTGTCAATTGTGCCTTGAAAAACAGTGACAGGTCAAGGGGTGGTAATAAAGTAGATACAAGAACTCCAGCCAGATAGCTCCCTGTTGAGAAGAGAGAAAGGTGAGCCATTTGGCTCTGATGAAAAGTGATTTGCAATTGCATCTACAGAACAAAAGATTTAGCTATCACAAGTCCCAAAGCCACCTGCAGGTTTTGGCAAGATGGCACCTCCCTGGTGGGACAGGTAAGCAGTGGAGAGGAATTCACTGTAGCTTAGAGGGCTGTGTCCAGGAACCATCTTAAGGAAGAACTTATTGGTTAAAAATTAGCCACCCTGGCATCACCAGCACCCTACTCTGGCTTCCTATTATTTCTCAAATAATTTAGACTAAACAAAATGCCATGAATTACAAACTGAAGCAGGGCATATGCAAGGGGTAAAAGTTGGCTATGGTAAACTAGACCATTGCAAAGCTGAACACACTCACAAGAGAAAGTGTACAAAGACCATAGAGACCACTGTAGCAATTAAATTTACATTTTAGCAGGCTTTGCATATTTTGAAGGCCCGTGGAAGAGCTTTCCTAATAAAGGACTTGTTTGAGGTTCTTTGTTTTGTTTTGTTTTTGTCCTGGTAACTGAAGGGACCATTTCTATCAACTTTTACAGAAGGGGCAATGGTGTGTTTGTGTTCTTTATTAGAAAACCTTCTTCTAATGGGAAAGGGACAAGATCTGCTGAGCAAACTGGGAGCATGAGGGGAGAGGAGAGGGAGTTAGGAGATAAAGAAGGGGAGAAGAGGATGGGGAAAGAACATAAAGGAGCAAGAAGATTGGGTGGGAGGAATAAAGGAAAATAAGAAAAGAGATACCATAATAGAGGGAGCAGTCATAGGTTTAAAGATAAATCTAGCACTAGGGAAATGAACAGAGATCTACAAGGATTAACCCAACTAACATTCTAAGCAATAATGGAGAGGCTACCTTAAATGCCCTTCCCCTATATTGAGATTGATGACTACCTTATATGCCATGCTAGAGCCTTTATCCAGTAGCTGATGAAGTGGAAGCAGAGGCCCACAGCTAAGCACTGAGCTGAAATCCTGGAATCCAGTTGTAGAGAGGGAGGAATGATGAGTAAGGGGTCTAGACCAGGTTGAGAAAACCCACAGAAACAGCTGACCTGAACAAGGGGGAGCTCATGGTCCCCAGACTGACAGCCGGGAAACCAGCTTACGACTGAACTAGACCCCCTGAACAAGGATGTCAGTTTGGCAGCCTGGTTAATCTATGGTGCCTCTGGTAGTGGATCAGTATTTATCCTTAGTACATGAATGTACTTTGGGAGCCTAATCCACACGGAGGGATACTCTCTTAGCCTAGATACATGGGGGAGGGTCTAGACCCTGCTCCAAATGATATGACAGACTTTGATGATCCCCCATGAAAGGCCTCACCCTCCCTGGGGAGTGGATTGAGGGTGGAATGGGGGGTTGGTGGGGAGCATGGGAGGATGAGAGGGAGAGGGAACTGGGATTGATACATAAAACAAGATTGTTTCTAATTTGAATTTAAAAATTTCCAAAAAAAAAGGAAAGAAAACCTTCTTCTAAATAGTAATTTTATAAGGTTTAGGAACCATGTTTAGATAGTCAGGTGACAATGTCAGGTCAAGATGTCACATATCCTTCCATGGGCAGAGATATGAGTTGGGTCCTACTTTGGATCAGTCAATAGAATTCTACAGTTCTAGTTCTTGGTTTTTCATGCTATTCACTACAAAGTAGTTATCCAGCCCTAATCTCCTTAAACTTGTTAGTGTCTAACCAGGTACCTAACACCAAGAGCATACACACAAGGAAGAACAATCAGGCAGGGCACCTGAGATCAACACACCATAGACCTATATGAGAGGCAGCCACTGGAGACAGCTCAATAGTGACAGGCTGAAAAATGCCTAGAAGAAGGTTATCTAAAGCAGTGACACCCAAATGGAGGTATCCTTTCCTCTTGAGCTAGGTGTGGAATATTCCTTTACACTTTGTGAATATATGTCACTGTTTTGTGTTAATAAAGAAGCTGACTGGCCAATAGCTTAACAGCTAGAGGTCAGGCAGGACTTGCAGATGAACAGAGAGCACAAAGAGGAATGGGGAGGAGTCTCAGAATCACAAGAAGATAGAGAGAGAAGGAAGTAAACTTGCTGTACTGAGAAAAGCTACTGAGCCATGTGGCAGAGTGTAGATAAGAAGTATGGGTTAATTTGGCTTATAAGAGGTATCTAGGAACAAGCCTGAACTATTGGCTGGGCATTTATAATTAGTAATAAGTCTCTGTATTGTTACTTGGGAAATGGCTGGTCGTTACAATAAATCTTTCCGCCAAAAGCTGCCAAGCCCCACTGCCACATGTGTGCTTTATGCCAGACTCCCGCCCGAGTTAGGCCCAAATGAATACACAGAAACTTGTATTAGGTTCAAAGCTGCTTGGCCAATGACTAGGATTCTCATCTGTTAGCTCAGTCTTAATTATCATAAATCTATATTTTTTTATAAAACTTATCTTATAGGACGCCTTGTTGGTGTCCCTCCTTGCCGGTGGATCACATTGTGCTGCTGGAGGAGCCAGGGGAAAAGGGGGGACATTTCCTGTTTCTCCTTCTTTAAATATGAGTCTCCTTGCTATGTCACTTCCTGCCTGGATCACCACTTCTCTACTACATTTCCCAAAATCCTCTTTGACTCCTAGTCCTGTCTAACTTGCTGTCTCATTGGCCAAACAGTATTTTATTTAACAATCAATAAGATAAACATACACAGTACATACCCCATCAGCTGGTAGGACAGAAAAGTCTGCTTAAATCTAGGATATGATATCATTATCTGAAAATAACTTCAGAATTTGGTAGCATGAACCTACGGGATGCATGTAGACCAAACTCTTGAGACAAATATCTTCCATGAGGTTAGCTGCTGTAGAAAGAGAACTCTGATTCTACACTACACTATTTGGCATCCATAGTAATACGTGTTCATCCAATGTTTTAATGCATAGTAAACACTCACATAAACATAGGCAATAGATAATCCCCCTCTATAAAAACACAAAATAAAAGGCAGGGTAAATACACATACCAGTACCAGCAACAAATCAAAACCAAACAAGAATAAACACTCAATGGACCTTAATTTCCCTCAATATTAATGGTCTTAACTTGCCTATAAAAAGACACAGGCTAACAAAATGGATACGAAGACAGAATTCATCCTTCTGCTGCATACAAGAAACACACCTCGAATTCAAAGACAGACATTACCTCAGAGTAAAGGGTTGGGATAAGATATTTCAGTCAAATGGACACAAGAAACGAGCTGGGGTAGCTATCCTAGTATCTAACAAGATAGACTTCAAATCAATCAAAAGAGATGAAGAAGGTCATTTCACATTCGTCACAGGAAAAATCCATCAGGAAGAAGTCTCAATTCTAAACATCTATGCCCCAAAATACAAAGGTACCAACATTTGTAAAAGAAACATTATTAAAACTCAAATCACAAATAAAACCTCACACAGTTATAATGGGAGACTTCAACACCCCAATCTCATCACTGGACAGGACCACCAAACAGAAACTTAACAAAGAGACAAAGGAACTAACAGAAGTTATGACCCATTTGGGATTAACAGACATCTATAGAACTTTCTATCCAAACACAAAAGAATATACCTTTTTTTCAGTATCACATGGAACCTTCTCAAAAATTGACCACATTCTCCGCAACATAGAAAACCTCAACAGGTACAAAAAATTGGAATGATCACCTGTGTCTTATCAGACCACCATGCTTTAAAGTTAGAAATCAAAAACAAAACAAAGTGCAGAAAACCTACCAACTCAAGGAAATTGAACAACACGCAATTGCACCATTCCTGGCTCAAGGAAGAAATAAAGAAAGAAATTTAAAGACTTCCTAGAATTTAATGAAAATGTAGACACAACATAGCCAAACTTATGGGACATTTTGAAAGCAGTACTAAGAGGAAAGTTCATAGCTCTAAGTGCTCACATGAAGAAACTAGAGAATAGCCACACCAGAGAGTTGACATCACAGCTGAAAACTCTAGAACAAATGGAAGCAAATTCACCCTGGAGGAGCAGACGCCAGGAAATAATCAAACTGAGGGCAGAAATCAATAAAGTCAAAACAAAGAAAGCAATTTAAAGAATCAATATAACAAAGAGTTGGTTCTTCAAGAAAATCAACAAGATAGACAAACCGTTATCCAAACTAACCAAAAGGCAGAGAGAGAACATGCAAATTAACAAAATCAGAAATGAAAAGGGGACATAACAATGGACACTGAGGAAATCCAGAGAATCTTCAGGTCATACTTTGAAAACCTGTTCTCAACAAAATTTGAAAATTTAAAGGAAATGGACAATTTTCTGGACAGATATCACTTACCAAAATTGAATCAAGAAGAGATAAGCAACTTAAACAGACCTATAACCTCTAAGGAAACAGAAGCAGTCATCAAAAGTCTCCCAACAGCCCTGGACAGATGGATTTACTGGAGAATTCTTCCAAAATTCAAAGAAGAGCTAATACCAATACTACTCAAATTGTTCCACACAATAGAAGCAGAAGGGACATTGACAAACTCTTTTTACGAGGCTACAATAACCTTGATAGCTAAGCCACACAAAGGCACAACTAAGAAAGAGAACTACAGACCAATATCCCTCATGAACATGGATGCAAAAATTCTCAATAAAATACTGGCAAATCAAATCCAAGAACACATCAGAGAAATCATCCACCATGATCAAGTAGGCCTCATCCCAGGGATGGAAGGATGGTTCAACATACATAAATCCATCAATGTGATCCACCATATAAACAGACTGAGGAAAAAAAAACACATGATCATCTCACTAGATACAGAAAAAGCCTTTGCCAAAATCCAACACCCCTTCATGATAAAGGTCTTGGAGAAATCAGGGATAACAGGAACATACCTCAACATAATAAAAGCAATATGCAGCAAGCCAACAGCCAACATCAAATTAAATGGAGAGAAACTCAATTCAATTCTTCTAAAATCGGGGACAAGACAAGGCTGTCCACTCGCTCCATATCTCTTCAATATTGTCCTTGAAGTTCTAGCTAGAGCAATAAGACAACAAAAGGAGATCAAGGGAATGCAAATGAAGGAAGAAGTCAAACTCTCACTATTTGCAGATGATATGATAGTTTACATTAGTGACCCGAAAAACTCTACTAGGGAACTCCTACAGCTGATAAACACCTTCAGCAAAGTGGCAGGATACAAGATTAGCTCAAAAAAACCTGTAGCCCTACTATACACTGATGACACATTAGTGGAGAAAGAAACCAGAGAAACATCACCCTTTAAAATTGCCACAAACAACATAAACTACCTTGGGGTAACACTAACCAAAAAAACGTGAAAGACCTGTACCATAAGAATTTTGAGTCTCTAAAGAAAGAAATTAAAGAAGACGCCAGAAAATGGAAGGATCTCCCATGCTCTTGGATAGGTAGGATCAACATAGTAAAAATGGCAATCTTGCCAAAAGCAATCTACAGATTGGATGCAATCCCTATCAAAACCCTAAGACAATTCTTCACAGACCTTGAAATAACAATTCTCAACTTTATATGGAGAAACAAAAGACCCAGGATAACCAAAACAACCCTGTACAAAGAGTAACTTCGGGAGGCATCACATTCCTGACTTCAAGCTCTATTACAGAGCTATAGTCCTGAAAACAGCTTGGTACTGGCACAAAAATAGACAGGTAGACCAATGGAATAGAATTGAAAACCCTGATATTAACCCACACACCTATGAACACCTGATTTTTGATAAACAATCCAAATTTATACAATGGAACAAAGAGAACATCTTCAACAAATGATGCTGGCATAACAGGTTGCAGATATGTAGAAGACTGCAGTTAGATCCAAGCCTATTGCCTTGCACAAAACTTAAGTCAAAATCGATCAAAGACCTCAACATAAATCCAGCTACACTGAACCTATTAGAACACAAAGTGGGAAATACCCTTGAATTAATTGTTACAGGAGACTGATCCCTGAATAGTACACCAGTAGCACAGACACTGAGGTCAACAATTGATAAATGGGACCTCTTGAAACCGAGAAGCTTCTTAAGGCAAAGGACACAGTCAGCAAGACAAAACATCAGCCCACAGACTGGAAAAGATATTCACCAACCCCACAGCTGACAGATGGCTGATTTCCATCTTACTCCTGTCAGAATTGTCAAAATGTTCATAGCACCACTATTTGTAATAGCCAGAAACTGGAAGCAGCCTAGATGCCCCTCAACCGAAGAATAGATAGAGAAAATGTTGTACATTTACACAATGGAGTACTACTCAGTGGAAAAAAAATGGAATCTTGAAATTTGCAGGAAAATGGATGGATCTAGAAGAAACCATTCTGGGTGAGGTAACCCAATCGCAAAAAGACAAACATGGTATGTATTAACTCATTTGCAGATTTTAGACATAGAGTAAAGGATTACCAGCCTACAATCCACACTGCCTAAGAAGCTAATAAACAAGGAAGACCCTAAGAGAGACATAGATGGTCCCCTGGAGAAGGGGAAAGGATCATGATCTCCTGAGCAAATTGGGAGCACAGGAAGGTGGAGAAGGGAGCTAGAGAATGAGAAGGGGAGAAGAGGAGGGAGGCAGAAGACATGAGGGAGCAGAAAGGTTGAGTCGGGGGGAGAATAGAAGAAAACAAGAAAGGAGACACCATAATAGAAGGAGACATTTTAGGTTTACAGAGAAATCAGACACTAGGGAAAGGTCTGGAGATCTACAAAGATGACACCAACTAAGCCACAGAGGAGAGGCTGCCTTAAATGCCCTCCCCTGATTATGAGATTGATGACTGACTTATATGCCATCCTATAGCCTTCATCCAGCAGCTGGTGAAAGTAGAAGCAGACACCCACAACTGATCACTGAACTGAACTGGAATCCAGATGCAGAGAAGTACGAGTGAAGAGCAAAGTGGTCCAGACCAGGCTGGTGAAACCCACAGAAACAGCTGACCTGAACATCGGGAACTCTTACTCCCCAGACTGATAGCTGGGATACCAGCATGGGACTGATCCAGACCCCAGCCACATGGGTTTCAGTGAGGAAACCTCAGAAATCTACGGGACCTCCTGAAGAAGTTCAGTACTTATACCTAGCATAAGTGTGGACTTTGGGAGCCCATTCCATATAGAGGAATACTCCCTGAGCCAAGACACACGGGGGTTGGCCTAGGCCCTATCCTAAAGGACACAATAGACTCTGATGACACCCTATGGAAGGCCTCACCATCTAGGGGGAGCAGAAAGGATATGTGATAGATAGGGTTTTAGTGTGTGTGGGGGGTGGTAGGGGAGAACAGGAGGGAGAAGGGAACCGGGATTGTCATGTAAAACAATCCTGTTTCTAATTCAAATAAAAAAAGTTGAAAGAAAAGTAGAGACAGTGGTAGGAATGAAAATTGGTACAGCCATTATAGAGTCAGTTAGGCATTTCCTCAAAAACTTAAAAGTAGAATTCCCATACTATCCAACTCTATCACTACTGAGTATACCATATGTTGGAGCATAAAACAGAAAAACTTGCACACACATGTTTGCTGCTGAACTATTTGCAATAGCCAAAATATGGAACTATCCTAGATACCCATCAACAGATGCAGGCCAAAGAAAATATATAAAACAGTGGAGTTTTAGCATCCATAAAGAAAATGAATTTATTGTATTTATAGAAAAATGAGTAGATATGGAGATCATCATGTTTACTAAAATTAGTCAGACTTATAAAGGTTTTCTCATTATGTAGTTCTAGATTGAATTCTAAATGCACATGAGTATGTGTGGTTTTGTGACATGAAAGTAAAATGGGGACTGTGAGGAGAGAGAAGAGGATCTAGAGGGAAGACAAATAGGAGCAAGAGAGTAATGACAAAGAAAGAGAAAATACTACACAACTTCTGTCATATGGGAAATGTAAATTTTAATATGTATGTTATGTATTTCATGTCATATGTATGTACCTACACATCCATATGGAAGGAAAGGATCAGTGGGATTAAGGTCAGGAAATAGGAGTGAGAGTGTTAGAAATATGATTCAGATGCAATAATATCTTAATATGTATGAAACAGTAAAATAATATGTATGAAAATATAACAAACCCATTATTTTATATGCTAAAAATTACTTTAAAAACTTCAGAAAAAAAGCTTTTAATTAGCATAATTGTTTCACAAACATATAGTTTTTATATTAAGGATAACAGCAGGTGTGTGTGTGTGTGTGTGTGTGTGTGTGTGTGTGTGTGTGCTGGAGGCTGAACCCACTAATAGATAACATACCAAGGTATTAGACAGAAGCATGCCTTGATAAAAACCAAATGCACTTTATCCTAGTTTCCTGTAACAGGTCTATGCACAAACTCACATTCACACATGCCATTCATAAATTTTTCAAGACATCTTACATGAATTATACCTCCATTGGAAACATGCTCACATCAAAAATTCAGTTGGTAATTACTACGCCTGGGACTTGGTCTCCACCACACCACTGGCAGTGAATTGTGTGTTTCTGATAAAATCAGGTCAGTTCAAAGAGGCATGGCTATAGGTAACTATGTGTTTATGCACAAGTTATTCCCTTCCTGAGATCTTAGTTTCTTTGTTAAATGAAAGTTATCAAAAGAGAGCTAGTAGTAGGAATTAAGTATTGCAGTCACAAGGTTGGTGGGGATAATGAAAGAGAAGGCTCTAAGCTGCTTTCTTAGGTGTCTCCAGAACACTAGTGAACAGACCCCACTGAGGAAGGTACAGTCCAAAGCCCATCACTATATTAGCCTGGCACCACAGCCACCCAGTCACTACTCAGAAGTCTACGAATACCACCAGTCTGGAGAGCAAATATTCAAATCAGTAACCCCAAGATTAGAGTTAATAAGCCACTGCTATGTCCACACCTAAGCACATCCATGACACTGAAAAATTAACTGTGGAATCTATCACTGAAAGATCACTTCCCATCCACCTGGCTAACAGTGACAACCAGGAACCACAGGCAGTAGGCTGCCTTCTTAAATAGTCTTTTAAAACTGATGAAAACACATATTGTTGGTGGGCTTTCTCTCATACCTAGGTTCTTAGTTACAAGGAAATTTTGGAAATGTAGTTTTAACACTTTTTGGACTGTGCAATACATATACTTAGAAAAGAGTAAGACTACGTCCCAAAAGATAATAGTATGTACCAACTGTGGAGCAATCTATATCTGGAGCTATTGAATTCCCATCACAGATGGGCAAAAACAAAACGAAATAACCTATCATCAGGCATGTTGCAGACACAGCTATCTTTTTCCAGTAATTTTTACACACTGATGAGTATTTCACTCCTTTTGTTACATCCCTGGAGATTCTGATTAGGTCTCTGGTAGGGTCGCATGAAGCTGCTTTTCAAAAACTGCCCCAGGTGAATTTGAGAGTGAGCTGAATTAAGAACAACTTGATAAGCTTCTAGACTGGTTCCATTCCCTAACTATGGAAAACACGGCAGCAACAAACATGGATGTGAAAGCATCCTTGCAGTGGAATGCAGTTCCTTTGAGTATTTCCTTGGAAGTGGTATAGATGAGTCATATGGTCAGCTCTCTCTTATATGCAGATCGTATTATATAATGTACGTACGTATATACTTGAGTTTCAGAATCACATATTGGTAAGCCCTGAAAAGTGAAAAAGGAAATCAAGTTTGGTGGTTTTAATGAGAATGGCCCCTGTAGGCTCATATGTTTAAATACTTGATCTGCAATTGGTAGGACTGTTTGGAAAGGATTAGGAGGCATGGCCTTGAAGGTATGACCTATGTCACTGGGAGTCAGCTTTAAGGTTTCCCAATTGCATGTACCATGTGCACACTTTTAATACAAGTACCAAAGTGTTATGTTCGGTTGAAGAGGAACCCTTGAAAAGTTGCACTGTGGACAATAGTCCACTGCTTTCTGTCACATTCTTTGTAAAGCACCTGTTTACACATGCTGGGGTAGAAATCAGCTCACCAGATACTATGCCAAAGGAGTACTTTCACTGGAACTCAGGGTAATTCATCCCCCCTGAGCTGGGGTGGAAAGTTGCAGGGTTGCAGGAGACAAGAATTCTGAGCTTTATTGTGGAAAAGTCACTTGAAAGTTTTGTTTTCTTTGTAAACCTAACTCAGCTGGCAGATATCTGCAGCTTTCCCTTCTGCACAAATAATCAAATGCAATGCTCTTACTCTCTACTCATTTTGGTAAGCTGGTGAGTGTTGGGCTGCACAAAATATCATATATAAGCAGGTTTCATTCCCGATATCAAAGTGAGTTGGTGACTCCAACAATTATTCCAAATATCCAACATGTAAAATCAAAGTTCATTCAGGAAAAGAGAATGTAAGATTTTTATTGAAATTGCAGGCCTGTGTATTAAAGATATGTGTGACTTGATTCTATATAAATGGGATGCCAGTTAGGCAAAAAAAATAATGAAACATGAAATTGGCCCTATGTTAGAGACTGAGAAATTTGGCAGGACCCAGAAATAGAAAACCTGGTTTTGATGTCAAGTGCACATTTGCTTGTTTAGATGTGATATTGAGACAACCAGGCCCACTACAATTACACATTTTTGCAATTTTATTTACTTTAATATTTTTGTGATACATCTGTTCAAAACCAAGATTGATATTATGAAAGTAAATAAATTTCAAGTCAACAACAAAGACCCCCCCCATGTTGCTGTTTCATGAAAGTTGAATCCATGTGTAAGCATCTAGGTCTACAACAATTTGGGGACTTTTTCTTTATGCTAAAGTCACACCTAACAGTGACTTTCTTACTCACTCACCTGCTCCTTAAGAATCTTTCCAAATATATCATCCAACTATTATGTCCCATCAAACAAAATTTCAAATCACAGTCATTAATATGTTGAGTTAAAAATGTTAGGAAGAGTCTGCCCAATGTGGTGAGCAGCAAACTGGCTGCCAAATATGTGAACACCCTAATCCTGGTTTCCAGGAATTAACATACCTTTATAGCCAAGGAACTATAAAGATATGATTATCCTGAATAACAAAGTGGTATTAATATCTTCATATGACCCATTTATATACAAATTATTGAAAGAAAAATGAAAAACAAAGTGGAGGGAGAGAGAAGGAAAGAGCAGAAGGGAAGAGAAGAGAAACCACCTAAAAAAATGTTAAAGGTAGGAGCTAGGGTGACAACCCAGAGGTTAAGAGTACTTAACTGGTCTTCAAGAGGACCCACATTCAGTTTCCAGCACCCACATCAGGCAGATTAAAAACATCTTTGAATCTGATCGAGGGGGTCTTTCTCCGTCCTCTGAGGGCACTTCTCACATGGGTGCTTCTGAAGGAATCTGAATATGTATGAAAACACACACACACACACATAAATAAATGAATGAATAAATAAATAAATAAATAAATAAATCTTTTTAAATGTTAATGACTTTTATCTAGTGACAACCTAGGAGATGTATGCTTTCTTTAAAATTCTCTGTGCCTCAGAATTATAGCAACTCCCACATGCAGTCACAAAATCTATATAACCAAAAAAATCTATTTAGAAAAATAAAAATACCTATATAATTAGCGTTGCAGCCATTGTTGTAGACTACACAGTGGAAAACATGAGAAGAATAGGAGACTAGCTTTGCCAATAGTTGTTCTATCTCAAAGGACTTAACGTGACACCAATCTTTTTATTAGGGGGACCACATCTTCCTATGTGACATAGTGTGACAATACTGTGTGCTGATCAGCAGTTAAGCTTCAGGAGCAGCACAGAAGACAGTGGCAATAATAGGTTCCTAACACACCCTGAACCATTTGTTTCAACTTACACTTCAGAATAGCAAAAATGAACATGTTTCCAGTAGCTCATATAAATACTGCCCGTAAACTTTTTATTAAAAGAGAAACCAATGTGTCTTGGTGCCTAATTTTGTTTGGCATTAAAATAAAACTTTGTATAAATTATTAAAGAAATTAATCATTACTTTGCTTTTAAGAAAAATTATTCCTTTGAAGCAGTGGCCTTACAAGTTGGCTTTCTTTTTAGTTCCAGTAACTGCTAATGAAATAGGAACAAGGTATGGCTAGTTAGTCATTGAAGAGAACGGTTGCACTGACCCAGTTAGAAGTTTAATTTTATTTTTAGTATTTGTTGTGGATGGGCTGGAGAGATAGCACAGCAGTTATAAGCACTGGATGATCTTCCACAGTACCTGGGCTTGGTTCCCGGCACCAACATGGAAGCTCACAACCATCTGTAACTCCAGTCCCAGAGAATCATATGCCTCTTCTAGCCTTTACAGGCATCAAGTGACACACAGACATACATGAAGACAAAATATTTGTGCACATAAAGTAGATAAATCTTTAAAATTTAAAAGAAAATATTCTGGAAGAAAGAGCTTTTTAGCATCAATTTTCCCCCTTATTCTTTTGTTTAATATGTAATATATAAATTGTATTTATATAAATAAAATTAAAGGCTGGTTTTAAATATTGTAAAAATAAAAGATTAAAAATATGCAACTTGTGAATATTAATCAATGGCTAAATTGTGGCCCAGAGATGAACAACCAACTAGAAATCAACAGCATCCTCATTGCATACTGCTCTTGCACACAAGCTGTTTATACCAAATCTAGAATTAGGAAACTAAACTATAGGAGTACTTAATGAGGCACTTTATAAGCAACAGAAATCAATTGAAAAAAGTGAATTGCCAGTAATTACTGTGACTAATACTAATTAAAAAGTATCTAAATGGGGATGTGAAGATGTGACAAGGGTATAAAATTTGCATCAGATTATGGAAAAGCCAAACTCAGACAATCTGAGAAGATTGTAACTTGCCACAGGTCAGCTGTTGGCAAAGAACCCATTAGTCCTTGAGTTGTATGTGCCTTAAGTCAATTACTGGAGATTCCTTGAAATAGAAAGCACCAGCCAAATGCAAGACCAATAACTGCAGGGAGCAAGATGCCATTCAAAGTAATTATCGGCAGATGCGCCAGCAAGCATGTTAGAGGGAAATGCCCTTCTAGGCAGTCAAGACATATTTACAGAGCAAACATTATTAGAAATGATATAAACAGTATTGATGTCAACTCCATTTAGAATTTGAGCTAAGCCTTTATGAATTCTACACATTTGGCAAAGGACTTGATGTAAAGAATATGCAACATAAGAATGATGTGTCGTGTATTTTTGGCCTCATATGATTCCCACCTTCCATTTGTGAAATATTTCCAACTAGTTGAATGATGCAACTTCTTTGACATTGGATGGGATTGGCCTCATCCAACCTTTCCATGGTGGTGCTCAGTGGTCACAGAGTGACTAAGAGCACTGTCACAGTGATTATGCCTGCTTATGTCCATTATAGCAAGAGCACTGTGACAGACCACCTTTAAGCATGGCATGTGAATGATTGTGAAGAGCATGGCTTTGTTCTGGAGTCAAGACCTATCAGTTCCATAAATCTATATTTTCTGATATTTTCTTTTTGAGGACATTAGAATTTGAATATGAAAGGAAGAAGATAGAAAGGAGGAGAGGGACCAGTGAAACAGACAAACAGAGGTAGAGAGGAATTCTGATAAAATCCAAGAAAGCTGACCAGCCATGCCCAATATATCAATGGATTTCAAATGCAGAAGCAAAAATATCTCCTAATTAAATTTAAAATCACACACACACACACACACACACACACACACACACACACACACACACAGAGAGAGAGAGAGAGGAGAAGAGAGAGAGAGAGAGAGAGAGAGAGAGAGAGGAGAGAGAGAGAGAGAGAGAGAGAGAAAGCTGGGCGTTGGTGGTGCACGCCTTTAATCCTAGCACTCAGGAGGCAGATGGATCTCTGTGAGTTTGAGGCCAGCCTGGTCTCCAGAGCGAGTGCCAGGATAGGCTCCAAAGCTACACAGAGAAACCCTGTCTCTAAAAACCAAAAAGAAAAAAAAAACTATTCTGAGTCTCAATTGTTTTATTTAAAGAAATTGAGAAAAAGACAATAAAAAATTGGAGGAAATAAATAAATTAAAGAATGACCTTAAAGAATGTCAAGAAAGGCAAGAAAATCAAACAGTTGATGAAAATGAACAAAACAATTAAAAACTGAAAATGGAAATAGAAGCAATAAAAAACCACTAATGAGGGAATTCTGGAAATGGAAAATGTAGGTAAGTGCTCAGAAATACAGACATAAACATCACCAACAAAATACAAGAGATAGAACAGAGAATCTCAGGTGTCAAAGACACTATAGAAGAAGTAGATATATAGGTCAAAAATGCTAACTATAAAATCATCCAGGTGTAGATTAGAAGAAAGGAAATGTGATATGTAGGGTATTAGTTGGGGAGGGTGTTAGGGGTGGAAGGGAGGGAGAAGGGAACTGGGATTGTCATGTAATTCAATCTTGTTTGTAATTCAAATAAAAAAGTCAAAAAAAAACATCAAGGGAATCTGTGACAACATGAAAAGATCAAACCTAAGAATAATAGGAACCAAATAAGGAGAAAATTCCCAGCTCAAAGGCCCATAACATATTTTTAATAAAATTATAGAAGAAAAATTTCAGGCATGCCCTCCCCTGATAATGAGATTGACAACTAGCTTATATGCCATCCTAGAGCCTTCATCCAGCAGCTGATGGAAGTCGAAGTAGATACCCACAGCTAAACACTGAATTGTAATCCAGTTGCTGAGACGGAGAAGTGATGAGCAAAGGGGTCAAGACCAGGCTGGTGAAACCCACAGAAACATCTGACCTGAACAAGGGGGAGCACTTGGTCCCCAGACTGATAGCTGAGAAACCAACATGGAACTGATCCAGACCCCCTGAATGTGGGTGTCAGTGAGGAGGCCTCAGAAATCAATGGGGCCTCTTGTAGTAGATCAGTACTTATCAATAGTATAAGAATGGACTTTGGGAGCCCATTCCACATAGAGGGATACTCCCTTATCCTAGACACATGGGGGAGGGCCTAGGCCCTATCCCAAAGGATATGATAGACTCTGAATACACCCCCACATGGAAGGCCTCACCCTCCCTGGGGAATAGAAAGGGTATGGGATAGGTAGGGTGTTAGTCGGGGGCAGGGGATGAGGGGAGGGAGAGGGAACTGGGATTGACATGTAAAACAATCTTATTCCTAATTTAAATTAAAAAATTGAGAAAAAAGAAGGACATACTTATGAAGGTACAAGAAGCTTACAGAATGCCAAATAGATTTGAACAGAAAAGAAAAATCCCCTTGCCACATAATAATCAAATACTAAACATGCAAAATAAAGAATGAATACTAAAAGCTCCAAAAGAAAATTGCCAAGTTACATATAAAGGCAGATAAATGATTTAAATAGACACATAACCCCTAAGGAGATAGATGCAGTCATTAAAAGTCTCCCAACCAAGAAAAGCCAAGTGCCAGATGGTTTTAGTACAGAATTCTACCAGATTTTCAAATAACTAATACTAATACTCTTCAAATTTATTTCACAAAATAGAAACAGAAGGAACATTGCTCTATTCATTTTATGAGACCACAGTCACCCTGATACTCAAACAACACAAAGACTCAACAAAGAAAGAGAATTACAAGCCAACATCCCTCATGAACATTGATACAAAAATACTCAATAAAATCATGAAAACCAAATTCAAGAACACGTCAAAAAGTTCATCCACTATGATCAAGTGGGCTTCATTCCAGAGATGGAGGATTGGTTCAACATATGAAAATTTAATTCACCATATAAACAAACTGAGAGACATAAAAACCATAATATCATCTCATTAGATGCAAAAAAAAGGACTTCGACAAAATCCAACACCCTTCATGATAAAAGTCTTGGAGGCATTGGGGATACAAGTGACACATCTAAGCATAATAAAGGCAATATACAGCTAGAAGATAGCCAACATCAAATGAAATGGAGAGAAACTCAAAGCAACTCCTCTAAAATCAAGAACAAGACAAGACTGTCTACTCTCTTCATCTCTAGTCAATATAGTACTTGAAGTTGTAGCTAAAGCAGCAAGACAACTAAAGAAGATTAAAGGGATACAAATTGGAAAAGAAGAAAGTCAAAGCGTTGCTAGTCATAGAAGATATTATAGCATACATAAGTTACTCCTGAATTCTACTAGGGAATTCCTACAGCTGATAAACACCTCTAGTGAAGTGGCTGGATACAAAATGAACTTTTAAAAAATCAGTAACCCTCCCAGATACAAACAATAAACTTGTAGAGAAATAAATCAAGGAAGCAACACCCTTCATATTAGTCACAAATAATGTAAAACATCTTAATGTAACTCTAATCAAGCAAGTGAAAGGCCTGTATAACAAGAACTTGAAGTCTTTGAAAAAGGAAATTGGAGAACATACCAGAAGATAGCAAGATTTCCCATGCTCATGGATTGGTAGGATTAACATAGTCAAATGATCATGCTACCCAAAACAATACAGTCCCAATAAAAAATCCCAACAGAATTCTTTACAAACTTTGAAAGAATACTCAACTTTACATGGAAAAATGAAAAAATCTCAGGACAGCTAAAACAATTCTGTACAGTAATAGAACTTCTGGAGGTATCACCATCCCAAATTTCAAGATCTAATACAGAGCTATAGTGATAAAAACTGCATGGTATTGGCACAAAAACAGACAGTTAGAATCGAATCAATGGAATGAAACTGAAGACCCAGTCATAAATCCACTCACCTATAGACACCTGATTTTCAGCAAGCAAAATTTACAACAATGTGAAAAAGAAAGCATCTTCAACAAATGTTGTTGGTGAAACTTGATGTTGGCATGTAGAAAAATACAAATAAGTACATATCTGTCATTCTGCACAAAAAGCAAGTGGATAAAACACTGCAACATAAATTCAGATACACTGAACCTGATAGAAGAGAAAGTGGGAAATAGTCTTGAACACATTGGAACAGGAGACAACTTCCTGAACAGAACCCCAATAGTGCAGATACTAAGATTGGCAATGAATAGATGTGCCCTCATAAACCTAAAAGGTAAGGCAAAGGACACCATCATTAGGACAAAATCTAGATGTCCCCAACCAAATATTAGGCAGAGCTCTAGAAATACTGCAGAAGAGGGGGAGGAAGGATTGTAGAAGCCAAAGGGGTCAAGGACACCACAAGAAACCCCACAGAGTCTACTAAGCAGGGCTCACAAATACTGAAATGACAACCAGGAAGCCTGCGTGGGACTGACATAGGCTTTCTGTATATGTGTCACAGTTGTGTAGTTTGGCATTCTTGTAGAACTCCTAACAGTAGGAGCAGGCACTGTCTCTGACTCTTTTGCTGGCTTTTGGGACCCTATTTCTCATACTGGATTGCCTTATGCAGTCTTAATATGAGGGGAGGTACCTAGTCTTACAGCAACTTGATATGGCATGTTTAGTTGCTATCCATGGGAGACTTGCCCTTTTCTGAATAAAAATAGAGGAGGGGTGGATGAGAGGTGCAGAGGGGAGGTGGAGGGAGGGACTAGAAGGAGAGAAAGGAGGGGAAACTGCAGTCGGAGGGGGCAAAATAAATCATTTTTTAAAAATACACAAAATGAATATTCTAAAGTCTCAGTTATTTTACTTGAAACTAAAAGAACACAATGTGAGGGACAAAGATTAGCCCCAAATCACCCAGCAAATATAAATAACAACAGGAAGAAAAATACAAACCACATCAGCAAAGATAAAATTTCATTTGCCCACATTTCTCCAATCTTACTAATTATTTGTAAGAAACACATGAAATCAATACTAAAGTACCGAAAGCACAGAAATATAACATATTTCGTTTATAGTGTTAGATCTTACAGTTTATAGACTGTAACATAAAACTATGGCCTTTATCCTGAGATTATTACATGACTGCATTAAATCACTTGTCTAGCAAGTAATAGAAAAAAGCTCAAGCTAAGTGGCCACACTAGACAAGAGTATTGTGGAGAGTTCTAGCCCTGTACAGTATCAGCCTTCTCGACATCCACTTACTACTGTGCCGTCATTACCACTGGGGGCTTGCCAAGACTAAGGAATTCAAGTCTTGCAACCCCATCACCATTATCCTCTGGGTTTGCTTCATCTTCAGAAATGACTAACACTAAATAGTTATGCACTTTTGTTTCAGGGAATTCTATAAGCTTCCTTGCTCTCTGAACTCGGCAACCTCAAGCTATGCCCTTCTCTGAGCTTAGAAATTAGTCCTTCCCTAAACACCACTGATTAATGCCTGAGCCTTCAGGTTTCCTGTTCTGGAAAAGCCTATTTAGTACTAGTCCATGCTGTGACTCTGATTTAATACCCTCTTAGTGTGGAGTTTGGTCTGAAGGTGAAGATCACAAATCGATTTCCACCAAATTTTAACACTGAAATGTGTTTTCCATTATTCTAAATCAACCGATTATTCCTGTCGCTTTAGAGTCTCAAATTAAGAAGAGGTTGGAACAGATTCTTCTGAAGGTAGAGATACAAAAATGAGCACATGTAAAATAAAAACTTCAGTTTTTGTGTTTCCAAAAAAGCCAGACAAATTGCAAAGCTCTCCATACAAATGCAATTCCTATCCCAGTGTCATATATCACCCTTTAATAGAGTGACATACTTACACTTTATGCATTTGGTATGGAAATAGGGACAACTGATTAATTCAGCTATATTTAAAAAACAAGTTATCATAATCACCATAATCATCATCTTTAGAGCCATTATAATATTTATTGGATATTTTCTATCCTATTATATAGACACTATTGCAATTTACATGCACAGATTTTTAAAGGAAACTGAGTTCTAAGCAATTTAACTGATTCTGCCTCTGTCTGCTAACAATACCTAAAAATACCAGAGGTAAATACAGAATTTGCCATGCTAAGAGGCAACTATTGATATTCAAAAAAAAAGAAAATTCCTAAATATTTGCTTTTTCATAGTGGCAAGAAAATAAGAGAGAAACTTTCTAAACCTTTATGATGTTGGTTATTCAATTAAAATTTCTACAGTCTACCAGGACCATAAAAGGAGTTGCAAATATAAAATGGATGTGACTAAGAACAATGGCACATGCTTTTAATCTCCACATTTAGGAGGAAGAAGCAGGTGAACCTCTATGGGTTCAAGACAATCTTGGTCTACAAAGCAAATTCCAGGACATCCAGGACGACTACGAAGAGAAACCTTGTCACAGAAAAAAATCAACGATTGTGGAAAGGGGGTTTATGTACTAGGTCTGGGTTAATGAATGGTAGGAGAGACTAGAGGGTGACAATAGCAGTAAAAGTCTTTTAAATCAAGTAGAGAATGATACGGAGCTAAAGCAAAGCTAAGGACAAGGACTGAACTCCTGAGTTCTCTAAGAAAGGAGCCATTTCTAGCTTTTTCCAGATTCTGGATGCTGCTCATGAGCCTTTTCTACACCTGAAAAGTCAGCTGGAGGCTGGAGGAGGCTGCAGGAGGCTGGAGGAGGCTGGAGGTGGGTCTCTGGGCAGAACTTGGGATGTATGGCACCCTGGTTTCAAATCCCAGTGCTGCAGACACCAGCAGATAAGAATTTTGAACAGATTAATGGATTTCTTAAAGGTAAACAAATAGAGAAATAAAGTAGAAGGTGAAAAACATTTCAAATACCACTGAAATTTGTAGAATGAAATGGAATGGCAATTACTGCATTGAAAATAAGATAATATGTTTATAGCAGATAATACAAAGCAGAGATTGTTTTTGTGAGCTATAAAACCAGTCAAGAGAAAATATTAACATTAAGGTCTGGGGAGATGATTCACTGAGTAGAGAGCTTGCCACAAGGCACAAGGACCTGAGTTTTAATACCAAGCACCCACAAGAAGCCAGATGTGGTAGCACACATCTGCAATCCCAGTATTCCTACAGAAAGATGGGAAATGACAATAGAAGTATCCTTAGTGTGTGTGACCAGCTAGCCTTGTATATGCAGTAGAAAGCAGAGACCCTATCTCAGACAAGGTGTCAGGTGAGATATGGATTGACACTTGGGACTGACCTCTGACCTCGGCATGTGCCTGACATGAGTATGACCATAGTCGCACACATGAACAGACCTCACACACACACACGTACATGTAATCACACACTCAGAAAAAGAGTAAATATCAAAACATGTATATTTTAAAAAATATTCAAACTGAAGTAATAAAATAAAATAAAAGACACAAAGTAGAGTGAAAGATACACATATATGCACAGATAAATCTATGCATTTATACATATGCAAATTAAATGTGTGTGCATCATTCCAAGGGTGTGGAAAATGCAAAATAAAACAATAGCTAAGTGATAATATCCATGCATTTTTAAATAATAAAAATATAAGGGAGCCTCTGATAGCCCTAAGTAATATAAATTGGAATAACTACAACAGCTAGAGTATCTTACTTAGTAAACTTGCTGAAAACCAAAGACATGAAGTGAGATCATAAAAACTAGTAGAGTTTAAGGCCACATCACCCTCATAAGTACTACTGTGAGGCTAACAGCTGAATGCTCAACAGAAACTACAGGGGGCCAAATACTAAAATAGCATGGATATATTTTGAAAACAAAATGCCCACCAATCAAGAATTCTATGTTGAACAAAGCATGTTTCAAATATATATTTTTGGAATCCCCAAACTGAAATCATTCAGCCTAAACAGAATTGCTCCAAAACAAACACAACAAACAGTTGTTCCGAGAAGAAAAGGAAAATGTGCCAGGGGGAAATCAGATGTTTGAAAGCATGACAGCGGGCTCCTGGGGGCAATGCTTTAACTCATGCAAGGGAACTCTACTCAGGTTCCTGTTTCAAATACACACAAATATGAATACTATTAAATGGATTCAGCAGGCTACATTTATATACACATATGCATGTCCATATATGTATGTGTATACATGTACATTTTTATGTGTGTTTGTGTGTGTATAAAGAAGTCATGAATTTGGTAGTGATTGGGATGGAACATGGGGAGAGTAGGAGGAGAGAGAGGGAGGACTGAAATGATGTAAATACAGTACTTGTGTACAGAATTCTCAAAAACTTAAAAAATTATTTACAAAAAACAACTTTTTAGTTTACCTATAAAGTAGTAGGCTTCTTTTGGGATTTTTCACATATCCCTAGATTTTGCTGACACTATCCCCAGCCCCACATTCCCAATATTCCTTTGACTCATTCCCATTTAGACTCTTCTGCCTTCCCAATATCCTTTCATTTCCCTATCACATGTATTCGGATATAGGACACAGAAAAATCTAGCTGTAACTTAGCTAGAAGCATCTTCCCTGCTTACCAGCATTCTTAGTGCCATGAAGTTCTGTGCAGAATGCAGGGGGAGAAAAGTTACCAAGAGTCTAACCGAACTAAAGACCTTTTCATGCTGTAATATTGGCAACCCGGACAAGATATGTCCAATGGTGCAATAGTAGCATGAATGTTCAAGGCAAGTGTTTCTTGATTGAAACTGAGGCCTGATCCATGGAAGGAATATATGCCTGATACTGTAGAACTGGTGAAAAGCCAATGGCTATGGAGGTCCTATTGAGGAGTCTACTACTGTTTCACTAAAAGGACATGTAGTTAAACTACTTTCTAAATATGTAGAAAGACGGGTGCTGCCCTCAGCCTTAAGAAGAGGAGTCTCTTTTGGTAGTGTGCAAGTCAAATCAGAGATTCGTAACCCAACAAGTAATGAGTTTAAGGAACTGCTGCATGTTTATTTCTAAACAGATCCTCTCTAACACCCAGTCCCAGGCCTAGGAGACACTGTAGAAGAGGGATAGCCAACGTACAGAAACCAGAATATGGGGATGGGTATTATAAGATGCTGTCTTCTAGGTGTAGCATGGTCATGGGCCATCCTTGACACCCAGAAACTGCAACCAAAAAACAAATAAATAAAAATTTAAAGATATTAAAGTAGAACTGGGGTTAGGTGTGAAGAAAGGGATCAGTAGGATGGAATAAGAAAAGGTAATAGGGCTGGAGAGATGCCTCAGAAGATAAGAGTAATGGCTGCTCTTCCAGAACCCACATGGAAGCTCACAACTATCTATAGTTCCAGTTCCAGGGGATCTGACACCCTCTTCTAACCTCCACAAGAACCAGACACACAAGAAATACACAGATATAGCAATATACTATAGATAAATAAGAAACTTTCAAGAATTTTAAAATTAAATTAAAAAGAAAGCATGAAAATAAATGTAAAGAATTGTGAATGAACACAATGAATACCACCTCTACCTAATATCTTGAGTGACTGAAAATAGAATTAGGTTACAGGATAAAAAATAATGTAGAAGAATTCAGGAACTAGAGATGGTTTTAAATATTAATTTATCTTATAAGAGAATTTCAACACCAGGCAGTGATGGTGCAAGCCTTTAATCCCAGCACTCAGGAGGCAGAGACAGGCAGGAGGATCTTTGTGAGTTCTACGCCAGTTTGGTCTACAGAGTGAGTTCCAGGACAGGCTCCAAAGCTATACAGGGAAACCTTGTCTTCAAAAATCAATAGGGAGGGAGGGAGGGAGAGAGAGAGCGAGAGTTTGAAATACAAGAATCAAACACTCAAAATCTAAAAAGCAAAATAGAAAAGATGAACTAATGTTATCTCAGTGGTTACTAAGAAAGAGTAGACAGAAAGCCAAAGGGTCATGGAAATAATATGAAGTGAAGCCAATAAATTAGATAATTAATAGGGAGTAAATATATCTTTTAAAAGACACAAAGGCCAAGGGTATCTTGTTGAGAGGTACCAGTTATGTGTACAAGTCACATTGTTTTCAATGCTCTGATATGTGTATAAGAAAGATCGTATTCTTTTCAGTCATCTGATAGTCTAGGAGTAAAGAGTGAAAGCAAGAGCAATTGGAATGCTGCAAAGCTATCTGACCATAACAAGACACATCACTCTTCCTCACTAACTCTTCCCTGGTTGCTGTGACCTTTCTGTTAGTTTCCAGAGCTCCGAGAACTTTAATTCCCATAGCTTTACTAAGTTTTTAATCTCACTGCTTTTATGAAGGATAATACATGTGAGTCCTTTAGTCTACAATTGCCAGTAATGAGAATTCAATTTCTAGCAAACGCAGCCTCAGCAACAAGAAACAAGACAAAGACGCCCCCTCATTGTCTTGCCTTGGCAAGATCATATGAAAGATCCTTGCCCCTGAGATAGGATGGGAACAGATACACACACACACACACACACACACACACACACACACACTTCAAGAATAAGAGGTCATAAATTTGAAAGGGTGTGAGGAATACACCGGGGGGGGGGGGTTGTAGTGGAGAGGAAGGGGTGACAAATTGTAAATATAGTATAAAAGTATCAAAATATTTGGTAAATTTTTAAGAAGACATAAAATGAGTGTGTTTAAAGTAAAACAAATAAATATATAAGTAATACAAACAAAAAATAAATCTTCACATTACTAGAACCTCCCTAGAAACTATATAGTCACCCCAGGCTTATTGTAGACTGATTTTAGGCAAGACTTGACTATGATACCAATTTACACAAATATTTGCAAGCTTACTAGAATAAAGAAAGAAGTACTTTTAATAAACTAATGATAAATAATTTATATATATAAATGATTTTTGAGCAGAAATATGTACTTTTTGAGATATATAAGAAATAATATGAGAAATACCTATTAATGAAGAACAGGGTTGACTGAGCATCATAAAGACAATTCTATACAAACCCAAAGTTCAGTTGAGTTCTAAAGAAATTTTCCAGTTTTTTAACAGGCTCTGGAATTGATTCTACAATATAGAATAAGTAGAACACTGTGGGAATACTTTTTTAAAAAACTACCACTGTCGATAAAAAGAAAAGTCAGTGTAACAGGAAAGAAGATTCAAAATTAAAATGTTAATACAAAATGTTTTGTTTCATATATCTAGCATTTCATATCACTAAGAGATAACTAATAGCATGTGTTAGAATCACTGAAATTAAATCAGATCACTTCCTCACCTAAGCACAGAAATCAATTCCAGATGGACTGAAGATAGAGATGTGTAAAGCAAACAAAAATGTATAGAGATGTATGGGGAGACATCTTTGCACTTAGCTCTTAGCTCAGTACTTCTGAATCAAGAATATATTTATATAAAATATTGATAAATATATGTTACACATTTTATTTTCAAAGATGACATAATGTTCTCTGCACACTCTTCCTGGAGCATGACCCCAATATCATTTCCATTAAGAGATAAGATCTATGTGCCCTATCTTTAAAAATGGGTCAGCTTGTAAGACTTTCAAAGTGACACTCTAAAATTCCAAAGCTAGGACATTCAAGACAGTACAGTCTCTACCTCACTGTCTGTAAAACACCAGAGCCTTGAGTGTCAGACAAGCAGGCTAGCTACCTTTACCATCATGTTGTGATGAAACTGAAACAAGCCCCTAAAAAGATATTAGTGTCCTTACGTAAATAGAGAGAGAAATTCCCAGCTGCCTTCTCTTTGTTTCATTCTCCAATACATCATTGCAATTCCATGAGAAACTCTGAGTTACAAACAGCCAATGTGGCTGTCCCCAAATCCCTACCTTCTAGAATCTATGGAAGCAGATGGAACTCTGTTATTGCTTTAAGCCACTTTGTTATGAGGGTTCTCATTAACCAGCACCCAAAATTAGAACAGAATGGTTCTATTATAAGTTTCCTCATCAAGAATGTCATAAAGCATAGAGAGATAACCTGCAGATTACAAGAAGACACTTGAAGCCATCAAACAACAAATAACAACATGTGTGCAACACATGTAAACAGTGTTCCCAACCAACAACAGGACATCAAGAAAACATAAAAACAAGCAAATTATATGAGCTGGCTACTCATATCGCCCACATCAGGTAAATGACAAATGTATGTGAAAAGTTTTATATCTTCACAGCCAATAGAAAGCACAAAGGAAACAGAAAACAGGAAAAATCTAATGAAAATGTAAAATGACACCATTTCACCTGTCACATCACAAAAAGTTTTAAATCTAGCAATAACAAGCACTGAAATAAAGTAGAGACTGGGAACTTTCCCATGCTGCTGGTGGGTGAGGGAATTGATGTGATTAGTTTAAATTAAAGTTGCAGACACATATACTGTGTGGCTCAGAATTTTCATTCCTACATTTAAAACTTAGATACTCTCACCTACCTGTACAATGGGAAATATGCATGAAAATAATCATAGCAACATTTTTAAACAACAAAATAAACTTCTAACAATCCTAATGTCCAGGAGAGTAAAATAAGTGATAAACTAGAACATATTTGCAAAAAGGAATTGGTAGAAAAGAAGAAAAACCTATGAACAAGAGCTACATGCATTAGCACCAGTGAACTTCACAGAAACATTGAACAAAAGATGGAAATGGAAGCATATATATGAAGCTCTTCTTATGAAATTTAAAATCATTCAAAACAGCAAGGCACACTGCTTTCTGATACACATACATATGTATAAACCATAAATAAATGTATGAGAAAGAACTATCAAATTCAAATATTTCCTCTGAGTAGTGGAGGCAACCTGATGAGGGATTATTGTGGGTGGGTAATTTGAGTTGTCAATCTTTTAAGTTGAATAGTAGGTTTGTTGATGTTTGTTATATTTTTCTTTCGAATCTTGTGTCTTAAAATTTATATAATGTTTGATAGTTGAGATACACAAGCAAGAAAGAGAAATTTTAGCAACAAAAGTAACACCCCATGAGCAGAAGCCCCTCGGCCTGGACCCTTCTCTAATGGTGATCAAGAAACACTCGGGTTAGTGGAGGCTGAGTATCCATAGGAAAACAGAGGCGAAGACAGCTGCATGAATGCCAGTAAAGTCACCTGTTTCTATGTGATGTCTATGCAGAAGAGTCAAAGGGAGACACAAACCACAGAAAGACTTTCCATGTGTTACCTCACTCTTCCATCTTATAGGAAAGAACGAAAACAAAAAGAAGAAAGAAAAGAAATAGACCCTGCCAGCTAGAAACTGACTGACACTTGCAATAAGGCATCAGAGACATTTGAAGCTGCCCTGTCCCTCACAGCTGGCCATGTTACATTTCCTTCAAGACATAATTTCACAGAATACCAGTGCCAGATAAAGGCACTCAGAGCACAAGAGAAAAAAACATTTCATAATTTTGCTTAAACACACTAAACACACCCATCCCCCAGATAAGCTACATGACTGATGCTGTTACAACCCTTTCTCTTGTGACATCTATCCTTCCTGTAGACAAGACTGATGTACCCAGTCATAAGTCTCTCTGAATTTCAATAACACTCAATGTAACTGCAAGCCTATATTTAGACCCTCAGACAAACTCCCAAGCAATGCCCAGATCTCAGTCTAGGTTCCTTCTAAGCCCTTCTTTGTTAAGAAGCCACCCCACCATTCTTATGCTGCATGTTGTCCTTTTCTGAATGAAAAATAGCCTTTAGCACACTAACACACATTTCTGGCTGTATTTGGATGGAAGGTATAAACAAGATAATTCAATTAAAACTTTCTGAAACCACACTTCTCAAGTCCTTACTATAGTTGTATGACTACTGCTTCATACTATGCAAAAGTCTACAGAAGCATAAAGTACTGAGAGCTATCCATATAATAACTATAAATAAAAGAATTCTCATTTTACTCAGCTTTCCTCTCTTCATTGATGACCACAAACATATGATTGCCTTTATTTTTTATCTCTGTAGAATATAAGAATATGCTTTTAGTGAGGTGAGGAATTCTATAATGTATACAATATGACAGAACAAAGAAATAGAATTCAAACTGGCACACTGAAATGCAGCCCCATCTCAAGCCAGAGCTCAACCTGAGCCATGATACTATCTTAAAGATGGCTAGTGACTGCATTTCAGGAAAGACAGGAAGGACAGTACAACTGTAAAACAGCATGCACAGAAAGCCAGCAGAGAAACAGGATCACTGGTTGTGTGGCACGGTGTTTTTAGCCCAAATGTAAGAGTGATAATTTATGCAAGAGGAATGAACTCTGGGACACTTTGGTAGGGTCACTTACAATAAGTGATAACTTGATGACAATTAGTGGTCAACAGCCATTTTAAACCATGGAAAGAGGCAAGGGTATGAGACCAGGTTATATTATAAAATGGTAACAGGCCAAGAATCCAAGGTCAAGTGACAATATTAAGTGACAGCCTTCTTAGTGGAGGAGACTGTCACATACCAATAGCACAGGACAATACAAGGATAGATAGAGCAAGCTATCCAAAGAGAGCTCATGTTTCCAACAAAGCCATTTCCCAGTAACCCATTAGTCCAATTAATATATTAACCCAATCGCCTCTCAAAGGTCCTGTTTCTGTCCCTTAATCTCTTGCAACAAGAAATCAATTTTATTTGCATTTTCATGAAGGCATGTAAACTATAGCAAGAGTGACAGCCTTAATAATTTATAGAAAGATTGTTTTATGAAACATGGCTTGAGATTACCACAACACATAGGAAATCTTTCTATAGTGTGTTTCCACACCCAAGTGAAATGGCTTTGTTATTATCTCAACACCCATGGGTTTTAAACAACCATAGTAAGCTTTGCATAGCTCAGCAAAATTATAGCTTCTAATTAGGGTTTAATTAGACATATGAAACAGCTTGGTTAAAATGTAGCTTCCTACAGCTACATACAAAGCCTCATTTGCATCTTTGTTAAAGGCTTTTGAAACCCCCTATGTACTGTTAAGGAGAATAGTGGTTTTGAATATATTCTGCCAAACCTATGAGTTTTGTAAATCTCCATTATGAACAACTGTACAGAAATATCACAAAGAAATCCTTTAATCTGTATTCATGCATCCCTGACTAGACCTGATTAACAAAAGACCAAGGTGGTAGGAAATAAATGTATTCCCTCATATATCAACAATAAACAGAATTGGGGACCACACAGAATGGAATTTTTGAGAAGACATGTCTGGATGTGGCAGGGAAAAGGCTGATGTAGTGGCTTTGACAACTTATGGCGGAAAGTGACATACACATCACAGGGAGTGACAGAGCAATTTGAAGCCACTCTTTGATCAAACAACAGTCAGAATAGGACTAGCAAAGTAACCTCTTGAATATTTGGCATATTTATGTGGCCCAAACTATTCTTAAAGCAATTATTTCCTGTACTTTGTATATGATTCATATTACAGTGGGTGAATTTTAAATTTCCTATCAGGTAAAAAGAAGACAAAACAAATATTGAGAGCATTTTTTTAAAGTTCTAATTTTTTTAGTTGTTAGCCAAAATAATAGTTCTAAAAATGAAAATAAATGGGTTTTATTGAAAGAAGAAAAGAGTCTTGAAACTTAAAGGGAAAAATTATAAAAGAAGCAGGAAAGGATAGGTTGAAATGATGATAGGATATAAAGCCTGCCAAAATGGAATGATCAATGCCCAGGCAAATGAGGTGAGATGCTGTGAGCTAGGAAAAGGATGGGAAGGCGGGTGAAGACAGCAGCCCAATGGAGAACGGATTCAATGGCTTCATAGGATAGAAAGAAATGCATTCACCAACTTGTACGTAAAATACAACCTCACAATGTTACATAGTCTTCCTTTTTGTTGTTGTATATACTTGGAAATATGTTGCATTTTTTATTCAGCTACAAGTACAGTATCTTTTAGAAACATGTTTAGTATTGTCATGGTAGATTCCAGAAAACATAAGGCTAAAGCTATGCTAGGATGGAGCTAGGAGGACATATGAACAACCAACTTAGCTGTAATATGGTCATGTGAAACCATGGCAGTCCCCCAGTCACACCCCATCACATGGTATCACCATATCATCCAGACCATAGGATAATGACCATTATAGAAAAGGCATCTAGCCGGGTGTTGGTGGCGCACACCTTTAACCCCAGTACTCAGGAGGCAGAGGCAGGTGGATCTCTGTAAGTTTGAGGCCAGCCTGGTCTCCAGAGCTAGTGCCAGGATAGGCTCCAAAGCTACACAGAGAAACCCTGTCTCGAAAAACCAAAAAAAAAAAAAAAAAAAAAAAAAAGCATCTAAATGAAGTGGTGAGAATGAAATCTTAGGACAAGAGATTGGCCAGTCACTAAAGGGAAAGTCTGTGATCCACATTGAGAGAATTCAGAGTTCAAAACTGTGTTTTGGTTTTTTGAGACAGGGTTTCTCTGTGGCTTTGGAGGCTGTCCTAGAACAAGCTCTTGTAGACCAGGCTGGTCTTGAACTCACAGAGATCCACCTGCCTCTGCCTCCCAAGTACAGGGATTAAAGGCGTGCATCACAGAATTCAAAATTGCCCCCCACTACTTCCTGTGGTTCTACCATCACCAAGACACACAGGTACTTAACTGAAAATTCATGGAACAGTCCTTATCTGTGGTTGACTTGAAAAAAAATCCAGAGCAGAGATCATAAATTATAATTCCCATCTGTTGTCAACACAACCTGTTTTCTTTTGTAAGTTGACATTTGAAATACACCAACGGAAACAAAAGACAATCCTTAAGTTAAATAAAAGTCCCTTCACCAAAAAACTTACTATATATAGCATGTCTTTTGTCTTTTTAACTCTCCTTATGAAGGCCATCCTACATTTTATGCAGAAGAAATTTGAGGACTATATGCCTGTGATAATTGAGGAGAACAAGGCTGGGCTAAAGGTAAAGCTGGCCTTTATTCGAGTTTTCAGCAACTTCCAGACTGTTGTGAAACCTAAGAATTTCCCAAAATCAGGTGTGGGGCTGGGCCTTTGTGTTCTGCTTCAACCAATGATTGAGGATATCCCATCTCCTGGAACAACTACAACATCAGCATCAGATAGTTGCAAGGGTTTCAGTGAGGGGCAGGTGTAAATTACTGGATACCAGTGTTTTTGTTACTGAAGCTCCAACATGGGTAAACATATACATCCTGCTGAGAATATACAGGAAAAACTTAACATATACCACAAGCTCTGACCCTGAAGCACTTGGGGGATCAGACACATAGACAAAGATATGGGTGTAGAAGTGTTAACATTAGAAACTATTAGCAGACAATTCTTCAATTCCCCTGCTTGAAAAGACTCAACTCATATAGATAGTATTATTTCTCTAGTGGCATATGAGCTGTTAGACTGTAGGGCTGGGTATCAGTTACTTGAGAATCTAGATCTGTCGGGGAGTATCATAGAGCTATGCTGGAAGATACCAGAACTTGTTTGGATTGCTAACAAATCTTAAGGCACTGAAATGGAATAAGAGAAGGAGGTAGGTTTCTTATTGCTTAGCTTTTCACTTTGTTAGATTAGTGAAAGTCATCTCTGATATTTTAACACAAGTCTTGATAATTGTCACACATGATGTGGACCCCAGTAATATTGGAATACAGCAGTAATGACACATGCTGATGGGCATATCTCTCAGCTCTCCCACTTTTTACTCTCAATATTAGTCAATTTGTCAATTTCAGTGGTTAATGTTAAATCAGTTTTCTCCAATTCAACTCAGAACTTTAAGAACAGTCTAGGTGTTTTGAACCAAAAATTCAAATATTAAAATATACACAGATGACCGGGCATGGAGGCACACTCCTTTAATCTCAGCATTTGGGAAGCAGAGGCAAGAGTATCTTTGTGAGTTCGAGGCCACCCTGGTCTACAAAGCAAGTTCCAAGACAGCCAGAGCTGTAACATAGAGAAACCTGTCTCAGACAAACACACACACATACACACACACACGGGGCAGGAGAGAGACAGACAGACAGACAGACAGACAGACAGAAATCATGGAATTAAACTCTTCTTTTTTACTTAGTCTTTTTCTTCTTAACTTTCAGCATCTGTGGAATATTTTGCTGATGAAATGTTAATTTGAAACTGGAAAGTATTAGTGTTTCATTTTTTCCTTTGGTTTAAATTAAGAGAATAAAAAAGCAATACTACAAAAATTACTGAGTATAGACTAATACCATGCATCTTATGCACCTGCTTTTGCTCTGGTCATCCCACTTTGTCTCTGAACACACCCACAGAGAGATATCTTGAGTGATGCTCAGCAGTTGTAAATAACAGTTATACTTCTGTTTTCTAGTTTAATATAATTTTCACTTCAGTCATTTTTTTCTCTATTTTGCAGCTTTTAAAACAATAAGCATAAATGACTTTAAAAAATGGTAAGATACTAGCAAAATGACAGTCAAATTTAAAATTGGTGTTTTCTAAATTTATTTTAGTTTTGTGTTTGAGACAGGATCTCACCAGACTTGCTTGCAATGCAATATGCAGTCCAGCTGGAGATATTCCTATAGCTGCTACCATTACCCTGGGCACATGTGCTGAGCTTATAGGCATGTGCCACCATGCTCTGCTGTCTTAGGTTTGTTATGATAAATCTTTCCACCAAAAGATGCCGAACCCCACCACCATGTGTGCACTTTACACCAGCTGCCCGCCCAAGTTAGGGCCGAAATGAATACACAGAAACTTGTATTAAGTTCAAATGCTGCTTGGCCAATGACTAGGATTTCTCATCTGTTAGCTGAGTCTTAACTATCATAAACCTATATATTTTATAAGACCTATCTTATCGGATGCCTTATTGGCGTCCCTCCTTGCTGGTGGATCACATCCAACCGCTGGAGCAGGAAGCAGAAAAGGGTACCCTTCCTATTTCTCCTTGCTCAAATATGAGTCTCCTCGCTATGTCACTTCCGGCCTGGATCACCACTTCTCTACTACATTTCCCAGAATCCTCTTTGACTCCTTGTCCTGTCTAACTTGCTGCCTTTGGCCAAACAGTATTTTATTCAACAATCAATAAGATAAACATACACAGAAGTACATTCTCCATCATAGGCTTTTTTTTTTTGTAATTTTTTTTATTAGTTCAAATTAGGAACAAGCTTGCTTCACAAGTGAATCCCCCCTCCCTCTTTGCTCCTCCCTCTCCCACTCCCTTTCCCTTCCCTCCCCCCGAACCCTTCCCCCAGTCTCCCACCTGCTCCCCACCCCATCCACCCTCCACTCCCCAGGCTGGGTAGGGCCCTCGATGGGGGCTCCCCAAAGTCCACCACATTATCCTGGGCTGGGCCTAGGCCCTCCCCCATGTGTTCAGGCTGAGGCATCGGATGGGCTCTCAAAGTCCCTTCTTACACCAGGAAAAAATACTAATCCACTACCAGGGGCCCCCTAGAGTGCAGAGGCCTCCTCATTGATATCCATGTTCAGGGGTCCGGATCAGTCCCGTGCTGGCCTCCCAGACAGCAGTCTGGGATCCATGTTGTACAGGCCAGCTGATTCTGTGGGTTTCACCAGCCTGGTACCGACCCCTTTGATCTTCATTCCTCCCTCTCTGCAACTAGGTTCCAGAGTTCAGTTCAGTGTATATCTGTGGGTATCTGCCTCTGCTTCCATCAGCCACTGGACGAGGGCTCTAGGATGGCATAAAAAGTAGTCATCAGTCTCATCATAGGGGAAGGGCATTTAGGCGATCCTCTCCACCATTGCCTAGATTGTCAGTTTCTGTCATCCTTGTAGGTCTCTGGAAATCTCCCTAGTGCCAGATCTCTCCTCAGACATATGAAGGCTCCCTCTGATATGGTATCTCTCATCCTGCTTTCCTCTATTCTTCCCCCAACTCAAGATTTCTGCTACTCCATTTCCTCCTCTCCTCTCTTCTCCTCCTCTCATTCTGGCAGTATTGGTCCATAACAGAGATACCTTGTGTCTCTCAAATTGATTAGACAAGCCCATCCATATTTCCAGTGTATTCCCACCATGATTCCTCTAATTGTCCCTCCAAGAAGCTCCTTGGTTGCCATTTTAGCACCTTAGACTGCTAGCTGTTCATGGTCTTCTGGGGTGTGATTGCCCATCCTCTAAGAGTCCAAGCTAGACTCCTGAACCTTTAGCTCCAGTGGAAGTGTGTCCATAGCATTTCTGGAACAGCTGCTACAGAATAATGCTTCATAGTGTGATTTGTTTGTGTTTACTTAATAACCCTCTGCCCTTATGGAAACTACTTTCTTGACAGATCATTTCTGCAAGTTTAAGAGTTTCTTTAAAACACAATTCTGTTACATAGTTTTTTAGTAGAAGAATATCTTAGAAGAACTCATCTGTTACAATGTCAGGGTGAGAAATTGGTGCTTAATCTCAAAAAATTAAATTATATAAGAATTCAAACCAATGAATATGTCAGCATATTAGATTTCTGTCATTAATAAAAATGATTTAAAGCAGAAATGGAAAAAAAGGTAAGATAAATGTGCAACATTAAAACCTCAGAAGAAAATAGTGGATGCACGATGCAGAGCTCATTCAAACCTTATTCTGTTCCAAGCAGTTCATGTCTTTTGCTCATTTAATTGCTTGAGCATCAAGGTGATAAAGTGGAAACCACAGTGAGACAGCTCAGCCTTTGGTGTGGGAAAATGGTTGGAAGGATGATACTGTGAGACAGACCTTTTGTAACCTCTGCTTATTAAGTTTTAGTCAATGTATATATTTTCTCTAGGAATAGAAAGCACACATAGAAAAATGATGTAACCTCACAGAAGAACCTTCTAGAGTCACAGAGAGCTGCAGACTAACGAACTACCAGAGGAACTGCAAATCTAATTCAATTCACAGGACAAACATTTCTTCATTTTCTTCCTCTACTTTCTGACCTATTTTTCATTTAAAAAAAGAAATAATTGCTTCAGGAAGTATAAAAGAGTAGAAAACACATACAAGAAAATATAAATATGAATAAATATAATCTTTTCCTCCCAAATACAACTACCATTACATTGCAGTTGAATGTCAGGAGTTTGTCCTAAGCAATTTGATTGGCATTGAGATAACAAAGTAAGGAATGTTGGTGCATCACTAAGAAGCATAAATATATCATGTAGGAGAGAGTACAACTACAACCCTACATCTCATGGTATATAAAACACATAATCATAGAAGAAATTAGAAAACACGGTGTTGACAAACTAATAAAATCCTGCCACCTAGGTATGAACAGCCAAACTTTTACAAGGTTAATATTATACTAAACCTTCCACACATTTTTTTATTTTTATGAGATCATAAATATCTTAGGTTCTATTTTTTACAGCTAAATGACCAAACTAAAAGTTTTAAGGTATGTCCTTGTTTATACTGAACATTTATTGCCCAATTATTTCCTTGGAAGAAATCCTCAGACATGGATTGCTGGTCATTCTGCAACTATATCTAAAAGGCTGTTTGTTTATTTCCAAAACTTTGGGAAGTTTTGACACATTTTACCAAAAGTAAAAATTAACTATTCCATAAAGCTTTACTAATTTTAGTGTTTTACTCCATTAGAAGATAAATCATGCAATTGTCTTCCTATTTATACATTTAATTATTATCAAGGTTAAAGAATTTTCCAGGAATTACTAATACTTCTCTTCCATTTCTAGCTTTTAGTTATCATTCAGACAGCAGAATTGCCCCTTCGTTATTAATTTGTATTATTTTAAAACAACTCATCTCATTTCTATGCTATCAAATGGGAAAAAAAGCTAAGATTTAAAAAATGGACTCTGTTAAGAGAAAGTGTTAAAGAACACAGAAATAAATCTGAGTGGAATTTTTCTATAAAGAAACAAAAATGCTTCCCCAGCCACACCACGATGCTAGGCTCTGCCATAGCTCTTCCTGGGCACTAGGCACCTCAAGAGCCATAGAGAGATGATCTAGGCTGCAGAAACCCAAGCCACAGCAGGCTTGAAACAGAATTGGGTCCCCGGGGTTTAGATCTGAGAGATGCTCAGTGACTAGGTACACTGGCTGATCCTCCCGAGGACTGTAGCGTGTTTCCCAGCATCCACATGACGGCTCACAACCATCTGGAACTCCAGTCCCAGGGGCTCTGACACTGGTTTTTGGCCTCTTTGAGCACTGCATACACATGGTGCTTGGGAGTATTTGCAGGGAAAACATCCATACACATACAAACAAAAGGAAATTTTAAAAATTATAGATTGAAAATGGATGAATGCCCTTAATGTAAACCCTGAGACAGCTAGATGAACGAACATAGGGAAACATTTCAGAATATAGGCATAGGCAAGAACTATTATCTGCTATCAATATCTGACAAAATAGCTTTCAAACTAAAACCAATCAAAACTGATAGGAACACTTTATGCTTACTAAAGGAAAAAAATCCAACAGGATATATTATAAACTTAAACATATACACTCATTTTAAAAATCAAATAGGCATATACTGGGCTTTTTTAACCTTCTGTATATGACCTTATATGGTTATTACTTTCAGTTTGATTGTTTTAGCAAGGTTTTCCAAAGCTATCTGCTTTGTCTGACAACACTTTACTGATTTTTCTACTTATTTTGTTTTGTTTTTCCTTTCATCCTCTGCCTCTTTGACTTCTTTTCCTTTTCTGAGCCTTTCCAGATTGCTTTTCAGATTCTCTCCTTATATAACCTTCACTCTGTGCTTTCCTAGTCTTTGGAATATCAAATTGTTCACAATTTCCAGAGAATCGGGGCCTGGATCTGTGGAAATTAATCCTCGTTGATCTTAACCCAACTGCCTTGAGAACCCTGTTCAGGTAATGCATTGAACTCACCAAAAAAGTCTCTTATCACATCCTACCCAACTCTAACTCCCCAACCCATTGGCTGAGCCCTCGGCCAACTCTAGACTTCCCATTGGCTCCCATCAGTGCTTCTTTTCTTTCATGGGCCTAAGAAGAGAAATCTGATTCTGATATTTCACGTGCTTTTTATAGTATTACCTCCTCTGACCAACACACCTAGATTTAACTTTCCTCCCATCCAAGGATCCTCTAATGAAGGCGCCATCTTGGCAGAAATGAACTAGACTGACTGCAGGCTGTTGGAACCTGGCATTATGTTGATCCCCTGAAAATAGGCATTCAGGCAGATACTTAGGCCGCTCAAAGAGCCCTGTGTTTTGTGGCCATGCCATGGCTACACCACGTGTTACCGGGCTGCATAAGGACTCAGTATGCATGTGCAAGCTCCCCCTTTTAAGAGAGCACCTCCACACGTTTGCTCTCCCCCTTTGCCACCTCTCTTCTCTCTCTCTGTTCCCAGTTGGCCAACACCTAACGCACCCCACCCTGTTCCCTTCCTCCAATAAACTCCACGTGGTTTAATGAGTCTCTTGTTTCCAGTATGTAATTTAAATAAAAGAACAACACAGGCAAGACCCAGCTTGCCAGCCATTATCCCTATTGTAATTTTAAAGAAGTGACTCAAAAGAGAGAGAAAGATGTCATGCAAAGAGTTCAAGTGAAGGGTTTTTGTTGTTGTTGTTGTTGTTGTTGTTGTTGTTGTTGTTGTTGTTATTGTTATTCAAAAGGGATTGTAAAAAGGGAGGGGGAGATTGCTCTCCAGGGATGGGAGCCACAGGAGAGAGAAAAGAGAGGCAGAGGTGGGGAACAGACAGACAGAGAGAAGGAGGGGGCGATGTGAGGTGGACAGCGCCCTTCCAAAAGGGAACACATTGAATAGGCACAGGTGGTGCTCTTAGTGGCAGCAGCTGAGGATGTATCTTCTCAGAACTCCAAAGGTAGACCAGCAAAATGCCTAAATACCAACACTTGCAACATGAGCAAGTTTCCTGTAAGAGACACCAAGTCATGGCTCAGGCACATAGATAGACTCTAAGCCATCTATTCAGATACAATATCCTGTGAAAAGCACACCCACAGTCAAATCCCCTTTGTCCTTATTAGGACAGCTCTAGAGTTTAGAGTCATCCTCCAGTGAAACAAAAAAAAAAAAAAAATACTAAAGAGAATGGTCTCTGCAGGTATGTGCTGGCTGTCTCATCCTCCCCTTCTTCTGTAATTTCCTTCACCTTCTCTTTAAATCTTTCAGTGTTCCAGAGAAAAGCTTGATTTCGTGGAAGGGGAGCCAGAAGACAGTAGTTGAAAATTCAGCTTCTGAATTTACTCCTTGAATTTTAATCCCAGCATTGCCAACTACTCGTTCCTTGACCTTGTGCCAGTATTTTTAATTCAGTGTCTGGTTTTTCAGTATGGCTTTTAATTTATTCTTTTAAATTTTGCACATGTTAATATGATGTATTTTGATCACATTCACCTCACATTTCCCTTTCTTCTCTTCCTTCTTTGTGAGGAGTCTCTTCCTACTTTATGGCGTGTGTGTGTGTGTGTGTGTGTGTGTGTGTGTGTGTGTGTGTGTGTGTGTACCCATCTGTTTCCACTTGTAGAAACAAGAACTGTGTTACACACTATTATGGAAATCAAATGGGTTAATATTAAAGATATAAAACCTCTGACCAACACTAATTAATAACAAAGATTGCTTTCTTGTCACTATCATTGTTCTTTGAGCTTTCCATGAAAATGTGAAATGATTTCATTCCTTTCATTGGGTCATTGTGCCTCACTGTGGGCATCCACATCTATTTGGAAGGATCTTAGAGGCTGTGAAAATAACATGCTGTTATCTTTCACTTACACTTCTTTGATTTCCTGTGATTATTAGTGAAATCTCTACAGTAAAACATCCATTACTTCCATGTTCCTCTAGCTGAAGATAGCGGGTCACTGGCTTCTCTTTTAAGGACTCTTGGGGTTCCTTTAGAGGAAATCTGTGTTTTGGATAAAGAAAGTCAACATCTCTTGGCTCTCAGAAAGCACTCTTCTCAGTATAAAACAACATATTTGGCCAGAGTTGAAGACTGTTTTAGACATCATATTTTAAGTTAATGTAGACAGTAGGCTATATTTCTTCCTAACTTTTCTGATTGGGAAATATATATGCTAGAAATTGAATATTCCTGTGAAAATATCCAGAATTGTTTTATAGTTTAAGAATAGTGTGAAGAACTAGCCAGTAAAATGGTTCAAGATGAAGTGAACTCAATAAGGAACACTTGATAATATATAAATCAAATATGTTCATTTGCTTATATATATTTCTAACCATTTGCTGAGAATTTTATAACTGTACAATGTTTTCAACACAAACTATTTTACCAAGGTTTCTACATTTATTTATTATTCTATTTATAAATTGATTTAGTATTTCTATTTATTTTCTCTTTCTCATTCATACTATAAGTATATTATTATACTACTAGAATGGGCTCCTTGTTGCTCTTTACACTAATCTTATTGGTTATTTTTGCTTGTTCAAAATCCCTATTTTCTTTAGCTCAGTTTTTCCTTCTTCTAGATTACTGAACAGAATGTAGTTTATTTTTATTCCCTTCTGTTAATAACAAAATCATTTATAACTAATCATGTTTCTCAGATGCCTGATACTACTACTGTGCTATTATTCTTGTTTGCATGAACATTATTTTAATCAAAATGAAATACTCTCAGGCTTAGGAGACTAAGAATACTTAGGTGTTCCTATTTTGCTTTTAGTAAATGTATATTTTTGTAAGTATAAGTAAGTATATTGTTTATTGGAAAGAGAACTTTTTTCTTGATATGACAATATATATAAAAATTTGAAGTTTTTATAAAGGATAAATAATCTGTAATTCATATATTAATAACAGTTTCAAAGCCTTGTATACAGTTCAATTATTATTTTTATAAAACTGTAACATACTATTACTAATTAAAGAAAACTGTGGCCGTGTGCTTAGTATCATTGACCTGCAACATCTGTTGTGATAGATTACAGGGATAGTCACTTATGTATATGCTGATGTTTATGGCTTCTGTTTGTTCATCACCCTGGTTCTTTATTGGACTTCACTTTGGTGCCAAAATTCATAGAGTGTAACTGAGAAGTCTAGATCCTAAGGAAACAATCCAAGAACTTTGCATTCCCTTGTCAACCAAACCTGTGTCAAAATCAAAGAACATTGTGTGGAAATAAGCAAAAGGATAGACTCAAAACGCTTTTGTGCAATAGTAGTCTGGGGTTCATTTGGCATTATACCAATTGTTCTATTACTATAGTAATTACAAATATCAATAATATAGTAAATCTTATATCATGCAGTCTGTTAAGCTACAAAAATGCAAAATTCAGTTATCTTGAAAATGCTACAATTATAATTTGATCAATGTGGATGACTGGGCTGATGAATAACTACTCTCATCCAAATGCTAAGAAATTCTGGATGGAATAAAACAAAACTATTTATAGGTACTAGATTAAGGAGTTTAAAAAATGTAAAAGTCCAGAGCTGAGGAAATGGCTTGATTTGTAAAGTGACCACCTCACAAGCCTGGAGACCTGAGTTCAGATTGCAAGCACTCAGCCTTAGATGATAGACAAATTATAGATAGATAGATAGATAGATAGATAGATAGATAGATAGATAGATAATAGATAGACAGATACATAGGATAGATAGATAGATAGATAGATAGATAGATAGATAGATAGATAGATAGATAGATAGATAGATAGATACAGACAGACAGACAGACAGACAGGCAGACATAAGGCATGGTTGCACTTATATAACCATAGCATGGAGACTGGTAGAAACAGATGCACTGTTAGGTGTACATTTGTCCAGTGAGAGTCTCTGTTTCAAAAATAGAAGTGGAAAGCAACTAAGGAAGAAATGTGATATCATCCCATGGCTGCCACACATGTATACACTCATATACATGCATACTTGTCCTCATATCTATTCTTGTATTAAACACCAGGACCAAAAGCAACTTGAGGAGGAAAGTGTTTATTCGACTTACAACTCCACATCACAGTCCATCACTGAGGAAAGTCAGGACAGGAAATGAAGCAGAAACCTGGAGATAACCAAATAAATAGAGACCACAGAGGGGTACTGGTTATTTGACTACAGGAAAATCTGATAGAGGCATTTTCTCAACTAAGGTTTCCTCTTCCCAAATAACTCTAGCTTGTGTCCAGCTGACAAAACAAGCAAACCAATAATAACAACAACAAAACAAACCAGAACTCACATTCACATAAAAGTCTTATGTATCAACAGCTAAAAATGTGACATATGGTTGATGCTTCATTCAGCAGGATTAGTATGAATGTGTGTATGGGAGTAGAGATCTCTAAATGGGAGTAGAGATCTCTAAATTTTGAGTCCAAATTTGTATCCATAGAGATTTAATTTAAACAATGTTAGAAATTAGAATGTAAATCCCTACAGAATGCCAGAATTCTGAAAGGGCTACACTCCTCAAAAATTAAAAATCAAAGCAAAATCTGCATACTGTTTTGATTGTGAACCTAGCCTTTAACAGCTGAGCTATCCAAAATCTGCATACTGTTAAGGAAGACAGTACCAATCTTTTATGTTATCTTGGATTTATGTGATTAAAGGTCAACATTCTCACAAGAAATTAAATTACTAAAATTGTATAATCTGAGACTCAAAGTTCAATTTACAGTTCCCATGAATAACAAGAATCCAAGTTGAAGGCTAAGAAGTACGTGACAGAAGAAAATTTCTCAAAAACTCATGCTTAATTACTGTCCTGTGAAATTCTAACCAGTAGGACAATGAAACACAAAAAAGTTCCACATCCAAAAGTATAAAATATGCCATAAAATAATCAACAGGGAGGCAGATGCCATAAAATTACAACAGAATCTTAGGAAAAACAAGGAATCTGATAAAGCTTAGAATATATTTTAAATGTGAACAAAGGATAAAAAGAATGAAAATCAAAGAATATGAATCCACAAAAATAAATATAGAAAGAATAGGATTAAAAACAAATATTTTAAAATTCAATGGATAATGAGAACAACACAACCAAATCAGCACAGGCAAAGAATATACAAATGGAGTTTTGAAAATAACTCAAGGTGCAGTGCTAAGTAAAAGAGCTGTGGGAATGTATGAGAAGTGAAGCAATGGGGAGACAGAAAACTCCCAGCACAAGTCAGTGCAGGAAAGGGGGCCAGTGGGGAGAAATCTTCAAAGACGATGGATGGCTGAGAACCTGCCACCATTAACAAGCCACATGAAATATCAAATTGCATGAATGACATGAATAAAATATCTACATGTTCAAAATCATAGGGAAATCGGCTATCAAATACATTAAAAGTATAAACTCAAATGTAGCCAAATGAGAAAATGGCAGATTACTCAGCAAAAGACTAATTACACCAATAACAGTGTTCTCAATGGGGAAATGCAACAAAGAAAACAGATTTTTTTTTCTTACTGGCCTGTTTGTTTTTTACACCATTTTTTCTTTTATGGAAAATGTTTCTTTTTCCTACAATTCGCTCTGATTATAAATTCTCCTCCCCAAACTCCTCCAAGGTCCCCTCCCTATCTGAACCCACACTCTGTCTGTTAGAAAATGAACAGGCATTGAAAGAATAATAATAAAATAAGATAAGATTATATAAAACAAAACTAAACAAGAAAAAGAACCAAAGAAAAAGCACAAGAAACACATACAGACTCAGAGACATACATATTCATTTATATAGGAATCCAGTAAGAACACAAAACCAGAAGCCATAATAGATACACAAGGGACCAGTAAAATTTAAAATAAAAATATTCCCTGACAAAACAACATTATGAGACAAACAACCTCCAAAGATGCCATTGTGTTTGTTCTCTGTTAGCCTTCTACTGTTGGGCACGGAGTCTGCCCTTAAGAGTGGTTTGTATCCCTGGGTGAGACTCTGTAGGAAAGAACGAATTATTCATTTGTGAATGGTTATCAAGTGGAGATAACTTCTGGGTCAGGGGTGGAAGCTTGTGTTCACTTCCCCTCTCAGTGCCGGGACCCCATCAAGCTCAGACCTGAGCAGTGTCTCCGCATGCTGCCTCAGTCTCTGTAAGTTCATATGTGCATCAATCCTGATGCATTTAGAATGCCTTCTTTCTTGGTGTCCTTCATCCCCTCTGGCTCTAATAATCATTCCATCTCCTCTTCACAGTGTTCCTGAACCCTGAAAGAAGGGATTCAATGCAGATGTCTCATTTAGGAGTAGTGTTCAAAGGTCTCTCACTCTATGCACATGTCTGGCTGGAGACATCTGTATTTGTTCTCATCTATACGGAGAGAACTTCTATGGTTATAGCTGAGCACTGACCTGTGAGTACAACAGAATGCTGTTAGGAGATGTTTATTGTAGTCTTTCTTCTTCCTTCCTTCCTTCCTTCCTTCCTTCCTTCCTTCCTTCCTTTCTTTTAGAACAATGGAGTATAGCTCCTAGTGTAGTGCCTGTTGCCAAGTTCCACCTTGGATCCAATTAAATGCCACTCAAATGTTTCTAGGTGAATATGTTTCAGTAAAACAGAAAAAGGCGGGTGAGATTTCATGGACGAAACTGTTACTGGTTTTTATTTAGACATGGTATACATAATGAATGAAAAAAAAAAACCATACAGACATCCCAGTTCTTAATATTGGCCAAATCTATGTGATATAAACCATCCAGACAATGGATCTTGAATTTAACAAATGTTGCACTTTATTTGAAATCTTTCTAATAGAAATAATTATCTTCAAAATGAGATATATATTGCTTAAATATTGTTAAATGTATCTGAAAATAATTCCCAGGATAGGAAACAAATGAAGATGTATACAAATTCTTGACTGCCCACAGTGAATACTTTGAAGCACGTGTGACTCTGTGTGTGTGTGTGTGTGTGTGTGTGTGTGTGTGTGTGTGTGTGTGTGTGTATTAGCTTAAAGGAGTGAAAGTCCATGATTTCTGAGTGTTAAATTGTGAGTCTGCATCTATATGCATTTCTTGTGCTTTGTCTATGGCTATTTTTCTTGTTTGGTTGTTTTGACATAGTCTGATTTGTTTGTTTGTTCTACATTATCTTATTTCATTGTTATTCCTTAGATACTTGTTTGTTTTCTAACAGAAACAGAAAGAGTGTTTAGCAGGATGTGAGAGCAAGTGGGGAGGAACTGGGAGAAATGGGGGAAAGGGAAACCATAATCAGAATACATTGTTTGAAAAAGAACCTATTCACTAAAAGAAAAAAAAAAACAGAACTTAAAAAATATTTGCCCATCTTCTTCTGTCAACTAAAATGTTTCAGTATTTTATGATACAAATGATAAATATTCTAATTTCATCAAAATGGTAAAATGCTATTTTAAAATTATTGTATTGGTTGTGGCCATACTACTCTGAATGAAATTAATCGCCTCTAGTTATTTTAAAGTATTTTATTTCCTTAATTAATAATAGCTCTTAAATTATTAGCTGGATAATGTTCAAGGGAGTCAAATAGACTCAGTAGTCCAGTAATAAAGTAAAATTAATCTCAATATTACTACAAACTAGCATTTTAATAAATGATAGGTCTCCAGGGAGGTAAGTGGTATAGTTGAACCTCGAAGAATTCTGTTTAAATCATACTTGTAATATCAATTTGCAAAAGTTACTTGAGCCTCTGTCTTTGCTATATGAAATAGAGACAATAATACTTTCAGGCTGAGGTTATAACAGGCTAAGGTAAGAAGTAGACACTTATAACCAGTAGTCATCTTTCACATATCTAATTAACATACTATGCCATCATATAAAGCTAATATGAGAAGCAGTCTGGGAATGTTCATATCTTGCCTCATTGTGAAAAGCAGATACTCATGCAAACTTGAATTGTGTTTGAAGAGGCAACCACATAATATGTTCATCCCATGTAATTACTGGAGATCTACCATAAAGAGAGTACACTCCAAACTAGAGGAGTGGTTTTCAGTCCACCATGGTCACGACAATTCACCTCCTGTCATTAGACACAGCGCTGCAAAGAAAACCTACGTAAGTAGTTTCAGTAAATGACACGGGGATATACTGTGATACTCCATCTCTTGCACTGATCTGACACAGGTTCTTGAGAGAAAAAAAAAAAGCTTAAAGATTAGTACCATTCAGACCTTGCCTTGATATTTATTACACTACCAATCAGGAAGAGTTCCTCAAACTTAGAGAATTGCCTCTACAAAATCTATCCTGAATCTTCTCCAGTGACAGCCTTATCCCCTCTGCTTAATAAACAAGCAGGTGTAGGATAAGGACAGTTCATATTTCCTGTGTCCTAGTACCAATGTGGAAACCCAGTTGGCAAAGCAGATCTCTAGACTCTAAGCACTTTATGGAGTCGATTCAATACAGATCAGCTGTCAGACTATAACAAAAGGTCCCATTTGATGAGTGCTTGCTGTATAGTCAAACACCATACTAAATGCTTTTTCTCTTCAAGATTCCCAGGAACATTTCATGAATGTTTTTCATGTCTCATCAAAGGAACTAAGCTACAAAGTTGTTATCACCTTCAGCAGGAATCCAGTTGTGCAAGTACACAACTCAACAAAATTTATTGATAGTTCTTTCAAAAAGGATACACACAAATGGATGCCTTTCAAAGTGGAAAGTCCCTCATGAAATATGAGTTTTAATGAAACATTGTGGTGTGGTAACAGCCATGTTGGTCATGAAGCATGGATAATGCAAGCATCACTACAATTATATGTGAGAATTGTCTGAGCTTTGACAGCATCTTGGCCTCAAGTCTTGTTGTTGTGAAAATGATTTCAACTCTACTACACAAAGATGTTCGGTTGGGCCTGAAGAAATCAATACACCATGTAAAGAGAGTCCTTGGAGACCAAAGGAAGCACCCACAGAACTTCCCTTGGAATACACTTCCTTAACAGGATAGAAATCTGCAAAGCATCCCATGAAGCAAGGCTAGCAAAACTCTCTGAAGGCCCAAGATTCACAGCTTAAAATACTTTAAAGGGATCCAATTACAATGTTCTTGACTGTTCTGGCTTTAATGGGTCAGCAAGCAGTGAAGGTTCACTCTGAGATCTGGTGATTAATGGCCACAGGAATAAAAGAACAGACGTGAGCTTCTAGCCCAATTTGGCATACAGTCTGAGTCAGAGAGATAAATGTGTAGTTGTTCCACCCCCGATTCTAGTATGCACAAGAGGGATTAGTCATTATGGAACAATAAATAAAGGATCTGATAACCACAGAAGAAGAAAGGACAAGGACAAGAAATAAGAAACTATCATGAAGAGACAGGGACATGAAATTGGGATAGTCTTATTTAAAGTTTATGCCTTCTGTTACTTCCTTGCAAACAATGGTTTTTAGTCTACTGACCCAATTTAGATCCTATTACTCATATCTTTGTTCCCTTGGGGCATTCTTTACCTCTAGTATGGCACTTTGTTTACTCTTTAGTGTGAATAACAGCTTCTCTTGTTGGTTAAAATTCCCATAAGTAAAGTGAATTTATGATCTGTCTCCTAATAACTGCATGATATCACACACTGGGGGTGATGAGTAACAGAAGACCTGGCATCAGAGATGCCCCTACCTGGAAGAAATACCCTCAACAGCAAAACGATTCCTTGGCCCAATGTGAAGACAGTGTGAAAGTGAGAATGATAGTGTCTCAAGTTTGCATCTTGAATAAGTTCTGAGAACCATGTACTCAGTGGCAAGTACATAAGTGAAAATGAGTCAACCCTGGAAACACCACACATCTAGTTTGTATATACATTCTTTCTGGTCTAGCTTAAAAATACATTTTGAGGCCAACTACTTCTTATTACCCACGTCCACTGTCCACTGGTTTTCAAGTTGCCCAATTTTCTATGCTAAACACCTAATTGGATTGCTAGATTCCATCACTCCCAGTCCCACAATTGTATCATTCAGGTCCCAGAGAGTCTTGCAAAAAAAGGAAACTACATAAGATCTGAATTTAAATCCCTCTTATGGGTATCCATCGTATTTAATATAGAATCCTAAGCATACTCTAAAGCCACTTATATGGTTATATCAAATTCTTCCAGAAGGCATACCATTATTTCTTCCTTCCATATTATTCACCCCAACCAACCAGAATGGCCTTCCTCCTATCCTTGAGCATGTCTCATATATATTGTGGAGGACTGTGATATCACAATGGAGCACTGTGATCACATTGCAATGTCATAATTGAGCTTTGATGTAACAAGACACCACTGTGATGTCATAATGGAGCCTTGGAAAGGCACAGTGAAGCATTGTGATCTTATAATGGAATTTTGTAATACATCCATGGAATATTGACATGCCACACTGGAACATTTTCATCTCATAATGAAGCATTATGATGTCACAATGCAAAACTGTGATATACATGTATCATTATGACAACAAAATACAACATATGTCAGCAAAATGGAGGAGTATTGTGTCACAGTGGAGTATTGTAATGTCACAAGAAAGCACTGTGTTATCACAATGGAACACTGTCATGTCATAGAACAGCCTTCTGGCCTCATAATGCAGTATTGTGATATCACAGAAGAACATTGTGGTTTCATAATAGAGTGTTATGATATCACAGTGGAATACTATGATGTCATATGCAGCCTGTGACAGCAGAAGACAGCACTGTGGTGTTCCAATGAAATACTGTGATGGCACAGTGAGGCATTGTGATGGCAAAGTGGGGCATAGAGATGGCACAGTGAAGCATTGTTTTATGGAAATGGGACACTATGATGATACAAAAGAATACTGTGATGTCATTGGCAGCACTATGATGATTGCACTACCCGTTTCTGCCAACATTTTCACTGTATATATCCATGATTCACTGACTATATTATTAAAGTTTAGGGTCAAATGTTACTCATATGAGAGACCTCTTGTGTTTATCATCTAAGTAATCATTCAGTCAGTCTTTGATTCTCACACCCTGTATGATGTCATGTATTTCTTCAATGGTCCTTGCCCTCTAGACTACAAAGAGCTTAATGAGAGCAGGAGTGCTGTCTTTTGATCACTGCTCTATTCTCAGTGCTCAGTACAAGGCTTGGTCCTAAGTAGGTTTTTTTTTTTTTTTTCCAAATGATTGGATATAAGAACAACCTGTTAAATTGGCCACATCATTAAAGCTCTACCGACATTCTCAAAGGGACCTTGCCATAAAAATGTCAAGGAACAATAGTCTCAAAATGAAACTGAGGCAAACACTCAGCAGTCCCCTTTGCTCCATAGAATTGAGTAAGTAGCCTATACTATCCTAGCCAAGTTGAGCATAATCACCCCCTTGGCCATTGTGCTTTAGAAGTAAGAAGAGAGTTCAGGAATGGATCCAAAAACACCTGAGAATAAGTCCTAAGAAGCCATGTATCAGTATTATCACTGATGCAGGACCAATAAGCTTTCTAAGCCTCAGTTTCCACACCCGAGAATACGGGGCAGTGGCAAGAGATGATTTTTCAGAGCTGTGTGAAATAATTTTAGTGAAGAAATATAATAAAAATCTATCAAGAGTATTGTTAAAGGCCAAATAAATATTCAACTGATAGGAATATTGTCTCTGGAAGTATAAGTAAGGAACCTTCATTCTATACCTACAGTTAAAAAGAGAGTCACCATCCTGGTCAAGTTGGGGGAAGAACAGGGAGGGAGAGCAAAGAAAGAGAAATCTTGATAGAGGGAGCCATTACAGGGTAGGTGAGAAACCCAGCATAGGGAAATTCCCAGGAATCCACAAAGATGACCCCAGCTAAGACCCTAAGCATCAGTGGAGAGGTGCCTGAACTGATCTTCCCCTGTAATCAGATTAATGACTGCCTTAATTATCATCATAGAACCTTCATTCAGTAACTAATGGAAGCAGATGCAGAGATCCACAGCTAAGTGCTGGGCCAAACTCTTGGAATACAGTTATAGAGAGGGAGGAGTGATAATATGAGCAAAGGAGTCAAGACCATGATGAGGAAACCCGCTGAAACAGCTGGCTGGAGCTAGTGGGAGCTCACTGACTCTGGACTGACAGTGAGGGAACCTGCACAGGACCAAACTGGGTCCTCTGAATGTGGGTGACAGTTGTGTGGCTTGGGCAATTTATGAGGCCATTGGCAGTGGGACCAGGATTTATCCCTAGTGCGTGCTCTGGCATTTTGGAGCCCATTTCATATGGTGGGATACCTTGCTCAGCCTACATAATGGGGGGAGAGCCTTGGTCCTGCCTCAGTGTGATGTGACAGACTTTGTTGACTCCCATGGGTTGCCTCACCCTCTATGAAGAGTGGATGGGGAGTAGGGGGTGGCAATCAAACTCAAGGCTGAAATCAGTAAAATTGAAACAAAAAGAGCAATACAAAGAATCAATGAAACAGAGTTGGTTCTTTGAGAAAATCCACAACATAGACAAACCCTTATCCAAACTAACCAAAAGGCAGAGAGAGACTATCCAATTGAACAAGATCAAGGTAGGTTTCTTTTTCTTTCTATTTCTTTATTTTAAAACAATCTTTTTTTCATTTTACATACCAATCCCAGTTCCCACTCCCTCCCCTCCTCCTACTCTGCCCAACTTGTCCCCACTCCATTCCCCATCTTTACCTCGGAAAGAGTAAGGCTTCCCATGGGGAGTCAACAAAGTCTGGCACATCACATTGAGGCAGGACCAAGGCCCACCCCCAAAATCTAGGCTGAGCAAGGTATCCCTCCAAAGAGAAAAAGCTCCAAAAAGGCAGTTAATGCACTAGGGATAAAACCTGGTCCCACTGACAGTGGCCCCACAGACTGCCCAAGCCAAACAACTGTCATCCACATTCAGAGGGTATAGTTTGGTCCTGTGCAGGTTCCCGCATTGTCAGTCTGGAGTCACTGAGCTCCTACTAGCTGAGGTCAGCTGTTTCTGTGGATACTCCAAAAATGGTCTTGACCCCTATGCTTATATTATTGCTCCTTCCTCTCTTCGACTAGACTCTGGGATCTGGGCCCAGTGCTTAACTGTGGATGTCTGCATCTGGAGTTTTACACAGCAGGAAAAAAATGACATCTTAAAATTTGCAGGCAAATGGATGGAATTAGGTAAAACCTTCCTGCATGAGACCCAGATAGATAAACACAGTATTACAGTATATACTCACTCATAAGTGGATATTAGATATAAAGCAAAGGATAACCAGCCTATTGCCCCTGACCCCAGAGAAACTAGGTAACAGAGAGAACCCTAAGAGAGACATACATGGATCCTCCTGGAAAGGGGAAATAGACAAGATCTCCTGAGAAAATTGGGAGTATGGGTGGAGAAGAACACACAGTGGAGGGGGAGGGGAGAGGAGAAGGGAAAGAGGAAGGAGAACATGAAGAAACGGGATGGTCAAGATGGGGAAAGGACAAAGAGGGAAAGCAAGAAAAGAGATATCTAGGTTGAGGGAACCATTATGGGGTTAGTGAGAAACCTGGGAGTAGAGAAATTCCCAGGAATCCACAAGGATGACCCCAGCTAAGACCCTAAGCAATAGTAGAAAGGAAATGTGAACTGGCCTTCCTCTGGAAACAGATTGATGACTGCCTTAATTATCATCATAGCACCTTCATCCACCAAAGTGGGTTTCTAAACCCACTGTACTCTGAGCATCTTTGTCATCACTCTGCCTAGGTTTAAGGTGAGGATGGCAAATGCACAACAAGTGAAGCCACATCACCCTCCTAGCACAAAAGATACTTGTAATTCATGTAGCCTGTCTCTGGGAGCCCTGGCATGAAATCCATAAAATCTTCCAGGAAGCACTGTCAACAAATCTGAGTTGAAAATAAGAAAATCAATTTCCGGTCCCGATGACTCTGACAAGAGACCAAGAGAAGCTGCTGGTAAGACCCCACTTCACCCTCACCCCACTCCCACCCCTAGTGATCACCCATCAGGTCAGTGTGCCAGCTACAACTCAAAGCCTGCCATATTCCCCACCAATGCTGACTTTTCCCAGCTTCTTGATGTGCTGCCCATTTGAAAAGTTACCGTATCCACTAGCACCAGCTGGCTAATTGGATAGAAGGGTCTGTTTCTTTAGTGGTCTCTTTGAGAAAGTGTTAGTGAATTATAAAACAAAGATGCTTCACAACTCAAGATGACTGTTCCAAAGGCAAAACTATCATCTCACCTTACAGACTTGGTTTTCAGAGCTGTTAGGTGAATTGTGTGTGTCACACACCTAAATAACCAGGTTGGGTCCAATAGCCACCTCTTCTTTTTATTATTAATTTTTAAAATTAACATCTAAAGAATTGATTTCTTTGAGATATTTTCACACATATATCTCATTACATTTTATTCTTATTGCCACCACAATCCTCTCCCTTCATTCCTGTCTCCCCCTCTTTCTGCTCTTGTCATTATGCTAACCCCTTCTACTTCACATCACAAATAATCCATTACCTTTTCTTGTGCCAACCCCACCCACACCTTTAGATCTTTTTCTGTTTAATTTTCCTACTTTCACTTCCTACATACATGTGTGTGTGTAGTATGAGTGCCTGTGTATGTGTGTTTGTAGGTGTGTGCATGGGTATGTATGTGTGAGTGTGAGTGCATAGTGCATGTGCATGCATGTGTGTGAGTCAGTGAATTATGCACATGTATGGAAGCACATACATAAATTTCAATATAGATTCCACATGTGAGAGAACATATGCAATATTTGTGTGACTGTCTGGTGACAACAGAGTCCCGATCATTTTCCCCTTGGCCACAGGAGCCGACCAGAGCAATGCAGATGTCTTCAACCATTAACAATTGATAAGTGTCATGGGTAGTTTAGCTCACTAAAGATTGGAAAAGAGACAGACTGAGCATTCCATCACAATCTTAACAAGAAAATACATGACTATAGACATCAGATTTACTCTTCAACAGAGTTCATGCTTATTTTTTCATCACTTCAAACCAGCTATTGCATTCTGTGATGAAAGAAACACAGGAAAGAGAATGGTGAGAAATTAAAATGTACCTGTAATTGGAGAAGAATAAATGGCATATATATATATATATATATATATATATATATATATATATATGTATATTCTATATACTGTTTTCATTGACTATTTACTGTTCACATGACAGAAATGGAATCTCAGAAGATAGAAATGTTTATAAATAGACACAAGGCCAAACACATTGTCCTTAGGAACAAAGAACAGATGGCAAAATTCCCATTTTTAGGTCTAGATCTACCACTTACAATATGTTATATAACTTATACAAGGCTCAGGTTTCCCCTCCTTTGAGAAAAGACAGCAATCAATCACAATACACAGGGTTTATCATACATATAAACTGTGTATATATGCAAAATATGTAACACATAAAAATACTAAGCATATCACCTGAAATACTTCAAGCTATTATTATCACTACTATGATCATTTCTCCTCAGTAGGATTCAGATGATGAGGGCTCTTTTCTCCTTCCTGCTTCATCTTTGTCTGACCTTGCACAAATCACTTAACTTTACAGAGTTCCAGTAAACAAAGCAGCAACAACCTCTTTATTTCACAAAGTCCTTGAAAGGATCAAGTGGGATAAAACAGTAAAGTGTTTTTGAAAATGGTGAATCGCTATTCACTGATCATACTTTTTCATATTCTAAGGAAGTGTATTAGAATGTGTGCTGAGCAGCTGAAGATCTCAAGGAGCCCCGGTTTAAATCAGCTGTTGCTCTTAACTAAGTGATATGTTCATATATTTATGTTCAAATGGGAGGGTGTTTAACATCAATCGTTTATTCTACTTCTATTTCTTGACTTAGAGATGTCAATGTGAGCCTAGCACTTGAGTTACAATGGGGATACCAAAACAGGCTTAGAACTTTCTATTGCACATCTGTGCTGGCAAGTGGAAGCTGCATTCTGGACACCAGTGCTGGAGGGTTTTGATCTCATTAAGGGAGGGTAGTAAAGGGGACCTGTGGAATTGACACTGGAATGCGGAGGTTAAATATGAGAAGGCATCGAAGAGACACAGGGGCATCCCAATAGTGGGATGCACTGGAACACCCCAAAAGAAAATAAATGGGAAACACTCAATGGCACCAACATGATTAGAATTTATAAGCCAAAGACAGGTGACTTGGAGAGCAGGGAAAGATTTAAGTCTAATGGACCAAGCTACAGAATTGAAACTCTCCTTTACTTTTTAATGTTTTCAATTGAAATAGAACTGCATTACTTTCCCACTTCCTTTCCTCCTTCTAGGCCCTCCTAGGTGCCCTCCCTCAACTTGTGCCATGACACCCCCCATATCAAAGTTGATAGACTGTTTTTTCTTTTATTACATTTGTAACATATATGTGCGTGTGTCCATATATATAGATAGATGATAGATGGATAGATAGATGATAGATAGGTAGGTAGATAGATAGATAGATAGATAGATAGATAGATGATACAATCTACTTCATCCATTTTTTGTTTTTATTTATATGGATTTCAAGGCTGACAACTCTACACTGGAAAGATCATCACAGAAAACCACAATAGGATATAGTTCAGCAACAGATTATGAGAAGCCTATTCCCAACAGTTACATCTATACCACAACTCATCTATGGCTCAAGAAACATTGCAGAAGAGGAGCTTACAGATTTTTCAGAGCTATAATATCAGGAAGTCTGCCGTGAAAGTCTGTCCTAGAAATTGCTACATTAAACAAGACCAGAACAATAGAAATGTTATTGCACCTTTTCTCACAAACAAAAGAAAGTTCCAAGAGTTTAAACTAAAAAAAAAATTCTCAATTTGAAGATTTCTTTGGAGTTCTCCATTGACAGATTTGTAATTGGATGGCATTATTAGAAAGTAGTGGAAACTAGAATATAGGGCATATTTGGAGAAGTAGGTCACTGATGCCTTCCCTGAAGAATACTCCTTGTCTTCAGCCTCTCTTTCTGATTCCTGATTGCCATAAAGTGAGAAGCTTTACTCCACACTCTAATGGTCTACCTCAACATTGTCTGGAACTAACAGAGCTAAGCACCTAAATACCAAAACATCTAAAACCATCACCTAAAATGTTTTTTCCCTTTGCTTAGGTATTTTATCAAATTAATATACTACTCCCAAGCAACAGAAGAATTTTTTAAAGTAGGTTCTTTCCTCTCCATTCTCAAGCATTGTTTGAAGTCTATAAACCATATGTCTTAGTTTATTATCATATGCTATAACTGCATATTGAAGACTAGATAACTTGTAATGAATAAGTTCAGTAGGCTAAGAAGTCCAAGGGGATGACACCAGCATCTTCCCCATATCTGTTTTGATGAGAACCCACTTGCTGCCTGTATCATAGCAAAGAATATTGAAAAGCCATGTAACACAGGAGCTCTTTTTCTTATAAAGCCACCAATTCCATCATAAGTGCTGCACCCGCATGAGCTCATGTGACTTGTCACTCTTATGATATCCAATTCTGGTTGCCTCCCAAGTCCTCCCCTCCAACGCACACAAGTGCTATTATAATATGAACATGGAGATTAAATTTTCAACAAGAACACCTGTAAACCATATGATATATTTATTTTATGACAAATCCTTTTTTCCTCATAAAGGAAGGTAGAAAAGCCAAATCCAGGTAATTTCATAGAAAAAAATATATTTCTCATTAGTGTATTCATTCCCTGAAAAGGGACCACCTACTACAAAACCCTGTGCCCTGGAAGCAGCAAACCAATCCTCATAGCTATCAATCTCATTTCCTTACTTCTAAGAAAGGATCCCAGCAGAAATCATCACTAAATAATAGAAAAGAAAAAAAGGAAACTATTTTGGAGAAATTTGAGTATGAAGAGAGGAATGGAGAGCACCCTGGGGAGGGTATGAAAGTCTCTGAACTTAATATTTGATTTTGATATGCACGGGGACTTAAATGAAACACAGACTCTAAAATAAATTGTTTGAAAGATGTTTCAGAAGCTTGGAGTCTATGGGAAAGAACATTTTGATTAAGATTCATCAGCAGGATTCAGCAAAGGGAAGCTGTCCTTCTTACCTACTGCAGCCTTTGAAGATCTTTTTATTCGCATGACAATGTGCAAGTGAAAGTAATGCACCCCTATTTTAAAAAAGAAAGCCTCTAACATAGTTTAACTTCTCAATATAATAGTCAAAGAAAATGTCACTGGATAAAGGAGCACAGATAATAAGTTTTATGTAGGAAAGTCCTAGGGCCAAGATTAAAAAGAGTCTGGTGTAATTCCAGGGCTATCCTAACATGGTAACAGATGATCTGTAATACGGGTATGAGAAGATCAACTTGGAGCCCTTTAAGGAATAATTAGTACTCTTCAGTACATTCAATTCCTCTCAGTCTGTCTTGAGATATATCCCCCTTTTCACAGGATACACAAAAGAACAAAAGGAAGTGCACACAGCAGCCTAAGACCTGTTTTCCTAAACTAGTCAGAAACTGCTCTTAGCTCTTCATCCATACAATGTCCACCCAAACCAGTGGTTTCCTGTTACCTTCTTCCTCGAAATCTCCAGAAGAGTCTCATTCAAAAGGCAGGAGGAGCATAAAGTTGTCAACCTCCTCTTAGTCCCTGCCTCTGCCCCCTCCCTACTGAAGTCTCTCTCCATCAGGATAGGTCCACAGAGATGCATACCTGGTCATTGAGACAGCCTTTTCTCTCTTATCTACCATCCAGAGGGATGACTTCTCAAGTCGTTCACTGCATGAACCAGCTTTCTAGCTGGTTCATGTGTTTGTTTGGAAGTTAGTTAAATTCTGACCCACTCTAGACAAATTGTCAACCAAAGGGAATTTGGAATTACAAGTCAAAGAAAAATGGGCAGTCTCCACCATGGCTTGAACCATTCAATTAAATTTTGAGTTACTGTGAAGGGACCAGCTTCCCTTTTGGCAGCCATAACAGCCGAACATGTGCTTCTGTGACCTTGTCCCAGACACTAGAAAGTCTGATGCCTGCCTGGTGACAAGGAACCAATCGGAAGTTAGCTGGTGGCGCTATGCTTTACGACCCTGGGTTTCCTTAAGGACAAGCGCACAGCAATGACGTAGAGAGCATAGCAACCACCCTGGGAGGGCCTATGGGCCATAACAACCAGTTGACCAATCAACACAGGGCAAGCCCTCCAAGCCTGGAGGCACACCAATCATGAGCATGTGCGTACCCCTAGACACTCCCCTTACGCTGCCCTATAAAGATCTGTACGCAGCGGCTTCGAATCTTTTCTAGCCATCTGCCATGGTGGGTGGGTAAAAGACCGGAGCTAACATGGGGTTAGCTCGTTAAATTACAATAAAGCCTCGTGCAGTTTGCAGCAAGCTCTCAAATCTGCCTGGTCATTGGGGTGACCGAGAACGTGGCCTGGGACCCCGGATACTTGAGTTTTCGGGGGTCTAACACTGGATATAAAATCATCTGTGTTTCAGAGGAGTAGAATGTGAAGAATGTGGAAGGCCAGGGAGATGAATGAAAAAGCCAGGAAATAGATCTGGCAAGATGACTCAAGGGGGAGTAAAAGGGCTAGTCTTGCAAGACTAACAACCTGAGTTTGTTCCCCAGAACCCACAGTGGAAGGAAACAACTCCTGAAAGTTCTCCTCTGATTCATATCTCATATTCATACTACAGGCATATCCTACAGACTTCTCTCTTTCTCTGTCTCACACACACACAAATCATATTAATAAATATACATATGTACGTGCAATAATAATTAGTGAAAAAGAGGCCATGCATTTGAAGGAAAGTAGTGAGTAATATATGGGAGGGTTTAGATGGAGAAAGGGGAAGAAAGAAATTTAATTTTAACACAAAATTTAAAACTTTTCAATTATAATAATTAATTAAATTTAAAAGAGAAAGAAAGGTGAAGCATCCTTTGGATATATGCCCAAGAGTGGTCTTCTGCATCTTGAGGTAGATTGTCAGTTTCCTGAGGAACCACCATATTGGTTTCCATAGTGGTTGTAGAAGTTTGCACTCCCATCATCAAAGGAGTAGTGTTGCCCTTGCTCCATATCCTCACCAGCATGTGCTGCCACTTGTGCTACTAATCCTAGTCGTTCTTGTGGGGAACCAAAATAGTTCCATTATGAAATGTTTTGATGTCCAGCCTCCGATTTCACTAAACAGGAGCAACCCAGAGCTCAGGCCCATTATTGTATTGCTAATTAGAGCAAGTCTGCTATGGTTTAGCATAGCCTCAGTATGGAATGCCTCCTACTTTGCATCTCTATGGGCCTAAGCATCTGAATAAGCCTGCACCTGGGTGGAGGTACTAGGTGTGTAAGTAACAAGTGAGGACAAGAGCTAGGGGCCATCTAGCAGAGAGGAGAACAGGAGGACAGAAATGATCTCCTTGTGGCCACAGAACCATGGTTAAGAAACAGTCGGAAACATGGAAAATAAAGAAGAGACTCTAGTTTTACAACATGGAACTGAGAGCTCTCTAAAGATGACAAGATGACCGTGTTTGGTCTTTATTGCCGTTGGGTTGCTAGGAGTTTCCAGGTTGTAAGGATTCTCAAAAGTAGTTTTGATTTTCATTTCCCTGATGGATAAGGATATTGAACATTTCTTTAAATGTTTCTCTGCCATTTCAGATTCCTCTATTGAGAATTCTCTATTTAGATAAGTATCTCATTTTTAATGAGATCATTTGTTTTCTTGATATCAAGTTTCCTGAGTTTTTTTTATATATATTTTTAATATTAGCCATCTATCAGATGTGGAACTGGTGAGAACCTTTACTACAATGACACTTGTCCAACTATGTTCACAGCTGGATTATTCATAATAGCCTGAAAGTGGAAACAACCTAGATGTTGCTTATTTGAGGAATGGATAAAGAGCCTTCATCCAGTAGCTGATGGAAGCAGAAGCAGACACCCACAGCTAAACACTGAGCTGAACTCTGGAATCCAGTTGCAGAGAGGGAGGAGTGATTAGCAAAGGGGTCAAGACCAGGCTGGAGAAACCCACAGAAACAGCTGACCTGAACAAGGGGGAACTCATCAAGCCCAGACTGATAGGTGGGAAACCATCATAGGACTGATCCAGACCCTCTGAATGTGGGTGTCAGTGAGGAGGTCTCCGAAATCCATGAGGCCTCTGACAGTGGAACAGTATTTATCCTTCTATGTAGAGGGGCTCCCAAATTCCATTCTTTGGAGGTCTGGACAATCTATGGGGTCACTGGTAGTCACTGGTAGTCAGCCTAGACACATAGGGGAGGGCCTAGGCCCTGCCCCAAATGATATGACAGACTCTGAAGATTCCCCCATGGAAGGCCTCACCCTCCCTGGGGAGCAGAAAGGGGATAGGAAAGGTGGTCGGCAGGAGGGGAGAGGGGATGAGGGGAGGGAGAGGGAACTGGGATTGACAAGTAAAACAAGCTTGTTTCTAATTTAAATAAAAAAAGAAAATGTGGTAAATATATACAATGGTGTATTATTCAGCAGTAAAAAAATAGTATCATGAAATCTTCAGACTAAATGGGAATAGAAAAAAGAAAAACAATCATCCCAGGTGAGTTAATTCAGACCCAGAAAGACAAAAAAAAGGGGGGGGGCTCTAAGGGGAAATAAAATTGATTTTGTGGGTAGACTGAGTGTGGGTGGGAATGGGAACAGGAGGGATCAGGTGGGAGGGAGAGGAATGGAGGGAGAGAATACAAGGAGAGATGAATTAGAGGGTATTTGGGGAACAAGATGTGGATACCCATGAAAAGAAACTCCCAGGATCCTATTGGGTGATCCTAGTGATGACTCCTAGAAATAGAGGATACAGAGCCAAGAACCAACCACCATGTATAACCAGACAAGGCTTCCAGTGGTGGGACTAGAACACTACCATAGCCACAAAAGTTTTGACCTGTAATTTATCCTGCCTGCAAGAAGTGAGAGCACAATGGTGGCCCAGAGTTTGTGTGAGTGGCCATCCAATGACTGGTCTAATTTGAGGCCTATACCATGAGAGGGAGGAAGGACATGCTTTCACACTGTTTGGATAACTAGGAACTGGAGGCTAGATATCCCAGAGATCTAGGATAGAAAAATGAAATCAATAAAATGATCCCAAATAATATTCTGCTATACTCACAGATTGGTGCTTAGCCCAATCCTTGTCAGAGAGGCTTCTGCCAGAAGCTGAGGGGAGAAGATGCAGAGACCCAGAGCCAAAATTAGGAGCCCAAATTGGAGAGCCCAATTGGGTCCCTCCCCTTGGAGCTTGGGAAATGGTGCAGAAAATTTGTAGGAGCCAGAGGGGTTGAGGACAACAGCCTATAGCCAAAACAGTCAACTAAGCAGGCTTGTAGAGGCTCACAAAGACAGAAACAGCAATCACGAAGCCTGCATGGGTCTTCACAAGGTCATCTTCATATATGTTGGTTTTTGGTTCAGTATTTTTGTGGGACTCCTAACAGTGGGAGTAGGGATGTCTCTGGTTCTTTTTCCTGCTCTCTTGGGACCTTTTTCCTCCTACTAGGTTGCCTTGTCCAGCCTTGTATCTTATTGTTCCATGTTCAATTGACATCTGGGAGGCTTTCTTTCTTCTGAAGGGAAACAGAGGAGGAGTGTATCTTGGGGAGAGGGGAGGTATGGGTTCTGGAAGGAGTGAATGGAGGGAAAACTACAGTCAGGATTGTAGAGGCATATTGCTGGTGAACCTGTAATGGTGGCCACACCCCTTTGGGTGTGGCTTTAGGCAGACAGAAGCAAAAAGAGGGAAGCATGAGGCATGGTCTTGCTGGTGCTGCCAGCTCTCTCTCTTGGGTCAGACAATCCGATATGAAGGGCAGAGAAGTGCTCCCATCTGTGTAAGTGTTCCCCAATAAGTACCCATTTATCATTTATCTTGGGTCCAGTGAAATCATTACACCTTCACCTTCACAGGATGTATTCAAAACAAAAATAAAAAAGAGAGAAAGAAGATAGTCCATAAAACATCTTGTAAGCCTGCTGTTTGGGTTGATCATCATAATTGCCTCCTTGAAGACCACACTCCTTCACCAAATACAGTCCCACTTGCAACTCTTCTACCTTCTTCCCTCATCACAGCTTCTTTGATCTCCAGGTCCTTCCAATTCTATCATCCCACCTTCCATGTCTTCACATTGCTCGTTTGGCTGTGCCCTACTAGTAGCTCTGGGAAGCTCTGATATTTTATTTTCATTAAGAGACTCTGTAGAGGGTGGAAGCAATATATTCATCCCCAGGTTTCTACCAATCCCTGAGGTGTGTTAGTAATTGGTGAGATGGGGCATAGAATGAGAACAGTATCTGAGATTTCCTTAGGCAAATGATTTCATACCTACTAATTCTACTATCCCCAGAAGGATCTGAGGTCAAAGAGTATAGTGTCCAAACAGAGAAAGTCAGAGAATAAGTGGTGGTTTCCATATATTCTTTTTATTGTGTGTTGTGTGCATTGTGTATTTTGGGAAGTGTGAGTTTCCTTGAGGTAAATACAGGATATAACTGCCCAGAGATCTGAAATGTCACATCATGACTTATCGGACACCTATGTTTCACCAAGAATTGATAGCCATAAGTTCCTCAGAAACTAGAACATGGCATAGATGTTCAGATTATATAACATAAACTAATCCCCCCAAGACATAAAGTAATAACTTTACTAGGTAACTCAAGAGTATGTTCTTGGAATTATAATAATAGTAAACTTTAATTTTCACATGTTTTCCAGGCTTCTTTACTACTTTTTTCAGCTATCAATCCCTTTATTGGCTAGAATAGTTATTGAATATCAATCATTTCCCACTCACTATTATACAGTATATTGATTGCAATGAGAAGATTTTTCCAAAAGTGAAAGCAATGAAAGCAAACTAGTTGCTTTTTAACCAGAATCAGGGATTACCACCCTAGCTGGCCTTCTTATAGAACCCGAAGCCCCACTTCCCAGCAAAAGCTTTCCCTGAGTCAGAGTCAGAAACTAAACCTTCCCCTTCAGTAGTTAACACATCCAAAAACAGATGGCAGCTAAACAATCTAGTTATTTCTCTATTGAAGAATCTGTTTCAGTTTTGCCCTCTGAAAAAGAAATTGAGAGTTGAAAAGGAGCCCACTGGAGAAGCATAGGCCTGCTTTCCCAGTGGATTTCCCTGACCCTACATCACAGGACAACAAAAAACTGTCTCTCTCTTTTTCTTGCTGTATCTTGGCCTTTAAGTTTTTACTATCCCCATTAAAACTTAACACTTGATCTTTAGTCCATGCCTTGTAACTATTTTGATTCCTCCCACACACAGGGAGTCATCACATCACAACTCAGTAAGTATCCACCTTGACAACAGAAGGTGAATAACCAACTCATACACAACAGACACCTGTTTATAAATTGAGAAAAGTACTGGGAACTTCGCTGATATTTTTAAGGAAGGATGGCTAACAACAACAAAGGACTGTCACTTGAGAGCAAGATGAAATGTCATTCTGTCATGTGCAGAGAGTTTCACAACATCAGAGCATTGACAATACTACCACGAGAAATGTTTATGGTAAAGGAGCTTGGTTTGGTTGAGGTAGGAGCATGTGGCTTGTGATATCTGAAGTGCAAACTGTAAGCCCAATCACTATATGAAATCCATACACCACTCTGGCTTTGCCCCTGGAATAGATGATAATCTATCTTTAATTGTTGACAACTGTGAGAAGGCAGAGATATTAGGGTATTTTGGCATGCTGGGCCTACCGGTCTGGCAACTGAGCAGTGTACCTTCTCCTCCTTGTACTTTTTGATCTGTATGTGATATTGTTTGCACGTGTTTCATCCTAGACTTGAGATCAAAATGATGATGCGGACACAAGCGACAACAACTGCTAACATGCATTGGTGTGTGTGTGTGTGTGTGTGTGTGTGTGTGTGTGTGTGTGTGTGTGTGTGTCTGGAGTGGGTAGAATTGTTTTACTTACATCATTTCATCCTTTCAGAGAAGCTTGTCACATAGGACCTTGAGAAGTCATTTGTGGGAGAGGGAGGTAGTAAAAGGCCATATTTCCTTTCCACTACATCTGTCATAATGGTATGATAAATTTACATGTTTTCATTACAGAATAATTGCTTTAGAAATAAATACAGCAATGTTTTTGTATATCCTTAGCCTGAGTTTGAGAGCACACACTTCAGAAAGCAAGCACATTGCTCTCTAGCATTCTTGTGTCAGAACTTCCCCCATCAAGGCACTGTAAACACTTAATGATAAAGGACCTGGCCCTCTTAAAGGAAAGATCTTGTAGTCCTCAATTCTAGATGATGGAGAAAAAGTAATTCTATTTTATTCCCCATAAGGAAGCACAAGAGGTGATCCACTTCTCCAGAAATTTCTGGTCTTGATCTAGTTTAATCTATTCATCTATGATAATCAAATTGTCCTCCAGTTTCCAAGTCTGGGTGCTTTCTTTATTCCCAGTCCCTGCATTGGAGACTACAGCATTGAACTACTGGATGACACCCTTCTTAAAACATACTCCCTGCATTCGCTGGTGTCCATGCCCTTCGGCTTCAGCCCTTCTGTTTAATTGGCTTTAATGTGCTCATGCTTTTCATCTCTTGTCATGAACTATGGACTTGCTTTACAGTCTGTACAATTCTGCAGATGCCTAGTGTTCAGTCCAAGGTCTTCTTTGTGATTGTCATTCCACCTTTTACCTCATTTGCTCTGAAGTCGAAGCAGGTCATGATCCTGAAAAATCTACCCCTTAATTTTGTTTGGCTGTGAATTTTTAAGAGTTCCCCATGAGTAACGATTTTCAAAGTAAAGTCACATTATTAATTATTAGAAATGAAATGTGAGCTTCACAGAATATACAATAAAATTCCCATGCTTAGCTTCTCCCAGTTTCAAATGTCTCTTCTTGCCTGCATACAAGACTAACTTAACCTCTTGCCATTCCATCTCTGAAGTCATTGAGCCTCTGGGGAACAAAATACTTTACACGTCTTTATAAAACATGGAAATGTTTTTAAGGAATTTAATCATGTGTTAAGGAACAGGAGCAATGCCACTGCTCCCCCAGAAGATAATTTCCACAGTGACTCAGTGCTTATCTTTTAATTCTTTGATGACTGATGACCAGCAGAATTATTTTCAATAAGTACAAGAGAATTCTGGCAATTATTATATTATTTCCTTATATAAGTGTACATTTTCGATATAATTTCACTCCTCCATTCAAATTTCGTACATCTCAGGTGTTTTGCCAAGCAGCTTAAAACTTTCTGGATTATAAATGTATGAATGTCCTTTAACAATGCCTTCTGCAATAGTTCCCTGGGGGTTGTGCTTATTGTGTTTACCATTATATCTTAATGTTATATATCTCAATATGTGCTATGTCTTAAATGAGTATCTTCCTGATTACAAAAACAATATATTAGCAAGCACAGAAATAAAATAAAACACATCACCATAGACTTAAGAAAGGATGGCCATTTTTAGCCTGGATCATATTTGGGTGCAGAAACATCCAGTAACAAATCCTAGATTCAAAGGGACAGCAAGAGGACTCAGTGGTTACGATACCTGCCAACATCCATGTAAAAAGTCAGGCCCAGTGGCATACATGTGTAACAATAGTAACAGAGGTGCATGTTGAAGGGAGGAGAAGAAAGGTAGATTCCCTTCGGCTTGCTGGTCTGCCAGTCTAGCTGGGGGGTTCAGAAAGAAACTCTGACTCAAAACCATAAGGTGTAGGGACACAGCGAAAGATGTCCAACATCACCCTCTGACCTTCAGCTGCATGCACTCATGCATACGCATGCTCCTGCACAAACCAATACACACAAATGTAAATACATCACACACACACACACACACACACACACACACACACACTGAGAATTCTAAAAATAAAACATTTTTAAGTTCCTGAATACAGGCCTCAGATTGCATAAAACAGGGGTTGCCTAGTCATCAGGTCAGCTAGCTTCTCAACAAAGATCAAACATACAGAGTCTCGAACTCACTGTAATCCAGTAACTATTCAAAGCATCCAGAGTACCAGATTGCTGGCGTGGCTTCCTGGGTTACTGACCATGCTTCCTAGTCTTGCTGAACTGTCCCCTAAAATTGAAGGCCTGACTTGGGGTATGGGCAAATGGCTCAATGGTTAAGAACACTGGCTGCTGTTTCGGAGAAGCTGGTTTCAACTCCCAGCACCCACATGGTGTAACTCCAAGGAATCCAATGTCCTCTTCAGGCCTCCACAGACACCAGGCAAACAGGTGGTGCACAGATGTATATATGTGACAAGCACACAAACACATACGACAAACACAACAAAACATTATAATCTAATTTTCTAGGATGATAATAAGGCCTTCAGTAAACACAGACAAGATACAGCAGTTTCACTTCCTCTCCAGCTCCCTATCAAGGCTTTCTTGGTATGTTGGGTAAATGACTACATTTATCTGCCTCAGTCATCTACTCCAAAGACTGGTGTTTACATTTTGTTCTAAGGCAGCTTCACCTCATAAAGACATGGCTCTGTTTAGTGAACATCGGATGTGTAATAGATAAAGTAATAGAGAAGACCATGAGTAATAACATTTTCAGCAGTATGCATTAGTACTAAGAACTTCCAGCTGCATTTGCCATCCAAGAAAAAAGAAGTCTCTTTCCATTATTTCCTAATATAATTGCTACTTATAAACTGAAGGATTGGACATCACAGTATAAGCATTTATGGATACATGAAATCTTAACAGAGCATCCAGCTGAGTCCTGTCTGGGAGGGTCCTCCCTATAAAGGACCAAGGAAGCTTGTTTGTTGAGAGTCCTCTACTATTTAAGAAGTAGATTTATGCATATTTATATAGGACTGAAAGATGCAGCCTGTTAAGTTTATGCTACAGAGTTGTTTTCTTGTTCGTTTGGTTTTTTCATTCCCCTGAGACGATGCTCCCAACTTTCACAGCTGTGAATGTTCTCAATCTATTTGACAGGGCCAGAGAAAAGCAAGAGAATTCATACAATAATTTCAAATAAAGAGCCCTTGACTTCATCTCACCAAGACCGGTTTAATCAAAAGCAAGGGGAAAAAAGTGAAGGCTCTCAGAATATCATCAAAGTATTTCTGTGTGTCTGTGTTATAAAGTACTCAAAAAATAACCAGAAAGATTCAATAACACAGAAAGCATGAATGCCTGGACCGGTGTGCAGTGACCTACTCCCCCTCTTTACTCCTTCATCTCCATCCCTTTTACTCTCACCTGAGATTCTGACTCCTTGCAATTTCTGCCAATCAAACTACTATTGATTCCCAAGGTTTAGCTTAAATGAGACATCATTCTAGAACACACTCTCAAATTACCCAAAATATTTATCTCCCTAGTGCTGTTCTAACATCTTTTCTCATAAGGCTTTTTCCTCTCTGTTTGATAGAAGCTTATCATGAATAAAACAGTAAAAAGCATTTCTCTCTGTCTAATTTAGGACCTGAATCTGTTCTAGTTAACACTGATTCATAGAACAATATTTTATTATCCGAAAGTGGCCTTGATTTTCAAATTGGTGCTTTACTTATCTCAGACAATAACAGATTTATTTATGTGTCTGCATGTGTAAATATGTGCACTGGTATGGGCCGGTAACCATGCTTATGTACATGTGGATGTCAAGGAGGGACATCAGATCCCTGGGTGCTAGAGTTACAGGTGTTTCTGCTACACCAGCTCTTTGAATGGGATCCAGTTCTCATGATTGCATGGCAATAGCAAGTGCTCTAACCACTGAACAATCTCTCAAACCCTCAGACAAGAATTCTTAAAGAAAAGAAAGTTGCTTTCTCTTGAATGACTACTTGGGCCTGTCAAATTAACTTGTGTGTCGCAGTACAAATACCACATTTTAAGGTACTTGTTCTCACCATTCTATATGTGATACTGTAGTTCATACATTTTTCCCTCAAGACAAATCATAGCTAGTACATGCTAAAGTCAGAGTTCAGACTCAGCTATGTCTACTTCTAGTTGACTGTTCTTTTTTCTCCCACACTGTGAGATATGCCAGGAGGAAGAAAGTGACACTTCATCATAATCTCCAACTCTGATGGAGAGAAGAGACTCAATATGGCCTTTTCTCTGCTTTCTCTTCTTAGGTTCCTTTCTGAAACACAAAGAAAAAGTCACCCCATTGAGCCTGAAACTCAAAGCCAAATACCACCCTGCCTTGTTCCTATTTTCTTCATTGACAGTTTAAGCATGTCCTGTCAGTGGGGCTCAAGGCACATTTCTTCCTGCAACCAGTAACAGAGTGCCTACTTCATCAGAGGAACATGCCTTTGAACCACCATGCATGCTTTTTAGTATGCTGTCAATCTAGTTCATATAAAACACACTGACAAATGGAAGCATAAATGTCATTTTAATTTATGTTTCATACAAAATAATCTGCATACCTCTTTTCGGTGTTATAGAATATATGACTCTCTGGTCACAAATGAGTGAAATAGATCATTCTATTCCTTAGTTCTTGTAGGACAAGCTATGCAATGTGCCCATGAAAAACATAATTCTCAGATTATGTGTAGGATAATAATATCCGAATATGGGGGAGTGATGATTGTATCAGACTCTGATTGGTATGAACTATATGCAAAGAGAATCATATTTTACAATAAATATAGAAACAATACCAAAATTTTATAAGGGAGCACTAAAGAAGCTGACTTGTTTTTAAAACATACAACTGACAGTGAATCAAGGAGGAACTAGAGAAAGCAAAGAGAAAAACTGTGTCTCCTGTCCCCAAGTGTCAGATAGATCACCAGAGAAGGGATACCGGGCAGGTTCCATGTTACTCCAAACAATAGAGCTGATGTCAGAGAGGAAAACTTTCAAGGGAAGCTTGTGGTATAACCCTAATGGCCAGCATACCTAGATTGGCCCTAAGAGCATGCATAGTAAGTACTTCCTGAAAGCCAACCTTGGTCTGTCTGAGGACCTTGACAACAACAGTTGAGCCTTGGCAAGAGATGATGTGGACCAAGGAAAAGTGGCCACATCACATCAGCAGATACCAGCACAACAGATCCTCCCTGCAGGCAAGGTGGGGCATATATATGGCTTACCCCTTCCTTAATAAGCTAAGCTTGTTGCTTTGATCTGCTCCCAATTATCTGAGTGCTGTCTACTAGCCCCCTCCCCCAAGGGAGACCCATGGGACCCTGTAACAGAAGCTGGTCATAGATTTGTCAGCTCAAAGTAAGAACTCCTGCAAATTTCATGAAGTCATTTTAATAACAACTGAGTAATACCTCATTGTATAAATGTACCACATTTTCTTTATATATTATTCTCTTGTGGGACATCTAAATAGTTTCCAGATTCTGACTATTGTGAATAAAGAAGCAATGAACATGGTTGAGCAAGGGTTCTTGTGGTAGGATGGAGCATCCTTTGGATATATGCCCAAGAGTGGTCTAGCTGGATCTTGAGGTAGATCAATTCCCAACCAAGATACTGGTTTCCATAGTGGTTGTACAAGTTTTCACTCCCACTAGCAATGGAAGAGTGTTCCACTTACTCCACATCTGCACCAGCATGAGCTGCCACTTGTTTTATTCCCTTAGCCATTCTGAGAGTTGTAACATAGTCCATGGGATTTGCTTGATTGTTATAATCCATTAGAGACTTTCACTATACTAACATTTTCTTCCCATAGGACCCCCAGGAGGCTACCGCCATCCCATTTCAGCAGGAAGTAACTTGGAGGATGCTATTCCCCCTCCCCCATTATTGTCTATTAGGGTAATGTAAGACTAGTTAGAGATAGCTTACTATTGTTTATGGTTGGGATTGGAAGGAGTTGTCCAGGCTTGGACACCTCTTTTCAGATGACTTGCGGGTTTAGCTAATGTAGACATAGTTAGGATGTGTCATAGCAGATTATTGTGTCTTCTTGTATTTCACCTTTATGATTGTTAATTTTGGATACTTTACACTGTTAAGCATTAATCCTCTTTTAGACTAAAAGGGGAATTGTAGGGGACAGTGTAAGCCATGCCTGCTAGAAGCTGGCTACAGGTGTGCCTAACCACACCCTGATGGGCGTGGTCAAGATGAGGTCAGGATGACTCGAGATAGGGTTTAAAGGGACAGACAAGGCACATGGGAGCCCTTTCTCTCTGACCTCCCTGCCTTGCTGCCCCTGGCATGCTCTGGCTTGTTTGGCTTGTGTTTATTTAATAAAGAATACCTTAACCTCACAGGTTACAAAGCTCCTTCATTAACCAACAAAGGTAATAAACCTTTGAGCCACAATCTGTCCTGCTTGCAAAATATGCAAGGATAATAGTAACATAGAACTTATGGGAGTAACTAACCAATGTTTAGTTTGGTTTAAAATCCACTCTGTGAGAACCAAAAGAATGAACCTGACACTACTTGCCTAGGCAAGAACCAGAGACTAGTTAACCCAGAGACCTAGGGTAAGACCAAACACTATTGGTCTAAAGTAAAAAAAATTTAAAAAGTATGCATCATCATTAGAACAGGCTTCCTTTGGCAGTAGAAAGGAACAAATGCAGAGACCCACAGCCAAACATTAATCAGAGAAAGTCTAAATGAGATGTCACCATTAAATTCCTCCCCTCACAGCTCATGGAATCCTGCAGAAGAGGAGACAACAGGAGTGGAGGGTACAGAGTGGGTGGAGAACACCACAAGAACAAAGTCCTCTGAATCAACTAGACAAGGCACATGTGGACAAACATGGGGGCTACATGGGTCTGCACCAGGTTATCTGTGTGGATATTATAGCTTTTAGTTTAGTATTTTTATAAACCCCTAGCTGTGAGAATGAGTGGGTTTCTAACTCATGCACCAACACTTGGGATTCTTTCCCTCCAGCTAGGTTGCTATGTCTAACTTCAATATGGTAGTTTTTGCTCCATCTTATTATATTTTATTTTTATTAGTTTTTATCTCTTAGAACATTGTTTTTTTTTTCTAAAAGCAGACAGAAAGGGAGTAGATCTGAGGGGGAAGCGAGATGGGGAGAAACTGAGAGGAGTGGATGGAGGGGAAACTATAATAAAGATATATTATGTGAGAAAAGAATTTATTTTCATTCAATAAAAGGAAACATAAAAAATGAGTATGAATTCCTTCTTAATTAATGAAAGAATGGCAACCATCAGATCCAGGCAAAGTGTAAGGGACTTCTGCTGAAAGAAGGAACCTCCATCTTCTGGGGGTCTCCCAGAAGAGATTCTTAAAGCCATTGCCCTTTAAAATCCTTCCAACTTCTACATTCCCTAATTATTGGCTCAGCCAAAGCATCAATGTAACACCCTCTGTTCTGCCTACCCTCTAACATGGCCACAGGGGACTCAGTGGAGGCTGGTAAAGTGGTTAGCAGAGGCCTGGCTGAGGTAGAACCTCTGCATGCATTTTAGTGGCTTTTGATAGAAGTTCCCAGGGTCTTTGCCCTTTTCAAATGCTGTTACCAAGGCAACTGCTTGCTTGTGACAATGAGAGAAGACAGCTCCTACATGAAATTATGGCCACTTTGTTCTAAGAACAAAATGATTTCAATGATTAGAGCTTGTTTTACACAGAGCATGAGCTCAACGCCTATGTTCAAAAGTGAGATGCCACCTAAGTGGTTCCTCTCAAGGAAAACAGAAAGGATATGTGTGTGAGTTAAACCACCAGCTTTGGGATTTGCCATCAGAAATGTATCAGGCTTTGCTTATGTTTCTGTTAGAATAACTGAAGTCCCTGCCAGGTTTGTCAGTCCACTTCTGATGTGAATAAAGCCAAAATAGGATAAAGTTTAAGTGCATGGATTTTCAAACAAAATTGTCTTGTCTTAAACACATGCTCAGCAACTTGGTAGCTCAATGGCCTTTATCATGCCACAAGCCTTTATTCCATTAGGATCAGTCTCTGGAGGAAAACAATAGCTGCCTCTAACTGTCTGAGTAAATGAATTGGTAAATACATACAGAGTGCTTAGCAGGTATCTGATCCATGTTATGAGTGCTGATTGTTACAGCAATGAAAATGATGCGGAGCAGTGGTGGCCAACGAGAAGAACATGGTGACAGAGACCAGAAAACAACATAGATAGCCAAGGGCATATAGGCAAGCCAATCATGAAAAGAGGAAGTGGCATTTATTAAGAGCCTCTGTGCTCCAATATTCTGCTCAGTAAAAGTAGCAGCTTCTGGTGGGACTTGTCCTTGAGTCATACAAAAGAACACGAGAAAAATGAAATCAGTTCTGTGCTTTCACCCTGGCCATTAAAAGCTACCCCAGGGCTCTCATGGTACAAAATCTGCTTTCTTTCACCCTAATTGAGCACACAGACACCTCCATTAAAATTCCATAACTGTCTGTACTTTCTCTGCATATTATTTGTTTCTACTTATAGCACAATGAACCTTGGGAACACTCTTAATTTGTGTTACTCATGTGTCTATCCAAAGCCTTTGCTTCAGTGTGGCACAGAGCAGATCCTCAATACTATTAGTTGACTTGATTATATTTACATCTTAAGATGCAGTCTATACAAGGTTTTGTATAATGTAATATTCACAAGTTATACCAAAGTTAATATTGATTCAAAAAGAAAGACACTTCTGGTTCATTTCTGTAAGAGAAAATTAAGTACACAAGAGTCTAAAGAAAACAGAATATTCCTTTTCTTTTTGCACTCATTCTACAAACATGTAATATTTCATGCCAGGAATGCATGCTTACTCACCCCCTTCAAGGTGGTGGCTTTTATGTTATAGAAAAGTCCAGCACACTGGGGCTACACAGATATGATTCAGACACAGCAGAATGAAAATGCCCTAGTCCAACCTTCTAGCAGGAATTGTCACTAAGGGTTTTGTTTCCAGGCAATGCTGCTATAGGGAAGACCTCCTCCTCCTCCTCTTCCCAAAGAACAAACAGAAAGAGACTATGTGCTCAAACTGGACTCACCTGGAGAACTTACATAACTATTCATTCTCAGGCTCCAATTAAATTAGATCATCTGTGTGTGGTGTCCAGGCATAAGTCTGCTAAGGTTATTCTAATGTCTATCCAGAATGGAAAGTCACTAATTAATATTGTCCAACTCTTCAGTAGCTGGTTAAAATCATAATTATAATTATTCAGTGATGACCTATCTGAACTACATGCTTTCTTGCTGATACAGTGGCAAGTGGGGAAACAGTTCTGTGAACAGCCGTGTGGTTCTGTTAAGATGTCTATCCAGTCAGTGGGAACTCAGTGAAGCACTGATACTGACAATTCTCTTTCGTTTGTGGCTCAGTAGGTTGGACATTTGCATCAACCTCTTGCTTGAAGTATTCCCTCACTTTGTTCTTTGATCTTGGTGCTGTTGTTTCTTAGAGACAGTGCCAGCATCTCTGTCACTGTTGAGAACAAGAAGAGGCATCTGAAAGTCCATGACATCTGAGCCTAGAACCTTCCTCTCCCATGGGTTATGTTCCCAAGAGCAATGGAGTCAATTTTACAAGATGTGTCAATGATGCAGACTGAGATCATCATGAAAGTAGGAGAGGGGACTCTTGGGTAGGGGAAAGGAAGAAAGAATAAAAGAGGACAGGGTAAGAGGGAGTAATAAAGTAGTGAATATGATCAAAATGTGTTACATGCACTTATGAAAACTTCACTATGAAACCCATTGTCTTTTGTACAGTTAATATTCCAAGAAAAAGAGGAAAGGAAATGAAGAAAGAGATGGGAGGAGGAGGATGTGGAAGAAGAGAAGGGAAAGAAAGAGAAGGAAAACGAAGAGGAGGAGGAAACAGATGAAGGAGGAAAGAGGGCAGATCACATAGGTAAAACAACTTGAGAGTGGATTCTGGTTTGTCACCTTTTATTCTGTGGATTCAGGACAAACTACTTAAGCTATTTGTGATTTACTTTCTCCACAACAAAGGAGACAATGTTCTGCTTATATCCCAAAGTTACTGTGTTGTGGTATAAAATATGTGAGATGACAACACAGGCATGTTAATCCCAATCCAGGGCCACTCTATGGTTCCATTAGAATTATGGCAACATAAAAGAGTAAAAGTGGGATTTAGTGTAAACAGTGGACCTGACCTACTGAGAGCATGGAGACCCTAGTCGTAAAGCTGGGGAAACAGCATTGGACCAAACCAAACCCTCTGAATGTGGGTACCAGCTAGGAGCCCAAGACAGTCTGTGGCTCCTCTAACAGCAGAGCCAGTCTTTATCCCTAGAGCACAAATGGACTTTGGGAGCCCACTCCCTATGGAGGGATACTATTGCAGCCCAGATACAGCAAGGAGGGTCTAGACCCTCCTCCAAGCAATATTACAGACTGTGAAGTTCTTTGGTTGAGGACCTCACTATCCCTGGGGAGGAGTGGGGGAGGTTGGGTGTGGAACATGGGAGAAGAGGAGGGCGAGGGAATGGGGGGATGGATACGTAAATATGAGTAATCAAAAATAAAAAGATGCTAAAAGAGCATAATTATATCTAATGCTGAAACCATTTTCCATCTATAACTTCAATTTTCTATGATGAACTCAAGAAGGCTATTTTTTGTTTGGAGATTAAGATCAACTTAAGAAACACTTCCCACAGACTAAGCACACATCAGCATGTTGTACAGTGGGAGTTCTTTGTTCCATGTAGCCCACAGCCATAAACACATCTCATTTCTAAGAAAGACAGAGTTTTTAAGTGAGAGTAAATACCTCTAAAATGCCTTTTCTCTCCTTTGGAGTATTTTTATCTTCTGGTTGATGAATGAGTACAGGTTGATTATTATTTATATTATCAATTGCTTACTCATAATATGACAGAGGAAGTCATAGCAAATAAATATGTGGATCAAGCCCATATCTACTGCAACTTTAACCCCAGTGAGTAGCATTCTTTGTATACACAGCAGTCACCATGTAGGGAGAACCCTGATAAGCATTTTACATTCATTTTTACCTCAGATAATCTTCATAATCCCATGTGATACCTACTATAGGCATACAAAATCCAAAGTCTAGAAAACATATCTAGAGTTACAAGTATAAAGGGGAAAATAGGACTTTATATACACCTGACTCTCGAGATGAAACAGTAACCACAAACGTTACTAGAAAGTGCTCTTTAGCTGCAGGGCTCTCCCCCAGATGTCAAAGGGAGGATGTGACCTCCCAAATGACAATCTACTCTTAGCCTTCAGAGCTTTTCCCCACACTTCTAAACATCTACTACACTGGTAATGATGGCACTTAAGCTGTAAAATGAAAGTAAATAAAAATTAGGGAATGACAACTTATTGTTTTGGCAGTAATAGTACAGCATTCGCATAAAATTAATTCTAGAATAACTAACAAGATGTCCATAGAATAATGGCTTGCTGTAGAAAGATTACCACAAATTTAGTGGCTTAAAACAATGCTAATTTACCAGTGCTGGGGGTGAACACCTTTAATCCCAGCATTCTAAAGACAGAGGCAAGCAGATCTCTGAACTCTGGCCCAGCCTGGTCTACATAGTAATCTCCAAATCTACCAGGGTTACATAGTAAGCCACTGTCTCAAAGCAAAAATAAAAAAATCCACAAGTGTCTTCTACAGTTCTGAAAGTTGGAAGTATAAAAATAAGATTCTGGAAGCTAAAATTAAAGTTTCAGCAAAGCTAATTCTGGGTATTTCTCAGGCCTCAAAATCTTCCTTCAATTCTGGGCTACGGCCCCTTCCTCTGTCACCCCAAACTCTTGATTCCATCCTTGTACCTAATTCTCATTTGGATCCTTTGGCCTCATTCTTGTGAGTACCTTTTTAGTTTCTCACCTGGATAGCCTAGGCTCACTCCAATCTCAAGACTTTTAACTTGGTCATATCAGGAAAGTCCCCTTTGCCATGGAAATTAGCACATGTCTAGTGCTTGAGGTTAAGGCACAGACAGACATCTTTATGGAGATGCTATCCTGTCTACCATAATTAGCAACAATTACATTTTAAAAGAAAAATAATGAACAATTTCATGAATTATTACAAGCAATCGTTGCATGAGTTTTCCTAGGGAAGGAGAAACAATGTCTAATCACCTTACATAGAGCACTAATGAGAGAAGAAAGAAATGATTGCATCTAAATATAGCTTGGTGAGTCAATGAGTACCTGGGGTTACTTAAAGGACCATGGGTGACTCAGAGACAGCTGGACCCACCTGGTAGTAACTCGTAAAAGTTGCCTGTAACTTCCTGCTTCACTTGTAGGCAGATCCTCTGAAGTCTCCTCTTCCCCAGCAACTGCCCATTACTTCACATTGTCAGCACGGGGCCTCCTGTGTCCTGACTTTCTTAGCTTTCCTCCTTCTCTAGCAGAGAAGTTTCATTTCTGAGAAAATAGCTCCAGAACGGCACCTTATTGAGTTTCCAATTAATTTTCGGATTTTGAGGGCTTACTCTCCTGCTATATAACATATTTTTCTCCATGTGGGTGTAGTGCCTGGGTCACAAATTAGCTGGGATGAGTGCCTACCTACATGGGAGTCACTGTGGAAAGTTACATGTGGAAATTACTTTTTTTCCAATGTTCCAGAAAGGGCCTTTAGTAAGAAGCAGCTTTGAATCCATTGCAAAAGGAGAGTGGGAATTAGAAAATTCAGAGAGTGGCTAAGTCCGTGCATTTAGATGATTGGGGAAGAAAGCCAAGAGGGTTAGAGGAAAAGGGGGGGGGGAAATTGTAGTTTCTTGATTGAAAATTGAGCAATTTCAAATCCAGGTTAGAAAAGTGCATGGCAGGAAAACCAGTGATCTCTCTTTCTGGAGTTTTTCAGTTTTAACCACAGGAAAAGAAGAAAACAAAAGTATAGGAAGACTTTTGAATGAGTCTGGAGACCAAAAATCAGGAAAATCATTGGGAATTGAGCCTATCCAGACCTGTGCTTGCCTTTGTCTCATTTTCCCTTGGTAAGTTAGGCAGCATATCACTTATGTCCTAGGAAGGGATGTCCTGCTAAGGAAAAGAGAGACAATTCTTGGAGCACAGACAAAGCTATCTATTCTGAAGGTTCAAGAAGTTCCCAAGAGAATCATGTAAAAGTCAACATGTCTTTGCAAAAGGTTCACAAGTTCCACCACTAGAAAAGCCGTGTTTATCTAGACATGTCTCCTTCCCAGCTTACTTCCAGTGGGGATAACCTGATGCATGCGTATATTCGTCTCCTGGAATGACATTAATTCATAATGCTGTTTTTCTTAAATAGCTATAGTTTATTCTCAAATATAGCCGAACATAAGATATGTGTGAATTGCTTGGAAACAGTTACCAATATTGAATAAGATGTCATAATTAGAATCCCTTCATATTAAGGGAAAGTGATAGGAAGTCAAGCAGACAGCAGCTGACCTAAAAGCCACTGGATCACTTCTCACAATTGGAAACATGCACAAACATAGGTTAACATATTAAAAGGCATAAGAATCATATTCAAATACTGTTTCTGATGTATGAGGCCTGGGATTGGGTTTGCCCAGAGATTCTGTGTTTGTAATAAATTACTGGGTGACATCATTGCTGCTGTTTGTTCTTTCCTCCTTTTAGCTTCATGTTGTCAAAAAAACCCATAAAATTACAGACACAGCTCCACTGACTGATCCACAACAAGGTGAGTGAGCTTCTGCTCTTACCCAACCCCCATCCAAACCATCATTCACCCAGAGCCCCCACCCCCCCCACAACCCTTCCTCCCCCGCCTGTGCCTGCCTGCTTGGGGTAGACATGCCCAGGCAGGGAGGAGCTCCTTGAATGTGGTAACACCCCACTCTTCCATCCCTTTCCACCAACCAATCCACAAGAGTGAGGAGACTACCAGGAGAGGCAAGTGCATCCAGAACTTCGGACATAGAATTCCTGGCCCCCACACACCACTGGGTCACAAGAGGAGATAGAGAGACCCCACCTGCACCCACTAGAAGAAGATATGGGAAGAAGACAGAATAACATCTCACTCAACAACAGAAAGACCAATATGACACCACCAGAATCTAGGGACTCCACTCCAGCAAGATCTGAAAAGCCCAGCACAGAGCATGAAGAAGACATGGACCTCAAAAATTATCTCGGCAAGATGATAGAGACCTTTAAAGAGGAAACAAGAAAATCCCTTAAAGAAATAGAAGAAAAAGCAAGTAAAAAATTACACGAAATGGAGGAAAAGACAAACCAAAAAATTCAAGAAATAAACAAATCTATTAAAGAATCTAAAGAAACCCAAGAACAAACAACCAAATAAGTGAAGGAAGTTCTTGAAACAGTTCAAAGCATGAAAGCTGAAATAGACACAATAAAGAAAACACAGAATGAGGCCATGCTGGAAATGGAAAGGCTGGATAAATGATCATGAACTAAAGGTGTGAGTATAACTAATAGAATGCAAGAGATGGAAGAGAGAATCTCAGCTATTGAAGACTCGCTACATTATATACATTCATTAACCCAAGAAAACCTCAAGTCCAACAAATCCCTAACACAAAATATCCAGGAAATATGGGGCACCATGAAAAGACCAAACCTAAGAATAGTAGGTATAGAAGAAGGTGAAAAAACACTGCTCAAAGGTACAGAAAACATATTCAACAAAATCATAGAAGAAAATTTCCCCAACCTACAGAAGGATATGCCTATGAAAGTACAAGAAGCTTACAGGACACCAAACAGACTGGACCACAAAAAGAAGTCCCCCCTGACACATAATAATCAAAACACCAAATCTACAGAATAAAGACAAAATATTAAGAGCAGCAAAGGAAAAAGGCCAAGTAACATATAAAGGCAAACCAATCAGAATCACACCCGATTTCTCAATGGAAACTCTGAAAGCCAGAAGGTCTTGGATAGATACCCTACAAGCACTAAGGGAGCATGGATGTCAACCCAGACTACTGTACCCAGCAAAACTTTCAATCACTATAGATGGAGAAAACAAGATATTCCATTACAAAAACAGACTTAAACAATACATATCCACAAATCCAGCACTACAGAAGATTCTGGAAGGAAAACTCCAACCCAACTAACATAACTACACTCACAAAAACACAGGAAATAGATAATCTAATTTTACCAAACACAAAAAGAAACAGGAGGGTGAAATCCACACACAATGACACCACCAACAATAAATCCAAAACAAACAAGAACCAACAAACAATGGACATTAATATCCCTAAATGTCAATGGTCTTAACTTACCCATAAAAAGATGTAGGCTAACAGAATGGATATGAAGACAGAATCCATCCTTCTGCTGTTTACAAGAAACACACCTCAACTTCAAAGACAGGCGATACCTCAGAGTAAAAGGATGGGAAAAGATTTTCCAATCAAATGGGCTCAAGAAACAAGCTGGTGTAGCAATCCTAATATCTAACAAATTAGACTTTAAACTAAAAGCAATCAAAAGAGATGAAGAAGGGCATTTCATACTCATCACAGGAAAAGTCCATCAAGATGAAGTCTCAATCCTGAACATCTATGCCCCAAATACGAAGGCACCCACATTTGTAAAAGAAACATTACTAAAGCTCAAACCACACATAAAACCACACACACTTATAGTAGGAGACTTCAACACCCCCTTACACCACTAGACAGGACCACCAGACAGAAACGTAACAAAGAAACAAAGGATCTGACAGAAGTTATGACCCAACCGGGTTTAACAGATAGCTATAGAACATTCCATCCAAACACAAAAGAATATACTTTCTTCTCAGCGCCACATGGAACCTTCTCTAAAATTGACCACATAGTTGGCAGCAAAGCAAACCTCCACAGTTACAAAAGAATTGAAATAACCCCCTGTATCTTATCAGATCACCATGCATTAAGGCTAGAATTTAACAGCAATACGAATTGCAGAAAACCTACATACTCGTGGAAAATGAATAGCACCCAATTGCACCATTTCTGGGTTGAGGAAGAAATAAAAGAAGAAATTAAAGACTTCCTAGAATTTAATGAGAATGTAGATGCAACATACCCAAACTTATGGGACACTCAGAAAGCAGTGCTAAGAGGGAAGTTCACAGCACTAAAGTGCCCACATGAAGAAACTGGAGAAAAGTCACATTAGAGAATTGACAGAACAACTGAAAGCTTTAGAGCAAAAAGAAGCAAACTCACCAAGGAGGAGTAGACGCCAGGAAATAATCAACCTGAGGGCTGAAATCAACAAAGTAGAAACTAGGGAAATAGTACAAAGAATCAATGAAACAAAGTTGGTTCTTTGAGAAGATCAACAAATAGACAAACCGTTATCCAAACTAACCAAAAGGCAGAGAGAGAGCATGCTAATTAACAAAATCAGAAATGAAAAGGGGGATATAACAATGGACACTGAGGAAATACAGAGAATCTTCAGGTCATATGTTGAAAACCTGTACTCCACAAAATTGGAAAATCTAAAGGAAATGGACAGTTTTCTGGATAAATATCACTTACCAAAATTAAACCAAGATCAGATAAACAGTTTAAATCGACCTATAACCCCTAATGAAATAGAAGCAGTCATCAAAAGCCTCCCAACCAAAAAAAAAGCCCAGGGCCAGATGGCTTCACTGCAGAATTCTACCAGAAATTCAAACAAGAGCTAATACCAGTACTCCTCAAACTGTTTTGCACAATAAAAGCAGATGGGATATTGCCAAACTCTTTCTACGAGGCTATAATCACTTTGATACCTAAGCCACACAAAGATATGACTAAGAAAGAGAACTACAGACCGATATCCCTCATGAACATCGATGCCAAAATACTCAATAAAATATTGGCAAACCGAATCCAAGAACATATCAGAAAAATCATCCACCATGATCAAGTAGGCTTCATCCCAGGGACGCAAGGATGCCTCAACATACAAAAATCCATCAATGTAATCCACCATATAAACAAACTGAAAAAGAAAACCCACATGATCATCTCACTAGACACTGAAAAAGCCCTTGACAAAATCCAAAATCCCTTCATGATAAAGATCTTGGAGAAAACAGGAATAACAGGAACATATCTAAACATGATAAACACAATATACACCAAACCAATAGCCAACATCAAACTCAATGGAGAGAAACTCAAAGCATTTCCTCTAAAATCAGGAACAAGACAAGGCTGTCCACTCTCTCCCTATCTCTTCAATATTGTACTTGAAGTTCTAGCTAGAGCAATAAGCCAAGATAAAGGGATCAAAGGGATACAAATTGGAAAGGAAGCAGTCAAACTTTCACTATTTGCAGATGACATGATAGTATACATTAGTGACCCGAAAAACTCTACCAGGGAAATCCTACAGCTGATAAACACCTTCAGCAAGGTAGCAGAATACAAAATTAACTCAAAAAAATTCAGTAGCCCTACTATATACAGATGATAAATCCAATGAGAAAGAAATCAGGGAAACATTACCTTTCACAATATCCACAAGCAACATAAAATATCTTGGGGTAACACTAACCAAAAAAGTGAAAGACCTGTACAATAAGAACTTTGAGACTTTAAAGAAAGAAATTAAAGAAGATACCAGAAAATGGAAAGATCTCCCATGCTCTTGGATAGGCAGAATTAACATAGAAAAAATGGCAATCTTGCCAAAAGCAATCTACAGATTCAATGAAATCCCCATCAAAATCCCAACAGAGTTTTTCACAGATATTGAAAGAACAATACTCAACTTTATATGGAAAAATAAAAAACCCAGGATAGCCAAAACAACTCTTTACAATAAAGGATCTTCTGGAGGCATCACCATCCCTGACTTCAAGCTCTACTATAGAGCCATAGTTCTGAAAACAGCTTGGTATTGGCACAAAAATAGACAGAAAGACCAATGGAATGGAATTGAAAATGCTGATACTAACCCACGCACCTACGAACACCTTATTTTTGACAAAGGTGCTAAATCTATACAATGGAAAAAAGATAGCATCTTCAACAAATGGTGCTGTCACAATTGGATTCGGACATGCAGAAGATTGCAGATAGATCCATACCTGTCACCATGCACAAAACTTAAGTGCAAATGGATCAAAGATCTCACCATAAATCTAGCCACACTGAATCTTCTAGAAGAGAAAGTGGGAATTACCTTTGAACAAACTGGCACAGGAGACTGCTTCCTGAACATTACGCCAGTAGCACAGACATTGAGGTCTGCAATTAATAAATGGGACCTCCTGAAACTGAGGAGCTTCTGCAAGGCAAAGGAAACAGTCAGTAGGACAAAACGACCACCTACAGAATGGGAAAAGATCTTCACCGATCCCACATCTGACAGAGGACTGATTTCCAAAATATATAAGGAGCTCAAGAAGCTAGCCACCAAAACACCAAACAATGAAATTAAAAAGTGGGGTGCAGAACTAAATAGAGAATCCTCAACAGAGGAATCTGAAATGGCTGGAAGACACTTAAGAAAGTGCTCAAAATCCTTGGCCATCAGAGAAATGCAACTCAAAACAACCCTGAGATACCACCTCACACCTGTCAGAATAGCTAAAATCAAAAATACCAAGGACAATCTATGCTGGAGAAGATGTGGAGAAAAAGGAACACTCCTCCATTGCTGGTGGGAGTGCGAACTTGTAAGACCACTCTGGAAATCAGTATGGCGGTTGCTCAGAAAAATGGGAATCAGTCTACCTCTCTCTTGGGTATATACCCAAAAAGTGCATATTCATACAACAAGGACATATGTGCAACCATGTTCACAGCAGCATTGTTTGTAATTGCCAGAACCTGGAAGTAACCTAGATGCCCCTCAACTGAAGAATGGATTGAGGAAATGTGGTACATTTATACAATGGAGTACTACTCAACAGAAAAAAGCAATGGAATCTTGAAATTCGCAGGCAAATGGATGGAACTAGAAGAAACCATCCTGAGTGAGGTAACCCAGTCACAAAAAGACAAACATGGTTTGCAATCACTCAAATATGAATTTTAGACATAGAGCAAAGGATTACCAGCCTATAATCCTCTTCACCAAAGAAACTAGGAAACATGGACTCTAAGGGATAAATGGATCCCAGGCATGGGAAGTGGCATCAACTCCTAAGCTAATTGGGAACATGAGGGTAGGGGAGAGGGAGCTGCCACAATAAGAGCAAGAAAAGAGGAGTAGAGGAGAGGAAATGGAGGAACAGAAATATTGAGTTGGGGGAAGAATAGAGGAGAGAGAGCAGGATGAGAGATACCATATCAGAGGGAGCCACTATAGGTCTGAGAAGAGATCTGGAACTAGGGAGATCTCCAGAGATCTACAAGGATGACACCATCTGACAATCCATGCAATGGTGGAGAGGATAACCTAAAAGCCCTTCCCCTAAAATGAGATTGATGACTTCTATTTATGCCATCCTAGAGCCCTCATCCAGTGGCTGATGGAAGCAGAGACAGATATACACTGAGCTGAAATCGGGAATTTAATTGAAGAGATTTAAATGAAGAGCAAAGGGGTCTGTACCAGGTTGGAGAAACCCACAGGAACAGTTGGCCTGAACAAGGGAGAGCACATCGACCCCAGATGCTGTCTGGGAGGCCAGTACAAGACTGATCCAGACATGGATGTCAATAAGTAGGCCTCTGCACTCCAGGGAGCCTCTGGTAGTGGATTAGTATTTTTCCCTGGTGCAAGAAGGGACTTTGAGAGCCCATCCTACGTGAAGGGATACACTCTGGCCCTGGACACATGGGGAAGGGCCCAGGACCAGCACAGGAAGATTTGGTGGACTTTGCAGAGCCCCCGTTGAGGGCCCTACCCTGCCTGGGGAGTGGTGGGTGGATGGGGTGGGGGGTAGGTTGGGGGTGGGGGAGGAGAGATGGGGGTAAGGGGGGAAAAGGGAGAAGGGACTTACATGTGAAACAAATTTGTTCCCTAACTTGAACTAATACAGAAAAAAAAGACATTATGCTCACTTAAAACACAAAACAAAACAAAACAAAACAAAATTACAGACACCAAGTTGCCACATCAGATCATCTTACAGACCTGTAATTTTAAAAGACACCTCAGACACATCTGTATATTTATAGTCTTACCCTGGTGCAGTGAGCTGCATTTACAACATAAATGTCTGCGATGGTGGCACACGCCTTTAATCCCAGCACTCAGGAGGCAGAGGCAGGCGGATCTCTGTGAGTTTGAGGACAGTCTGGTCTACAGAGCGAGTTCCAGGACAGACAGGGCTACCCAGAGAAATCCTATCTCAAAAAAATGATTAAATCTGATTTTTGTTTTATTATTCATCATTTGTTATTACCTATTATTCTTTCACTTTGATTCATAGGGTTGGTGTGTACATTATGAACCCTACGAAAATTTTACATAAACTATGGAATATCTATGTGTGAATTATCATCTGTACTCTACAAGCATACCTGAACAAATTTTGTAAACAATTTCAGGAATTTGCATATCTTTTAGTTAGAAGAGAAAGAGAAGGAAGGTGGGGAGGAGGTGGAGGAGAAATAAAGCCTTTATGTATTGAAATCTTTAAGGAAATCAAGAGGGAAAAATAAACAGGCATAACCAACCAGCCAGTAGATAAAGTGAAATGAAGTAAGATATATACAAATAATCTTGAAGCAGAATGGGAAAGAAAGAAAAGAGAATAAAACCAAAGTTAACAACCAAACAGGACAGTTAGTAGTAAAGTAACTTATATTTCTACTTTTGTGACTTTAGTGACTCTGGAACATGTGCCAGATTGCCATGATCTTTGTTCCTGCACCCTAGAGCTAATAGATTACTCCCCATCACTGACCAAGCCAGCATCTGTGCCACCAGCAGCGGCTTCCACAAAGACATTGTAGGACTCATGCCTTTACACGGCAAAGTGAGCCACTATTCCATCCAGAACTTCCTCACAGTGATCATTCAGTCTCCCCCACCAAGAACAACAACGTTACCACTGCCACAGGCGCCACCTCTACCAAGTCTAAGGAGAACAGCAAACAGCACTGTACTGTGCAATGCAAAACAAATTTTTGAGCAACCCTATTTTCAAATTCAGTTCATGTATTGATGGCCCCTGTCCTGTAAACAAATAGACAGAGGGCTTGTCTAAAGATTTAAATAAAAGTCTTGCCTTCCCAACCGAAGTTCTAATAAAACCAGAATTCTCTCTGTTTAAAAAAAAAAAAAAACCTCAGTTTTAGGAATCCTGCTATGGAAAAACATAATAAGGGAAACCCAGTAGTCTGCAAGTGACCTTCATCAACTACCAGAGGACCTGAACTCGCCCATGGAACAGGGATATTTGTCTAGTTAAGACTCTTGGCCCCACTGACACAAACTAAGGCACCTAAAGTAACAAAAACTTCATTTAAAATATAACTTGGCAGATTAATTCCTCAAGAATGAACCTCTGTCTTTCACCTCTTGAATCTAGAGTAGGCTTGTGAGCTACTTTATTGAAAAAGACATAGACACAATGATACAGTAGCAGTTCTGAGATTAAGCTTCAAAAAGCATTGTGTGCTTCACAGAACTCTACATGAATAGTTCTGAGCTAGCCTGCTGGAAGAAGGTTCAGATGTATAAGCCAGGATTGTTCCTGAACATGCCAGCCTAGTCAAGAGTAGTTTGTCCAACCCACTGCTGGTCACAAAGGATGAGCCTACAGCAAATCAGACTGCCTACCAAGCAACCTTGTGACATAAAGACTTGTTTGTAAGCTATTAGGACTTGGGTAGGTTTGGTACAAAATGACAATAATGAAGGAAATAGATGATCACATCTACATTGTCAACAGAAGTCTAGATCCTCACGAACATTACATGACCACATTTTCTTTTTGGGTAAAGAAAGGTAAAACAAAAAGAACATGGATTATCAAAATCAGCTCTTTACTAAATTTGGGCCATATTACATTAAAATATCTTTGAACAGTTCTGTTACAATGACTATATTAATAGACACCATTCAAGTACTTAACATAGAAAAGGAATTATGGTAAACATTTTGTATCAATATATTTCAATAATAGGGATCACACACGTTACCACAAAGCAAACATGAATCTTTCTGACACCAGAGATGATAATCTACAGTTTCATTACATTGCTGATGCCGTGGTGGTGGTGGATTCAGGGAGCAGCAACTTAGGTGGGGCTGAAATTCCAAAGACAGTATTTGCTCAATCAGAAAACTGGGCAGATAGCAACTGAAAATGTCTTTGCCTATCAACTACAGCACCAGTTGCAGGAAGTCTAGTTGCATTACTCCCTTTTCTTAGTGTTGAGCAGACAGCTGGAGTTTAGGAGTGAGAGATGTCGATGAGAACCCATTCCAAGGTCTATGTTAATTAACTTTCAGAAACCTTCAGTTGTCTTGTGAATTTTACCTACATTTGTATTTCTTCATATAATTTGGACTATATCCATGAGATAATGTTACAGCCTTTGCTTTAAATAGTAATGTATACTGTAAGGAATTCAGGAAGGAAAGCAGGTGGCCACATTTTATGTGGCTGTTTACCATCTTTTTTGGCTAAGACTCCTAGCAATAGTGAAGAGGGTGCCTGAACTGGCCTTCCCCTGTAATCAGATTGGTGACTACCCTAACTACCACCATTGACCTTTCAACCAGTAAGTAATGGAAGCAGATGCAGAGATCCACAGCCAAGCACCAGGCCAAGCTCCAGGAGTCCAGTGGGAGAGAGGGAAGATGGAGTATATGAACAAGAGGGGTCAAGATTATGACAGGGAAATCCACAGAGACAGCTGACAGGAGCTCCTGGAAATTCACAGACTCTACACCTACAGCTAGGGAGCCTGCACGGGACTGAATTAGGTCCTCTGCATGTGGGTGGTAGTTGTATACCTTGATCTGTTTAAGGGGCCCTGGCAGTGGGACTGGGACCTATCCCTGGTGATTGACCTGGGTTTTTGGAGCCCATTCTCAATGGTGGGATGCCTTGCTTAACCTTGATGCAGGGGGGCAGGGCTTGGTCCTACCTCAACTTAATGTTGTCTTTGTTGACTCCCCATGGAAGGTCTTATCCTTTCTAAGTTGTGGATGAGGAGGGTAGGGGACTGGGAAGTAGGAGGAGGGGAAGGAGGGAGAACTGTGTTTGGTATGTAAAACGAATATTGTTTTGAAGTTAATTAACTGTTTAATGCCAATTAGCAAGCATGGTTAGGTACTCATTTAAAAAAAAAATAGAGCTCGCCGGGCCTTGGTGGCTCATGCCTTTAATCCCAGCACTTGGGAGGCAGAGGCAGGCAGATCTCTTCGAGTTCAAGGCCAGCCTGGTCTCCAGAGTGAGTGCCAGGCTAGGCTCCAAAAGCTACAGAGAGAAACCCTGTCTCAAAAAAAAAAAATAGAGCTCTATTGAGGCCTGAAACAAACCAAGAAGTCATGATATTTTTTTCTCATCTCAGATGGAATCACTTGTAGTATTCAACTTCTCTTTTTTTCTGTCTTTCCATTGCTCAAACACTTAAGCTCATAAAAGTTAAGGCACAACCCCACTGCAGTGTCAAGAGAAACCTCCACCTGTCAGAACTCCCAAAGAAAACCAAGCAGTTCTGTGAGGGTAGGCATCAGGGAGCCCTGGTCTTGACCCCTCATTTGACACTCACTTGTTAATTCGTGCTGTGTACCTCAGAGCTGTTTACCTTTTAGATGTCAAAATCCATTTGACATATTGGTAACTCTGTGCCTCACCTGTAAAAATAATTTTCAACTGTAAGAAAAACTGAATCCTGATTCTTTTATTTGAGGAGATGCTGCTCTGTAAATAAAAACTGAATGGAAAAGGGCCAGCATTGATGCCAGGCTTCCTTTTTCTTTATGTCTGGCTTCCTTCCCTACAGGAACCCGGGTGCTACCTGAGGGGCAGGCTGCTCATAGCTGTATCCTGTACTCGTGGATCTTCAGACCATGAGTTCTTATCTTAGCTCTTTCCCTTGTTACTGGTATAGAGAATGGCGACTTAATTTAATTTCAGTTCCTTCAGTTATGAAAAGAACTAAAAATGCAAACTCTTTGGTGATTGACAACCCCACTTAAGGCATGTATACTAGGAGAAGATGATTCTCTAAAGACCAGAGGTTACTGACCCTTTTACTATTACATGAAATGGATCCTGGGCAGAGAAAAATCAGGCTGTTGAGTTACATTTTCTGGGTAGGTGTGAAGAAATGACAATTCACTCCAGACAGGGTGCTAGTGACAGACTGAAGAAAAGATTCGATCCAAGTCAAGCTTAGGAGGTTAGTTATATGAGATGGATGACAAAAATAAGCTATATTTCTAAAAAGTCGCACTTTCAAATGGGGGATGACCTGGCAAAATGATGGCTTCAGAGATGGAATTCTCTCCTTGAGATAATGTTCCTTATCATGTGTACTGTAGTAACTCTCAAGACCATGTGAGTTAGATCAGGAATACCAAGAGGACAGTGCAAGAATAAGCAAGTAAACAAGGGGCTGGGAGGGACTGATAACCCTTCCCTTCCTTACTCCTTCTATGAGAGACTATTGACAGCCTGGTTTTGTGGAGTCTCTTACAGGTGATCATCTCTGGTCTTACTTGAAGTTGGAAATAGTACATAATGCTTCAGTCACAGCACTGCATGTCAGTCCCTGTCTTCTCATTAATGGAGCTGTCACTCAAAAGTTACATTCTTGGAAAAAAAATCATTAGTTTAAAAAGCAAACAGTGTTGCCAATGATTCTACCATCTTAGCCATGCCCTTGCCTTGGCCTTCCTGATAACATACTAGCCTGCCTATTAGCCATTTTATTGTTTTAGCTTGTACTTTCAATTGCCTTTGGGAGAAAAACTATTGTGCAGGTGAAATGAATTATAAAATACCTGTAAATTATAAAAAAGTCTGGTGGGTGGGCCTAGATGACATGCCTACATCTTTTGGCTTTTGTCACTTAAAGATCTATTCAAATCAAACACTGTGCTCTTCATGCAAAGGAAACACAAAGAAAGCTGAGTGGTAGGGTTAACCTCACTCTCTGAACATCTGCTCTTGGTGAGCTCATTCTTGACATGAACAGTTACCACAGCTTGACTTGAGGCCATTGCTCCATCAGGTCAAAAGGGAGCATCTACCAACCCTACATTTAGCCATGAAGATATAAGAATATGAGGTTAAACCAGGGCCCAAAGACCAAGAGGACCAGTGCAGTCTATCCTTTGTACTTTTGCTTAGTTAAGCAAGGATATGCTTGGTGTATACACTTGGGTTCTAGGTCCCAGATCTTAATATGAACTTACTAAATATTGCCCTTTGATTTATGTGATATCTCCAAGACCTTGCCCTATTCAGCATAAATTCACACCTAAAACCTGCAATCCAGTGTGATTCGGTCCTCAGCATAGTTAAACTACTACAGAGTGTCTCATCTGATTACCAACCAGCACATAACTTGAGGGAAATAGAGTCCTCTTTGTGATTTTCCATTTTCTCATTCTTTGAGTAAACATGCTGATTGGTAGATTACATAACACCCTCTCCTTCCTGTTTTAATGTTTCATGAAATTAGGGCCAGGGGGCCTTCTAGGAATAAATGCATCCAGTGTTCAGGATGTCCAAGATTATCTTGGGAAGAAAATAAGCAATAGTTGAAGACTTCCATTTGTCTACATTGATTAATCTGGGGATAATTTGTGGAAAAGAACAACTGGAGGTGGCCTTCATGAAATGTGGAATATCATCATTTGAAGCCATTTCTTCTACGGCTTGGGAGATGATGAACAAAATCAAGGATCAGAAAAAAAATCTGTAGAAAGACAGTTAATAAATATGCTGGTACTCCCCCTGTGGTAGATATTTAACTGTCAACATATGTGAAAACAGATATGGACAGTACCAATACAAGCAAGTGCTGATTTGACCCATTGCAAAAATGATGCTGGAACTGGCCTTGAGCCTTGGTGCATCTGTGGTTCAACGAGACTTTGTGATAATAAACATACAACTTTATTCCCACACACTGGGAATGAGACACAAACCCTGGCTACTTAGTATCATCACACACATCTAGACTCTAGATTCTAGAGAATGTCCCAAAGCCACAAAATACTTGAAATTCTAATAGAAATGTGAAGACTACTGAGCTAGGAGGCAGTTACCATTGAAAGCCAACTCCCACTCTTTACTTAAATAACAAGCTGCCTGATTTCTGTAAATCTAAGTTTTTCTGTTTTGAATTTTGAAGATGAAACAACGGATGATTTTTTTTCAAAAAGGATTAACTGTGTTTGAGCAGTATCATGAAATTTAAAGTGCCCTTTTCACATTTATCATCGTACTAAATCTCATAAATGACTTGGTGGCTACTGGAAGCCTAGATATTTTTATCTTACTTCCAACATTCTGGCTGGTAGACAACATTCCCATCTATGGATAAGACATTAAAAGTCATTGGGGAATAACTCTAAAAGTGCTTCTATACTGCATGAGGGTAAGGTGTTACAACTGATCTGAGAAGCAAAATGATGCATCCCAAGTCTCCCCACATAGTTTGGATTTGTAAAGTTTGATCATGGTTCTTAACACTTAACACATTATTCTAATGTTCATGCTACATGTGAGCAACCACCACCCAACTAAGTAATTTCTGCACTCTCTATGGGGTCAGATATATACCTGAGGAGAGTCTAGGGAATTGCTCTTTACATTCTCTTGCTCCCATCCCAATAGCAGATGCAATGAAAGAGTTTCTATTTCCATGGAAACTTAACAATGCAGACCTGGCTGTCTGTCCCCACCTATGTCAATTAAAGTTGACATCAGACTCCAAAAAGCCCCTACAAGTGAGAAGCCTAGAAGAATCTGCATGTTGTGTACCCAGACAAAGACAGGCTGTGAGGTACACAGCCAGAGAAAATCTTAACGGGCTTTAACCTTTATGACCAGGGCAAATGAAACAGACAGGGACTTTTACCCCACCCAGGTATTAGCTTTGATCATTTACATATTTAAAAGGCAGAAGTCACAGCTGTTGAATTTCATTTGCAAAGCACCCACCCCTTGACACCTGCCATGACTTGTTCTGGTTTTCTTGACATAACCCTTCTTTTGGATACTAAAGGAAAGAGTATTTTAGTGTAAGAAATTTGGAAAATATTTAAAAATAATTAGTGAGACAAGAGCAATCCATGCTTCCTTAAGGCAAATAATGGGACAGATTATTTGTGAAGGTGACCATGACCATCTGCCTATCCTGGAGGCTCTTTTGTAAGATGAGTTTGTCATAATACATAACTAGACATCAGGATTGAGTTACCCTTCTCATAGATCTGACCTAACATTTTAGCTTGCTTTACCCTGGAATAGGACACAAGAGGCTCTGTATAAACAGCAGCTTTGGTTTTGTTTGCTCGGAACTCTCAATCTCCATATTTTTAAAAGTGGTATATAGTTAGATAAACTAGGTAAGTGAAATCTAGTGTATTATTTGCCACAAGGCAGTCTCTCAATGGAAAATCATTTATCTCAAGACCAGCGAAGCTATCAAGCCAAATCAAAAAAGAAAATCAATAGATACCAATATGATACAAATGTCGAAATTATCTGATAAAAAGTGTTACATAGGACATCCTAGAATGTTTCAATAAGTATTCAGGAGCATGCTGGAACCAAGACAGGATATACAAACTCAAGGAAAGAAACAATCTACACAGAAAAACCAAATAGAAGTTTTAGAGATAAAGCCTTCAATAAACAAAATTCTAAAACTCACTGGAAAGGTCCAACAGCAGAGTAATGAGGATAGAAGAAGAATCAGCGGAGCTGAAAATTAAACCATAGAATATACTCAACCTGAACAACAGAGAGAAACAGACTAAAAGTCAAACTCATGGAGCATCAGTTGAAATCCTGAGAAAGAAGTAAAAGGACCCAGGAGAAGTAAGGAGGAGGTATAAACAACACTAAGGATGTATGCAGAGGACTTAGGGAATCATATTGTTTTATTAAATTCCATAGAATACGGATGTATGTGTATACATAGTTATATAGTTAAAACTAACAAAATCCTCACTACTAGACATGAGAAACCTCCTCTCAAGACCCCCCAAAACAATACAGGCTATTCCCATTGCCCCAAGTTGCCTCCTAGAATTTGAAGGTAAGATGTTATGCTGTGTTCAGTTGCTATCCCTGGGAGGCCCGCTCTGTTCTGAGGGGAAATGGAGGAGAAGTAGATCTGGGGAGGACAGGAGGTGGGAAGAGAGACTGAGGGAATTGAGGCTGGGATGTAATTTTTGAGTGAAGGATACAAAAAAATTCATTGCTGGAGACACCACACACTTTGGACATAGAACTTGGAGGAATCAAAGTAGACTTGACCTATAGCCTCTTCCCTGAGGAATGGTTCTCATAGTATTGGAAGGTGCTATGTAAGCTACCAATGGAAGGACACAATCGGTAGTCATAGATCTGTAAGAAGAATCTACTACTGCCAAGTTCCTAAATGTCATATTTAATTATTTACTAAGTATATACCCACAAATAAGCATAGTCTCATTCCTCACCAAAAGAGGCTTTTTTTCAACAGATGGAGACTGTTATAGAGGTCTACAATTGTTCAAAACACAGAGAATAAGTAACCACTCAATGCTCAACTGATGTATCTGCAACACAACCCCTATACCTAAGGCTCAGAAAAGTCATGGAAGAGGCAGAGCAAACATTGAAACAACCTTAAATACCATCCTAGAGCCTTCATCAAGTAGTTGATGGAAAGCAGAAGCAAACATCCACATATAAGCACTGAGCCGAACTCCTGAAATCCAGTTGTAGAGTGGGAGGAGAGATGAGCAAAGGGGTCAAGACAATGCTAGAGAAACACACACAAACAGCTGACCTGACCAAGTGGGAGCACACAGTCATAAAACTGGGGAACCAGCATTGGACCGAACCAAGCCTTCTGAATGTGGGTACAGTTAGGAGGCCTGGGCATTCTATGGGACCTCTGACAGTGGAGCCAGTATTTATCCCTAGTGCACAAATGGAGTTTGGGAGTCCACTCCCCATGGAGGGACTCTCTCAGACACAGGGAAGGGCCCAGGTCTTTCCCCAAATGATATGACAGACTTTGATGATCCACCATGAAAGGCCTCACCCTCTTTGGGGAGTGGATGGGGAGGGGATAGGGGGCATCTGTGGGGGACATGGGAGGATGACAGTGAAAGGAAACTGGGATTGATATGTAAAGTCAGATTGTTTCTAAAAAAAAAAAGAAAGAAAGAAGCAAAGAAACAAAAAAGATTGAAACCAGACACTCAGGATATCTACTCTTAGAAAGTATTCCTATAGACTTCACAGTATGGCTGCCTGGAAAAGACCATAATGACAATACAAATTGAGGTACCAATGAGGACAAGTGAAATTCCACATGGTCCCACCCATAGATGAAGAACTATAGGTAGGTGGCCAATGCCTGTTAAGTGTGGAAGAATCAGTTTCCTCCGGGGATCAGTTTCCTACCTAGGTTGTATATTGTAGGTGGTCAGCCCTAGAAACATGCACATGTGAACAATGCTGAGTGGACAGGAGGAGTTGGAGAGGAGAAAAGGGCATGCTTGATATGCATGTATCAGTTCTCAAAAAATATAAAACTATCAAAAATAAAAGTAAAATCACTACTTTAAAGGTATTAGTAGTGAAAAAAGTCAAAGAAATTATCATTTGAAAACATGTCAAAGACATAAATATATGGACTCAAGGAACTGAGAGAAACTCAACCAGATTGAACTCAAAGAAACCATCGGGAAGAGACAACATGGTTAAACCTCAAACACAAAAGACAAAAGGGAAACCTAAAAACCAAACAAAGAGAAATAAAACATAATCTATATTTAAAAAATAAAATTTGAATGATGTAGGTTTCTCATTGAGATCAATGAAGTAAGCAAGTTTCCTTGGCACATTTTCTAAGTGTAGAAATAAAACAACTAACAATCCAAAATTGATAACCAGAAAATCTACTTCTCTGGAATGATGAGAAAATCAAGAAACTGTAAAGATAATATAATCCCCTCTCAATATATTGCCATCATTGAACCTATGATTAAAATAATGGCTTTATACTCTTAGAAGAAAAAGGCATATAAAAGAAGGAACACTAGAATGTCAATATAGAACAAAAACAGTTTCGTTTTGCTTTGTTTTTTAAAGAAAACACAATTTTTCCTCTTAAACTTTCTAAATTGTAGTTGGTGGTTTATCCCAAACTCATATAACATTGTCTGGATGCAAATAGATAAAATATCCAAAGCAATTATGAATGGGAAAGTCCAAAGGATAGAAAAGGAGCTAAGACTTCTACACTCACTCCATCTGGAAAATGTGAAAAATGGTAGCTGGTAATGAATTCTATATAACTGGAAATACCTAAACTAGTTAGCCAAACAAGTATACAGAACAGAAATGCTAAGAAGCACTAAGGATAAATGCAAATGAACCTCAAATAACCCACAGGAAAACATAGAAAACGAGAAAGAAAATTTCTACAACATAGCAGAGGTGGTTCGCCACATTCCAAGTTGTAGCTAAAACCCAGGCTCTGGAGCCAGGTGACCTGAGTTAGGTTCCAGGCTGCATTAATGGCTTTCCCGTGTCCTCAGTCACTGTGTTTTTAAATTAAACACGAAAATATCTGCTTCATGAAATTTTGATGAGACTTTAGCAAGTTAGTATTTATTTATACCAGATTTTGGCACATAGTGGATATTATAGGAATATAGTAGACATATATTGCAATTGAAGAAAATTGGGGCTGTAGCTCAGTTGACAGAGTGTTTGCCTAGAATGCATGAAGCCCTGAGTTTGTTTCCTAGAACCAAAAAAACCCAGAGTAGCAGCAGGGTATTTAGGATATAGAGACAGGAGGATCGTAGTCTTCCTCAGTCTACATAGCAAATTTGAGGCCAGTCTGAAATACATGTGACCCTGTCTCAAAAAAGGAAAAAGCTCCAAGCAAGGAAATTTCTAAGCAAATATCTCAACAGGGTCAAGAAGACATTCAGTTACTCCTCTCCCCACCATCACCATGACTAAACATCTTACTGTAATAATCTTTCCTTTTACACTCAATCCATATTTTTAGTGATTTTATAATAGACAAAACCTCTAAACTATGTGTTGATGTTTGTATGCATTCCTTCTTTATTTCAACCTTATCCAAAGCATGAAAAGGTGCACAGAGTTTTGTAAAAGTAGTTTTGGCACAGCATTTGAGTAACTGGGTCATTTATTTTACCAGCACACTGAGTAACAAGTATGTGTAATACATTATGATAAGATATCCAAGTTGCTTATGGCTTTGCATATCCCAACCAGCTCACAAAGAGAACATGGTAAGTTGATTGATCGCATAGACACTGAAGTTAGATCACCTGAGTTCAAACTCCAACTCTACCCTTTATTAGCTGTGAAATCCTGCCTGTGGTGCCTAACCTCTCCAGGCTTCAGTTTCTTCCTAATAAAGGGGGGAAATAATAGTGTTTGTAAGGGTTAGCTGAGTTAATGTACCTAAAACTCTCCGAGGAGTGCCTGCCATTAAGCCAAGCAGAAAGAATAACTGAAGGCTATTTGCCTTTTGTGATGACCTAGATTCATCCCAAAAGCAAGCAGACAAGAAAGTAATTTTGAGCCTCTATGTAAAATGAAGAGGGAAAACCCCATTCTTGCATTATTTACCAGTGTGAGCTGCCAAGAGTGCTGCAATAGACCCATCAGTGTGTCACTGCTGTCTGGGGCTTGCTGCACACTTCCTTCTCAATAAATCATTTCTAAAAGATGAGTAAAATTTCACACACAATTTTTCATAAGAAATCTTCCCATAGGAGCTGGTGTTAGCTGCATGCTTGTGTCAGAGATTAGCACATGCTTTCATGGCAGACAGATTGGCTTATCTCCTCAAAGCATCTGAAAGACTCAGTATGTGCTCTGAAATTTTTGCAAGCCTTGATTTAAAGGAATTCCAAGACTCATGGGGTTTATTCTTGGGTTTCTTGCAGTTGTAAATCAAAACATAAGAACATGCTTTGGGACATAATGTTTGTTGTGTTTTTAAATGGAGTTTAAGCTGTTACAATACCTCCTCTTAAACTCTGGGCTTAGAGTAGACCCTATTAGTACTCAGTATGTAAACAAACTACTAAGACAAACTGCATGAGATTCCATGATTCCTAAACTAAAGAATAAAAGCCGGTTAGTGCAAAACTATCAGCTTCAGCCAGATATGGAGGCATGTACCATATTAATATAAGATGTTATTGAGTGTGTCATGTATGGGCATGTGATATATTTGTATTATTTCTGTACATCTAAAACAGCTATAGGAAGCAAAGTTTATTTTCTAAAAGATAGAGACGTGGTCCATAGGAATACCTAAAAAGGAGATAGATGAATAAATTACTAAATCATAGACAGAGATTTAGTGTGCTACGAGTGGAGGCACATACAATGTGCAGAGCCTGTGCAGCACACAGAGGGAAGATGCTATTCCAGAGGGTGGTCTATCGAGGAGTTATGGGTGAACCTTAAACGGAACTGCAGTTTCCAGAAACAAAACCTAGGGAGATGTAGGAAACTCACAAGCAGCAGGGATGCCCAGGTGAAGCCTGGGCAACTACAGCAATCTCTTCTTAGCTTAAGGAAACACTATCCAAACTGCCCAGTAGAAGTCCAACATCTCGTGGTACTGAACATTATATATACCATACATGCTACATTTTGTTCTTAACTGTTCATCTCCACAAATAGAATAACTTGTTCTTTTCTTACCTTAAGAACTTTCACCTTTTCACTGAAGCCAGACATTTTCTGGCTTCTCTTTGGCATATGAAAAAATGCCTACATTCTTACTCTTAAGCTTAGCGGCCATCATTAATTAAAATAGAGATTACTTGGACCCTGGTACTACAATACTTCAGCAGCTAACCTAATAACCAAGGTGACCATTGAATGACTCATGGATGAGTAGTATGTGTAGCCTTGATATTGTGAGCAAAGCAATGTTTTGTTTGGCAGGTGGAATGGTTTTGTACGATACAAGATTTCATCATGCAACATAGAGTAGCACATGGTTATAATCATAGATTATTTGGGGTATTTTCTGTTTAACAATTCAGGTCATGGTAGATGGCAAATAACAGAAAGCATAGAAATCAGACTGCTAAATTAGAGAAGAGGAAAGAGGAAAGAGGAATAACAAGGATCCATATCAGAACCCACCCAGTAGAGAGACTAAAGACTGCACCTGTCAAAGCCTAAGGGAAGTAGAAACCTTCAAAGATGTGTTCAAAGATGTGGAACAAAACAGCAGGAAACATTACCAGCAAGCACTTTGCTCTCTTTAAATTAAAATGGCTACCTTCATTCATTCTGCTGCTAGGACGGACAGCTGGAACCTACCAGGCCTGTCCTACTCTTAATACATTTATCAGTTATGAGGCCAGAGAGATGGTTCAGCCTTTAAAGCAGTGGTTCTGAACTTTCCTAATGCTGCATCTCTTTAATACAGTAACTCCTGTTGCTGTGACCCCCACCCATAAAATTATTTTTGATGCTACTTCATAACTGTAATTTTGCTACTAGTATGAATCGTAATATAAATACTTGATATGCAGGATATCTGATATGTGACAGTTGTGAAACAGTCATTTGACTCCCAAAGACGTCTTGGACCCAGATTGTGAACCACTGATCTAGATGGCTCCTGGCCAATCACAGCCTCTATGTAGGTCATATGAATCTAGTTCACTGAGAGTGAGAAAAGAAGGTTTTGAACTAGAAAGATGGGTGAAAATGTACTTTTGCAGTCAGTCAGGAAGGAGGGTATTGTGAATTGAATGAAAATGGCCCCTATTGGCTCATAGGGAGTGACATTATTTAAAAGGATCAGGATGTGTAGCCTTGTTGCAGGAAGTATGTCACTTGGGGTTTCAAATGCCCAAGCCAAGCCCTGTGACTGACTCTCTCTTCCTTGTTGCCTGTGGATCTTGTTGTAGAACTCTAAGCTAATTCTCCAGTACCATGCCTGCCTGTATGCCACCATGCTTTATATTGTGATGACAGTGAACCAAAATCTCTGAATCATAAGCCAGCCCCAACTAAATTTCTCTTTATAAGAGTTTCTGTGGTCATTGTGTCTCTTTACAACAATAGGACATTGACTAAGACAAGGGAAAATGTCTTGAGGCTTGAGCTCTACATTGGACACAAGCAGCACCCCCCCCAAGACTAGTAAATTAGCAATTTTCCATCACTCAGAGGACAAACATATTTTGCCATTAAGAACAGCAGCATAAGTTGACATGGTTAATTATGTATATTTAAATACAATTTGTGAAATGAAGAGTAGAATTTTTCCAATCAGTACCATTTATAAACGCAGGGACAGCCAGGAAGGCTATGTGCCCAATCATGGCATAGTCCCATACAAACAAACATCCCATGTGAACCTATTTTATTACCCAATTTCATTAGGATAAAGTGAACATGACTTAAAATTGGATATCTTAACCATTTATAGGTGCACTAAGTTTTATTCTGTTGTGCAATCACTACTACCCACCAGCAGAAATTTTCTTCTTACAAAATGGGAAACACCAGGCCACACCAACTATACAGTGGCTCCCTATTCTCCTCTCCTCCAAGCCCATATATGAATGCATGAGTACCCACACACATGTGTGTATGTACATGTGTGCATGCATGTGAGTGTTAATAGTGGCCACCTTAATGAATATGAGCTGATAACCAGTTTTAAAATTTGTTAATTTGGCAGAATGTCTTTTTAGGTCATTTGCCTGTTTTCTAATCGGATTCTTTGTTTATTTCATTAAGTTTTACTTCTCCTTTATATCTCTACTGTATGAGATTTTTATATTGCACATAAGTGAACTAATCCTGAATTTGCCTTTAGTGGCTGCCTTATTTAACTAGCAAATTATTCAAGCTTCCACTTTGTAGCATATGTGAGCTCCCCTTCTGTTTCTAAGGCTGAATGATATTACATTGTTTGCATATGACATTTAGCTTTGCTGTGCATTCACTGAGCAATTAGTTCCTCAGAAGGCTGAGCTGGGTCTGAGGAAGAGTAAGTGCACTGCTGGCCCATTCCCCAGCCTCCCAGAATCCTGGAGACAATCAGACACAGCAGGGAGTCTAGTCAAGCAGGAACTTGTTTATTGCCCCAGAGCAAGCATCTTTTAAAGCAAAAAACTGCAGAGTGGGAAAACAGCCAGCCAATGCTTTTAAAGGACCTTATCTGATTCGATCTTGGCAACCAATCACTCTGTTTTGCAAACATCTCAGGACTTGCCCTCCTAAATTCCCCTAGGCACCATCTTTAACTGGTTCCTGTGCCCTTCAAGTTCCAAATTTTTCTATTGTGAATAACCTTTTCCTTGAATGTAGGCATATAAATACCTTGTCAAGAATGTGTTTTCAGTAAAATGTACATATCATAGAGGGGACTTACTAGATCCTATGGTAATCCAATTTTTTTTTATTATTATTTTAAGGAACTTCCATGCTGCTTTCTAAAACAACTGTGCCATTTTATCAACTAAGTGTAAGAGCTCCAATTTCTCTTTAAACTTGAAAACAATCAGTTATTTTGGGGTTGGTTGCTTGGTTTTGTATATGAGTACCAATGTGTGTGTGCGCGCACACGTGTGTGTGTGTGTGTGTGTGTGTGTGTGTGTGTGTGTGTGTGTGTGTGTGTGTTAATAGTAGCCATCTTAGTGACTTTGAGCTAATGACTAGTTTTAATTTGCAATTTGTAAATTTGGCAGAAATGCCTATTCAAATCACATTTCCTAATTGGATTCTTTGGTTCCGTCACCAAGTTTGTAGTCTCAATGTTAATCTCCTCAGATATATAAATATTTATAAATATTTTCTCCCATCCTGCTGGGTGCCTTTTAACTGTCTTAATAGAGTCCTTTGATGCAAAAAAAAATTAAAGTATTATGAAATCCAGCTTGTCTAATGATTCTTTAGTTGCTTAATTCTCTGGTATCACATGCAAGAAACCATGGCCAAATCTATCATGGATATTTCCCTTTATATTGTAAGAACTCAATAATTCAAGGTATTTCCCTTCCTATTGTTTTTTTTTTACTAACTCTTTTGGAAGTTTTGTATTTGTCTTTTGTTTTATGTTTTGTTTTCTATTTTTTTGTTTTTTATTGGGGGGGGAGTGGATTCTCTGCATCCCTGTATATCCTGGAACTCACTATGTAGATTGAGCTAGCCTCAAACTCACAGAGATCCACCAGCCTCTATCTCCTGAGCAATATGATTAAAGGTTTATGCTACAATGCCTGGCTTTTTATTGACTCCTTGGTTAGCATGAAAAATAATGGGTTCATTAGGTCTCATTCATACAAATACATCATGTACTTTGTTCTTATTCATCCTCTCTCCCCTTGTCCTCCTCCATCTCCCCTGGTCCCCTTCTGCTTATTACCTTCTCTCCCTAAAAAGTATACCCTACTGTTTTCATGTCACATGTATTCAATTACCCTGCCTTGTCTCACCTATTGTAATATTCCCATCTCCCATCTCATGGTTGCTCTTCTACTTTCATGAGCATACACACACATACATTTGCACATATGAGAGAAAATATGGGCATTTGTTTCTGAGTCTGGGTTACTTTTCTTGACATGATGATCTTCATTTGCATCCATTTTCTTGAAAACATCATAGATTAATTTTTCTTCATAGATGAACAATATTCCATTGTGTGTATGTGCCACAATCTATACATTCATCTGTTGATGGATATCTAGCCAAGCCAGATCTTGGCTATTGCAAAGAGTAATGCAAAAAGCATGAATCCACAATTATCTCTGTGGTATGTTCACATAAAATCCCTCAGATATACACCCAAGAGTGATACACATGGACTATTTCGTAGTTTTTTATGAACTGGAGTCCAGCATAAACTGCTGCTAGTAGCTTGCTTATTCTATGAACCAGACTGAGGAGCCAACTAAAAGTTCATATTGTGGATACTCCCAACTTTACACTGACTAGAATAGCTGAATACAAGCTTAAAGGATTCTTCCAGTTACTTGATGGATTTGCACTTGTGAAGCCATTACTCCTGAATACAGTTAGTTCCATTACACCAGATGTAAAGCTATGCTTTTTACCCAATTACTTTTGTTTAAGCGTTTCTAATTATTGCTATCAGGATACAACAAAGAGGATTTTATTATGATTCTTTTATTATATTTAATAATATAAGATAATAATAATATATCTATTATTATCTTTAATTCTTTTATTATAATTCAAGGTCCTATAACTATTTTGTTTTATAAGTATTTAAAATATTTATATTTTTTGTTGTTGTTGTTTTTTGAGACAGGGTTTCTTTGGAGCCTATCCTGGCACTCACTCTGGAGACCAGGCTGGTCTCGAACTCACAGAGATCTGCTTGCCTCTGCCTGGGATTATAGGCATGTGCCACCAACGCCCGGCTATAAGTATTTTTTTACCTTATAAAAAGACTACTACTTTTGTTCTCATGAGAAACAAATCCCAAATAATAATAACAGAGCATGTATATATATCAGGGGTAGGATACTCTCTTAACATGTACCAAGTGGGTTTTATTCCCACTCTGTAAAAATAAACTTATACACTAGATTATTGTTTTATTCTATGTTATCTTACTATAACAAAATGCCCGAGTGTACTCATTTTTAAGAAAATGGGGAATTATTTAGTTCACTGAAAGTCTAAGAATAGGCAAGTCCCCCTTTTCACTATTCAACTCTACCTTTTAGTAAGGGACAACCCTGCAGATTACATTACAGATAAGGATGATGAGCAAGAGTGGCTCATAAACATTTCTTGATTCATTAGAAGCCACTCTTTCGGGAATTAATCCAGTCCTGAAAGACATAATCTAACTGCCACAAGGTGGATATTGAACCCCTTTAAGTCACAGAGCACTCATGATGCAATTATCTCCCATTTGGTCCCACATCTTAAAGGTCCTGTCATCTGCCAGACTGTTTCTAGCACATCGAATTCTGGGCATGAATTAGCAGCTTCCACAACAGTACCAGGTAGAACCGTATACAGTGAGCAACACCACAGCCATTGATAAACCTGGGCCAGTATAAACCAATGTTTGACATGAAATATGCCAAATGTTCTTCTGTTCACTAGAATATAGGCCAGAAAGAGAGCTATCTGAGACCTGTGGCTATCCTTGAAAAGAGTAATGAAGGGAGTTGAAGGAGAAGCTGAGGAAGGAGAGGAATACTATTTGATGTTTTCAGCCCTGAAGAGTATGTACTCCCAAAGCTTCAGCTTCAACATTAGCTCATAAGGAAGCTTGTTGATTAGATTTATCTTCACTCAACCGTGATCATGTCTTTGTAAGACTTTTCCTTGAGCCACAACTAAAGACTTCATGAGAATATAGGCTGAACTAAATCAATGTATTAAATATGAAGTTGAATGACTGTAATCCAGTCAGATACCGTTTGGTGAGTATAAATCAAAAATATAAATATTCATATGAAGATTAATTCTCAATAAAAGTAATAGCTTTAGCTTTAGAAGCTTGAGGTCAAGCTATATGTCACTTATTAAATAGGTAACCTTCAGGGAAAAAAACTTAATTCAGCAGCATCATTACAATAGCAATCATACCTGGTTTTAGTCACAAGACCATGAACAAACTATCAAGTCTTATATAAGACATTAAATTTTTTTAGCAAAGTTTAAAGGCTTTTCTAAAAGAGCCATGAAATAATACTATATAGTTAATTCTTGGGAGGGAGAAACTTTGTGATTTCCCCCACAAACTTAAATTTTGTGTTGCTTAATATACTAGTCAAAAGGAACCATTAAGAAATGAAAGATATAGATACATGAGTTGATTCAACTTGCACAATTACAGCGGCTAAGTCCTTACAACCTAAGGATCCAGGGAAGCATACAGCTTGGCTAAATAACATCTAATGGCCTCCCATACAAGGAATCCAGTGATAGTGACTCTCAATCTAAAAAGCCCAAGGGCTGAGAATCAGGTGTGGGGAGGCAGTGGAATACTACTTTTACAAGTCTCAGAGTACAAAAAGGACTTGGAGTTATAACATTAAGGGCAGAAGTGGGTTAAGCTCTAGAAGAGGCAGAAAGTAAGACAATTCATCTTTCTTCTGCTGTTCTGTTCAGTCAGAGCTCTCAGCCGAGTGGCAGCACCCACCAACAGAGATCTTCCCCATTCACTGGACCCATTAAAGTACCAACCTCCTCCACAAATGCTGCCATAGGTATATCCAGAAATAATGCTTCTCTGAGTTACCTGATTATCCTTCAGTTCATTCAGCTTGACTCCTGTCTTAGTTGGTGTTTCTGTTGCTGTGATAAAACACCATGATCAAAAAGCAACTTGGGGAGGAAAGGGTTTATTTGACTTACACTTCCAGATCATAGTCCCTCATTGGAGCAAGTCAGAACAGGAACTCAAGCAGAACTAGAACCTGGAGGCAGGAGCTGATGCAAAGGCCCACGAGGGGAGTTGCTTACTGGCTTGCTCAGCCTGATTTCTAATAGAACCCAAGGCAGCCAGCCTATGAATGGCATAGTCCCCCATGGACTGGGCCCTCCTCCATTGATCACTAATTGGGAAAATGATCTCACGGAGGCATTTCCTCTCATGAGGCTCCATGCTCTCTGATGACTCTATCTTGTGTCAAGTTGACACCCAAAACTAGCCAGTATAACTCCTAAAATTAACCACTATATTTAATCAAATGTCACACTAAATATTTGTGGAACATGGTTTTAGTATCAAGTAATATGAAAAGAAATATTTAAACTGTATCATTCAATCATTATTATATATTTCAAAAATTAGGTCTCTTTACAGATGATTAAGCTAAGCTTTAAGGGGTAAGTGCCCTCTCCAATGCTGTGAGATACTAGGAGCAGAGACAGAATGTAGCCTCTACTTTCTGGACTTAAAAACCCATCAATGCCACTGGTAATTATTTTATCTTTAAGATGTATTTATTTTTATTTTATGTGCATTTGTGTTTTGCCTACATGTATGTCTATGATCATATGTATGCATTACCTGCAGAGGCCAGAAGAGAGTGTCAGATCTCCTGGAGTTGAAGTTACAGATGGTTGTTAGTTCATATGCAGGCTCTGAAAATCAAAATGGCGCCTCTGGGAAAGCAGCTAGTGCTCTTAACCACTGAGCAATCTCTCCAACCATCTGAATTTTTTAAAAGCATCATTTCACACGAATTTCTAACTTAAAAAAATAGGCTTCAAAAATATCTCAAAAAACAGGGGTAGGGGCATTGTGAAAGTAGAGATTGGAAATGGAGAGCTTCAGGAAAGGAGAGTTAGAAGCCATGGGGTGGGGGGACTTAAAATGAATAACAAGGGCTTTAGAAAAAAGTGGAATCAATGAAGATCCAAAGTAATTAGACAAATAAAAGATGTTTCCTACCTCATCAAACAACATCTGCAAGTTGAAAGGCTCTTTTATGTCAAGTCAACAACCAAAACAAGAACTTTTCAACATACCTTAATAAAGCTACAATCCCTTAAAGATAAAAGGAAAACTCTTACATGACACCAAGATTGCACACACATGTAATCTGAAATAAATAAATAACACTGGCATTTTCACTAGCAGAAGTTGAGAAATAGAATAAAACCTATCGTTTAAAGTATGAAACTTAGTTCTCTAGACAATTAAGATATGACCGTTCTTTCATGGATGATATGCAGGACAACAGACAGTAAATGCAGTCAAAGCAAAAGAGCTGAAAGCATTACTCAAATAATAAGCTAAACAAAAAGGAATTTAAACATGGAAAAAGAGGGGAAAGTTCAACAATTAAATGTGATTAATTTGTACATACATGAATGCTAAAGACATCTGTAAACAAAGTAATATGATAATTTGTCTAAAAAACTGCTTATTATTAAAGGTTTAAAAGTATTAACTAGCAGGAATATGCTAATTTATACAAAAATTACCATAGCAAAATTTATAGGTTGTAAATGGCAGGGGGAATAAATTATTTAAAGGAAGAAAGGAGAGGAAGTGATGACTTGAAGGGGTCTTTATTAAATAGAGTAAAAATGCCAAGGGAAATAGGTCACCCAACCACAAGTGTATCCTGAACGCGAGAATGTGGCTCACTTTGTTCTTCTTATTTTGAAATGGAGCTCCGGAAAACAATATAAGGGAAATTATAGAAGAACTTCCAAATGTTTAAGACAGAAAACAAATAGAATAAGTATCAATGAAACCAACCAGCTTAAGGGAACAGTCTCCTATTAAAATAAGGACTGGCCAGGTTACATTAAATGTATATTTTGTTCTTTATAAAAAAATACTTATGATGAAGTGACAAAGATGAAAAATAAAATAAACCACAATAAGTTACCAGAAAAACACAAACTAAGAAAATACAAATATGGGGAAGCAGAACAAAGCAGCCAGCATCATCCGCTGCCATTTTTGTCTTGCCCCTCCACCCTCTGGTAGAGAGGAGAGGGAGAGACCTACCTATACCCACTGGAAGAAGAGATAGGAAGATGACAGTATAAGAACACATCCAACAACAAAAAGACTTGTATGATACCACCAGAGTCTAGGGACTCAACAGCAGCAAGACCTGAACATCCCAATGCAGATGCAACAGAAGAGAATGGCCTTAAAAACAACTCCATGAAAATGATAGAGGCACTCAAAGAGGATATAGAAACTCCCTTAAATAAATGGAAGAAAAAACAAACCAAAAAAATGAAAGAAGTCAACAAATTTCTTAAAGAAAACAAGGAAAGCCAAGAAAAAAACAATCAAACAGCTGAAGGAACAATTCAGACAGTTCAAGACCTGAAAACTGAAATAGAGACAATAAAGAAAACACAAATTGAGGGAATTTTGAAATAGAAAAGCTGGGTAAAGGATCAGGAACTACAGATGCAAGCATAGCCAACAGAATATAAGAGATGGAAGACAGAATCTCAGGTGCTGAAGATAAACTAGAGGAAATAGATTTATCGACCAAAGAAAATCTTGAATCCAACAAATCCTTTACACAAAATATCCAGGAAATATGGGACACCATGAAAAGACCGAGAAAATAATATATTCCATGACACAACCAGATTTACACAATACATATCCACAAATCCAAACCTACAGAAAGTACTGGAAGGAAAACTCCAACCCAAGGAAGTCAATTACACTCAGAAAAACATAAGCAATAGATAATCTCACTTTACCGGAAGCCAGAAATATGGGAAAAATTCACACATAATACCGCCACCAAAAACAAATCCAAAAAAAGGTCAAGAATCAACAATCAACCATCATTAATATCCCTCAATATCAATAGTCTTAACTTACCAATAAAAAGACACAGCCTAACAGAATGGATATGAAGACAGAATCTATCCTTCTGCTGCATACAAGAAACACACCTCACCTTCAAAGACAGATATTACCTCAGAGTTAAGGTTTAGGGAAAGATTTTCCAATCAAATGGCCCTATGAAGCAAGCAGGTGTAGCTATCCTAGTATCTAACAAATTAGACTTTAAATGAAAATTAATCAAATGAGATGAAGAACGACATTTTATATTTATCACAGGAAAAATCCATCAAGATGAAGTCTCAATTCTGAACATCTATGCACCAAATACAAGGGCACCCGAACTGGTAAAAGAAACATTACTAAAGCTCAAATTACACATGTAACCTCACACACATAAGTGGGAGAGTTCAACACCCCACTCTCACCACTGGACAGGACTACCAGAAAGAAACTTAACAAAGAAACAAAGGAACTAACAGAATTTATGACCCAAATGGGCTTAACAGACATCTATAGAACTTTCCATCCAAACACAAAAGAATATGCCATCTTTTCACCATCACATGGGACCTTCTCTAAAATTGACCACATAATAAGCAACATAGCAGACCTCAACAGGTACAAAACAAATTGGAATAACCCCTGTATCTTATCGGACCACCATGCTTAAAATTAGAATTCAACAATACAAATTGCAGAAACCCCACAAACTCAATGGAAATTGAACAATGTTCAACTGCATCACTCCTAGGTAAAGGAAGAAATAAAGAAAGAAATCAAAGACTTCCTACAATTCAATGATAATATCCAAGCATACCCAAATCTATGGGAAACTCTGAAAGTAGGACTAAGAGGAAAGTTCATAGCACTAAGTGTCCACATAAAGAAACTGGATAATAGCCACACTAGAAATTATCAGAACACCTGAAAGCTCTAAAACAAAAAGAAGCAAACTCACCCAGGAGGACTAGACTCCAGGAAATATTCAAATTGAGAGCTGAAATCAATAAAGTAGAAACAAAGAAAACAATACAAAGAATCAATGAAACAAAGAGTTGGTTCTTTGAGAAAAAATCAACAAAATAGACAAAGCTTTCTCCAACCTACCAAAAGGCAGGGAGAGAACATGCAAATTAATAAAATCAGAAATGAAAATGGGGACGTAACAACAGACACTGGGGAAATCCAGAGAATCATCAGGTCATACTTTAAAACCTGTACTTCACAAAATTGGAAAATTTAAAGGAAATGGACAATTTTCTAGATAGATATCACTTACCAAAATTTAATCAAGAACAGATAAGCAATTTAAATAGACCTAAAACCCCTAACAAAATAGAAGCAGTCATCAAAAGTCTTCCAACCAATAAGAGTCCAGGGCCAGATGGTTTCAGAGCAGAATTCTATCAGAAATTCAAAGAGCTAATACCAATATTCTTCAAATTGGTCCACACAATAGAAGCAGAAGGATCATTGCCACTCTTTTTATGAGGCTACAATTACCTTGGTACTCAAACCACACAAAGACACAACTAAGAGAATTACAGACCAGTCTCCCTCATGAACATTGATGCAAAAATACTCAATGAAATACTGGCAAATAGAATCCAAGAACACTCAGAGAAACCATCTACCATGGTCAAGTAGGCTTCATCCCAGGGATGAAGGGATGGTTCAGCAAACGAAAATCCATCAATGTAATCCACCATATACACAATCTGAAAAAGAAAAACCACATGATCATCTCACTAAATGCTGAAAAAGCCTTTGACAAAATTCAACACCCCTTCATGAAAAAGGTCCTGGAGAGATCAGGAATAACAGGTTACATACCTAAGCATAATAAAGGCAATATACAGCAATCCAACAGCCAACATCAAACTAAATGGGGAGAAACTCAAGGCAATTCCTCTAAACTCAGAAACAAGACAAGGTTGTCAACTCTCTCCATAACTCTTCAATACTGTACTTGAAGTTCTTGCTAGAGCAATAACACAACAAAAGGAGATCAAGGGGATACAAATTGCAAGGAGGAAGTAAAACTTTCACTATTTGCAGATGATATGATAGTTTACATAAGTGACCCAAAGGATTCTACCAGAGAACTCCTATAGCTGATAAACACCTTCAGCAAAATGGCAGAATACAAGATAAACTAAAAAAAAAAATCAGTAGTCCTACTATATATAGACAATAAAGAGGCTGAGAAAGAACTCGGAGAAACATCACCATTTACAATAGCCACAAACAACATAAAATATCTTGGGGTAACTCTAACCAAATAGATGAAAGACTTGTATGACAAGAACTTTGAGTCATTAAAGAAAGAAATGATTCTGGCATAACTGGATGCAGACATGTAGAAGATTGCAGATAGATCCATATCTATACATGCACAAAACTTAAGTCCAAATGGATCAAAGACCTCAGCATAAATCCTGCCACACTGAACCTCTTGGAAGAGAAAGTGGGAGGTACCCTTAAACAAATTGGCACAGGAGACCACTTCTTGGACATAACACCAAAAGCACAGACACTGAGATTGACAACTAATGGAACTTCCTGAAACTGAGAAGCTTCTGTAAGGCCAAAGACACAGTCAACAAGACTAAACAGCAGCCCACAAATTGGGAAAAGATCTTCCCCAACCCCACATCAGACAGAGGGTTGATTTCCAAAATATACAAAGAACTCACGAAGCTAGTCACCAAAACACCAAATAATTCAACTAAAAAGTGGGGTATAGGACTAAACAGAGAATTCTCAATAGAGGAATATAAAATGACTGAAAGACACTTGAGAAAGTGTTCAAATTCCTTAGCCATCAAGGAAATGCAAAGCAAAACAACTCTGAGATATCATCTTACCCCTGTCAGAATGGCAAAAAAAAAAAAACACTAATGACACTTTATGCTGGAGAGGATGGAGAGAAAGGTGAATGCTTCCCCATTGCTGGTGGGAGTTCAAACTTACACAGCCACTTTGGAAATCAGTATGGCGGTTTCTCCAAATGCTACAACTGTTACAAACCATCCTATCAGAGAGCTATGGTAACCACTTATCTCCACATCACTGGAAATGTGCATAGGAATGTATGGTCTTCAAATAGAGAAAGAATAGAGTTTGTGTGTGTATATTTATTGCTAGAACATGTTGAAAAATTAATCATGCACTTTATTTGGGTTTTACCAGTTATATATTCTTAACAAAACACCAACAATTTTTAAATTTCATAATATCAAGATGATAAGAAGCATGGCTGAAAAAATTTAGAATATAGAATCATAATAAAAAGGAAGTCAGAATCATCTAAAAAGTAAGGGACTATTCATTCAAAATCTATGGGATCAAGCACAAAGCCACACCAAGGGACACACAGGCAATTAGCAGGAGAGCTTACATAATTTAGATACGTGGTCTATATCCCCCGCATAGTCACAGGGTTAGAGCCCATAGTTCTGCCAATCATGGTACCACCCAGCAATCCCACCAAGCCATGGGGTGCTGTCCCTCTGGCATTATCAGCCCAGAGAACCCAAAGAGTTACCCCACCACATTATAGAGCATAACTAATAACACGCACTAGGACAGACCCTATCTTCCAGCCATTATGTGTATAGCCCAGTGTCCTCATATGACCATGAATGTTTACTGCTCTAGCTGGTGGCATGGACCTGAGAAAGCAGGATCTAAAAATGAGGCAGACTAAAATCTCATGCAATACCCAACTTTCTCTGTAACATCAAAATGATTTACACCCTGAGGGTTAAGAAAGTTCATCTGAGTAAAGTTCTCATGATTTCAAACTGTATATAATCACAAGGACAAGATTCATGTGGCAAAAACCCATGTTTTTCCATAGAATATGGAATATGAATGTGAATAACTTGAGCCATAAATAACAACAGCTGAAGTAAACTCATGCCTATCTGCTGCACATGGGAGGAGCAGGAGACACTTCTCAAGAACCATTCTGTGTTCTGCAGAAACTGAGGTCACAAGACTCATGTCTTCTTTTCTTGGAATTTTCCCACAAGCACTCAGAAATCTCCTCACACAACTCCCTCTCGGACTTCGTTCTGACACAAGAAGCCGTAGTTCTAGTCGTGAAGCCTAGATTGTAGTGATGAACAACTGCAGACAGCAGCCTGCAGCCCTTCCCAACCTGAGTGCCTAGGAGCAACTCGGATCCATCCTAGCACAGCCTATAACCTGGACAAAAAAAAAAAAAAAGTCAAGCTCCTCACATCCACAGAACTCAGCTGGGGCCTGATCGATGATGGAGTCCAGCTGTCTCACTTGGCTATGGAGAAAATCTGAGACCCCATCCAATTTTGGAGATAGCCTATGATCACATTCAAATACGGACTCTTTCTAGCAGCAGCATCCAGCCAGAGAGCAAATTGGCACTCTTATCTGGCCAAAGTGATTTCAGATGCTGCAAAACGATTATGCCCTACTGTGAGGCCAGCTAGAGTACTGCACAGCTGGACAGCACAGCCTGCTACCCCACATGACCAGAGGGAAGTTTGTCAGTGCTAGTCCTAGGAAATCTTAATAGGGTTTCGATAGGAAATGAAAACCAGCTGTTAGCAACATAAAAGGATATGAATGTACAAAACTCACCAGTTAAATACGAGTCTGAAACACAATTACTTATTTTTTTAACTTTTGCTCTTTAAATTTTATTTTTAATTGACAAATAATAATTATAGGATGCAATGTGATTTTTTTATTTATGTTTACAATGACAAATTATTAAATTAAATTAATGAACAGATAGATCTACCACCTCATATATGTGTGGTGCTATACAAATCACTACAGAATTTTCCATGAGACTTTTTTAACAAAAGTATGAAAATCAACTACAAGGACAATAATTTTTCATTTAAAATATAACAAAAATGATATAAATTATAACATAAATAACTTAAAACATTAGGAGAAAGGCAACAATATAGAACTGCAGTAAATGATTGAAAATGTTACCAGCTTAAAATGTTATAGCTGTAAAATACATAATACAAGCACCACAATAACAACTGAGGAAAACATTGTAATTGGTAACTAAATACTAAGGGAAAGAAATGGAAAGCACATCACCAAAAAAAGGTCATCAAAAGACAAAGGAGACAAGAACAGAATCAGCTAACGAAGGAACTATTAAGTAACCAGAAGCCTCGTATCCAAGTGTGGGTGTTAATTTTGTGTATATCAAAAATCACTTCAAGCATAAATTAATTGAATTCCACAATCAAAATACACAAAGCAAATGTATTATTTTTAATTCAGTCATTTGTTTTCTAGGGGGGGAAAGCTACTATACAGACACAAGAGCAAAAGCAAAGGAATGGAAAATATATCCCAGGCTAATGGGAATCCTAAGAGAATAAGGTGGCTATATTATATCAACAAAAATAAATTTAAGTCTTGGGGGTTACCAAGAGACAAATATATGATTATATAATGATAAAGAGGTTAATTAATGTAAGATACAATGATAATTTATTCATAGAACACAAAAGGCCTAAACATAAGAAACAAATACTGACAGATCTGAAAGAAGAAACTAACAAAATACTGAATATGGCTGGTGAATTTAAAACCTACTTTTAATAATGGATCATCCAGAAAGAAAATCAATAAAGAAATATTGAGAAGGCAAAAGGGGAAACCTGCCCTTATGTCTAAACTCCACACAAAAAAGCTTATGGGTAATATCATATGCTTAACACCCAAATCAGCAATAGATGATATAAGGCAGGTGTTCCTCGAGAGTCCTGTGAATCCCCCAGATGGATATAGATGCTAAAACTAAAATTAAATTTTACCAAATAGAATTTGACAAAACATCAAAATATTTACAGCATATTAACAGATGGTGACTAGACATTTGACATCCTAATGTCATAGAGCATCTTAACAATAATTAGACACTAAGCAAGGATTATATATAAGATGAGCATTCCTTACTACTGTTGGGGAGGTTCTAGAAAATTCAATATGATGAAAAATTGAAAATACTGACTAGAAATATCAAAAGAATCAGAATCTATGTTATTACTGATATGTGTTCCCTTACCCAGAAAAACAAGTTAACTTGATGAAATTTCTATAACCACTGAGTGTAAAAATCACTATGTACTAAATTGAGCTTAGTATTTTATTTTCTAAAACCGTGACAAAAAATCACACATCAAATAAGTAAGACAGGGAAATAGAAACTTAAGCATGTAGATAAAGTGGAGTTCTCATGTCTCAGAGTGCTAAGGGAATGACAAAAGATTAAAAGACAGGCAAAATCCAAGTGAAAATATACGCATAATCTCACACATAAATTGCACACACAAAGAAATTACACTAGCATAACTAAATTTTATTAGCAAAGTATCTTCAAGTGATTTTGTTCTTTAAAGGAAAGTATAGGATGGAGTGATAAGCAGTCATACTGTTGACTCCAGCTCTAGATAGAGGGAATTTCAAAGCTATTTCTTCCCAGCACTCTGTCTGTCTCTTGTACATATTGGCTTCTTTAGCTATCCAGTCTTCCTCTGAGGCCCATCTACCCCATGGTTTGTTGATGATACGGGCACATCTGCATGATTACATTTCTCTACCAATGAGCCTCATTAGAGGTGTGGCCTCTCTCTTCAAGTTGCTCTGTTAAATAACAGCGTGATTACATTACCTGATTGTCTGCTGTATTTAAAGTCTTCTAACCCCATCAAAGCACATTGATAAAACCAAGACTTAGTGTCTCCTGAACTTTTATTCCAGTGAAGAATCTATCTCTCCATTCTCCATTCATTTAACCAAGGTGTTCATTAAGTGTAGTTCATTGAGCATGTTTGGAAGGGTACTTGTGAGACACTTGTGGACTAATGTAGACATGGAAAAAAGGATGTCAGACAGATGAGATGATGCTTTAAAAAATCCAGCCTGCCTGGTTTATGATACATAGTAGTGACCGTGCTTTATCAGAGCTGTTTTTAATGATGTTGCTCAGAATGGTTTCCTTCCAGATGATGATTGAGAAGCTAATTAAAAAAAATGGTGCCAGGTACTACAAGAGTAACAGAATTGTGCTGTTTTTCTGGGATTTTGTTTTTTACTTTTTTTTTTCTTTAAATGGAGAGTGCTGGATGTCTCTACAATTTTGTTCAAATGACTGCAGAACCTGGAAAAGCTGTTGCTGCTATTGATGCATAACATACTGCCATTATTGGTATAATTTGAATTTTTGGAAACTTACCTGTGCTGTCAACTTTGGAAAAGAGTATCCCAGTTTACCATGCTGAGTTGGCATTGTACAAAAATTAACAGCCATATTGGTCTAGAAATGTTGAACTTATTTTTTTTCCATTTGTACAGGGGTAACACACTGTATTAAATATGTAAGGTCTTAAAAAAAGAAGGGATTTTGAGAGCCCATCCCTTGTGAAGGGATGCTCTCTTGGCCTGGACACATGGGGAAGGGCCTAGGCCTGGCCCAGGATGATGTGGTAGACTTTGGGGAGCCCCTTTTGAGGGCCTTACCCTGCCTGGGGAGTGGAGGGGGGATGGCTAGGGGCAGGTGGGATGTTGGGGGGAGGGGAGAGAGAGGGAGAATGGATTGACATTTGAAGCAAGCTTGTTCCTAATTTGAACTAATAAAATAAAATAAAATAATAAAAAACCCAGCCTGTTTTACTTTATAAAGCAACAGAATTGTTAGAGAATTCAAATCATCTTAAGACTAACATAATACACTTACATTTTTGTTTTTAGTTTTAGTTATAAAATATTTTAACAATCAAGACTGAGGTGAGAATAATGCAAACTTTAAGAGAAAGGATGACAGAAAATTCCACCCTTCCACATACTCACTCACTAAATATTTCACTGCACAGTTCTCTGACCCAGCTATTATATCACTATACTTGTTTGAAGTCATTGTCCTACCATCTTTGAGCATAACATTGTCCTGAAGAATCTGTTGCTCGACAAACTATGATGACTTTGCAGGTATTGGCCTTTTGTCCTTGCTATTGAATCTTTTGTTTTGGTATTCTGTGGATTCTCGTGGGTGAGCTTCATCGTCACTGTACTAAATGATTAAAATCAAATGCAAAAAGAAAATTATTTTAATATAAGAAGAGTTTCCTTTTTCTCACATACAAGATCACACCTCACACACATTAACATAAATATACATGCATTCGCATGCATTTCTGATTTGGCTAAAGCACAAAATTTATTCTAACATTTTGTTTTCAATGGGCTATTATTTAATTTTTTCTGTTTCTGCAAATCATTGGAATCATAACATAGGAACACACATTTTGTCTTGAGATATTTGATTGTTCTTATATTTTTGGTTATAGGTTTTAATGGCTGAGCCTTCTCTCCAGTCCTTGGTTGTTCTTAAATTGAACTAACCTCCAGTTGTTAATTGTTTCATCATGATTATCCATCTTTTTCCTTTTTTGAAGAAACCAAGAGCTACCTGAAGATGGTGCCAAGCATCTGTGGTCCAGTATTAAAATTTTTGATTTTGTGGTGTGTGTGTGTGTGTGTGTGTGTGTGTGTGTGTGTGAGAGAGAGAGAGAGAGAGAGAGAGAGAGAGAGAGAGAGAGAGACAGCTTTGAAAACATAAAATCATAATTAAATCACATAAATGTAATCACTATTAAAGCATAGACCCATGGGTGACTAGTTAATGTAAAAACGCTTAATAAATACCACAGCATAGTATAGTCATCCTCATGACCTCAGCCATCTTCCTGAGATTAATAGAGATTTACACAAAAGGATTAGAGAGATGATGTGAGCTCAAATCATCTGCTGGCCATCTTCATGTGGGAATCAAACTCTGGTAATAAGACACAAGTTACCACTATACATCCACATTTCTCTCTAGGGACTAACAAATCTAGTTTATGTAAAAAATTAATTCACCCTAGTAATGCAGATTTGAGCCAAATCTTTAGGGAAAATATGAACACCCCATTTCATGTTAAAGAAGCAGTTTCCTCTCCCTCACATTAGCAAGAATTAATTACTAAGGTTATTGAAATCAGTCTTTGGTAGCCCCATGTTTTTTGCATTTCACTATCAAAGGGGATACTTACAGATGTTTCAGCACATACTGATGTAACATGATATTAGTAATACCTGTCTTCCTCACTCAACTACACACTCTGTGAAGTCAGAATCCTCATCTGGCTGGATTTCAGTGTCCATTGTATCATAAGCCTCATGTTGTTCTTGGGACCAAGTAGGAACTCAATATTTATGGCCAAGAAAAGGGAGAGTGGGAAGGGGGAGAATGAAAGCAGGAGAATCAGGAACTAGTCAGGTGTATGAAAATGAGTTGTGGCTTATTATTCAGTGAATAATTCCTATTATTATTGCTGTCACTACTAACATTTTGTGGACAGAATCATAAGTCCATTTGCCTGGATTTTCAGAGACTTCATTGGGCTTTTAGCCCTAAGCATATTTTGAGTTAACATTTCTAAAAACAAAAACAACAACAACAAAACATGTTTGTGTGCTTAAATTTAGACTTGTGAAGGTCCAATTCAAGAGTGTTTTCTACTATAGAAGGAGCAAATTAATTCAGTTGTAAAGAGAGACAATTATATCTACTTTACACTTATCACTCTCAGCATTGATTTTCTGAGCTAGGAAAACAAGTGTTGGTACTATACTAGGCATTCAAGTTCCTACTGCAGTCTGCATAATTATCTTGAATATTATAATAGTGTATCTGCTTTCAGGAAGTTTTCATATTTCTTATATCCAATTAGAGAGCTGTTGGTTACAGCCAAACTTTGTATGCCACTATTGTACCCTTAGAATTATTGTACCATGTTGGTCATTGTTGTAGTTTATAGGCATCATAGCTATTGGAGTAGGACTACTGGCTACTCCTCTCCCTTGGAAACTTTCATGGCTGCTAGTGCCATGGAAGCTAGTCCTGAGAGAGAAGGTATTGGGTTGTATCCAGCTGAGATCCTTTCGGTCTTATGCCTGAAGTTCACAGTGTCTTAAGCAATAGGGAATTAATTACCTTCAACCCCAGGCAGGAAGCCGAAAGCAATGGCAATAACCAATAATGGTTTGGGGATCCCTTGGACAACCCTGTCCAGGAGCTTAGAAGGAGGCTTCTCATGCCTGGTGATGAAGTTTTGTTAGATAGTCTGTGGTTCCTGGTAGGGGAGAGCATTGTCAACTACATGTACAGGATGTATATGTATATACAGGCATATATAGTATATGTAATTCAGGCAAATAGATGTTTCAAACAATATGTTTCTCCATGACTTATTCAGGCATTCTTAATATTATTTTACCCTCCTGTACTTATCTGTCTTCCCCTTCTCTGATTAAAGTTATCCCATCTTTTCCAATTCTTTCTTCAAATAAGCTAACAAATGTTGGTATTGATCAGTCACCTATTTTACTCAATGTTAACTATAATGATGTATGATAATTGTATCTATAACTTTTTATATTATATTTTGGTGTTTGTTTATGCATGTGTGCATGTATGCATGTGTGCGTGTGTGCGTGCGTGCGTGCGTGCGTGTGTGTGTGTGTGTGTGTGTGTGTGTGTGTGTGTGTGTGTGTGTGTGTGTTTGATGGGTACAGAGAGGTCAAAGGATGAATCTCAGGGGTTGGTTATCTTCTTCCACTACATGGGTCTGAAGAATTGGAATCCAGTTATCTATCAGGCTTGATGCCAAGTTCCTTTACCTACTGATCCCTATCACCAGCCCCCAAAATACCTTTATAAAAACCTCTAGTTTTGTGTTTGATTAGACAATTGTATAACTAAACTTAATCAAATTGATATATATAATTTGAACATCATATAAACCTATTATATCACAGATAATTGAGCTTCCAGAAATTAATTCTGTTTATATTATTCTACCAGATTAATAAATATATGAGTTTTTTTCCAAAATATATAAAAAAATTTCAGTTTGATTACTTCACATGTATAGCAAAAAAAAACTTCTTTGGAGAAAATGAGCACATTTCTCAAATAAACTCAATTATTCAAAGATTAAAAAAAAACCTGCCCTGAGTACCTTTGTTTCTACATTTCCAACCTGAGATGGTAGGAAATAAATGTACACAGAAGAAACACACAGTTTTTGAGGCCCAACTGCAGAATCCCGTCTATTTGTGTCATCTTCAAACTGAAAAGCTAAATCTGTGAGCTGTGAATTCAGAGGGCAGAGAAACACAAGCAAGTGATCCAACACAGCTGTAAAAATCATGAGGTGATCCACAAATGATACATTGGCATTATTGGTGTTTTGGATGCTTTTATGATGGTCATTAAAAAGTGTCTAAGAACTCTAACAATTGGCCAGAGCTTAAGAGGAAACGATTATTGTCCAATTTTGTTACCTTTTAGGAAAATTTCAAAGCAGTAAGAAAATACTACAGATAAGTACACCAGCTCCAGAGATAATCTGAAAGACATTCATTAAAATGTAAGTTATAGATGTGATTTTAAAAAAGCACATATCCTTAAAGGAATAAATACTCATATTAATTAAAGCCAAGACTTCTCTACATTTAAGGTTCATGAGAATGACATAGGGTTCTTATTAAAATACAGATTCCAGCATGCACTGGAGGAGGCTGCTCTCTGAGAACGTTGCTCCAGGCCTTACTTATCAGGTGAGTGCCATATCCCCATGCATCTGTGCCTCTGTGTACCATCGAACTGTTGCTTCTGGATGAACATGCTCAATAAATATACAACAATCTCACCCTACTAGAACAAAACTCACCTTTAGCACCAGTTCCTCAGGCATGCTCCTGCTGTCACTCTGCATGCACGCTGTTTTGAGCATACAGCTATGTCAATGGAGAGTTGAAGGCATGAAGACTTTGTGTGCGGGGGAATACTGATGTTTCTCTTTTGTCCTTTAGGTATCACCTTTGTATGTGCTATTGAAATTATTGTCTTTAGTGACAAAACCAATGAGTTTCACAATGTGAACTGTGAAAATGGTTGCAGACTCAGTGGATTCCCACTTCAGTCATCTTTCCTGGGCCACTATATCATGGAAGAACTCCATTTTGGGACACATGAACACTGTATTCTCATCAGATCCAACCAAGTGTATTACTGGGACTAGGTGTGCTTTTGGTGAGTCTTGGTATTCAATAAGAGAACTCTTTATAAGTGACCCCAATGAAGCCATCACACATCTGAATATCAGTGGCCTTATAGACTGCAGTATATAAAAGAAACTGCATAGAAGGTGTTCCACTTGTGAGCCCATGGAGAACTCCACCAGGCAAACAGGATACCAGTTTCCTATGTGATCAAGTCAATTACAAACGATTCTAAAGAATACTTCAATTGTCCATGAATGGATGTAGTTGAATGTTTTTCTCTGTCCTCCTGGTCCCCTGAACCAGTTTCTCTCCCACTCATGGGTCCCTGTAGCCACCTAAGAAATAATCACTCAGAGGCTAATATTAAATATAATTGCTTGGCTAATGGCACAGGCTTACTCCTGGCTAGCTCTCTCTTATAAATTAACCCATTTTTTAAAATAATCTGAGTATCACTATGTCACTGTGACTTACTGGTAATGTTCTGGCATCTTACTCCTTTAGTGGCTACATGGCGTCTCCTGACTCTGCCTTCTTTCTCTCCATAATTGTTTGGATTTCCCACCTAGCTATATTCTGTCTAGTCACTTGTCAAAATGGCTTTATTCATCAACCAATGAAATCAGCACATATTCACAACATACAGAAGGACATCCCACCTCATCCCCACTTTTCTATCTAATTAAAAAGGAAGGTTTTAACTTTAACACAGTAAAATTATGTATAACAAAATAGTTAACAAGCAAGAATTACAGTTACAATATTTAATCTATTTGCATCTGGCAAATTAAAGAGAATACTCTGTCATCTATCTTATATTTGTGAGTCTAAAGTTTTATGCCTAATTTATCTTTTATCATAACTAAGGAAAACTGTAACTGTCTGTAACTCCATCAAAGACCCCATAAGTATTGGGGCGTGGTGGGGCACGACTTTAATCCCAACACTAGGGAGGCAGAGGCAGGTGGATCTCTGTGAGTTTGAGGCCAGCCTGGTCTCCAGAGCAAGTGCCAGGATAGGCTCCAAAGCCACAGTGAAACCCTGTCTTTAAATAAAAAAAAGACCCCATAAGTATATAATATTGTCTAAATAAACAGGAAGTGCATTGTAAGCAATTTCCAAAGCTCTAGAAATGACAAAGATATCTGGCTCTCTGTACAGTCACCCAAAGTTGTTCTGTGATGTTGGGCATCTGTCTTCAGCTTATAGGCCTAGAGTGTCTGGCAGACTTCCCAGAGAAGCAAGAAATTAGAAGGTCTCTTCTGCCTTGCACTGGCAAAGTTTGTCAGTTGCTTTCTCCTGTGTCCTGTAGAACGTATGGCAGTTTCTTCTGTGAAGGAGGAATTTTGTGATTCAACATTAATGCATGCTAGCTATGTCCTAAGCTATTTCATGTATGCTGGCCACACAGTGATTCCTAGAATTAAAGAAATAATCCCCCAAAAAGTTTATAAAGTAACTGTGAGGCAGAGAGATAACATTTCTCTGCAGGTAATACATAAATGTTGCTTCGATGGCCAGTATCACCTATCAGATAGTTGCATCAGCTAAATTCAGGCACTGTCTGTAAGCACTGGGTAATGACTCTCCTTGAAGCAAACCTGCTTCCTAATACCCTCACCAGCAACATTCCCAAGCCTATCACTTTCCTTTTGCTCTGATCCTCAACATCACATGTTTCTTTTTCCACTCTCATCACAGTGCTCAAATAGAAGAGATTGCTGGTTTTGAAGTAAATGGGCAGCAATTCACAACCCTAAGAGCATCAGTATTTGTCCTAGAGAGGAAATCAAGAGGATAAAGAAAACATGCTTTGTTCCAGATCAAAGTGTCATTGCTAGAGCATGGGCTGTCTACATTATCACTTCCACATTTGGAATATGCAATGCCAAGAACAATGGGAACTATCTTTTTACAGGACAACAGGGATTTTATTCAGTCTCCACAATTTCTTGTTGAGATTTATTTTTCCTTTTTTGCATTTTGCAAGACATCAACATAATGAACTACTCACTTTGCCATGTAATATACACCTGGCAGTCGCAAAATTCAAATGACAATACCAGCAATAGCAAAGTAATGTGGGATTGCTGGGTGACAGGGGAAATCCAAGAAGCGTTTTACTGGCACTGTCAAGTTTCCTTTGTAGTTGTGTTTCCTAAGACAGGGAGACAGAGATTCCCCTTTGCAGGTCTGGTTTCTCAAGAAGCTGACTCAGACAGAGATTACTGAGAAGTTCCTTAAAAACTGCTCTCAGTGGGGGAAAAGGAGGAAGAAAAATTTGACAGAGGAGATGGTATGCAAATAACAACAAATATTTCTTAGCAACAGAGCAAAGCAATGATTATTTCCTGTTTCTTTTGAGGGGACTTCTTAACCTCAGAAGGTTAATCGCTAAAATCATAAGGTTTATGAAATTTACTATTGTACTTTGATTTAATTTATTTCTTAAACACAATGAATGTTCTGTATTAAACCTAAGAAAAGAGTGACCACAATCAATTTCTGGGTTCTGTGACTTACAGGAGGAAGTCTAGTTGAAACAGCTTTGGTAGATATATTATCCTCCAGGGCTCAGTGGCAAGCATTCCACACTACATAAACGTAATTATGCTCTTAACTGTTGGCAGATTCTTTACATTCCCCTCAATTATATTTAATCTTCATAAGTTTAATTCTGCTCTGAGAAAAAGAAACTACATTATAGCTCTGTTGCTTTAAGTATTTCCTGACAGATAATTGCTCTTCTCACCTCAACTCAAAAATCATTGTCTTCTTCTAATCTTCTCAACCAAATCATGATGGGCAGAAAAGTTATCCTAAGAGGTGACAGTTCCATGTTTCTGGTCCCTTCTTAGAGTGTTTTCCAATATTTCTTAGTTGACCATGAGGACATTCAATGTGAGGTTTTCAGAAGTCTGTGGAAAGGGAGAGGGACCTAGAACCCTATAAATAAGTCTTTTGGAATATATGCAGCATAGAAACCAATCCAGAGATAGCCAGAGTACCAGGTGGAGGAGGGAGCAGAGAATACTGAAAACATAGACACCTGCTGGCTGGCCGACCCCTTGTCTCATTCCCTTTCCAATCAGTTTGCTGTAGGGGACAGTAAGCCATTCCTTTTAGAGGCTAGCTACAGGGGTACTTGACTACACCTGACTATAGGTGAGGCCATAATGACAAGGTATGGGCTCTTAAGGGACCACAGAGGGCATGGAAGCCTCTTCTCCTGACCCTTCTCCTTGGCTTAGCTGCTCGGCTGCCCCTGGCATGCTCTGGCTTGTGTTTGGCTGGTATTTATCTGAATAAAGTTATCTTGAACCTACAAGCTCTCCCATCAATTTGCTGAGAAAAACAGGGCTAACTATCATTACATGAGGTTACTCTTTGTAGAAGCAGAAACCTCAAAGCTATTGAGACAGAGAGACAGCAAGGATGCTTGGTCACTTTGTATAAAATCCTTGATGTAAAGGGGAAAATAGTCTTCCTTCTGTTTCCATTAAACAAAATATAGCTCACTGTTTGCTTATTCTGGAGGCATCGTGGCTGTTTCCTTATCTATCTTACTGTGTTCGTCTGCCAAGCATTCTTTGAGGACAGATGTGGCAGAACAGTGCAACCCCATGTCTCTCTAGGAACAATAGGAGAAAACTGCTATATACACAACAGAGGCAAGCTTTTCATAGATCCTTATTGTGCTAGCAACTTCCAGACCCAAGGTCCACATCTAAAGTCCCAAACTGTATATGTAGCATCATGGACATGTTTTCTGATACTTTTCTAAAGTTGTGTGGGTAAAATGAGATACTGGCAAAGATAACAAATCATTCTGTTAGAGTTGCCCTTTGTGTGTAAGACAGATTTGCCAGAGATTAATTGCTTTCAAAACAAAAAAAAATCAGCCCTACCTGGATGTTTCTCTCCCTCAATATCTACAACCGTTATGCTTAAGTATGCTTAAGTTTCTCCATTGGGCACAAAAAGTGTGGGAAAATGAGATAAAGTATGCTTCTATATTTGATGATTATTAGCTCCAGACTAATATTATATTTGGTTACCTAAATACAGTATTTAGTAAACATAAATGTATGCAACAACATCCATAAAAGAAAATTATTCTAGATTTCTTACTGTGAGCCAATACTATTCTAAGCATTTTACATACATTAATCTAGTTAAATCTTACAATAGGCTCTTGCACTCAATCTTATTACTAATCCCATTTTATACATAGGGAAGCTAAAGTATAGAGACAAGGTCTAAAGTCACAGACTAAGTAATTATATGAAGATAATCCTAAAGACAATGTTATTAAATCAAAATAGCACATCTTATCACTTAATAGAAACTTGGCTTGGAAAAATGTTTATGTTCTCACAGAAAGAGAAGCACCACATGTGTTTCAGAAAGATGCCTTTTCCTAGCTGTTTGCCGGCAACTTTAAATTAGAACTGTTCTCAGAAACTTTTGTCACCACATCTGGAAAATGTTACTGTGGCCCCATACCCCTTCAGAGAAAACCCAAGATGTCTGAAGTACTGGAGTTTCCCAAAAAAACTGTCATTCACGAGATTATGAAATCTCTACTCAAAACCTTACTAAGGGACTGTTGCAGTTTGTTTTCAAAGTGTACCCCAGAGGCTCACATGGCCTCAGTCTGTGGTGCTGATGGGAAACAGTGGAACTTTCATAAATTGGGGAGCTTTCAGAAGAGAGTGATTAGTAAAGCATGACCTTCAATAGGGACAGCGGCACTCCCTGCTTCTTCTCTTTCTCTACTTGCTGGCCTTTAAGTGGTAACCACTCTACCCTATGCCCACCTCCCATGATGTTCTGCCTCACCACAGATCTAAAGCAAAAGGACCCAGTGACAACTTGGACAAACACCTCTGAATCTATGAGCCAAAATAAGCCTTTATTCTCTAGGTCACTGTTTGCTAGGGATTGTTTCACAACAGAAAGCTGCCTACCATAGGACCCAAGTGGCTAAGTTAAAGAAACACCTGTCCTCTCCAAACCCAAGAAGTTCCTTGCTCAACAATTGACTTTTGCTAGCCTGTGAATAACAAAAATAATTGCTTGCAGCATTAGTTTCCCCTGGAACATTTAAGAGCACAGTTCAGAAAGGGGGTGGCTTTTAAATACAGTTATGCACTGCTCCTGCTTCTTCACTAGGGGCTGGTGTCTTGTGAATTCTAAGCCAACCTTTTACCCAAATGAATTATAGAGACCTAGATCCTCTAAACAAAACTGTTTCACTTAAATCCTAGGCAAATTCAAGGTAAAAAAAAATGGCCTCAGTTTCCACTAGACACAGTAAAGAAAATGTATAGCTGCTTAGCGTGTATTAGTTCCTGACCTCCTTCCAATGATAACGAGGCCACATTAATTAAGAATTCCAAACTCTAAAATGTGTAAAGTAATGATGCATTTAGTGATGGAAGTAGGGAACAACAAACGTGACTTTTGTTTTCTATTTTCTCTATCCTCCATCTGGAATCATCTCACCATGTTTTGGTGATCAAGGGGGGGGAACTAGATCACAAGTATACAATTCATAGAAAAGACCCACAGTCATTTGTGAAGATGTATTAAAGTCAAAAGTCAAGATGATCAAACACAATGAACTATGCTACCAACATGGGCTAGACATTCACGGTGTAGAAGGTATCTTTCTGATGTCTAACACACGTTAATTCATTCTCTTCATAGGAAATCATGAGCTAGACACAATTTTACCATCTATATATTTAGATGAGAAAATTAAATATAATGAGGTTAAGTAACTCCCCAACGAAGTTCTGATAGTTGAGCTGGAATGAAACATTTCAACACAGGCATTTTAGTTCCAGAGTCTCTGAGCTAAATTAAATCATTGAATAGTGCTTGCATCTTAAAGTATTTTTTTTCTGATGGTCCTTTTTCTGGCCTCAGAGATGAAGAAACAGCTGAAAAGTTCTTTATCTAGAGGAGAGTCTTCTTCAGTGTTTGTGATTTGGAGAAAAGGTCATCAGTTTTGATACTGTCCCACACTGATTTACCAACTCAAAAAAAATGCCATTGTAATCCCAACACTCAGGAAGCAGAGGCAGGTGGATCTCTGTGAGTTCAAGACCAGCCTGGTCTACAAAGCTACACAGAGAAACCATGTCTCAAAAAAAAGTCGTACAATGATCATTTTTGTATAGCAGAGAGCTTCCAAACACCTGTATCTAACTTCCCATGGCAGTGTAAACAATAGTTAGTGTCTCCCATTTGTACTTATATCTGTGATATTCTAAGAATTCAGTGAAAAACAAATACACTAACCCATGTCACAAGCAACACAAGTGGAACAGCAATCTGGTATCTGAGCCTGTTTTATCCCACTACCTCCAACCGGGATGAGTCTGTGGCTAGAAACATGTCCATGCCAATCCCTTCTCAGTATTTCTGACATTAACTCAAGAAGTAGATGAGATTTTTATAGTGGCCTACAAAGTCAATCAAGCCTTTGAAAATATCTACTGGAGGGATTCAAATTAACTCCTTCCTCTTAAAAAATCCAGCATGCTTTTGGAACTTTCAGAATCAAACTATTAATTGGAAGATAAGGAGAGCCCTGTCCTTGTTTATATTGTTCATTCTGTGTCATGGATGTTGATAAGTGTTCCCAGTAGATAGCAGATACTGAATACACCTTGATGACAAAATAGTTCATAGCAAACATGACCTCTGTAATTATGGTTCCATTGCTAGTGAGGGAATCAGGTGAGACCATTTTATCCAAGTTTATTCCAAAATCTCTATTGGGAGAGTCACAACACAAAATACAACAGGCAGGGGAAATACTCAGATTCATTACCTCTCGATCTATCTTATGTGTCCCAGAAATCATTAACTAAAATACAACCGTTTGATACCAGGTTGAAGACAAAGTTCTTCACCCACCCAAAACATATACCCCCAAACTGATATGCAAAGTCCTGTTACAGTATTTGGCATTTTCAATCAATTTAAATCTGAAGGCCACCATAAACTTGGTGTTTTGCATATGAATTTTAAACATCTCTTTACTTCAGCCTTCTCAATTTTAAAACCAAATAAGGATGCATGCCAGAGTTAGTGTAAGAATAAATCTTAAAATATATCAAAAGTGATGACTTAGCAGCTGTCACTTAGGAAATGCTTAATAAATGGAGGTAAAGTATGGAATGGGAACAAGCTCTACATCATTCTCATGTTCATTCTACATGTGTTTTTAAGTCCTCATTTTTAGCATAAAATCATATTAATTAGGCAATTACCAAATGTTCTTATGATCTGTGTCCACCAGATCACTCATGGAGAAAATTTATGATGTCTTCTAAGAGATCTTGTCAACAGTGGGTTTCATCCCCAGTGTATTGATAACCCTTATTCTTACAAGAAGAATATGTTTTACTAAATGAAAGAGTTTATGTGATTTCTACAAATACATAGCTTGCCTCTATCCAGAGAACCTCATTAAGTTGATCTCAAGCTGCATTTCCAAATAACTTTAATGAAGAGAGCTCTTGACTTTAACATACCCTAAAGATTCCAGGTTTGTGTGTTATTCTAAATAACAACACCTGCAGGAAACTTTTAGATTATTTGTCACAGGCAGGAATTCTGGTGACTGCACTGAGAGACTATGACTTTCTGGAAATATCTACACTTACTTAGTAGTATGAACTATAAAATATAAAAGATAGCTTTGAGAATTTTTTAATCATTATTGCCTTTGCTAGCAATATGGTTCTGAGGTAAGTAGTATTCAAGAGTAAAAGAAAGGAAACATCACCAATGTTTAGACCCCACAAGTACTAGAGGCTAGCATACTTGACCACCAGAATGCACTAAGATTAACATGTGCCAGGCTCCATATTTACTATTTTATGCCCATGTTCTCTCACTCAATCTCCATCAATTGTCCTATTCTATGAAGTAGTTAAGACAGATATCAATTGGAAATATTGTGGCACAACCAAGGTCCTTTATCTATAAATGAGCAGTTCACAAGTTAAACCCTTAAATCTGGGTTCAAACTCTGGGAGTCTATGCTACCATCTCACATCTCTTACACTTACCTGAAACACAGAGTAAAACTTCACTATCACATCTGGAACAGGCAAGCATCTAACATCAGCTGTGGCAATTAGTATACAATAACAGGTAGGAGCATTAGAATCTTTCTAATTGTGGAGTTTCCACTTCTAATGATTTCATTGTATTCTCATTATGGTGTAATTTCAGATTGTCCAATTGCATAAGTGCAAGTTTTCTTTACTCATTTGCCAACTTTCCCACTTTATGGATCTTTCTCCAAATCTGTCTTACATATTCTCATAAATAGGTTTGGTAATCATAAATGAAAATAGAACACCAGCAATGTCAAAGCCATTAGTGCTTCAGACTCTTCACTTAATTTTCAATCAAGAGTGGAAATAATTGGCTGCACTCAGCCCATTTTTACTCTACAGAACAGAATGATATTTAATTCAGAAAGATGCCACCTTATCACCTCCATGGGTTTGCTAAAATGAGGAGAGCAATTTGAAAAAGACAGTTGTAAGACTTTAAACCATCATTTTTAAAACAGCCAGTCTGACTCTTACATACTTCAATGGGCACAGACAGAAAGTCGAAACTTAAAAGAAAAATATTCATGGTGTCACTAATTTAATAACAGTGTTTCTCTACAACACTCAGGACTATACTTTAAAGTCCTTATAAATGCATAAACCCACATTGGATTGCACAAGCAATTCCATGATTGTCAAAATGTGGAATTTTTATGATGAATCCCCAAGATGTGTTTCAGATTGGGCAGTTGATATGTACAGCATGGATTTTCCCAGTTGTAGACACACAGGAGCAGCAGTGACTACTGAGATTAATTTGATTGTCAGACTACAGGACATTCCGGAGGTCATTTCCACCTTGTGCCAGTTCTCCACCTCAGCTGCATGGCTAAGAGCAGGAAGCACAAGGTTCTGTTTCTGTGCAGCTCTGCTCTCTTTCCTTTCTGTGACATGCTGAGTTTGAGCTCATAGCTTTAGTTGCTTCCTGGGTCATCTTAGGCTGAAAATCATTTCACCCCTTCTTAAAGTATTTCTCCATGTCACGGTGGTTCCATTCCCCTACAACTGGCAGATGTGATGGGTTAGACATACCTACATTTAGAAATAAAATAGAAATGATGCTCATATGGTCCTGTCAGATTCCCCAGAATTCTGTGCCTGGGATTTCAAACATGTTGCTTCATCAATTTCCTCTCGATGTTCCATATGGATGCTCCTTCCTGGAGAACTTCCCATCAAGAAGGGAAGTCTGGGTCTCACTGAGAAGCCAGATGTTATGAATCATTCTGTTCTAATAAGTAATTATCACCAATAACACTGGTTTGGGAAAAATACTGATTTCAAAGATGATTATAAACAATTTTATTAGAATTAGCTTATATCCTTTTAAGTATGCAAAATATGCACACTTATCTGAAATACACAGAGAAAAATTGATTTATCTGAATTTATTTGCAGGAAGTTCAAACATCTTCAGAATCAGACACACATATATGCATTCACACATGCATCATACGTACTACATGCGCATATGAGTGGGTGTATTACAGCATCATATTGAGAAGGACTGGGAATCTCATCTTTCCAAGTCTAGCATCTGAACCATGGAGGTTTCTTTGATGTTCCACGGGGGTGGGCTTAGGCCCTATCCCAAAGGATACAATAGACTCTGATGACACCCTATGGAAGGCCTCAACATCAAGGGAGAGCAAAAAGGATATGTGATAAGTAGCGTTTTAGTTGTGGGGGTGGCAGGGGAGAAGGGAAATGGGATTGTCATGTAAAACAATCCTGTTTCTAATTCAAATAAAAAATCTGAGAAAAAAATAATTTGGAATAGGAGTAGGATCAGTTTTTCTTGCACACACAAACACACATACAGAGAGAGAGAGAGAGAAAGAGAGAAGGGGAGAGGGAGGGGAAAGAGAGAAGAGAGAGAAAGAGAGAGAGAGAGTTTGGTTTATACACAATAGCATTTTTCTACCATCTTGGGGTGCTGCATATCAAGTACAAGATCCCTGCACCTATTGAAAATGATTCTTGGGGACACACTCTGGGAGTGAGGTGTGCCATCAAGAAGCAGCCAGTGACCTCTCTGCCTACTGGAGCTCGTAGACAGAACCTTCTTCACTAGGACAAAAGTCAAACAGCTTTCAGTGGCTTTTCCTGCAGAGCAATGACTTGTCAATAATGAAACTCTCAGAGTTCTTAGCCTCCCATCCTGTCACAAGAATCCTATCATTTACACACCATTAAAATAGAGCCTAAATGCTTCTCTCAGGGTAGAAGAAAGGAAAATAAAGCAGAAAGAATATTCAGCAGCTACCTCTTCAGGCAGTTATAAAAACCCAAGATACAGGATCAAGATCATGCCTGGCTTCCTGGAGGAAGAAAAGAAAGGAAGGGAGTGAGGGGGACAGGAAGGAATGAAGGAAGGAAGAAAGAAAGAAACAAAAAAGATAAAAGAAAGAAAGGAAGGAAGGAAGGAAGGAAGGAAGGAAGGAAGGAAGGAAGGAAGGAAGGGAGGAAGGAAGGAAGGAAGAAAGCCAAAAACATCCAAGAGTTGTCAAACTGCAGAGGCCTTTCAGTCGGTACTTTCTTACCATTGTCATAACAGATGTGATCTGTGGCAAAGGTTTTCAGTTTTTCCTTCAGACCCGGAGGAATTCTCAAGCTGTTGCCTTTAAACAACTTGAATGTTTTCTAAAGAAGTACAGGAGCACTTACAGCGATGACAATGGAATGCATTTTTAGCATTTCAGAACCCATTCTGAATGCATAAAGCTTTGCCTGAATTTCTGCTACAGTGCCTACTCTCTTTCTTCTGCCATCACTGTGTTCAAAAGGATGGTGAGTCCTGGGGTACACAGACAGACAGAGCTGGCTCTCAATAGAGCCCTCAAGGAGGGAAAATTGCTGGAGATCATCTGGTGGGTGTGGGCAGTGGAAGAGAAAAGAAAGAAGATTGAGCCTGACCAAAGATCTAGATGAAAGAAGTTCAAACCGTATACTGCCAAGATCTTGCTACCATCCTCCTTATTATAGGAAGGGGAGATTCCTTGTGGGCTCTGCCCTGCTTAGGGTGGCAAGAGGAAAGGTGGTACCACTTGAAGGACCGGATGAACACACATGCCCTTTGCCCCAACAAGCTACTTCAGTCACCAGCAAACACTCGCCCTAAACTTCTATGCCTCATGGGTCTCCCTAGGGTTAAATACCATGTTTTGTAAAGCTATGATATAGTTAGAGAGAAATGTTCAGTTATATAGAGTGATATATCATGGAAGAAAATATCCCTTCCCCAGTACTGATTTCCGTCCTTGTGCCCTTGCCACAAATAACTACACTTAACAGTGTATTTTACCTCACCTGGGGACATGATTAAGACATATGCAAATGCATTTATACCTAAGGTATTTTTTAATTCAGACAGGAGTCATACAAAACATACTACTCTTGACACTTGCATTTTATACTCTGTGTATTTGAACAGTTTTCCATGGCAGTACACCCAGATCTAATTTGTTCTTTTTCAGGGACTAAATTGTGTTTGGTCAGGCTGTAATTTAATGAGTCCTCCCTAAGTGACCATTAGGTGACTCAGTTTCTGGTTGTTATGTGCCTTGTTACAGTTATTTGCGCATTCATCTTTGGGTAGCTAGGAGAGTATAACTCAAAAGCGAGAAGCAGGCTAAGTAGTCACATTGTCACTTTTAATAGACAATGTCAGTTGTCCCTCAATAAAAAATGCATAGAAGGAAGCTGTTTCTTCACATTCTTTCCAGCACCTATTGCTCACCAATGTGTAAAAAAAATCATATTTCATTTTTGTATTTTATTTTCACTAATTATAAATAAAATTATGAATCTACCTATCAATATAAATTCAAAGTTTAGCTTTATAATGTCCTATTTATTCACAAACAAAGACATACAATTTCCATTATAAGTTACTGTTTGGATCCTTTGCTTGTTTTGGTATTGTTTATTTATTGTTCTTGATTTGTTAGACTACATATATGAAATTATACTATGCTATATTCACTTTCATTTTTTCCTTCTTTGTCCTATAGGATTTTTTGGCTTTGTTTTCCATATTACTTTAATAGTGGAGCTTTTGTATGTTTCAGACTGAGTTCAAATCAAGTTTGTCTTCTATTTTATAACTTCTGTGTTGTCTATGAAACATCATAGACTTCATCAAACTTTTGTCAATGACTAGTATTTTTCTATTACTTTTATAACTTAATTATTTTAAGTATGGCCGTTTTAGTCTATGATAATCTGTTTTGAAATGAAGACATGTGCTACAAGCTAGCGAAAAGTTCTCCCTAATTTTTAGCTGCCCAAATATAATTTGCTGCTACTATAATTTTGTTTCATGGATTTCAAATATTATCTGTATATCAAATTCCAATTTATGTGCAGGCCTGTTTGTAATCGTCGAGTACTATTCCACTGATGTTTCTAGTTACACTTCAGTTACAAACCAACTTGGTTATTGTCACACGCAGATTTTTTTGGCTAGGAAGTAAAGAGTCGTTAGAAGCCTCACATGAACAGACAAACAGAGCCTGTGACAGTATGGCAGCGGCTCCAAGGAGAGTTCAGATTCCGTACCAGACACAGACAGCATGCAAGGGTCACCATCTGATTCCCAGATAGGAATCACCGGAAGGGGATGTGGAACAGGATATATGACTAATACCCCCCTTTCACGTTAATTCATTTCCCAGGTGAGGAATCATGGTGTCTGGAAGTTTGTTAGGTAGAACTCCCAGGCAAACTCTCTGGGACCTGTTGATATCTGTGAGAAAGGTAGCATCAGATAGTGTGGCCTGATCAGAGGCAGGGTTTTTATATCACACTCCTACACTTACATCATTGGGTTCCCATATTTTATGCACATTCATTATTTTAGAAATGGCTTGGGGTTGTCAAGGTAAAGCCCACTTTATACCCATTAAACTTTTTGTACCTGATATATATATGAGGGCTGGTCTTTTTTCACAGCTCCTTTATAGACGGTTTTGTTTTCAAGCTGGCGACGTGACATGCAGAGTCTGTCTTTTCAAATGTGGAAGCTTAGGTTTTCTTTAAAGTGTGACTTTAGTTCTGAGCAAAAGCCACTGAAGTGAGTGGGCCCTGCTTATGTGATTCCCACATGAAGCTCGGGAGAAAGACCTAAATGTAGACCCAGATGGAAGCTGCTCCACTGGAAGCCAAGATCTGTTTAGAAATGCAAACTTCATAGGGTTCCACAGCTTACGTCATCCCTAGAGACACCTCCGTTCCTTGGATTTATCACATCTCACTCTGTGATAACAATGCATGTTGCAAAACAATGTGTCCCCAGGGTCAGTGATCCAGTCTTGCAGTTGCAAAGGCAGGGTGAATAACCTAGCTTCAGACAGAGGCCTGGGTAGGATGCTGCCACACTCCTCAGCCCAACTGCAAGATGAAAACTGGACTATGCCTATCTGAGGTCTGTTTAGTCCATGCTTTATGTCATTAAAGATTGAGCAAGCTGGGTTAGTGCTTATTTGGAGCCCTCAGGGAAAGTCCTATCACTGTGCTCTTTTCCTTTAAGAAGTAACTTTGCCTAGACATCCTTGAAGAGAGGGGAATGGAGAAATGTAGACATGCAAAAACCTATAAAGTTTGAGTGTGTATAGTCCAACTATGAGAGAGGTACCTAAGGGCCCCACATTGTGAGAGTTTAAGCGGTGAGCAAGCAACTTCACTGAGAGGAGACTTGAAGCTGGATGAGCCAGCCACTCAAAGGGACCAAATTTGGACCATATTTAGCATCCTTTAGATGGTAACTCCTTTAAACCTTCACAAAGCCCTGGACCATGGAACAAGTGTGTATTGGAGGTGGCTATGCCCATCTTGGGGAAAGTAGTAAAGATATATGAAGCTACAGAGCAAAGAAGGCTGTCAGAGCATCAACTATGTGGCAAAGGGAGTCACAGTCATTATTTCCAGTTACTGTAACATCTGATCATTTCCCAGGGGCTCATGGACATATAAGATGAAAAAGCTTAGAGGTCTGCAGAATTCCCACAGTTGGGCAAATTTGGGACTTCAGAAGAAGTATGAACTCATATCTAGTAAGACAGCTCATTTTTCCCCAAGAGATTATTTTTATTAGTTCAAATTAGAAACAAGGCTGCTTCACATGTCAATCCCTTCTCCCTCTCCCTCCCCTCCCCCAGCCCCCCACTAGTCCCCTACCTCACCCCCCCTCTGCTCCCCAGGAAGGGTAAGGCCCTCCATGGGGTTTCCCCAAAGTCTGTCATATCATCCTGGGCTGGGCCTAGGCCCTCCCCCATGTGTTCAGGCTGAGAGAGCATCCAGCCATGTGGGATGGCCTCCCAAAGTCCCTTCTTAAGCCAGGGATAAATACTGATCCACTACCAGGGGCCCCATAGAGTGCCGGGGCCTCCTCATTGACATCCACGTTCAGGGGTCTGGATCAGTCTCTTGCTGGCCTCCCACACATCAGTCAAGAGTCCATGTGCTTCCCCTTGTTCAGGTCAGCTGTTTCTGTGGGTTTCACCAGCCTGGTCCCCACCTCTTTGCTCTTCACTCCTCCCTCTCTGCAACTGGGGTCCAGAGTTCAGTTCAGTGTTTCGCTGTGGGTGTCTGCCTCTGCTTCCATCAGCCACTGGATGAGGGCTCTAGGATGGCATATAAGACAATCATCAGTTTCATTATAGGGGAAGGGCATTTAGGGTAGCCTCTTCACCGTTGCCTAGACTGTCAGTTGGTGTCATCCTTGTAGATCTCTGGAAATCTCCCTAGAGCCAGATATCTCCTCGAACCTATAATGGATCCCTCTGTTATGGTATCTCTCATCCTGCTCTCCTCTATTCTTTCAACCTTCCTGCTCCTCCCTTTCCTCCTCTCCCCTCCTCTTCTCCCCCTGTCATTCTCCCAGCTCCCTCTTCCCTACCCTCATGCTCCCAATTAGCTCAGGAGATCCTACCCCTTCCCATTCTCCGGGGACCATGCATTTTTCTCTTAGCGTCCTTCTTATTTCCTAGTTCCTTTGGTGATAAGGATTGTAGGCTGGTAATCCTTTGCTCTATGTCTAAAATTCATATATGAGTGAGTACATACCATGTTTGTCTTTTTGTGACTGGTTTACCTCACTCAGGATGGTTTCTTCTAGTTCTATCTATTTGCCTGTTGAATTTCAAGATTCCATTGCTTTTCTCCACTGAGTAATACTCCATTGTGTAAATGTACCACATTCTCTCCATCCATTCTTCAGTTGAGGGGCATCTAGGTTGCTTCCAGGTTCTGGCTATTACAAACAATGCTGCTATGAACATAGTTGAACATATGCCCTTGTTGTATGAATGTGCATTCTTTGGGTATATGCCCAAGACAGTAATTGCTGGAACTTGAAGTAGACTGATTCCCATTTTCCTGAGAAATCGCCATACTGATTTCCAAAGTGGTCTTACAAGTTCACACTCCCACCAGCAGTGGAGGACTGTTCCTTTTTCTCCACATCCTCTCCAGCATAGACTGTCATTGGTGTTTTTTATTTTAGCCATTCTGGTGGGTGTAAGATGGTAACTCAGAGTTGTTTTGATTTGCATTTCCCTGGTAGCTAAGGGTTTTGAGCACTTTCTTATGTGTCTTTCAGACATTTTAGATTCCTCTGTTGAGAATCAACAGACAGCTCATTTCTTTATGAATACTTTTTATGAGATCTGCTTTTGTTTCTCGAAGTAGGTAACATTTACCTCTTTGAAATATTTAAGCTTTTAACTAAGCCAACCTCTATCTCAGCCTCACCCAAGGGACAGCTTCCAGATTGTTTAGTAAGTCCACCAGAGCAGAACTACTCCATATAAACAAGAATAATAAAGTCCAACCATCTGACTCAAGTGGCTGTCTTACCTCTCCTGAGAGGGGGTCTCCAGATTATGGTCACAACCTTTGCTAGTAAGCAAGCAAAGGTTTCCAATGACAGGTGATTCACATCTCCACGAGAAAATGGCCTGTAGCAAAGGCTATTGTTCATCTAGGTATCACTAAATAAAATATGAAATACTTGAAGTTCATATGAAGTTCTTTCCTTACTTGTCACTGCCTGTTTTCAGTACAAGCCTCCACTGAAATGACTTTAAACTCAAAGTCCATAAATTTGGAGACTTGAGGTGACACTTGTTTTTCCCTACAGGTTTTCACTTAAGGTCACCCAGTCCTTGGGTGGTCATGAAGAATAGTTACTTGAAACAGGTACCTTGTGAGTTTCCTCACCAGTTTAATGAATACCTATCAAGCAATGCTTCTTTTCATAATTTTTATTAATCTTTCTTGACAATTCAAATACTTGTGATAAGGCATTTCGATTATGCTTACCACCTCCCATCCTCTCCTGTCTTCCTTCCACCACAGTAATCTTCCCCTCCTCCATACAAATTCCTTTCCCATGTTCATATTTTCACTTTGTTGTGTTAGCCAGTGGGTCTGTCTGTGTGACCATGAGTTTGGAACTGTCCATTGGTGCTGGAGTAAGCACTCACCACTGTTAACTCTCCCACCCAGGTACTCTGGGAGGCCATGAGAAAGTAGACCACCTGCTTCTTTTACTCATTATTCTAGACATTGATAACAGAAATGCTTTGGATACTATGACCTTTTGTTCCCATCACATTTTTACTTTGAAAATAGTCTCCAAATGTCAATAAAGGACATATCTGAGGACTTAAGAAAAAAATCCTCTGTGAATGCACACACAAAAAATAAGTTTTATGCTTGTTTGTATCTATAGAATAAAAAAATTAACAAGGGCATACCTTTCTGACAAGAATTCTTGGATAGAATAGCAGATCAAATTTTTAAGTTGGGGATTAATATGAATGTTTAACTAGTTTTCCTATAACCACATTTGGAAATTTTGAAAAGAAAAACATGCTACCCTAATGGATACTATTAGCATGAATAAGAAAAATACAGTGGAATTGAACATGCTGTATTAAATTTTTTCATTTATTTTCATTCATATGATGTGTCTGTGTGTGATATTACCCTTGCCTAATTAGTAGACACACACAGCGTTCCAACTAGCCTTTCTCTATTGATAGTGGTGTTTCCTTAAGCTAGTTATAAGAAACCTATTTTAATAATTTATCTTTCTAGCCGGGCGTTGGTGGAGCATGCCTTTAATCCCAGCACTCGGGAGGCAGAGGCAGACGGATCTCTGTGAGTTCAAGGCCAGCCTGGTCTACAGAGCGAGTTCCAGGACAGACTCCAAAGCAATACAGAGAAACCCTGTCTCGAAAAACCAAAAATAAATAAACAAATAAATAAATAAATAACTTATCTTCTTTGAAATTTGGGTTTTCTTGGTGAAATTCTGGAATATCCTTGCAAAATTAAGATGAATGATCTTAGTGGGGATTTTTGCTGCATTTTTCACTTGTTAAAAATCTAACTATTCTTGGGAGTCCTCCCAACACCTTTGTTCTTTAAAGCAAACAGCGTATTTATATTTCTGTCTACTTGTGGTATACAGAGTGGTTCCATTAGCATCAATACAGTTGTAGTGTCCTTAAGAGCTGATTTTTAAATCAGAAATGAACAATACTAAGTGTTTTTCTCTGGATTAAATTAAACAGTAAAACATTTCAAGCCTCTGGAATCACTCCCCCGCATCAGTACGGCAAATTTAACAACCATTTTCCTGTGTGATACAGAGGGTTTGCTATGCTTCAGTTTTTCTCTGCTCTTCCATGAGCTTGTGTGCATGGAGATAAGGATGCTCGTGGCTCCCATCTGCATAACAGCACTCCCAACTCCTTTAATTAACAGGTGCTCTTGAAATCTCTTTTCAGGTACCTCCTATGCTGTTCTAAATCTGTCCTGGGCTCCCACTGTTCAGCTGTTGACAGTGCTTACTAGTATTCCATCGGGAGTTAACTTCCCCAAAGAGGGAGAATGGAGGAACGCTGTTACATTTGAAGGCTTATATACAGAAAGGGGGTACCACAGGCTCCCTGTAACTCATGGGTATGTGTTCCTTTCAATGAGTTTTGAGGCACATTGTCTAAAGAATTGAGAAATACGCCATCATTGCACAAACAAAACTCACAAGACAAATCCTACAGCCAAATAAAACTAAGTCGTCTATTAGCATGTTTTTGAGTGTTCCTACTACACCCATTTCAGGGTGCTAAACTCAGAAATGCTTCGGAACATTAGCTATTGAAGCCCTACACAGAAAAGCAGATACAGATTTAAAAACAAGAGGGCAGAGGTCTTCTCAATGCTTAACATTACTAACAAAAGAAAATCACAGAAACTTTCACTTTTTCAAATCAAAATTCACAAGAAAAGCACAAGGGAAAGTTTAATATAACCTGCTAGTAATCCTTAGATTCTTCTGGTATAAAGTCACACTGTATTAAGCTTATGTGAACCATTTTCTGCTGCAACTTGGTTCTGGATTTTAGAGAATAGAGATTATGCTCTATATGTTTTGTACCTTACTTAGGGTTTTTTGGGGGTTGGTTTTTTGTTTGTTTGGTTAGTTACTTGCTTGGGGTTTTTTGTTTGTTTGGTTGCTTGCTTGCTTGGGTTTTTTGGTTGGTTGGTTGGTTGGTTGGTTGGTTGATTGGTTGGTTTTTTTGTTTGTTTAGCTGGTTGCTTTTTTGTTCGTTTGTTTTGTTTTTTTGTTTTCAATCATAGTAGAAATAATTTCCTGTCGTGCTAAAGTACTAAAACATGATTTATACACACAAAAATTCTGGAAGCCATTTAATTTTTCTTTATTCCTTTACATGTGTGTGATATATTATGCACATATGGGAGTGGCAGATGTGTGCCCGAGCACACACATGCAGAGGGGGACGGCCAACACCTGGCATCTTTCTCTATCACTTTCCACCTTATTTTTAGGATAGTGTCTCTCACTGAACCTATAGTTTTAAATAAATAAGTATTTATTCATTTTTACATAACCTGGGATACAAGCCGGTTCTTAAACTTTCAAAGAAAGCATTCTGCCTACTAAGCCATTTTCCCAGTCCAATTTAATTCCCATTTCTTAGTAGTTTGGAATTTTTTCATTATTAGTACCTGCAATTGTGATTTGCATAACTTTTTTTACATCTCTATTCTTTAGGGGAGATTTCCAGAAGGGTGACTGATTTTGTTTTTGTTGCAATTTAGAAATGCAATTTTAGTAAATGTTTAGCCTATGAAAACACAGAAACTATTCATTTAAATATTCTGGTTTTATTAAAGAATATTGTCAAGTAAAACTATCCACACTGTGAAGGTGCACATCATCAGTGATGTTTGCTTTGTTGGGTGTGTGTGTGTGTGTGTGTGTGTGTGTGTGTGTGTGTGTGTGTATAATGATTGCACTAAGGATCTCACACCCTCTACCACTAAGCTGTATTCGTAGATCACCATGATAGGCTTTTGTATGTGCTTTTTGCTCACATGCTGTCCCTAGATGGTGGTGCTGTTTGGGAAGTTTGTGAGATCTTTGAGAGGGAGAAGCATTGCTGAAGGAGCAGACCGTGAGCCTTTGTAGACCCACCTGACTTCTGCTGCTTCCTGGGTGCAAATGCAAGCAGTCAGCCTTCAGCTCCATAGCCGTTCCTTTCTTGCCAGCTTCCATGCCACCCCATGGAGCTACCAGCCAAATTAAGCCCTGACTTTTAAGTTGCTTTTGTCAGAGTATTGTGTCACAACAATGAGAAAATAACTAAGACATGGATCTACATATGCTATTAATTGCTATTAAAATCCTAGTTTGGTTAACGTTTGTGTGTGTGCTAAGTTGTAAACACAGCAGCTGAAACTTATCCACTTAGTAAGTTTCAGGAATACATTGCATTAATATTCATGCTTGATTTTGTTAGTGGTATTACAGCATATGGAGGAAGTTATGAAGAAAGTTAATTTATTTTAGCTAGTGGTTCTGATTCATTGTTGAGTGTTCCCATCCAGTAATGGTATTCTTACTGCCAGAATCTCAAGATGATATTAGAGCAATGGTTCTCAACTTGTAGGTCACAACTCCTTTGGGGGTCACATATCAGATATCATGCGTATCAGAGAGTTACATTATGACACACAGCAACAGAAAACTTACAGTTATAAAGTAGCAACGAAGTAATTTTGCAATTTGGGGGAATCACCACAAATGAAAAACTGTATTGAAAGGCCACAGCATTAGGAAAGTTAAGAACCACAGATTTATGTCTTCCATGGCATGAAACCATGTGGTGTGTGTGTGTGTGTGTGTGTGTGTGTGTGTGTGTGTGTGTGTGTGTGTGTGTGTCTGTGTCTGTGTCTGTGTCTGTGTCTGTGTCTCTGTGTGTGTGTCTCTGTGTGTGTGTGTCTCTGTGTGTGTGTGTGTGTGTGTGTGTGTGTGTACAAGTGCATGTGCACCTGCCTTCTCATCTTTCTCCTTCCTTTTACCAAGCTACCATCAACATTTGATTATGGGGGGGTCCCATTTTGATGACCTTATATAATCCTAAAAGGATCCTAAGAGGTGCCAATTCTAAAAGCCATAGTCAGGCTGTTTCTACTCACTTTATATCTCACAATGGAGATAGAATTGGTACAAACTGTATTCAAATACTGATGATTACTATTAACAATAGTCACCATGCTACTCAGTATGTATCTAGGACTTGTTCACAACAGGAAGTTCATACTCTTTGACCAACATCTCCCTCTCACTTTGGGTATCCACAGTTCTATTGTTTCCATCTCAATGAGAGCAGCTGTATATATATTTTTCTGTGTCTGCTTTACTTCATTTACATAACATTCTTCAGGATAGTCCATGCATTACAAATGGCAGTACCCCTTTTGAAAGAGGTTGAGTAACTTTTCATTTTATACACTACATACATAACAATACTCACTTCTTTCCCTTTTAAAATTTTTGCCCACCATCTCTTCTCTTTTCCCTTTGAAAATGTAATCCCTGTGATAATATTTGTTCACTTGTTATATTTATAACACTTGCCTGGTATATAATATATGATAAATAAATATGTGTTTCATGGATCAGTCATTTGTTCCCAAATAAGGTGAACAAAGATTGCTTTACATGGTCATCCTTATGTACTGGTGGAGAATTATTTCCATGACCTCCCAAGAATAATAAAATTTGCAGATCAAGTCATTTTTATAGAATGGTTTTGTATTTGCATATAACACACATTCTCCTGTATACATTAAATCATTTCTAGACTACTTAAAATGCTTAATACATTCAATGCAAATTCTATGTAAATAATGACATACTAACTTACTTAATTACTGGGGAGCATCACTAAGTGATTGGTAGCATGGTACTATCTTCACAGTGTGGAAAAACTACCTGTCAACCCAGGGTAGCATGCCCAAGAGAAATTATATCAGGACACAGAATAAGAATGATGTTGGTTATTTATTGTGGGAAATTACTTACACCAAAACCCAGGTTAGTCTCTGCAGCCTTTCCAGACCTGACTAGAATCCCAAAAGAGAGCATTGCCCCCTCCCTCAGCCAGTTATTCCATATGCCTTCTACATACCTGTGACCAAACCCAAACTGTCGTGGTCAGTGGTACAGGTACTATTCTGCTTTTAGTCTAAAGAAAAGATTTAGACATGAAACAAAACTAAATTGTGTCAATATACAAAATGTCTTAAACATACATAAAGTCATATGTACATAGAAGATGATAAGGATATTTATGCACCAAACATTGTAAGTAGAAAGAAGACCTTACACAGTAAGACAAATTGTGATGTACAAATTATCCAAGAAAGGAATACAACTTGATCCTACATGAGTTACATCATATGAGATTCTATAACAATGTAAGTTGTCTATAGCTAAATAATCACTAAGATAATCATCTAACCATATGTATCCCATCTGAACCCGAAACTATTCTGAAAGACATGTCCAAGTCTGAACATCTCCTTCCAAACCCAACCCTAAACAATCAGTGTCCAATATGCCAACTATCACTTTGTTATTCATTTTAACTTTTAATTTAGGCCTCTGATCCTTTATAGAAGTTTGCCAAAATATACATTTTTTTGTTTCCTCCAGTTACATTTGATTCATCCTCATTAGCTAATCTACCATCCAGAGCGGTATTATTCTTTACAATAGGCAGTGGATTTTCTTTTTTTTTTTTTTTTCAGGAGGAAGAATTATTTCAGCTCAGGGTTTCAGAAGTGTCAGTTCATGACTGTGGTGTAGTGGAGCAGAGGAGAACAACATACATCATGGTGGACCTGAGGATAGAGGTAGAGGAATGCTGATGCTTTCTCACAGTGTTGCCCTTTTAATCTGTCCAAGCCCTGGGAGGGTCATGCCACCCACTTTCAGGGTGACTCTTTCCCTCCAAGTTCTTTCTGGAATGTTCTGAAAGACATACTCACAGTGTGCCCCCATCTCCTAGGTGATCTTAAATTGGGTTATTGGATTTTTTGTGGAGTTATTTATTTATTTATTTATTTTTAATTCTTTAATTACTAGTCATATTTACATATCCATCCCCATTTCCTTGCCCTCCCATCCGCCCATGTTCCCCACCAACCCCCCAACCCATCCCCCAACTCCTCCCCAGGGATAGCGAGACCCTCCCCCAGGGACCTTCAAAGTCCATCATATCATTTGGGGGAGGGCGTAGGCCCTCCTTGCTGTATCTGGGCTGCAGTAGTATCCCTCCATGGGGAATGGGCTCCCAAAGTCCATTTGTGCTCTAGGGATAAAGATTGGCTCCACTGTTAGAGGTCCCATAGACTGTCTTGACCTCCTAGCTGGTCCCCACATTCAGAGGACTTGGATCAGTCCAATGCTGTTTCCCCAGCTTTATGACTAAGGTCTCCATGCTATCAGTAGGTCAGGTCCACTGTTTCTGTAGGTTTCTCCAGCCTAATTGTCCTGGGAGAGATTGTCTTCCACAGTGACTAGGAATGACCTACAGAAACAGTGGACCTGACCTACTGATGGGGGCCTTCGAGAGGTCCCCCCCAAGGAGTTTCCTGATTGTAACATGATTCCTTGCTTGTCTCTAGTCAATTTACATTCATTGGTCCAGTATTGGCCTTTGTCACATCGTCTATATAATCTAGAAGGTTGAGGCCTTCTGCTTGATTCGTTTCTAGGAGGAGCATTAGATCCAGGAATGCTTTGCCTACATTTTCTTCTTAGATGTCCTATTCTGCATGTGCATGTGCACCCTCTCTCAGCCAAGAAAATGTTTTAATAATCAAAGTGAAATTTGGACATCATAGAAAATAAAGCTATGATTGTCCACTAATTATGCACATGGTTAAATGCATACAATGGCAAGAACTATGAGTAACTATAATAAACCAAGATCTCTGTTGTATATATTTCATTTTTCATATCACTTACACATCAGTAGTCATCATACTTTTAAGCAATCAGAATGGGATATCTATTATTTCAAGCTGTGTAAATCAAATGTTGTCATAGATTATTTTACAAGAGTTAGGTCTAATCTCCAATGCTTCACTTTGTTTAAAATCATTCAGGCACAGAGAACTGGAACACAGGGGTACACAATTTCATGGGAGAATAGGTAGAGTTCTAGTGACAATTAATCTCAATTGTCAACTCGATCGAGGAGATCTGGAATCAACTCAGAGGCATGTCTGAGTTGTGCCCATGAAGCTATTTCCAGGAAGGGTGAGCTGTGGGAGAAAGACCCCATAGTGAGCAGTACCTTCCAGCATGTCGCCAGGGTATAGGGAGGTCCAAGGAGAAAGTGCTGTTTGCTTGCCTGACTTCACCTCTTTCTAGAAAGCAAATATGCAGCCTTTGCTGCTGTAGACATCTTTCAGTGACATCTTATTCTAGCATCTCCAGCTTTCTGCTATGGACTGAAAGCCAGTGTTTCTAAGAACCTTCCTAGGCTTCAGCTGAGAAACAATCACCAGTTGCTCCCTTCTCCAGAGTGCTACCACCCAATGTTGAGCTACCGGACCTGTATCACTTATATGCCATTTTAATAAATGCCCTATTCTAATATTTATACAACTCTCATGTACTGTTCCTCTAGAGAACCCTGACTGATACAACCCTCAACCCAGGTTTGTCTGCAATAAAATAATGTACTTGCCTAATTGATTGTTTTTATAGAAGACCAAGTGACTTTTGCAAAAATGCCTAAGTAGAAAAAGTAGGGGAATGAGCAGCATGTTGGCAGCCTTGAATCTTGTTTTCTCTTCCTTGGAGAGTATCTGCATCTGGATTCAGGATGTTTGGCAGCTGTTTCAGGGGCTCTCCAGGAAATGTTCACACAAAGACATCAGCAATTCTGAGGAAATCCTCACTTCAGGGAACTTCTTGAGCAACAATCCCTAATAAGAGTCCAGAAAACCAGTGGGGTTACAGTAACTATGGTTGTATGTGAAAATATCCACTAGAAAATCCTAAAAAATAATAGAAAGGGACCAGTAGCAAACTAGGAGCCTGAATTAAAAAAGTGAAAAGCAGAGAAACTTCTATGAGGCATATAATCATGGGAAACAGATTTGATAAAGGATATCTTCTGCTACTTTTGCTGACAGATATTAATTTTCCACTGTTACTGGACAACTCACTGCCTTTCTTCCCAGTGCCCAGGACCTTAACTTCTACCAAAGATGTTTTTTGACTACCTCAGGGAGCCAAGATGAGCAGTGTTTGTGAGAGACAGCTCTGAGAGCACACAATCTGCCTTTCTAGGGAAATTTAATTAAAATTAAATTTTAAATAATTTTTAAAAATAAAAAGTGTGTGGTGAGTGGGTTGACACCAGATGATTGACCAAAGAAAAGGAAATGTTACAAGGTCAGATCATGGAGCCCAAAACTAATGGGAAAGAACAAGAGAGAAGCAGAACAATAGCAAAGAAGGAGGAGGTAACAGTGTAGATACAGAAAACCAAGGATTTGGAGGCTGACAGGGAGGAGCAGACATTTCCTTCCTAGTAGGAGTCAGACTCTTCTAGAACAGTAGCCTGAAGATTAATGAGAGCAAAGGGGATATCAGCAGAGATGTAGAACAAATGAAATGGAAGAGAGAAAACAGGAGACCTTGGTTCCTCAGCTTTGCTAGTTCCTGTGAGGGTCTGAGTCTCTAGCTAATGGCACTAGTAAAGAATTTATCGTCTCGATTTGTGTGTGGTGAATAAAAATTGATTATTATTTTTATAAAAACTATACATTCTCACAAAAGTCTTCTACCAATAGAAAATAGTAAAGTACAGTAAAAAAATATTAAAACTAAATCTTACCTACTGAACATTGTAACATATTGCAAATACATGGGATAATACATTATCCCAGTTAATTCAGAGTAATCAGTCTAGAAATATATATGTTCACACACACAATATTCATATACAATTGCATATAGCTGTACAAATATGTATATATGTAGAAATAAACCACACAGAGTATGCATGTATACAGAGAGATGACTAGTGGTAGATTGTAGAAAAATAGATGGATAGATAAATAGATAGGTAATATACTTTTCATGATTTTTTTATTGTATGTGTGAAGGCCAGAAGTTAATGCTGCTCACTTTATTTTTGGAAAAAGAGCCTTGACTTGGAACTCATTGGTCAAAATAAACTGGTAAGGGGGCCCCAGGATGCCTTTGACTCCTCCTTCCCAATGCCTGAATTATGAAACTAAGCTGTATTCCCAGTCCAGATAACAGATTTTTGCAAAATAGATTTATAGTATTTGATATATTTTAGGATAGGATAAAAGACACCATGAAAACAAAGCCAGCTAAATCAATAGGGTTGACACACATACTGATTTACAGAGACTGAAGCAGCCTGCACAGGCCCTGCATGAATCTGCACCAGATGGGGACTTAGAGCTAAAGGGAGAAGTGAACACATGTACCCATCCCTAACCCAAAAGCTATCTCCAATTGATAACCACTTGCAAATAATTATTTAGTTTTTTTCCAAGGGAATTTCACTAGGGAAACAAAGTATTCTTAGGGTAGGTTACATGCCCAGCATTGGATATTAACAGAAAATAAACTCAATGGCATCTTGGGAGGTTCCTTGTCTCATAATAAATCAGAGATGTTTCTTTTTAATTTCATATTTTTATTTATCTTTTCTTACCCTGAAGGTCCTTTATGTACTAATGTACTATGGATTGCAGTTTTGTGCTATTATGAGATTCCTGAGTGTGTGGATGAGTGGGTCTCTACATCTGTATCTGATTCTTGTGCCTTTCTTGGGCTCTTTTCCTTTTATTTGTTTGTCTTGTTTTATTCTGATGTGTTTGTTTTGGCTGTATCTTATTATAATATATTTTATTTTATTATTATCTCTTAGATGCCTGTTTCTTTTTATAAAGATAAGACAGAAAGGGGGTTGATCCAGATAGGGAAGGAGGGTGAGTAGAGGGATGGGAAAACATAACCAAGATATATTATATAACAAAAATCAATTTTCATTAACTGAAAAATGTCTATGTCTTGAGAAACTGGCAATCTTCCAATTTTTAATTATTAGAAGTTATTGCAGAGCAACTAAAAATAATTCTATAAGCTATATTCATTGATGGGACTGAGAAGACAGTTGTTTGGTAAGGTGCATGCTGTGGAAGCCTGAGAAGCTAATGGATCCCTGACCCCCACATAAGAACAAAATAAAACCACTAGTAGGTTCAAAACTGTAACTCAGCACTGAGGGGCAGATAAATAGCCTGCAAGTCACTGATTAGCCAGGCTAGCTCAATCCAGGTTCAATGAAGACCATGTCCCAGAGAGCAGGGTAGAGAATGATTAAGGAAAACGCCAGACCTTGACCTCAGGCCTCCACATCCACAGAGATTCATCCTCACAAACCTTGCACACATGCATGTCTGCATGCGTTCACACTTACACTGCACACATAGTTACACACGAAAAGATTCATTTATGTAAATATCCCCAGAACAAAGACATAGGGTTATTCTTTTAACTGTACATGGAACACTTCCATGACCTGTTTAACACAACTTATTTAGTAGCCTGTCTTGGCGATATAGAGATGAGCCCTTGTTCTTCATTCTTCCACCCTCTCCTCAGGTCACAAAAATGTTTTCCAGACAACCATTTTACATTTTTAAGTTTCATAGCACAGTCTGGTCTTGAGACATAATTTCCCATTGTTTTCCCGACTGTGTTTCCATGAGTTCTACATTATACACATCATGTCCTCATCATTTATCCTTTGATGTCTGAGATGTCAAGTACATTTTCCCAGTATGATTCAGTAAGTCCCCTTTATCTACTCGTTGCTACTGGTGTTTGTCTTCAGTTGATGAGTAGAGCTATTAAGAAACTTGAAAAACATTTTTTTCATCTATAAACTTTTCATTTGATGACCTCTTAATTTTCCTTCTTGACATTCGTTATCTTGCCCTGGATATAGCTTAATGGCCATTTGTTTCTATCTGCCAATTTTTTTTCTTCCCATGATAAACTGTCTTTTCATCAGAAATTTTGTGCTTTTATTTAGTTTGGGGAAGTTACCTTCTATTTTGTTTGGATCTTTCCCCCTATATCTAAAGTTGCAGTGTAGTTGCTCATAAAGATTCCTTAAATGTTTGGAGACCATTCTCTAGTGTGTTTCCTGTTCCATACACTGACTCTTCTTTGTGGCCAATTATACTTGTGCTGAGTATGCTTTCTACTTTCTGTCTTCAGATTGATTAGTTTTTGCATGTTAAATATTTTGTCTTTTTCATTCTGCTTTTGTGATTCCTCATGCTTTTCATCACCCCAACCTGGCAGAGATGCCAGAGTTCTTACAATTCTTTTTTGTTGCTTATGCTTGTGTCTGTATTGATTTTCCTTCCCTGTTTCTCCCCTAATTTCTATTGGTGCTATATTCATCTTTCTCTTGGAGTATTATTTTTTTTCATCAAAACCTATTGGGCTCTCTCTGTCTTTGAGAAAACAATGTAACATCTTTAAAGATGCAGATTTATTTTTATGTACTCTTTAGTGTTTGGGAGTTTCATATTGTGATACATATTTTTTTAAAAAAATGTGTTTCAAAATAAAAACAGTGATCTCTCTTTTAATGGAGCCAACTATTACCTAAGAAAAATGTAGGAGTGCCAGTCTATAATTGTGGCCAGTTTCCCCAAATCTACTGCTGCTACCATTACCTATGCTGTGGGCTCCTGACTCTTGTATCAACATAAGCATTGATTTAATCTGAATAAAAGGAAACAATTATTTGGACAACTTCATCCACTACAGAATTGTGCTCCTTTCTAACAAAACATATGTTTTAAAAAATTGAAATATATACAGCAGACTCATCTCTACTAGAAACAGGGACCTCTTTTCCAGCTTCCCATGGGGACAAAAGTAGAAGTGACACTTCTGCTCAATGCTGATGTCATTCAGCGTCACTGTGGAGTATTTCTTCCTCCTCACCAAAAGGGTAATGAAGACAGTTGGCAAATAATTAAGCCAGAGATAAACAAGGGCAAAATTAGTTAGAATCAAAAGATTCATAACTGAAAAGAGTGCTTGGGAGAAAGAAAATCAGTGATGACTCATGTTTAAAATTATGCAGGAGACAAAGTTAATTGTATGAAAAATTCTAATATTAGGATATAAATTTGAGTAAGACAGACTTTCCTGACCAATCTGTGTCCCTAGTCAATCAATTAAGCTCTGATTGCCCACAATCATCCCCATGACTCACATGTTCTGTACTTACACAGAAAAGACCAAAGTAGAGCCAGGATTCACATGGCAGCCTTGATTCCTCTGCTCTTTCCATGGCACCCCCTCTTGCTAAGGATAAGGAAGTCACAGTGGATTCATAGCAAGAGAAGAAGAGCACAGTATTCATTATCTAGATTCTAAAGGGTAGAGGAATTGTGTAGCTGCCATCTGCCAGAGGGCAAGTTCACAGGTGGAGGAATCTCATCTGCCCTTGTGACTTAGTGCACGTGAGACCAAAGGAAAGTGAGTGAACATCACATCACATTTCTCTTTCATCCTACACTAGTCAGTTGGACCTGAGACAATAAATAAACTGTCAGCAAAGGTCTGTCTTAGAGATGCCATCCCTGTGATTGCAAAATAACAGTTCTTTTCCCTAACTCTCTTCAAGAGCCATCGGTGAATGCCAGATACCGCATGTAATGTCAAGTTGTACACATATGCAGTGTTTGTCATTTACCCACGTATGGATGGTCAAATTTGAGAATTAGCACAGGAAAGGATTAACAATCACTAATAGTAAAGTACAATAATCATAGCAAGATAGTTAAATAACAGATGCTTCAAACATGGGAATTCTGTAGTTTTCCATTTACTATTTTTGAACTGAATTTTACTTCAGAAAACAGAAACTATGGGAGGCAAAAGCTTGTTTAAAGGAGAGCCACACTCTTAGGACTATCTTCTCCAGGGACATTCTCCAGTCACCTGGGTCCCTGACACAGCAGCACAAATCATCAAGATCTCAAGAATTATAGTAGATGTCTAAGGTATGAGAGGACTCTGCAGCCTCTGCTCTTAGGTTCACCTTCCTTTGTCCTAAAATTACAATTTGAGGTGATTAGAGGCTGGAAATATGGCCACTTTATTGTTTCCTTAAGCATGAAAATGTTTGCTCACACATCATTTTCTTCTTTTCCTTTATTGCCTTTGACACAACTTAACAGAGAAAATGGAATAAAAAGCTCCAGACGAACATATGTCATGATATAAGTATGACCCAGAATGACACTGTTGGCATGGGATAGAACCTTTAAGATGCAGAGCCTCATGGGAGGGCTAAAGGTCACTGGGCAACATGCCCATCACTTTCCATTTCCTTTCTCCTTTTTGCTCCCCAGACATGAGGTGTGTAACCTCTAAAGCTATAAGCCAAAATACTTTTCTCCTTTCAGCTGATTGTCTCAGGCATTTTATTATAGTGACAGAAAGTTTATCATCCCTGTGCTTTCTCTCTACCCATCTCCAATCTCTTGAACATCTTCATTTGTGTTTAAACTCTTTTTTATTACTTTTTTTATAATTTATTTATTAGTTCTAGTTAGGGAACAAGCTTGTTTCAAGTCCCTTCTCCTTCTCCCTCCCCTCACCCCCAACCCTCCTCCCCCACCCCCAGCCTACCCCCCACCCCATCCACCCACCACTCCCCAGGCAGGGTAGGGCCCTCAACGGGGGCTCTGCAAAGTCCACCAAATCTTCCTGTGCTGGTCCTGGGCCCTTCCCCATGTGTCCAGGGCCAGAGTGTAACCCTTCACGTGGGATGGGCTCTCAAAGTCCCTTCTTGCACCAGGGAAAAATACTAATCCACTACCAGAGGCTCCCTGGAGTGCAGAGGCCTCCTTATTGACATCCATGTTCAGGGGTCTGGATCAGTCTTGTACTGGCCTCCTCGATAGCATCTGGGGTCCATGTGCTCTCCCTTGTTCAGGCCAACTGTTCCTGTGGGTTTCTCCAACCTGGTAAAGACCCCTTCGCTCTTCATTCCTCCCTCTCTTCAACTAAATTCCCGATTTCGGCTCAGTGTATATCTGTGGATGTCTGTCTCTGCTTCCATCAGCCACTGGGTGAGGGCTCTAGGATGGCATAAAGAGAAGTCATCAATCTCATTTTAGGGGAATGGCTTTTAGGTTATCCTCTCCACCATTGCCTGCATTGTCAGATCATGTGTGTCATTCTTGTCGGTCTCTGGAGATCTCCCTGGTTCCAAATCTCTTCTCAGACCTATAGTGGCTCCCTCTGATATGGTATCTCTCATCCTGCTCAGTAGCCCTACTTTTTTATTTTAAAAGCAATCTTTTCTCATTTTATATATCAATCCAAGTTCCCACTCCCTCCCCTCCTCCTGCTACTCCTTCCTCCCTCCCCAAACACTGCCCCCCTATTCATTCCCCATTCATTCCCATGGGGAGTCAACGAATTCTGGCACCTTACTTTGAGGCAGGAAACTCATTATTCTGCTGGGCTCACAGTACTTGCTGCTTGTAATTGGTTTACGTAGTTGAGTGCATGACACTGTTTATTTTGTAGTGAATTTCAAGGATTTTAAGAGTAGTTCAGACTGGAAATAATTTTCTTTTTATGTACAGGCACTAGAACTTGACATCTACATAAGGTAGGACTCCATTAATCAGGAAATTCATATAGCTCTTGTAAAAATTGCTTTTGCAATTTTCTCTGTTGTTCTTGCAACAGCCATGAAGCAATGAGCACCATGCCAAGTACCCAGGAAGTACCAGGTTCTCCATTGGCCTCCTAAATCCAATAATTGAATTAATGTGACAATTCCCCTCTGTGACAGAGCAAAACAAGCAGCCACTAAATGAACCAAAAGGTATATAGTATGTTCCCTGAGGTCATTTGAGAGTGCTGTTGCTGACTAGATATGGTTTGAATGTGCCTTCAAGGGTTCACATGTTGAAGACTTAGTCTAGTGTGACAGTGTTTGGAAGTGGTGTGGACCTATTGAAACAGCTCCCCATTACTGATGGTGCTAACCTTAGAAGGAATTCAAGTAGCTCTTGTGGGCCCTTGGTCAGTTCTTAAGAGTTGTTATAAAGGGAACAGCTACAACTACCTCCCCTTTCTCTGGCTTCCTTTCTGGACATGTGATCTTTTCCTACCACTTATACCTCCATATTTGTGATATCATCAGCTCTGGAGTCAGCACCAGACCTGAATTGATGCTGGCCTCATGCATTGAACCTCCTGAAATGAAGAGCTAAATAAAATTGCTTTCTTTATAAGACTACCCTGTTTCAGTCATTTTGTAATAGCAACAGAATATGGACTCATATAGGCACTTAATGACACCTTTGCTAGGAACCATTTCTAAAAAATCACCTAAAAAATTTTGCCAAAAATGTTTAAATTGCCCATTTTCTATTAAAATTTCACAATTGTATCTTTAAATAATATCTCAAAAATAATTCTAAATTCTAAATAAAGTCTAATTCATGGCTGTATACACAGCATGAAATTATTCAACTTCAAAGCTTTAATCTTGTAGGTTTGCTACAATATCAAGACAATTATAATTTCCTATATTTTCCATATAGCAATCATTAAAATAATTTAAATACATTTTCTAGGTTATATCCTTCCCTATTTATTTATTCATAATTATCCAATCAGCTGAAGTACTTTCCTGTACTTTTCAACCATCATATAATAAATACTTCACTCAATTAAGTTTAAAGTTTAATCAACTCTGACTCCTATGTCTATGGAAAGTTTTAATAATCTAAATTGAAATCACCTATGATAAATTCATTCACTCCTTTCACTGGTACTTGGTAGTTTGACTAGAGGGACATGTCCTAGAATTAGCCTTTAATTGCTTTGTATTATATTAATCAAAAATATTTTAAAACAACATAAAATGTATTTTAATATTCTATAGGTTTATGTTTAAGAAAATAGCACACAAAACTTGCTAAATAAATTTTAACAGAGTCACCAAGCACTATTCATTTCTATGTGCAAGCATGTGAGCTTGCTTCATTGTCATCAGACAGAAATCTTGGTGCTTCCATTATAAAGGGTGGGTCAGCGCCACATGGCTAGAGTCTGTGGTAACACAGTAGACATAAGCCTAGGTGAAGTGTGCTGTAGGAATAAGCAAAGCTGCTGTGAGATTCCAGTTAGTGTGTGTGTGTGTGTGTGTGTGTGTGTGTGTGTGTGTTATGTAACCACTGAAACGTACCGAAAAGAAAAGCAAGTATACTGGACTGGGTAGGCACTTCATTAGAAACAAGCAAATTTGGCTCCACAGGACTGTATGAGACAGAGATGGACCAAGTGAGGAAGCTGCTCCCCAGATGGCCTCTCAACTCAGGGTGACAGCAAATACTGTGAACTGGTATGTTTCTCTAATCAACCATCTACTGACATCTATAAAGTGTGACAAATAATAGAGAATATGCCATTGTATCTTTCATGGCTCCAGGAATTGGGCTAGCTAGGACAGTGAAAGAAATGAAGAAATGACGATACAACTGACAGAGAGAAGCTGGGAGTGATCTGGGCTCTCTGATGGAGAAGCAACAACACCACGGAAGCTCAGTGTGTTTATTGTAGACAGTTGAACAGGAAGGCAGCGTTGCTGCATAAAGCTGAAGAAGGAGGTTGGGGTATTGCATAAAAATTAACAAGGAAGCAAGTTAGTGTATTCAGCTGAATATGGAAGTGGGCTTGACTAAACTCAGTAGGAGCATTCTCTGGAAGGGAACACCTTCAGGCTGTAAACACCCTGGAGAAGAAAGCTAGAGTGGACATTTCTCCATACACTGTCAACATTTCTACAAAGACCTAAGGAAGGCATCGCCATCCCTCAGAGCCTCACCTGGGGAAGGCTTTGCTATTCTGGCAGACCTGAAGCATTGGGATCTTTGGCACAGATATTTCCAAGTCAACAACACACTCTGACTCAAGACATCGCCTGCTCCCTGCAGGAATAGCCTGTTACCCACCCTCACTGTTGAACATATTCTTACTAACATTTTCAAACTATAGAAGAGTCAAAAAAGGAAATAAATCCCCTGTAGTGACAATATCCAGTCCAGAGATAACCATTCTTACCAATCATACAAACATTTACAACGACATATATACATAAAAGTTTCAAAACTGCAATTATGTCACCACACTATTTCTTACTTAAAGCTAAGTTCCCCCACTCAAAACTATTGCATGCATAGTGGAGAGGTGGCTCAGCCATTAAATGTTAAAACTCACATCCAAGAAACGAAACGGTGGCATCAGTTTTCTTTTTTGCATTATTTGCTATATTTCTGTAACTCATTTTTATTGCTGACTATAAAATACTCCTCCTTTTAGGCTATATGCTCCAGGATTATAGAGATTAAGCCAGTTTTGTGAATGTAGCCAGTAACCACCATGAAAATTTAGCCAACTATATATTGCTTAACATCCAAGTGTCTTTCAAGTTTCAACTGCCACAAATACTATATTATCATTATTAATGTTTTGAATTTTCCCAGACTTTTCCCTTCCCTTCCTCTGATGCTTTAGATTTCATCTTTCTCCCTCTCTCTGGAAAAGTTCTGTTTTTCCTGCTAATTCTTTGAAACTTTGTGATGCAGACCAAGAAAGAAAGAGGAAGCTCAAGCAGAAGAGGTGAGTGAGCTAGGACTAGAGGAAGGTCCTGAGAACGTCAGAGGATATGACGTGAGAGCAGCTGTGTGAAAAGATGAAACAGGATAAATACATTGCATATATAACCCCTTCACTATCTATGCTATTGCGCCACTACCATGCTGTTTTTAGTACTATAGCTCTGCAGGATAGTTTAAAGTTGATGATGGTGATAACTCCAGCAGTTCTTTTATTATCAAGACTGTTAGAATTGTACTGGTGTGTGTGTGTGTGTGTGTGTGTGTGTGTGTGTGTGTGTGTGTGTGTGTGTGTGTGTGTCTACATGAAGCTGAAAATTGTCTTCTCAAGATCTGTGAAGAATTGTGTTGGAATTTTGGTGGGGTTGTTTTGAGTCAGTAGATTGCTTTTAGTAGGTTGGTCTTTTTTATCATATGAATCCTACTGTTCCATGAGCATAGGACACCTTTCCATCTTCTGACATCTTCGATGTCTTTCTTCACTGTCTTAAAGTTCTTATTATACAAGTCTTTCACTTGCTTGGTTAAAGTTACCCCAATATTATTTGAGGCTCTTGTGAAACATATTGTTTCCCTGATTTCTTTCTTAGTCTGTCATTTTTATGTAGGAAGGTTACTGGGTTTTGTAAGTTAATTTTGTATCTTGCTATATTGATGAAAGTGTTTATCAGCTATAAGAATTTCCTGGTGGAAGTTTTGGAGTCATTTATGTATGCTAACATATCAAATGCAAATGAAGATACTTTAACTTCTTTCTTTCCAATTTGCCCTCCTTTGGTTTCCTTCAATTGTCTCATTGCTCTAGTTAAGACTTCAAGCACTATATTTAATAGGTATGGAGAGAGTGGACAACCTCTTTTTCATGAATTTAATAGAATTGGTTTGAGTTTCTCTCCTTTAAATTGATGTTGGCTGTGGGCTTGCTGAAAACTGCTTTTATTATGTTGAGGTATGTCCTTTGTATCCCTAATGTTTCCATGACTTTTATCATGAAAGGGTATTGGATTTTGTCAAAGGCCCTTTATCCATCTAAAGAGATGAACATGAAGTTTTTGTCTTTCAGTTTATTTACATTGTGGGCTACATTTGTTGATTTATATATGTTGAGCCATCCCTGTATCTCTAGGATGAAGCCTATTTGATTAGGGTAGATGATCTTTGTGATGTGCTCTTGGATTTAGTTCACAAGTATTTTATTGATAACTTTTGCACCAAGCTTGAAGGAGGAGGTATCTTCCAATATAGGTCCTTATGAATTGAGGTAGCTTAACTTCTGAAAAAAAAGAACCCCTAGATCTTAATGACTTCAAATCATTAAAGTTTTTATCTTACCTTGTGTCTGTGTACAGTAGTAGAGCTCATGTGACAAAGGCCACTGAGTCTATGAACACAGCATTCTCTAGAGATGAAAAGGCAGGAATAGCTTCTGCAGGATTCGTAAACACTTCCACACACACAACTTGTAGTAGCAAACGTCATTTTTGCTCCATTCTATTGTCCAGAACTGAGTCATAGGTTACCTACCTAGCTACAAAGAAAATCAAGTACATAGTTCATTGTGTCCGGCCCCAAGATAGCCAACTTCTAGAGTTATCTACAGAATTCTACAGAATCCTGGTATAGTGATTATAAGGTATTTTTGACTTGGGTAAGTGGTAAACATAGGGCCCAGATAAAAACTATTTTGTAATATCACTCCTAGGTGTATGGATCTTGAATTTGACTAAAGTATCTGACAGAGTTGTAGTTAATTTACCCTGATAGCTATGCCCTATAGAAGTCCTCTGCTTATTTACAAAAGCTGAACACATCCTTCACAAGAGCTGTTCAGTTTTCCGCCATGCCCATGAACCACCTACATCCTTTTAGCTTATGTTAGTCACATAATTATTTTTTCTCTTTATTGCCAAAAGTCCTTGTTTAATTCAGAACATAAATTATGTTGAAATTATGTTTGATTTTCACTGTAATTAGTCTGTGTCTCTCTGCTCACAGCACCACTTGTGGTGATGGCTTACACAAATATATTAAGATAAATTGATCTGTGCATAAACGTCTATGCTGGTTTTTCACTCATTTCTTAGTCAACATGCCTACACCAAATATATCTTTTAAAACAATGCTATGGTAATTAAGCATTTCAGTTATTTAAACACAATAAGCCTTTCATTTCAGCTCTGGAAAAGAAAAACTTCCCCATTGTGCATAGTAGTCAACAGAAGAAATCATTAATCCTGCCCTGGGATTAATGTTAAATTCAGGTGAATGAAGCCAGTTGCACATGAGGAAATCCCTCCCAGGGTGAGCTTTCCAGAGATGGCTGCCCTCAGCCTAGGACAGAGGAAGGAGCAAGGAACTGTCTTTGTTGTAGCCTTCTGCTCTTTTTTTTTCAGTGCTAGTCAACTCAGATCTGGGTTTCATCAGAGGCCACACCCCTAGCCTGCAACCCCTCATATGCTGGTTGCTTCTTGACAACACACTGTTGTAAATCACCAGGACATTAATAGTCTGTCAGGACTTTATGATATTGCCTACGGGCCTCTCTGTCATACAGTGACACTTTTTTAGAGATGATTTGCAAATCTTCATCTTCATGACTAGGGAAAAAAAAAGAAAATGTAGGGATACTGAAAGTTCTCATTATCCTATGTGTCTCTGGTAATTCTCACATATTAGTATCTTCAACTACTCAGTTGTATTTGCTGCCATCTTTTATACTTTACCTAAGATGGCCAACACTGCCAAGTGTTTCTTTGCTGATGTTTGGCTTATTTTTCTGTTTGAGAAAAAAAACTTGTCTTTAGCAAAAATATCACCATTACAATTAATACTTAAAACCAAAATAGAATATGCAGTCAGATCTCCCCATCTGGGAGTTCCATATTTCAAGTTGCAAATATTCTGGAAATTATATTGTACCAGTACTAAACACACACCGACTTTTGTTTTCCTGTGTCATTACACCCTAAACAACAATGATTGCCACAGCAAAACCATGTTGACATGGCATTTACATTGTATTAGGTTTTGTAGGTAACCCAGGAATTATCTAAAATATACAGCAGATGTGTGCAGGCTACATGTAAAAACTGTGTCATGTTACTGAAAGGACTTGAACACATGCATTTGGTACCAACCTATCCCTTGTGAGAAACCAGAAATGGCCATATAATTAAAAGAACACGTGCACAACCTTATTCAAAGGAGGAAAACTTTAATGAATAAGACAAAAGTATGAGTAGACACCTCTGGGAAATTTTTGTTGTTTTTGAGTTTTTGCTATGTTGCCCACATTTGGATTCAAAATCATAGCAATCCTCCTGACTCAACATCCCAAGTGTTGATATTGCAGGCATGAGCTACAACATCTTGCTTGAGTACACTTTAAGTAAAACATGATGTGGAAAGCCTTTCATTATGACATCAAAGCCATAAGTAAATGAGCAAGCTTTTTAAAAACCCCTTGTCAACAAACAAACAAACAAAACAAGCAAAAGAACAACAACTGGTAGAATCATTTTACTTGTAAGTAAATCCTATTCATTTACCTAAATAAGGCTCTTCACTAAGACCTGAGAAATTTTCTAGAGAAAGAAGAAATATCCCAAATGCACATTATAAACAACATGACACTATTACAAATCATATCAAATAAAAACAGCTGACAAATCACACCCCAAAAACCATAAACAGAGCATTAGAATAGAACTAAATCCCTCCAGGGGATATTAGATGTGGTGATATATTGTTTATGATCTAATAAAGCTTGCCAGGAGATCAGAAAAGCAAAGCAGCCAGTCACTAGCTCTTACCTCTACCAAGGCTGGGAGGGTGATACTGGCTCCACAAATCCTCAACATGGCTGGAGACTGAATGCCTTCCTGTCCTCAATGTGGCTGGAGACTAATTGTCAGCTCAGAGACCCGCCTCCTGTCTTATGTAGAGAAACAGAGGTCACACCTTTAATCCCAGCACTAGGGAGGTGGAAACAGGAGTGATAAGGCTAGGTGGAGAGAGGAATATAAAGCAGGAACTAATGGCAGTTTGAGGCAGTCTGAGGAGCAGTGCAGTCTGGAGATGCAGTCAGAGGACAAGGTCACCCCTTCAGTCTGAGCATTAGTAGACGTGAGAATTCTCTAGTGACTGGCTGCTTTGCTTCTCTGATCTCCAGGCAAGCTTTATTTGATCATAAACAATATATCACCACAATTAGATAGTGGATAAATGTCATTTTATGCTTTAGGAGTAATTTCATATTAGTAAATACAATTATATAATGTAAATTTTAGCTGTCCAATGTTTATTTCATTCCAAATCTGTTCTTCTTTTCAAAAACAAACTGTAAAATAAATTTGGATGAGCAATGACTGGATACTATTGTAAAATTTTATGCAAATCTAAGTCCAGTATGACACTTAGTGGAGAAATAATGAAAACATTTCCATTAAAGTCAAAGAAGTTACAATCATCTAATACTGTTCTGAGTATTCAAGACAATGCAATCAATCAAGAAAATTAAATAAGCTATACACACTCATGGGCAGCTGCAAAATATCAGTATTTCCATTCAATAAAATTTGTGTAACTTTTTTAAATTTATAATTTCCTGAAAACCTCCAGAGAAAAAATGGAAAAGTTTTGGAACTGTTAAGAAAATCATTAGCCAGAGATGATGGTGTTGCCTTTAATCCCAGTACTCCAAAGGGACGTCTGTGAGTTCCAGTCCAGCCTGGTCTACAGAGGGAGTTCCTGGGCAGCCAAGGATAGAGATACCCTCTCTCTAAAAAAAGGAAAGAAGAAAGAAATGAAGAAGGATGGCAGGGAGGGAAAGAGGAAGGAAGGAAGGAGAAAAAGATCATTAAGGCAAACAATTTAAAATTGAGTACACAAAAACACAATTACTCACTTCACATATGGGTTAAAACCAGATAGAGAACTACAACATTCACAATAGCAACAAGTAACAAAAATGACAAAAACTGAAAGGAAATTTGTATCACTAGAGATTATTTTAAAAAAAAAAGCATACACAGAAATAAAAATCAATTGGCTAAATGAAAGGCGGCCTTTGTTTCTGGTCAGGAAGATGTAGTGCTGTAAACTCTAAACAAAATCACCACAGGATTAACATTTTTAAGTCGCATGAATGTATGTGTAAATATGTGTACACGTGTATATGTGTGATGTGTGTGTGGTTTATGTGCCCATGGGCATATAGATGCACATGCCCATAGATTGCATGAAGACTAAGGGAGAGAGAGCATCAGATGCCCTGCTCCATCACTGCCCAGCTTATGTCTTTGAGACAAGGTCTTTCCCTGAACTGGGGGGCTAGGCTGTTAGCCAACAAATCCAGCAATACTCCTGTCTCTACCACTCCAGCACTGGGATGACAGACACCCGTATGACTCCTCTTGACTTTTTACTTGAATTCTGGGGATCCAAGAGCTCTTATCCACTATGCCATCTCCTCTGTTTCAGCACTTAATGATTTCTTTAAAATTCATCTGTAAAGAACATAACAAAAATCATTCAAGGGGAAGGAGGGAGGAGCAGGCACTTTCATGTTTAGAGGGTAACTCCTTATATTTCGAAGTAATAGGAACAATAGCATCAACTGTGTTAGCATGGAGAATAAAACAGAAACAGTTTTCCAAGGAATCTCAGGCACAGAGGCATATATGAGGAGGATTCAGTAGATGGTAAATGTATCATTTCCAGTAACTGGGGAAAAGTGGTTATTCTCTAAATGATGTGGGGAAACTGGCCTCATTATAGGAGTTAAGTTCCATAAACTATAAGTACATTAAAATTAATGATAAGTGTAAAAAATGAATATGGGATCCAAAGCATTTGAGTAAATGCTTTTAATACAACAAATTGGAACAAGAATTTTTGTCACCAAAGCCAGAAACTATAGAGTAAAATCAATTCACATAGAATTTCTGGGCAACAAAACCAAAATACCACAATGATAATGTTTGAAAGAAAAATATAGCAAGAAAAACAATGCATAAAGAATCACTACTATTACACAAGTGCTTCCACAAACTACTACTTATGAAAAAAAGATGGCCAAAGACAATCACGAGTCAATTCATAAAAGTTCAAGTGAACAAATGTACAAAGCAGTTCAGTTTCATCACTTGCTGAGATGCACACACAAACAGGGAAAAGGAAATCTTTAAAACCACAAAACTCCACACCTCCAGAGAAGCAAGGAAACACGTAGGACCATAAGAGAGACATACATGGCCCCCTAGTGAAGTGGAAAAGACAAGAGCCCCTGAACAAATTGGGAGCATGGGGGGAGGAGGGAAGGAGGTAGGAGAAAGAGGAGGGGGAGGAGAACATGAGGGACCAGAAGGATTGAGTGGGGAGAGGAATAGAGGAGAACAAGAAAAGAGACACATCAATAGAGGGAGCCACTATAGGTTTAAAGGGAAATCTGGCACTTGGGAATTGTACAGAGATCCACAAGGATGACCTAAGCAATAATGGAGAGGCTACCATAAATGCCCTTCCCCTATAATGAGATTGATGACTACCTTAAACACCATCCTAGAGCCTTCATCCAGTAGCTGATGGAAGCAGAAGCAGAGATCCACAGCTAGGCACTGAGCCCAACTCCTGGAATCCAGTTTCAGAGAGGAAGGAGTGACCAACAAAGAAGTCAAGAGCATGCTGGGGAAACCTGCAGAAACAGCTGACCTGAGCAAGTGGGAACTCATAGACCCCAGTCTGACAGCTGTGGAGCCAACATAGGACCAAAGCAGGTCCCCTAAACAGCCTTCATCCAGTAGTTGATGGAAGCAGAAGCAGGAACCCACAGCTAAGCACTGAGCCATACTCCTAGAATCTAGTTGTAGAGAGGGAGGAGGGATGAGCAAAGCAGTCGAGACCTTGCTGAAGAAACCTACAGAACCACTTGACCTGACCTAGTGAGAGCACATGGACCCCAGTCATAAAGCTGAGGAATCAGCATTGGTCTGAACCAAACCCTCTGAATGTGAATGCCAGTTAGGAGGCCTGGGCAGGCTATGGGACCTCTAACAGTAGAACCAGTGTTTATCCCTAATGCACAAATGGACTTTGGGAGCCCATTCCCTATGGAGGGATACTATTTCAGCCCAGATAGACGGAGGAGGGCCTAGCCCCGCCCCCCAATGATGTGATAGATCTTGATAACCCCCCATGGAAGGCCTCACCGTCCTTGAGGAGCAGGTAGGGGGTGGGTTGGGAGAGTTGGGGAGGTATGGGAGGATGGGAAGGAGAGGGAATGGGGGATTGATATGTAAAACGATTGTTTCTAATTTTTTTTAAAAAAGGAAAAAATCCACAAAACTCATCACATAAATGACAAAGCCTGAACATGGCCAAAGGGAAAGAATTGCTCTTGTCCATAAGCTACTGAACAGGATGAAGAAACAAGGGCTTTCCAGGGAGGTGTTTTATCAATCCATGCCAAATTATAAATGTGATTTTCTTTAGAATCAGTTATAAATAAACTCCGTTCAATCCAACAATCTCATGTATATAGAAATTCTCTACAAAAATGCAATTACACAGTAGGGAAGAAATATATGTAAATATAACCCACTGTTTTACTCATAAAATTGAAAAGACAAAACAAAATGTCAATCACTAAGTGGTTGGTTAAATAAGTAAGGTAGTGTGGTACATAGAGCGCCGTGTGTGTGTGTGTGTGTGTGTGTGTGTGTGTGTGTGTGTGTGTTATGTATGTATGAGCACTGAGCCAGGGTAGGACAATCTCAGCTAAATCATTATGTGTGCTATAAATGTATATGCCTATGTGTACTAAAATATCTAGGAGTTTATTTCTGGCTGGTGAAATTTCAGTAATTTTGTTGTCTTTCTAGTCATTTCGTTTTGTTTTGCTTTGTTTTTGTACCATTGTGGCTCTTAGTTAACTCTTGTCATTTTAACTACAAGCTATTAAACTTTTTCAGAATAGAGTTTTGCCAGCATGCTCTCTAACTCGTTTGTTCTTTTTGTCTCTCCCACTGCACCTGTACTGCAACATTTCATCAATCCTAAGTGGGATGTGTTTGTTTTGTTCATATCTTTATAAGCACAGTTCTTAAAATTGGCGGCACTTCCCATAGCTGCTGCCCAGGAGGCCACTGGGTACTTGGAGACATGCTTATGGTTATCCATGCTGTGTCACTTCAATGAATTATACGTGTCTGGGAGACATTTTTAGAATTGCACTGGCATTTAAAATTGCTTTGGTTACTCTTGCTACATAACGAGTCATCTCAAACCGTCATGGCTTAAAATGACAGCAACCATTTCTTCTCTGTTTCTATTAGCCACGATGGAATTCCAAAAGGAAGTCTTCTAAGAACCCATTTCCTTGTCCCACAGTGGCTGACACCAGAGCAAACAGGAAGTTTGGGGGGAACAGGAGAGGCTGGAAACCAGTTTCATCTTCTATGTACTCTCGGTGCTTTTCCACGTGACTCTCTAGGAGTCCAGCCAGCCTGGTTTCTTCAGAGCTTGGATGTCACAGGGGGCTTCAGAATGTTACCATGGAGGCTCTGGGCTCTGACACACTTTTCAGCAAGCTGGCTGCCAGCTTCTCAGATCTGTCTTCAGAAGCCATGCAACACTTTGCTGCTGCCTTCTTTTGCTTACAGGCAAACCTGCAGCACCCTGAGGCTTGGGGTGAGAAATCAGGTTTCCTGTCTTAATGGAGAGTAAAGTTTATCTAGAAGCTGCATTCTAGTCATTTTTGCTAGCAGGAGTGTAGAAGAATCTGCCACAAACTGTTTGATAAAAGATTACACCATTGTTTAGCACTGAAATGTAAAGTCATTTTTAATCTAGGAAGGTACTATCTGATAAGAAAAATAATTGAATTTTTATCTGTTTAACAATTCTCTTTCAATACATTCAAAATAAAAATTCTAAATGATAAAAGAGCATTGCCTCTGGTTTCATCAGCACAATGTTGTTCCTTCTTAGTGATTATGCAGGAGGTATCTTCATTTGCCATTCCATGCCTACTTCTCCTTGAGAGCCTGACCCCACTATGTGGGCAATCTCCCGTGCCCTCTGAGTTGGGCTAGTGGGCAGACCAGGCAGAAGATGGAAGGAAGAAGAGGAGTTCAGAACATTAACTCCCCTTCTTCCTATGTGTGAGACTGCCTGGCTCAGGCAACAGACAACTCTCCTCCTCCCATGTGTCTATAACATGTCCCTCCCTGAGTCATTCTAAGGTCAGACATTGACGGCTGCTCAGGTGCCCAGGCCCAGGTCCCTGCACATTCCTCTGTGGGTCTGTTCTACATTTATAAACAAACCACTGATGTATAAGAGGCCCCTTGACCGTGGGGAGCAGGGAGCCACTGTAATATTTTTATTTATACTCCACTTGTGCTATAAACACAGCTTCAGTGATGTTGGCTCAGCACCACACTTGGTTTGAAGTTATCTGGGCCAGATCTACACTCATTATGCAGCAAAACTAGACAGAGAGGGAAACCAGTAACCGCACATCAATGAGGACCTGCAAAGGAAGAAGACATGGATGCATAAAGAGTCAGCTGAGGTGGTAACTGGAGTGAGACACGAATAGAAATGTTTTCACTGTGGTATCTCAGAAACCTGGAAAGGGTAGAATAAAAAGAATCAGGACTTCTGCCTTTCATGGCTCAGTGTCAAAAATTAAAGGAGGACTCCTGGACACTGGGAAACCTGGGTTTCATACCACTTTAAACTTACAGAGGGGAATTATCTCCTCAATGCTTTTGTGACAAGCTCAACATTAGCCTCATTTGCATTTTAATTTGGGGGGGAACAGAACATCCTAGTCATCTTACAGTCATTTTTGTCTATTTTATTAATTTTTCATTTATTTTACATACTGGCCACAGTTTCCCCTCCCTCCTCTCTTCCTGTTCCCTCTCCCCACCTCCCATCCATCCCTCCCCACCTCTATCCACTCCTCTTTTTAAAAAGAGTCAGGCCTTCCATGGAAGTTAAAAAGCATGTCACCTTGAGACAGGAACAAGCTCCTCCCTCTTCCTGCTAAGACTCCTAGAATAGTGGAGAGGGTGCCTGAATTGGCCTTCTCCTGTAATCAATTGGTGACTAACCTAATTGTCAACAGACAGCATTCATCCAGTAACTGATGGAAGCAGATGCAGAGGTTCACAGCTAAGCACTGAACCTAGCTCCAGGGTCAAGACAATGCTAGGGAAACCCACAGAGACAGCTCATGGAAGCTCATGGACTCTGGACTGGCAGCTATGAAGCCTGCATGGGACATGGGACTGACTTACCTAGACCCTCTGCATGTCAATGACAGTTGTACAACTTGATATGTTTTGGAGACCACTGGAAATGGGATCGGGACCTGTCCCTGGTCCATGAGCTGGCTTTTTGGAACCTATTCCCCACGTAGGAATGCCTCATCCTGTGGTCTTGCAGTTAATGGTTGTAGCACCTGCAAAACATCTAGTGAGACCAGAAGTTTATAGAACTGAAAACAAAGCATAGACTGTGCAAGCAGCAATGAGTGGAGACAAACTTCTTATGTTCTAACAAATGATTGATTTTTTTTTCTTATTGCAAGTAGCTGGGAAAAAAACATGCTGACTGATTGGTCATGTGAAATAGCTTTGCAGAAATTCATACTGTGATTGGTTGTGTGAAAAAGCTTTACAGAAATTCAGTTGTCTGTTTAAAATCAAAGCATCATTTGAGGAATGATTGGCAAGTTAATTCCAATAAAAATCAATTATATTTGTTCCAGTGATCCTGCTTCTTGCTATATATCCAGGAGAGACATAGACTGAAAATGATCCCTCAACATTCACCCCTCATTCTGAGAGAGTTTTTGTAGCCCTCACTGGGATCCTCCTCCTCTTCTGTTGCAAATCATAAGAAATTCTCCTGAGTGGATTTCGTGACTCGACACTTGTAGTAACTGTTGCTTACCTGGTTTCATATAAATATCACCACTGCTGAAGATGTTCACCTCCCTTTAATAAGAACTTCTCTGCCATGGTGATTTGTAAAGGTTTCAGGCATAGCATCCCAAGCAGGTCTAGAGAACACTACCAAGGGCCGGGGAGATGACATTGTGGTTAAAGGTGCTTTCCATACAAGCATAACAACCTCAGCTGGATCCCTTGGAGGACAGAATCAACTCCTGATAACTGTTCTGTGACCTCTACACATATGCACCGTATCTTATACATAGGTGTACACATACACATATATGGACACACACACAAGAAAACACACATACACCTGTGTTAATAATAATAACCAATAAAAGCTTTAGTAAAAGAAAATAGGAAACCCTACTTCAGCAACAACTTGGGCAAAGATCCCAGGAATTCCAATTTCCCACCTGTGCAATGTGGGAAATGCACTCCGTGTCATAATTAGAAGGTAGAGATGTGGGATGTGTTATACAGCATGGATGATGAAGCAAAATGTTCACTCATAATTATGAACTTTGAAATATTAGAAACAGGAAGCCTGGAAGAGCTTCTCAAATGTTCATTCCAGTACAGGGTCTCTTTGAGGCAGAAATTTCCTAGCAGCTACTCTCAGAAGCCCACCTTGAACTAACTTAAACAAACAGATGTGAAATTTACTGGAAGACATCTGAAGGAAGCAGACTGAAAGCTCCACAGTCATCGAAGAGATTGGAATTCTTTCAACTTTTGAATCCACTCTCCACAAGCACCAACAACTGCTACCAAAATCACCATAGAAGCTTCTCAGTCCACGGTATTTATTATTCAGACATGTTAAAGAGAAACTAATTAACATCAAACTAGCACTATCAGGTGAACTAATTTTGAAGATAAATAAAATATTTGGGGAAGGCACTAATGCATTGCTCATTGGGATATAATTGATCTATATTAGGTGAGATTTTCTAAATCTAAATATGCATGTTAGTTTATGGTCCAGCAATCCTGCTCCCATAAGAACTGATGGTATTGAGACAAAAACAGACACATTGATCAATGGAACTGAACTGAAGACCCAAACATAAATCCACACACCAATAGACACCTGCTTTTTATATATAAAGAAGCCAGAAATACACACTAAAAAATGCAGCATCTTTAACAAATGGGTCTTGTCAGATTGGATGGCTGCATATAGAAGAATTCAAATAGATTCATATTTATCACCCTGCACAAAACTCAATGCTCAATGAATCAAAGACCTCAACATAAAAACAGATACACTGAACCTGATAGCACAGAAAGTCTGAAATAGTCTTGAACTCATTGGCACAGAAGACTTTCTGAACCGAACACCTTTAGCACAAGCATTAAGTTAAATAATAATTGGGACCTCATGAAACTGAAAAGCTTCTGCATAGCAAAGAACCCATCATTAGACAAAGCAGCAGCTTACCAACTACACATCCAATAAAAGGCTAATATACAAAATATATAGAAAACTTGAGAAACTAGATATCAAGAAAACAGATAACCTAATTTAAAATGAAGTACAGACCCATACAAAGAATTTTCAAAAGAGGGAACTCAAATGTCTGAAAAAAATGTTCAACATTCTTAGGTCTCAGGGAAATGCAAATCAAAATTACTTTGAAATTTATTTTGCACTAGTCAGAATGGCTAAAATCAATAAAATAGCTCATTCTAATGAGTAAGTAGAGTAATAGGAACATTGATCCATTGCTAGAGGAAGTTAAAAAAAAGTATAGCCACCATGTAAATCACTGTGGTATTTCCTCAGGACGATAGGAATCAATCTACCTCAAGATCCAGCTATACCACTCTTGGGCATATACCCAAATTATGCTTAATCCTATCACAAAGACACTTGATCAACCATGTTCTTTGCTTCTCTGTTCAGAATAGAAATGGGAAACAACCTATATGTACCTCAACAATGACTGGATAAAGGAAATGTGCTACATTTACACAATGGAATATTACTCAGCCATTAAAAGGTGAAGTCATTAAATTTACAGATAAATGGATTAAATAGAAGAAAATCTTCCTGACAGAGGTATCCCAGACACAGAAAAACAAATATGTATGTATTTGCTTATTTATGGATATTAGCTGTTAAGTCAATGATAAGCAAGATACAATATGCAGAACCATAGGGGTTAGGTAGAGAGTAATGAACTAGGAAGTACGGATAGAGCTCCCTTAAAAGAGGAAGTAGAATAGATAGTTTGGGATATATAGAGAGGGTTTCAGGAAGTGGAGGATCAGTTGGAAGGGGAGAGGTAAGAGGAGATGAGAGAGGGAATACAGGGAGGGATAGAGAAAATTAAGGGCCATTTAAGGGTAGTATGGAAAATCAATACAAGTAAAAGTTTCCTAGAATATATACATATTATAAAGGAAGTCTAAATAAAATCACCACATAATGGGGAATATAGAGCCACAACTGGACATCTCTTGTCACCAAATGAAGTTTCCAGCCTGGGTTACATCTAATTGAGTTGTTAGCCAAAGGGATTCCATTAGAACCCTCAAACAACCCATACTGTTTTTAAGACTGTGGGTCAGCCCTCACAAACATATAATAAGGCCACATTAGTGAGGACAATGCCTACACAACTCACTGAACATGGAGAAGTCGAGCCACTACCTTCCTAGAGGCATCACCCCATATGCTAGAGTCTTTTGTTCAAGAAGGTACCCTGCTATCAAAGGAGAAACATAAACAGCAACCCAGCTGCAAACCCTTTTATTCACAACAATGTACTGCCTGCAAGATATGTTAGTGTAACCATGGCACAAACCTGTGGGACTAACCAACTGTAGCCAGACTTTCTTTGGACAGTCAACTCCCAAATATTGACACAGAGACTTCTTTATGAAAGTTTGGCCTTAGTTTAGGCTTGTTCCCAACTAGCTCTTAAAGCTTAAAATAACCCATTTATATTAACCTATACTCTGCCACGTGGCTCATTACCTCTCCTAAGTACTGTATGTACAAATTCCTCCACTTCTCTCTGGAGAATCCCACTCTCTTCTTCCCAGAGTTCCTATCTCTGCCTGGTAGTCCCACCTATCCTCTACTTCCTATCTATTGCCATTCATCTTTTCATTAAACCAGAAGGTGCCTTTCACACAGTTTGAACAAATATCGCCCAACAACCAACAATTATCTGATTTGACTTAAGGCCTCCTCTATGAGATGGAACATGACAGGGTAAGTCCTTCTGTGTATATGTTTCTCTTATTGGTTAATGAATAAAACACTGATTGGCTGATTGGCCAGGCAGAAGTGACATAGCTGGGCAGAATCAGAATATAAGCAGGGACAAACAGGAAATCGCTCTCCTCTCTTCTCTGTGGAGATGCTGGACAGATGTGATGCAGACCCCAAAGGAGTAAGAGAGCTGAACCTTTTTTCTGGTAAGATAAGTCTACATGCAAATACTTAGATATTAGAAATGGGTTAATTTAGATGGAGCTAGCCAATAAGAGGCCATAGTCGCTGGCCAACAATTTCAAACAATATAGCATTTGTGTGTTCATTTGTGACAGACATTGCAATGGGCCCAGGCTGGTGGGAAGAATGTATGTTACAAAATAGCATCCTCAATGTGAGACATGAATTTCAACCTGACAAAAGGTTAAAAAGGGATTTTAGAAACAAAAGAACAAAGTCAAGCATAGCTTCTTGGTAGCAGCATTTTTCTCAAGTGAGCTCTGTTTTGCTAGAGACAAGCAGAGACTCACACGGCTCCTTTAGAGGAGTCTTCCTGACTCAGCATAAGCAGAAAAATGCAATGCTCTTTTAAGAGGGCCTGTTAACAATTGAATGTTGTGTCTGAGCAGCTGTCAGTGACAGTGACCACATCTTCAAGCCAACAGCCTGCTATTTGATGACAGCATAGACCAAGGCAGTGAGCACAACGTACCCCCCCTCTGCCATCTTGGAAAGACAGTTGCTAAAACATCCACTGCTCACATTCCCAAATATTGTTTATAAATGTTTGTTTTCATTTAAATGGAGTTGGCTATAAGTGGTTAATGATCAAAGCCAATCTCTAAAGGAAAAAAGGGGACTATGATATAGAAATGAATACCTTGCATTGGAATGGATTTTCATTTATTGATACAAATTTAAGGTCATTCTGTTATATGTATATTTCTCCTCTTGTTTAGGTATTATTGTGTTTATACAGATCTTTTAAAATGTAATGGTTAACTAAATACAGATTATATATAGTCAGCTACAATAGTCAAAACTTATACTTAGGTTAGTTAGGTTTTCTAGATAAACAGAGATATACTTGAGATGGATGTTCTTCAAACCTTTCAAAAACCTTCAGAATATGCCATTTAAAATGGTTTTGGATTTTGTTGACAGTGAGACACAACTGCTCCTGGCAATACCAATTATGTTGGAGAGGAAGATGGGCATCAAAGAAACTCGTTATGGAGTTTGCTTTCAATATGGCAAGACTAGCCATTTGAGCAAGAAACCGCTCTTGCCTAGACTGACTGTTGCTGTATAAACTGGACATGCAGGACCCACAGGAAAGTGACTGCTGAACTTGCAAAACAATATGGACAGTCAAGAAGGGTTCCTGCTTCATGGAAGAGTCTACCAGACATTCTACAGCACACAGAAAAATGACTGACAAACTGCCAATGCAGGCAGACAATTTAAAATTTCCTGCTTCACTGGGAAGTCTGTCAGACACATTGTGGCCTATGGGCCAAAGATGGATGCCCAGACATTTCAGAAGAATTTCGGGTAACTGTCCAGGTAGCAAGATGTCTCTGTCAATTCTAGAGTTTGTATACTATTGTCCTGTGGTCTTTGATGGAGTTGATGATGTATAGTTATGGTTATAGTTTCCCTTAGTGAGGATAAAAGATAAGTTACATATAAGACTTCAGACTCTCAATGATAGGATAGATGATAGAATACTTTCTTTAAATCTTGCTAAATGTTAATGAGCTAAATATTATAACTATAGCTCTCATTTGGTAACTGTTTGATTATATAATTTTACTATGTTAAAGTTAAAACCTTTCTTTTTATTTAGACAGAAAAGAGGAGATGATGGGGGAAGTCCTTCTGTGTATATGTTTCTCTTATTGTCTAATGAATAAAACATTGATTGGCTGATTGGCCAGGTGGGAAGTGATGTAGCTGGGCAGAATCAGAATATAAGCAGGGACAAACAAGAAATCACTCTCCTCTCCTCTCTTCTCTTCTCCTCTCTGCTGAGCAGTCGACATGCAGGATGCCAGAGGAGTACAGGTCCCTGAACCTTTCTCCAGTAAGATAAATACACAAGGGCAGAGAGGGACAGCAGGACCTAGCCAGGCCAGAAGAATCTCATGTTATAGAAACACATACCCAAAACTTCTTGGGGGACCAAGAACCTGAGACTAAATAGACCAGAAACCTACGGTAAAACCAAATAGTACTGTTCTACTAAAGGAACATAGCAATAAAATGATTCTGCTATATTTGTAGATCAGTACCTTGCTTGGCCATCAACAGAGAAGCTTCATCCTGCAGCAGATGAGAACAGACACCCATAGCCAGATATTATGCAGAGATTAAGAGACCTTGGAGCACTCAGCCCTAAATGGGCTGTCTCCATCAAATTCCTCTCCTCAGGACTCAGGGAACCCCTTGGAGGGGAGGTGGAAAGGCTGTAGGAGCCAGATAGGATAGAGGACACCATGACAACAAAGTCCTCTAAATCAACAGTATTGACACACATACTGATTTACAGAGACTGAGGCATCATGAACATGTCCTGCATGGATCTGCACGGGGGTTGGGGGGGAGATCCTAGACCTGAAGGGAGAAGTGGACACATGGCCCCAGCCCTAACCCAGAAGCTATCTCCAATTGATAACCACTTGCAAATGAAAAATACTGGAGAAACAATATACTCCTGAGGGTCGCTTGCATACCCAGCAGTCAACAGCCAGCAGAATACAAACCCAACAGCATTTTTTGGAGATTTGTGTTCTTGTAATCTTATGTCAGGGTTTTTTTTTTTACTTTATCAAATTTTATTTATATCTTTTCCTTATAACCTAGATTAAAAGTCCATTGAATTTTCGTTGTTTTACTAATTTTAGCATACAAAATAATGTATTCATTCCCGTACACATTCATCATTGCACTTCGAATGTTCCCTCTACTGACCTCCCCACAACTCCATCCACCCTCTTTCTGGTCTCTTTACTCCAAATAGTATCTCTGCTGCTTCCATATAATGTATTGTTCATTCCCCTCTCTTACTCCCCTTCTTACTTGCTCCTGTAAATTTCTTATTCCCATATCATAACACCTGTTATATCCATGGCCTACACAGACCTATGAATTATTTCTAAGACTGATTTGTTTGACTTAATAATAACCAACTTTTTCTTACAAATGTCACAATTTTATCCTTTGTGGATGAATAAAATTCCATTGTGTGCACCACACTTTACTTATCCATTCATATATTGCTGGGTATCTTAGCCTGTTTCTATACCATGGCTATTGAGGGTAACGCAGCAGTAAACATGGATGAACAACTGTCTCAATGGAATGACAATCCACAGCCCTTGAGGTATATGCTATTTTTGTTAATATGGTTCTATAATATAATTTAAAATCAGGAATTGCAATGGCTCCAAAATTATTCTTTCTTCTTTGAGGATATTTGATGGTTTGTGTATTTTAAAATATTTTTCTACTTATGTGAAAAATGTCTTTGGAATTTTGATGAGCATTGCATTTACTTTTTAAGATTTGGGGGCAATATAGTCATTTTACTGTATTAATTATTTTACCCTGTGAGCGTGAAATGTCATTCTGTCATCTAGTGCCTGCTTCAATTTCTTTCTTTGGTATCATCTATTTTATTAATAAATTTTAAATTTTATTATTTATAAAGTTCTTTCACAATTTTATACATTTACTCTATATATTCTCTCTCCTGACCACTTTTTCCTATTTCCCTCCCACCCCTACCAGCCCATCCTCCTCTCTACAAATTTCTTTCTCCTATTACTGGTTTTGGTGTTTAGTGTCCCTTAGAATTTAGCTAGGGATGTCTGTGTGATTCTAAGTTTGTGACTAACTATAGAGCGTGGTGGGTTCACCAGTGGAATATTCTTTACAGTAGAGGTCTTTCACCTTGATAACTCCTAAATGAAGTATGTATTCACTTTTTATGAAGCTATTATGAATGAATTTGTTTTCTTTTTCCACTAGAGAAATTCATTATTAGCAGTCAAGAAAATACAGTTTTTTTGTGCAGACTTTTTAATGCTGTGACTTCTCTGAAAGTTTTATCATATATAAATATTTTTCTGGTGAAGGTTTTTAAGTACAGAATAACTTCATCTGAAAATAGGAATATTTAACTTCTTTTCATATTTGACTCTTTTTTTCTGATGTTGTTGCACTAAGTAAGACTAAATGGAATCAGAAGAATGAGATTTGACACCCTTTTCTCTTTCCTGATTTTAGAGGACATGCCTTCAAGTTCATGTCATTGGGTGTATAATTGACCATAGGTTTATCCTTCACAGACTTTACTATGTGGAGATATGTTCCCTCTATTCCTAGTTTCCTAAAGGAATTTATAATGAATGGGTATTATTGAAATACATTACTGACTGGTTAGAAGTTGCAGTCAGCCATAGCCTAGTAACTTTCTTTCTAAGCTTGGCTATATGAAAACTCCCTCCCTCCACAGCAAGGCCTTTTGCTCTCTACCTGCCCTTATCTGGAGAATGTCCCTGGGCCTGAAGGACTGACCTGATATGAAAGCTACCTCTAAAGCAGATGCCTGATTCATCTTTAGCTTGACTCTTGACACAGACCTCTGTTAAGAAGACCTGTGCTAGGCGCTCTGCTATGGGACCCTACTGACACATACTAACCCTTGTGATAGCAGTGTGCCATATAATGCAAATTTGGGTTTGTCCCCAGACTCCTCAATCCTATATATTCCTTATACTTTGGAAGAAAATTGAGCTCATTCACCAAATTCTGTTTCCCCGGAGGCCCCCCTCTGTCCATGCTCATGGCTGCATACAAAGCTTTCTGTCGCCCCTTCTGCTCCTTTCTCCTCTCAACCGATGGCCCATAGGATGAAAGGGAAAAAAGACCCCCACAGGGCATTTCTTTGTCAAAGGTTTTCTCTGCATCATGATGATCGTATGATGTATTCATTGTACTTAGATGCTGTCTTTCATGTTCTGATTTGCATAGGGTGAAGTAAACTTTCATCACCAGAATGAAGCCAACTTGGTTATAATGTGTAATTTTCAATTTATTATGTGTGAATCTTGAATTTCATTTCATTTAGACACATTTGTTTCTTTTCCTTTAATTTGGAATTTAATTTCCTCTTTACACTGCTATAATCTGAAAATTAAAAAGTTATTTGGTGAAGATGTTTGTTTCAACCTAACATATGGTCTAATTAGGTGTCAAGGGCTTCCAAGTAGATATGTATCTCATGTCTGTTGGTTAGAATATTCTGAAGGTAGAAACATGCCTCAAATTCAAAGAGAGACAGTACCTCAGAATTAAGGGCTGGGAAAAGATTTTCCAATCAAATGGACCCAAGAAACAAGCAGGGGTAGCAATCCTAATGTCTAACAAATTTGATTTTAAATGAAAATCAATCAAAAGACATGAAGGAGGTCATTTCATATTCATCAAAGGAGAAATACATCATGATGAAGTCTCAATTCTGTATATCTATGCCCCCAATACAAAGGCATCCACATTCATAAAATAAGCATTATTTAAACTCAAATCACATATAAAACCACACACACTTATAGTGGGAGACTTTAACACACCACTATCACCACGAGACAAGACTACCAGACAGAAACTTAACAAAGAAACAAAAGAACTAACAGAAGTATGACCCAACTGGCTTTAACAGACATCTATAGAGCTAGAGCATTCCATCCAAACACAAAAGAATATACCTTCTTCTCGGTGCCACATGGAACCTTCTCTAAAATTAACCACATACTTGGCAACATAGCAAACCTCAACAGGTACCAAAAAATTGGAATAACTCCCTGTATCTTAGCAGAGCACCATGCTTTAAAGTTAGAATTCAGCAAATTAACAAACCCAGAAATGAAAAGGGGGACATAACAACAGACACTGAGGAAATCCAGAGAATCATCAGGTCATATTTTGAAAACACATACTCCTCAGAATTCAAAAATCTAAAGGAAATGGACAATTTCCTGGATAGATACCTTTACCAAAATTAAATAAAGAACAGATGAGCAATGTAAATAGACCTATAGCCCCAAATGAAATAGAAGCAGTCATCAAAAGTCTTCCAACCAAAAAAAGCCTAGGGCCAGATGGCTTCAGTGCAGAATTTGACCAGAAACTCAAAGAATAGCTAATACCAATTCTCCTCAAAGTGTTCCACGCAATAGAAGCTGAAGGGTCATTGCCGAACTCCTTTTACCAGGCTTCAATAACATTGGTACCCAAGCCACACAACAACACAACTAATAAAAAGAACTACAAACCACTATACCTCATAAACATTGATGCAAAAATACTCAATAAAATACTGGCAAAATGAATCCAAGAACACATCAGAAAAATCATCCACCATGATCAAGTAGGTTTCGTCCCAGGGATGCAAGGATGGTTCAACATATGAAAATCCATCAATATAATCTTCCATAGAAACAGAGAATGAAAAATCACATTAACATCAAACTAGATGCTGAAAAAGCCTTTGACAAAATCCAACACCTCTTCATGATAAAGGTCTTGGAGAGATCAGAGATAACAGCAACATACCTAAACATAATAAAAGCAATATTCAGTCAACCAATAGCCAACATCAAACTAAATGGACAGAAACTCAAGGCAATTCCTCTAAAATCAGTAACAAGACAAGGCTGTCAACTCTCTCCATACCTCTTCAATATTGTCCTTGAAGTTCTAGCTAAAGCATTTAGACAAAAAAAAAAAAAAGGAGATCAAGTGGATACAAATTGGAAAAGAAGTCAAACTTTCATTATTTGCAGATGATATAATAGTTTATATAAGTGACCTGAAAAACTCTACCAGGGAACTCCAACAGCTGATAAACACCTTCAGCAAAGTGGCAAGATACAAGATTAACTAAAAAAAATCAGTAGCCCTACTATATACAGATGATGAATGGACTGAGAAAGAAATCAGAGAAACATCACCCTTTACAATAGCCATAAACAACATAAAATATCTTGGGGTAATGCTAACCAAACAAGTGAAAGACCTGTATAGTAAGAACCTAGAGTCTTTAAAGAAAAATTAAAGAAGATACCAGAAAATGGAAAGATTTTCCATGCTCTTAGATAGGTAGGATCAACATAGTAAAAATGGCAATCTTGTCAAAAGCAATCTACAGATTCAATGCAATCCCCATCAAAATCCCAGTATAACTCTTCACAGACCTTGAAAGAACAATACTCAACTTTATATGGAAAAACAAAAGACCCAGGATAGCCAAAACAACCCTGTACAATAAAGGAACATCCGAAGTCATCACTATCTCTGACTTCAAGCTTTATTACAGAGATATAGTCCTGATAAGAGCTTGGTATTGGAACAAAAATAGACAAGTAGACCAATGGAATTGAATTGAAAACCCTGATATTAACCTACACACCTACAAACATCTTATTTTTTATAAAGAAGCTAAAATTATACAATGGAAAAAAGAAAGCATCTTCAACAAATGGTGCTGGCATTACTGGATGCTGGTGTGTAGAAGACTGCAGCTAGATCCATATCTATCACCATGCACAAAACTTAAGTCAAAATGGATCAAAGACCTCAACATAAATCCAGCCACACTGAACCTCTTAGAAGAGAAAGTACGTGGTACCCTCACAGGAGACCACTTCCTGAACATCACAATAGTAGCACAGACACTGAGATCGACAAATAATAAATGGGACCTCCTGAAACTGAAAAGTCTCTGTAAAGCAAAGGACACAGTCAGTGAAACAAAACGGAAGCCCACAGAATGGGAAAAGATAGTCACCTACCCCACATCTGACAGAGGGCTGATTTCCAAAAAATACAAAGAACTCGAGAAGCTAGTTACCAAAACACCAAATAATACAATTAAAAAGTGGGGTATAGAACTAAATAGAGAATTCTCAATGGAGGAATCTAAAATGACTGAAAGACACATAAGAAAGTGCTCAACATCCTTAGTCATCAGAGAAATGCAAATCAAAACAACTCTGAGATAGCATCTTACTCCTGTCAGAATGGCTAAAATCAAAAACACCAATGACAGTTTATGCTGGAGAGGATGTGGAGAAAGAGGAACACTCCTCCACTGATGGTGGAAGTGTCAACTTCTGCAGTCACTTTGGAAATCAGTATGATGGTTCCTCAAGAAAATGGGAATCAGTCTACCTCAAGATACAGCACTTCCACTGTTAGGCATATACCCAAAAGATGCACATTCATACAACAAGGACATCTGTTCAACCATGTTCATAGCAGCACTATTTGTAATAGCCAGAACCTGGAAGCAACCTAGATGCCCCTCAACTGAAAAAGGGATGGAGAAAATGTGGTACATTTACACAATGGAGTACTACTCAGTGGAAAAAACAATAGAATCTTGAAATTTTCAGGCAAATGGATGCAACTAGAAGAAACCATCCTGAGTGAGGTAACCCAGTCACAAAAAAGACAAACATGGTACGTACTCACTCATATATGGAATTTAGACATAGAGCAAATAATTATCAGCCTAAAATCCACACCTCCAGAGAAGCTAAGAAACAAGGAGGACCCTAAGAGAGACATACATGGTCCCCCAGAGAAGGGAAAAGGGACAAGATCTCCTGAGCTAATTGGGAGCGTGGGGAAGGGGAGAGGAAACTAAAGAAAAGAGAGGGGGAGAACAGGAGAGGAGGACATGAGAGAGCCTGAAGATTTAGTCAGGGGAAGAATTGAGGAGAGCAATAAAAGAGATACCACAATAGAGGGAGCCATTATAGGTTTTTAGAGAATTCTGGCACTAGGGAAATGTCCAGAGATTTACAAGTTTGACCCCAACAATCTAAGCAGTGGTTGAGAAGCTACCTTAAATGCCCTTCTCCAATAATGAGATTGATGACTACTTTATATGCTATCCTAGCACCTTCATCCAGTAGCTGATGGAAGTAGAGGCAGACACCTACAGCTAAACCCTGAGCTGAACTCTGGAATGCCGTTGCAGAGAGGAAGGAGTGATGAGGAAAGGAGTCAAAACCAGACTGGAGAAACCCACAGGGACAGCTGCCCTGAACAAGGGGTTGCTCATGGACCCCAGACTGATAGCTGGGAAATCAGCATAGGTCTGATCCAGAACCTCTGAACAAGGATGTCAGTTTGGATATCTGCTTAATCTATGGGCCCTCTGGTAGTGGATCAGTATTTATACCTATTACATGAATGGACTTTGGGAGCCCACTCCACATAGAGGGATAAGCTCTCGCCTAGACACATGGGGAATTTCTAGCTCCTGCTCCAAATGATATGACAGACTTTGAAGATCTCCCATGGAAGGCCTTGCCTTCCTTGGGGAGCAGAAAAAGGTTGGGAAGGAGGTGGGGGTGCAGGGGAGGAGGGGAGGGAAAGGGAACTGGGATTGACATATTAAAGAAGCTTGTTTCTAATGAAATTTTAAAAAAGAAAACAAAGAATATTCTGAATATTCTATCTACTAAAACCATTTGATCCATGCATGATACAACTGAAAGTATTGCTCATGGTTTATTAGTTTAGGTGAACTATGTAGAGATGAGAATTGGGTACCCAAGTCACCATTATCATATCAAGACATGTTTGACAATTTGTGGTCATTATCAGTTTTATAAAATTGATACCCCTCATGACTCAGTACATATACATATGCAATTTTCACATATTTTTTGTTCGTTTTTCAAGACAGGGTTTCTCTGTTCAACAGTACTGCCATCTGCTTTGTAGACTATGCTGGCTTAGAACTCATATAGTCTTAAAGAATTGTTCTCTTTATTAATACTTAATGGTCTTCTTTATCTCTTCTGACTAATTTTGATTTACCATCTATCTGATCTAGTATCAGAATGGCTATGCTATCTTCTGCCAGCTACTATTTGCTTGATAAACGTTCTCCCTCATTCTATAGAGACAACAAACAACTCACCTAATTTTTTAATGTAGTCAGCTATTTTGCATCATATTAGTGAGGAGATAAGCCTATTAACATTTAAGGTTATAATTTGGAAAAGTTATTCATTCCTGTAATTTTATTGTTTTTATTTTCTGGCTAATTTAAGATTTTGGGGAGGGTTCCCCTATTAGTCTTAGGGGTTTTAAGATTTTCTATGTTCTGTGTAATGGATTCATAATTACCTCTGTGTTTTCCAACAAGTCCTCATAAAATTTATTCTGTATTGTTCTCTCATGCTTGCTATTGCCTTTCTTCTTCCTCTCTGTACAGCATTCATTTACATATCTACACTGATGGCTTTATTGTCATGATGGCTTTATTGTTATGTGATAGCTTGTGTTTGTGCTGAAATGCCTTTGTTTCTCCATTGATTTTATACAGATAACTTTGATGGATACAGCAATCTTGACTGATAGATTTGTACTTTGTCATTCTGTGTTCTCCTGGTGAGAAATCTGATGTTTGCCCTTTGTAGGTCAACTGGAGTTAACTTATAGCTTCTATAACTCCTTTCTTTGCTTTATACATTTGACAGTTTGACCATAAGTTCTCCAATCATGACTATCTGGGTTCCTAAAATATATCTTACATTTGGGTGTCTACTTCTTTATCTGACTTTTGGGAAATTTCTGCTATAATTTCATTGAGTAGACTCTCTATGGCTTCAACTCAGATCTTGGGTCCTTCTTCTTATCTGTGAATTCTGAGGTTTATTTTCCCTTTTGGTTGTATCCCCAGAGTTCTTCTCAATTGTTTTTTTCTTTACGGATATAACTTCTGCCTCATCTTCCATCATTAACAATCTTTCCTATTATGTATTGATGGTGCACTGTGGGTTATTTGTAAATAATCCATCCACTTCATTCCTGTAATTTTATTGTTTTTATTTTTTGTCCTTGTACATAACTTCAACTGATTTGCTGAAGTTTTCCTACACAGTTTTCAGTTTCTCTACTATGTCACTCACCTTTCATCCACTTTGCTAGCTTTTTCATCTGGGTGCTGTGTAGATTTTCTTATTTCGCTCATCTGCTGCTTGAATGAGTCCTCTGTGTGATCACCGATCCTTCCTAGAAGTAAGATTAAGAAATCTCTTCCCAACATCTCAATCATTTTGCTTTCAACTTTTAGGGACTTATAAACTTCTGGAGGCATTGGGATGGCTTTATTTATTATACTTTATGTTCCTTACCTGAGTATTCTGGTTTTCCTTTGTATGGTGCTTTTTGTGGTTTATTTTACACAAGCCTTTCTGATAAATTCACTTAAGCTGACAAACCCCAATACAAGCAGAGTAAAAAAAAAGCTGACAATAGTAACAGACAGTATGCTTGACAACAGGCTGTTTTGTGCCAGTGCCACACATGTGTGAGCTTTGCTGCCCCTGTCAAAATTCAGAGATGGAGATGCTACCACAGGACTGCAAATGAAAAATACAAACACCAGTTAAGTGAAAAGTACCCCTGTCCCCTTTCCTCCTGTCATTCTCCTTTTTCTCTAGTCCTCATCCCCACTCCACTTTTCCCATCAGAAATATAATTGGGGTAGGATGTGTGAAGCAAGCAACACCACCCTTTCTTCAGAAGGACTGATTTTACAGCCTTCAGTTAGGAGTGCACTGGGAGAAGAGAACAGTTGGAGATGGGCAGCTTTTACCTGGAAGACTGTGATGATTGATCTCTGTGGTCAACTTGGTTGGATTTAGAATCACATAGTAACTCACCTTTATGTATATATGTTTATAAGAGTTTCCAGAAAGGCTTCAGTGAAAAAGAAAAGCCCACTCTAAAGGTGGTGTCTTCATCTCATGAGCTGTGGTGCTAGACTCAATACGAAGGAAAAGCCAAGCTGAACACAAGCATCCATATTTCTCCACTTTCAGAGTACACAAAGAGCTCAAACATCTCATGCTCCTATAGCCACACCTTCTCTTCCAGGACGGACTATATCTTCTCAAATTGTCAGCCAAAATGAAAAGTCAGCAGTTAACCATGGCAATAGACCATGTATAGGAAAACTTGATCAAAGAAAATAACTTCAGTTGAGAACTAGATTGAGAATTAGAAGACACGGCAAAAGAAAATGAAAAATAGCCCTGAAAAAAAGCTCTAAAAATAAAGGCCCTACAGTACAAACATATATCACTACTGACCAACAGAAACTTCACAAAGCAATGAGCAGACAATTTTCAGAAGCAAAAATAAAGATGGATAACAAATGCACAAAGCATTTAACCTCCACAGCCACCAGGGAAACACAGCTTCAACTCTTCAGAAGACCAACATCATTAAAGCTGACAGTAGGAAGTATTTGAGAAAATAAGAGAACCCCCTTACACATCATTGTGGGAGTGTGAGATGGCAGAGTCACTTAGAATTGGCAAATTCTACTTAAGTATATTCATCCCCATCCACTTTGGCATGCTATGAAACCATTTGGCTTGTAAATTATCTTGAACACATCCATAAAATAATTTGGGGAACTATGTAGCTACTCACAATATTTTAAGTAAGTTATAAGTGGAAATACTTGAAAATGTGTAATTTTGAATTGTTTTAAGAATCATGTCTCAGTATTCTTAGAGGACTGCTTCCAGGAACATCACGGTGCCTTGTTCAGGAGACAATGATGAGAGAACAGGGCCTGAGCATGTCCACTACTGACTCAACTTTTTTCTCAAATATTTTTAAGCTGCTGTTGTTTGACTCCATGGGCAGAGAACCCACAGAGGGCTGGTTCTTCTGCTAATTTAGAAAATAAAACTGTAATGTATGTCAGTTTTTTAACAATCTACTCAAAACAGTATCAGGAAACTATTGCCATCTATTTTTCCTTCAAAAATCAATTGTATCTCTTTTTCTTTTTTCTGATGATTTTAATATAATCATTTCTCCCTTCCTTTCCCTCCCTCCAAGCACTCCCACATATCTCTCCTTCTTGCTTTCTTTCAAATGAATGGCCTCTTCTTTTGTGGATTGTTGATACATACATACATACATACATACATACATACATACATACACACCCATACATGCATACATAAACACACACATATATATTTCTAAATGGTGCATGTTCAGTCAATATAAAGTTACTTGCATATGTTTTCAGGGCTGAGTATTTACCACTTATGTTAAAAACCCACAAGCATTTTTTCAGTGTTCTATTTTATGTATTTACATTTGAATGTTTTTATTTATTACTCTATTACATTTCTGTTATAAAAATATGCATGTCCTAAAATTTATAAAAGTTTGTTTTCTTGTAACTGAAATTGTTAAGATTAATTTTCTCTATTGAAAATGTTATAATTAATTTTAAGCAGCAAATAAAATTTTACCAATCCTGTTATATTAATTACTCCTAAATTACTATTTATTAAAGCTGAATGCATTAAAAACTGTAATGAGTAATTATTCAATGTATAATTTTATCAGAAATTAATCTTTTAGTAAAAATAATAGTCAGCTGGTGTTTTCATTCAGTTTATAGACTCAGTGATAATTATTGTTTATTTCTGAAATGAAGCAGAGTTCATGTTAAATTAACAGCAGATAGAGGGAAGGTAGCTGTTATGCACACCTTCCCCATACTGTATTACCCATAGGGTATTTTTAAGTAGCAAAATCTCCCATTCACACCTGTTTATATAAACCAAACAAGTACATGGTGATCAAAAACAAATGAACATAAAAAGGGTTGGTGAATAACCACAAACATGCCTAAGTCCAAATAAAAAAATATATATGAATTTATAATATCCAATAGTCTTTTCCCACTGAATGAGAGAAGGCATCTATTCTACAATGTAACGTGTTGGTTCTAAAGTGGCATCTTCCATCATGTTTTCTTACAAACTGTCAATATTCTTGGAAGAGCAAAGACCAAGACATCATCATGAGCTCCTTGCTTAGATGAAATATGATACCAGTGCCCTCTGAAGCCCCTCCACATTTCTTAGGTGTTTTTCCTCTCACAGGACTCAAGGGAGTTGTGTTCTTTGGCAAATGGAAGACAAAATAGGTGAGATCACTAAACAAAATGTCATGCTACTCCATTCTACAAAATATTTGAATTTAAATCATTGATGGATCAACATGCCACTTCTAATTTCATTAGAATTAACAAATTTAATGTGTGTGTGTGTGTGTGTGTGTGTGTGTGTGTGTGTGTGTGTGTGTGTGCGCGCGCGCGCGCGCACATACTGGGAGCAGAGAGTGGGAACTAAATCCAATTTTCACTAAAAATGCAACACATTTGTGTTATTTATGTTTGTTTTTGAAATAAAGTCTTGGTATGTAGCCAGGTTGGCCTCAAATTTGAAATACTCCAACTTCATACTTCCAAGTTCTGGAATTACAATAGTGAACAATTTTGCCTAGTAACAAATACTTTTTAATTATCAGTTTAGAAGATGGTGAGGAAGTGGAGAGGTAGTGTAGAAGTCTCTCTGGACTAAAACACTCCAGCACCAATGAGAGTGGAAGAGAGGAGATGTCACCAGTGAACTGAAGTCTGGATAGCTACTGAAAGGCCTCGGTCTCTTACCCAGTTTGCATCATCAATTCATACTCTAAAACCATAGGATGGAGTGAGAAGACAAGCAAGTGGGACTTCCCAAAAGTTTATGTGGGGGTTAGGTTTTTGCCTTTCAGAGGCATATGATGTGACAGTAGACAGGTATAAGCTTTTGTGGTCAGGTTGCTTAGGGCAACAACCTATTGTTTTAGCAATTTCTCCAGGTCATTCTATTCCAGTTAGCAAGATGAAGTCATGGTTGGCAATGAGTGGTATAAGCAGTGCTTTAAGTAAATCATTAAATAAGCCAATAAATCAATGTCTAATAATTGGTCTTTTCTATCATATTCTACTTCAAAGGTAAATGTGATTCTCGGGAAATCAGTCTTAGAATTTGAAAGCTATTTGCTTTAAATCATCCACATTCAAACTCTTCATGTTTGGGTGTGTATGCACACATGTATAGTAGGTAAGTGTTAATGTGTACATGTTTATGTAACTAATGAAGCAGGGACTAATTACATATACTCTAATTTGAATATCACAGTCCTGAAGCAGACCTTCCCAGCAGGTCTTCACAAAGTGGGTAAATATATTAACTTCTTCAGTCTTCAGGGCAGCCACATAATGGGATGAGTGATATCAGAAAGACTGGCAAATCAAATGAAAATCATTGTCAAGTCCTTTATGGAAGTAACTCTCACTTATATTAATATACACAGAGAGGGACATCCATAAATGCTTACAACAGTATTCTTTATGTTACAAAAAAAATTGGCAGTAAATGAAATATCCATTAAAGAAAAGGCAAAATTGCAGTGTATTCAATTATGCAAATATTATATTGAAATTAAAATGGATGAACTTAACCTCTGTCTTCCAATGTTAAGAGATTTCAGAAACCTAGCTATGAAAAAAAGCATATTTGGGTTGATGAGATAGCTCAGCCTACAATATGTGCTGGGGTATCATTGGTGCAGAAACTTGTGGAAGTGGCCAACCAATGACTGGTCCAACTTGAGGACCACATCTAGAGAAAGCCCACACCTGACACTACCTAGGTGGCCAGGAACCAAAGGTTTGACAGCCCAGAGACCCAGGATAGAACCAAACACAACTGCCAAAAAAATCAATGAAATGATTCCTAATGATATTCTGCTATACTCATAGACCAGAGCCTAGCCTAATCCTCATCAGAGAGCCTTCATCCAGAAACTGATGGGGGCAGAAGCATAGATCCATAGTCAAACATTAAGCAGAGCTCAGGAATTTTGTGGAAGAGGACAAAGAAGGATTGATTGTAGGAGCCAGAAGGGTCAAGGACACTACAAGAACATGACCCACAGAATCAACTAAGTGGGGCTCATAGGGGCTCACAGAGACTATAGCAGCAAACACGAACTTTGCATGGCTCTCAGCTAGGTCTTCTACATATAGGCATTGTTATGTAGCTTAGTGTTCTTGTGAGACTCCTAACAGTGGGAGTGGGGGCGGGGGTGGGGGGGTGGGGAGGTCTCTGCCTTTTGGGATCCTTTTCCTCCTACTAAGTTGCCTAATCAGCCTTGATATAAGGGTATGTGCCTAGTCTTACTATAATTTGTTATGCTGTGTTTGATTGATATCTTTGGGAGGACTGTTCTTTTCTGAAGGGAAATGGAGGAAGTGTGGCTCTCAGGGAGAGAAGAGATGGGGAAAAGGCACTGTGAGGAGTGGAGAAAGGAGAAACTGTGGTTGGGATGTAATAAATGCAAGAAGAAATAAATAAAAATAAAAAGGAAACATGATAAGGTCTATTGTAGAAAATATAAGTAATGCAAGCATCCCAATATAAACAAACTAGCAGAGACAGACAGACAGAGGGGGTGGGCACTCTGGTTCCCCTTCCAGAGGACTTGAATTTGATTCCCAGCACCCTCATGGTGACTTACAACCATCTGTAACTCCAGTTCCATGTAATCTGACACCCACTTCAGGCCTCTGCAGGTACCTGGGACACGTATGGTGCCCAGACATATATTCAGGCCAAACATCCACCACACACATCAAAATTACAAAGAAGAAAGGAAAAAGCATGTTGCAGAAGGATGCCCACAGTATAGCAGTGTGCACAAATTATATGCTTGTGCAAATTTTTAGGACACAAATGTTTTACGGCAAAATCCTTTAAGTGCCAAGTATGAAAATGTTCAGGAACACACCTGCTTCCAGGAGAAGAAAGAAGGAAAATGCAATTGAAGAGGAGAGTAAGTGCACAGGGAGCAAACGCCAAGTGAGCGTCAGTGTGTGAGGCTGTTCTCGGACCTTAATGTGTATACCCATGTACTAGTGCATCCGCTCAGCATCCCTGTGAGGACTGTGGGGACCTCTCAGGATTATCTCCCTTTTACAGATGAAGGGATTGAAGCTCAAAGGGAAGAGGCATCTTTCCCAAGCCACTCATCTCTAACAAAGGCTATAGAAAGAGGTCCTCAACTTTCAGCCTTCTCTTTTATTAAAAAAGAAAGAAGTTAATGAGACCAAATGATGCCGCAATAAATGAGTGGGCTTTATTGCAGTGTATCATCTTCCATTTGTTCAAACTGTCAAATTTAAAAGCTCTGCTTCACTTCTTTCAAAAGTTAAAATTTGCCTGAAATTCTGGTTATGGACTCCTTTAAGAAAACCTGTTATTCCCCACTTGTCTTCATCAACAATAGATAATTTATGTATAAGCTTTCCATGATGAAATGGAAATAAAAGCATATCTCTGGTTTTATTAAGCAATTTTTCTTAAAAGCCAGGGCCCCAATAGAACCCATGTATCTTTTTTAAATGGTAACGTCCAAAAATCTGTGCTTTAAATGATTCAAATGGATGAATGGGAGTTAGGCCAAATTTTGCTTAAACTGATTCAGTTGAGTAAATCTATTATTTTTGCCAATATTTAAAAGCTTGCTGCAACTTAATTTTTAGGAGCCAAGAGAGTGAACAGTGTGAAGAGGAATCTCTGATTAACACCTAGAAATAGTCTCAGGCATTAATTTTACCTCCAATTCCAAAATACAATCAAACATTTTAAACAAAACCATTCATGAGGAAGTTGATGGAACAGTGAGATGGTTTGGGGCTTTTTTTTCACTAGAACTGCTGTCTTGGGCCAGCAGCACAGCGCGAGCTGCCCCACAGACTCACCAAACTCCACAAGGACCAGGAGCCAAAGGCAGCTGGCCAAATCCCCCTGACAAGTCTCCGCTATTACCTAATTATACTCATTCATTTTTGTTCTAATAAGCTGGGGAGTTCCCTCAGTTCTCTGCACTAATAATACCAGAAAAGGGACCTGGCTCAAATCACATAGATAGTTTGGATCAGAATACATTCTGAGGTGGTAGAATCTGTGGGTAAACAACTGTAAGGTTTACAGATCCCTAGTAAGCAGCCTGCTGTCACTATCTAAAACTTCCATCAAAGGTTTTCAGGTTCCAGTAACGATTTGGGAAATTGCTTTAGCATACTATAACTGTGTGACTTGTAGGAAGAGGAGATTGCCTGAAGGTAAGAAAAAGGGGCACAGGACAGTTCAGTTTTGATGAGGAGAATAGAGAAAGTTTGTAGTGATACATTATTTATGATTTATTAAAGCAGCCTTAAGCTATAGAGATCAGGCAGTGGTGATACACACCTTTAATCCCAGCAGCCTGAAGTTAATCCTAGGACTCAGGATTAAGAGGTAAACAGATTTCTGTGAGTCCAAGGGCACCCAAATCTACACAGATTGAATCAGTCTAAAAGAGAAATACAGCTCACACCTTTAATGCCCACCCCCCCCCCGCACTAGAAGGGTATAAAAGACTGGAGCAAGTATTCAGTAGGCAGCATTCATTCTCCAGCCACACTGTGGACAGGCTGCAGTTTGAGACTTGGTGAAGAGCTAGTACATGGATCAGCCCTTTCAGCCTGAACTAGAGGTAAGAGCTAGTGTCTAGTTGCTTTGCTTCCCTAATCTTCAACTTGAACCCCAATATCTGTCTCTTGGTCTTTTATTTATTCATATTACAAAAGTTACACATTATAACAACTGTATCTAAGGTTCTTCAAGGGAACAAAGCCAACAGGGAGGCATATCTATGAGAAGGATGGGAAGGGGGAGGGGAGTTAGTTGAGAGATTTATTATGAAATATTTACCCATGTGATATAGATTGGGAAGTCCAGTGATCTGTCTGCGACATGCAGAGCCAGACAAGTTAGTGACATAGCTCAATGGGAGTCTAAAGGCCTGAAGCAGAGGCAAAGAATGCCCTAGTTTACTATGTCAGGAAGACAGCAAATCCCTTTTTCTTTCCTTCTTTGATTAGTTAGTCCTTCAGTGACCTGGCTGAAGCCCACTTATGATGGGGGATGCCCTTCTGTATATACATTTCTCCTATTGGTTGATAAATAAAACACTGATTGTCCAATAGCCAGGCAGAAAGCATAGGTGAGGCCATGAGACCAGGGGAAGGCTGGAGAGAGGAGAGAGACACTATGTAGCGGAGGAAGGAGTAATAAGTCCCGACCCTTCTCCAGTAAGATAAGATCACATGGAAATACTTAGATTAATAGAAATGGGTTAATGATTAAGAGAGAGCTAGCCAATATGAAACCTAAGCCATGAGCCAACAGTTTCTAATTAATAAAAGTCTTTGTGTGTTTATTTAGGGCTAAACATCTGCAGGACCAGGCTAGAAAGAAATTCCAGCTATACACTTATATAGTATACCATTCACATACTAGCCTTGAAAAACCTACACAAATACACTCCAAAATAATGTTTAGTCAAACATTTGGGTACTCTCTGTCCAGATTGTCTAGACTGACATGTAAAATTAAGCATCACAAAGGCTGTGATAAAAATTTAACCAAGAGATAATATTGGGGCACCAGGTGCCTGGAAATCGAGACATGGAAGACTGGCATGAAGAAGCAACAATCATAGTCTTCGTTCCTTTACAGTGATTTAAGACTGAACTAGGGAGTGCAACAGCACTTCACACGGGAGAGGTATTTGGAGGCTCAAGAGTAAATTATGTCAGAGTTCACCTGCAAATTTTCACACTGTACATCTAGTTGGATTAAAAGAAATGTAGATCCGTGGCTCTGCTTCTTCTTCGGGATCACTGGCTGAACTGGTCCACGAGGATGGAGGGAGCAGAAGTGGGGAACAGGGTTCAGTGGCTATGGATACAATGGAGACGGCCCTCTGGAAGGTAGCTTCAGTGAGTCAAGTCAGCTTTATTCCAGAGTATAAGGAATATGTAGGATTGGGGAACCTGGGAACAAACCCTAATTTGCATTAAGTGGCACAATCCTACCGTAAGGCTCCTAGCACAAGCCTTAGTTATCATATGCATAGTCAGGGAGGCTTCTAACAGGAATCTCTGCCAAGGGTCAAGCTAAAGATAAGTCAGACGATCTGGCCTAGCGACAGCTTTCAAATAAGGTCAGTCCTCCAGGCCCAGGGAATTTCTCCAGATAAGGGCAGGTAGAGAGCAGGAAGTTTCACTAGGGAGGGTGGGAGTCTCCATGTCTTCAAGTTTTTGGAAAAAGCTTCCAGGCCATGATAAACTGCAACCTCTAACCAGCCAGCAAGGCCTTCCAATAGAGACTAGTAAAACCAAGATAAATTTTCAGGAATAGCTGCCATGAATGTAGATTTTACCATTAGGTAAAATGTCTAATAGGCTAGAGATCCAGATGGAATAAAAGGGAATAAGGACTGCTGATAACTACGCAGACATTTGGCTGTCTTTCCGTCTCTGTCTCTATCTCTGTCTCTGCCTCTCTTGTTCTGTCTGTCTATCTCTGTCTCTGTCTCTGTCTCTGTCTCTCTCACTCTGGCTTGCACTCTTTCTCCTGACAGCCATAAGGCAGGCATTTGTTCCTTCTTACATTCTTTTTACCGTGCCCAGCATTATGTTGGGCCTTAAATAGTGGCACAAATAGACCACAAATAGACAATGGTCTGTATAACCATGAGGCAAATACAGTTTTCCTCCTATTGAGTTGTTTCTCTCAGATATTTATCACAGCAATGGAAATCCAGCAGTCAGTAACCAACATGCATTCTGTGGTAAAGGCGAGAAGATACAATGAAAAGAATCTGCCAGCTGAGAGATCAGTGTTTCTAAATACAAGCTAATGTCCTTGTACTCCCTTAGTCTCAGTTCCCTCATCCCTCATACACAGACAACAATAACTTCTGATAACTCTTTGGAGGGTTACTAGAATAATTGATCAGTAATAGACTCTTAACCCAAAGTTGCTATTAATCATTGTCAGAGAATATGCATAAAACTGAAAGTCTACATCTTACACAATGTCATCATCCCACACTCTATGGATAATGTTCATCATGTATTTCACAAGTAACTAATCATTTCAAGGACAGGCATTGGTCAGTTGCTTTGCTATGGAAACAGAAATGTGATGCATTGATCTTTTAATTGACTCCATTACTGATACAAATATTAAGTATTTGATGCAAGCAATCTCAATGATGTGGGACTTGCCATTTCTTCCTGTTGTGAATTTATTTAAGAAAAATTTTGACCTAACATTCAAATATAGCCCATCACGTTAACTAAAGCTTCCCTTCCCTATGTGGTTCCCTTCTCTAATGTTAAATCACTTGCTCTTCACCTTTCTGACCCAAAACACAGCACATCCCACATTTGCTGGTCACATAAAATTTACCAGTCTGGAGAAATGGCTCAGTGGTTAAGAGCACTGGCTCTTCCAGAGGACTGGGGTTCAATTCCCAGCACCCACATAACAGCTCACAACTGTCTGTAACTCCAAGATCTGACACTCTCATAAGACATACATGCAGGCAAAACATCAATTAAAATAAAAATAAACTATTTAAAAAAAACTTATCAGTCCACACTAGAGATACCTTTCTAATAATATGACCTTGTAACTTCAAAATCTCCTGATGATACTCAAAATGTACTCTTTCTTTGCTTTGGGAGTTATTTAGCTAATGCATTCATTCTTAAAATTAAATACTTTTCAGTGATTTCCAGACAGCATTGTGGATTCATCTTAACTGTGGGTGAGCAAAAATAAAAGTAAAATTGAAAGAATAATAATAATAACAACAACAACACAGGGAGATTACAGTTGTTGACAAGCTAACACAATAATGTTTCCAACATGGTTGAAGTAAGCAGTTTCTCTATCCATACTGCTGAGTTGAACCTTGCCTGCTAGGATGGTCTCATCCCAGAATGATTTGCAAACTTAGTGTTCTATACAACCTATGACTACACTACAGTAATCACTACACAGGGGAACCTACTGGGCCATCACAATCCAGTCACTGCTCACTTTCAGTGAAAACAATGGTCAATTTTTGTGATTCTTTTCTTTCCCTATATAAAATGTTTGTTCTGATAAAATCTGCTATAAAGTGTTTTTGTCTGTTGAAAGTAATTTTAAAAACCATATGTTTATATTGTACTTTTAGTTCAGTTTTCTTAGAATTCAGTTTTATTCTTCAACCAAAAAACTACATAACACTTCATCAAAGACAGTTGGCAAAGTGATGGTATATGTGATTCTCCTTTAAACAAATTCAGACAAAACATGGCTCCTGGAAAACAGTCTCTCCCTTACTACAGACTGCAGGTAGAATCAGACCAACCAGCAGAGTCTTCAGCTCTGTGATTCTCTGTGGCTATAATATCTAGTAATTTTCCTACAGGTGTATGACTCACCTTGGTGAATAATCCAAGACTCAGATCTATAGCTGTTTTCCTCTGCTACTGCAAAACCGTGAGGATTCATGGAATAAAGAGTATTTCAATAATAGCCTAATCAAGATATAATTAAGAAGGATAATTTGGCACCAAAAGTATTCCATAATACACATCAAAGATACTTCCTTACCACCTGTTCTTTCCCTCCATAGTGCAGGTGTGATTCCTTTATAACATAACTTTGATCTCCAAACCTACTTCTGACACCTGACACCTATGTCTCTTTCCAGTTCCCACCAGACATACTGCACACTTCATTTATGTTTATGTAGATGATCACATCACGTCTGTTAGCTGCACATTTTAAAAGTTGTAACCCAACTGGAACTTTATCCAAGTTTCCTCATGATATTTGTGAATCGATTCTTTTTAAAGATTTATTTATTTTTATTTTATGTGAAGTTGTAACCCAACTGGAACTTTATCCAAGTTTCCTCATGATATTTGTGAATCGATTCTTTTTAAAGATTTGTTTATTTTTATTTTATGTGTATGTATGAGTGTATGTATGTATGTTTGTATGTATGTATGTTTGTATGTATGTATGTATGTATGTGCACCATATTCATGCAGTGCCCTCAAGGGCCAGAAGAGGGCATTAAATCCCCTAGAACTATAATTAAAGAATGTTGTATAAGCTGTCATGAGGGTACTGGGAATGGAACCTGGGTCTTCCCCTGCAGTGGCATGGATAATGATTCACGGCACTAGGTATTAATATTAAATATAATTTTTTTCAGGGAGAAGTCACTTACAGAAGAAACAGATGGCCACCGCAGGTTTCCGCTCTAAGGATCTGCACAGGCTGCTCTTCTGTGACCCACCCAGAAGCAAGAGAGAGATGCTCTTCTGTGACCTGCCAGAAGCAAGAGAGAGCACTGGGGTCGGGGACCCCAGATCTAGGCCTACACTCCATCATGTCTGCACCTGTGACCACACCCAAATGGGTGTGGTCAGTGCTACAGGTGTGAGTGGGGTGGATATCTCACTATACTCCACAAGGGCAGTAAGCTCTCTCAGACACTGAGCCCCAGAAATTGTTTTTAGGGATGGATGTTCAGGGAAAGTATCATGCTTTTCTAGTACCACAAGAAAGAAAAAAAAGGAAAGAAACAAGCAAACTCTTTTCCCTCTAACATTTAGACAATTCCAATTTAAAGAGCCACCAGTTAAATAAATCCCAGTCTGTGGGAACTAGACACCCTGAGCTGGCTCTCAAAGGCTGAATATTTACACATAATGTTGAACAGGGAGTTTCTCACTCTAAGCTTGGAGCAAGTAACAGCATCATGATATGCATTGCTGGGGTGTTTTCAAAATGCGCTGACCCACTGGAAGTTTCCAAATGGCTGCTATGTATACTGTTAAAGACCATCTGGCTAGCTGTAGATAAACAAGCTTCAACATATGGGCCATAGCACATACACAGCTCTGCTCCACCAGTGCAGAAAATTGAGAGAAGGTCACTCTCGTGATATGAGTAAGTCATGAAAAACAAGTGGCCCTGGGCAGTAGCTCTGCCCTGAGATGTACACAGAAGACTCAGCAGCATTTCCTTCCCTGCTCCTCATTGGGCAGGCCACAGCATTGAAAGTCTCCTCACTTCTTCTTGTAAAAATAATTAAAAGTGCCAAATCAACTCTAGTCCTCCCCCTCTTCCCTTCCCTCTTCCTCCCCCCTTCCTACTTTTCTCCCTTCCTAACAAGAAACATACAGTACATGTCTACCATGTATATGTTCCCACCATGTTGCTCAATAAAAGGGGCATATTGGCTGTCTTAGTGTTCTGTTGCAAGGCAAAGACACCATGACCACAGCAACTCATAACGAAAGGCGTTTCATTGGGGCTGGCTTACAGTTCAGAGGGTTAGTCCATTATCATCACGGTGGCAGGGAGCTTTGCAGCACACAGGCACACACGGTGCTAGAGAAGGAGCTAAGAGGCAGGACCAGAGACCCTGGGCCTGTTTTGAGCATTTGAAACCTCAAGGCCCACCCCCAATGACACACTTCCTCCAAAAAGGCCACACTTCCTAATAGTGCCACTCCCTATGAGCTTAAGGGGTCCATTTTCATTCAAATCAGCATATTGGTGATGAAGACACATGACAAGTGAATAATGGAAAATAAGAAGAATATCCCGGGCAGAGGGGAAGACCATGCATAAAGGTCCTGACATGAAAAAAAAAAATCATCTACTGTTTAAAATAATTCAAGGCTTGCAAACATCTGTATCCATTCCACTGAGAACTTGGTTAATAATTAAAATGCTGAAAGGAAAATTTCTGCCATCCCCAGGTGGGAATTCAAACAGTTATTATATTTGCACAAACTATTTGAAAAAAATGATGTAAATTTCTAACTCAGATTGGTGAGCTCATGCCCACAATCAGCCTAATAAAACTATATGAAAATATGATTATCAAATACATACACAGGCATCTCATGGACAAGGCACCTTGTAAGTGCTTGATCAACTTATGTCTGAGCTAGTTTCCAACAAACCCAGGAGAAGCCTGAGTACCAGGTTCCATATTTACTGACTAAAACTAAACACAGAGGCAATTGTGACTCGGTGTCTCTTACAAGTACTTCGCTTCCCAAACATGGCTTCCCAATGCTCAGCCTTGCCAGAAGATGACAGCTCATCCCCCAAAGTAAGAAAAGAGATTAATCCTCACACTCATTCTTGCTCAAACAGCCATAAACCATGTGGAAAATGTTTACCTCAATCATTTCTCTCAGTTCTTAGTTAAAACAAAAGTTGTGCCTTTGGCAGAGACAATTTACATCATACAGGAAAGATTAATTATTAGACATGTTCTCCCTTTCAATTGCTACGTTTTCCTTCCATTTGCCTGCCATGCATCTAAAGTGCAATGCATAAATGGGATCCAGCCCCAACCCCTGAAGCTGCAATGAGACAGAGTTCAACACTTGGTTATTAAGATCAGGCAGGATAAGGAGCTGGTTTGAATAGTGAAGGTTGCAATAAGAAAATTAAACAAATACAAAGTCTAAATTGATCCCACTAACTAGCCACAAGGCCCTGAAAGAAAGTAAACCATCCCTCTTGGCAACCTGTTACAGTGTTGTGTTCTGCACTGATGACCTGATAAATGGCTGCTAACATCCTGATGACAAATTCCTTCAGAGTAAGGACTATACCACTCCCATCTTTGTCTTCTCAGTACTGCCAATCCTGATGGGAGCAAGAGCCCAGTATTTATCAAATCATGAAACAAACACCCTTTAATTTAAAATTTAAAAGCTACTAAATGGATAAATTTCTACATTGGAATTTAATTTATTGCAAAGCTGTCAATTAATTGTTAGGTTTTGTTTTTGTTGTTGTTGTTGTTACTGTTTTTAGACAGTGTCGCCAGATGTAAACTTATACTATCTTCAGACTGTTCTCCCGCCTCCGCTTCCTGCGTGTTAAGGTAACAGGTGTGCGCCACCACTCCCAGGTAGCTGTTAGGGTTTTAGCAAGCACCAGCACCGAGTATGCCCCCTACCATCCTTTGTAGAGTAACATGTATGACATCAGACCTTTTATTAAAAACAATTGCTTATGTTTCTTTATTACAGCTACAAATAACCTTTATTTGATGTAATGTAATAAAACATTTTCAAATTTAACAACATGTATCTGACATAATTGTTATTTAAATTATGAATATAGGTATATACGGTCACTCTAGCAAATCTGCGGCTCAGAAACTTGTACACACTTTGAAAGGACGGTGCCTATTTCTCCTTCACAGGAAAGGGGCCCTTCCCTGTGTCTCATAATAAACGTCGTCAGTGACAGCTGGAAGAAGTCCATAATCCATGTTGGAATTCATTTATCCTGTGAGAGGACAGCCTCCTTAGTTGTAGGAAAATAATAATTCTCTTTCAGTTCTTTTATCAGATAAAGGTTTGCATTCATTCCCCCCTTGTAGACATGGTTACTCTCTGATCTATGCCCTTCCATCTCCTTCAGCCACAGCACTACATAGTACCATTTAAAGGGTCCTATCCACAAAAGAACCATTCTGTCTCCTTACCTGTCCTGATGTTGACCATTTTTATTGAGGGCAGGGTGTAAGAGGACAGAATTCATCAGGCACACATTTGATTTAAGATACAGAGAACACAGAGACAAATTCTCTACATGAAACAGAATGGTGTTCTAGAGTATTCACAACAGGGGTCCAGGTGACCTTCGATTCACACAGTCCAGTTGGATGAACATATTTACGCTGTCTCCGGAAGCACCGCCAACATTCATGGATATGCTATTGCCAAACTCCTTCCTCAGAACACACAGTTATAGAACGGCCCTGTGGGCTCCTTGCACCCTTGTAGAAGATGAGAGTAAACAACATGCCAAGAATCATGTTAATATACAATGCAGATAGGTGGCGCTCACTCTTCTCCAGTTACCATCCTCTCTCAGAAGCCTTCAGGAGTGTGAGCCCAAGAAAAAGCTTTCTTCCGGTTTCCTGCCTCTTTCCATCCTGAGATCTGTTCCTGAGTTACACCACAATGATAGGGGATTTAACAGTGGATGGACACTGGTAGGAAGTCACAGGGACCCTGCAGAAAAGCCAAAGTATTTGACAAAAGCTTTGGACAGACACTGCTCTGGGGAATCACTTGTATTAGCTGATGACAGGTTTCTGTTTTCTAACATGGACATGCAACACATTCAGCACTATGCTTACTGCAGTTTGCTTGCAAAGACACCCTTCTATCACACCCCAGAATTGCACTGTCTCGTGAAGGACTCCCGAAAAGTGACCACGAAGCCTACACTGGAAGCATGGGAGTTGTGCATTAGGAGTTTCCCCTACTCACATGAATGTGGACTTGTGGAAAGCACCAGAAACTGCTTCCCTCGAGGAACCCAGCTCTGTTAGTGTGCTTACTGCTGAGATAGCTGTCTGACACTGAGAGCTATTTTCATTTAAACACAATATCACAGATCCACAGGGGAAAAAGGAAGAAGTCGCCATCTCCCCCAAAATACACTTTGTACAACAGATCACCCCCTGTTATATTTCAGCCATGCCAAGAAGACAGAAGCCATGTTCCATTTTGAAGTCTCAGCCAATGGTTTCGTTGTTTCCATCTGTTTTGCACTATTTCATCTCCTGCATTCCACTCTGGATCATGTATCGTGACCTTTATCTCTACAGTGGTCAGAGTTTTGTCTATAAAAGAGACAAAGACAAGAAAATTAGGTAGACCATAAGTGTGGGTTTTATATTGTGGTGGGTGGATTTTGTTTTTCTTTATTATGGCAGTCAGTGATTTCAACCATTGGGGACTTGTAAGGTTTCATGAGCCTCTCTAATGGGGAAGAAAATGTAATGTGTCAAAAGTTGGGTAAGTTACCAAGCCCATAGTCATATATTTGAGAATGAGCCCCAAATAAGCATTTAGAAATCTTTTATAATATAGATGTATCCAAAAATGGCTTTGCTTTCAAAAAGAACTTAAAATCTTTACAATATAGTATAACCTTCCCCCTACTTGAAAATAACGACTGCTCAAAGAATAATGAGTATGAAAAATAGAGGAGGCATTATCAAGGCTGGAAAGATTAAGTAAGGATGAGGTGGAATGGGGGAGGAAGGAGTGTAGGGAGGCTAAACCCAAACGAAAGATGTATTTAAAAGCCACACTGAAATCTATTTTGTAAGCTAATTAAAATACAATTTTAAAAAAAAGAGTTTGAAGAAAGGTATGCTGCATAGGTGTAGATAGCTGCTCCAAGAAGCTGTAAATTATTAAATGAAAATCCCAGTGCCAATGTAGGGTACATCTCTGTGAGGTTTGGGTTGGGAAGCCTGAGAGACACCAAGCAATTCAGACTACTGCCATTTCCGTGGTTGCTTCCCAAAGCTAGGTGATAAGACTGTGCGGAAGACACCACATACTTTGGTTGAAATGAAAAAGGAACTGACCTGAAAAATTCCTTTTGGATGGCTAGCTTTCATACTGCCAAAAGATACAACACAGTCTGATGGTGAAGAAAAGTCATCAACAGTCTTGCCTACTTATAAATCCTTCATTCTACAGTATCCACCTACCAAACTAGATGTGCCAGCTGGTGATACAGTGGCATGATGGCTATGGAGCTAACCAAACACCCTCTGATTAGATTTGCTCTACAGGAGGGAATTCATTCCTGTAAACCTGATCAAAAGGTCATGGCTACTCTCAGCCTGGGTCAGAAAAACTTCTGTTTTCTGGGAGAACAATGGTTAGAGACTCGATCAGTCAAAGTGCTGGGAATAACTGGTCACTGAATGCCCAGCCCTAAGTGATACACCTATATCACTCTTTCTAAGCTCGAGGAACAGGAAAGAATAAGAGAAAGAGGGAATATAAAAGCAGGAAGATGGGGGAAGTGGCTATGAAACGCATCCTCTGGACATGGCATGGCTACTGCATTCATAAACTCCCAGAAGTGGCAGTCACCTGCACAAGACTGGGTCCATTAACATCCCATCAGGAGTGGGGAGGGACTTATAAGGTTTAATGGTTGCTGGGGGAGAAGTTGCATAGCCACTGGAAAGTAGCCCTTTCTAACGGAAATATCCCCTCACCAATGCTCAATAAAGCAACACCAATTAAATGCAGTGGGTCACACACACACACACACACACAAAACAAATATGAAAGTGGGTTCATGGGGGTTTGAAAAGAAAGATGCATTTAGCCAAAGAGGGTCAAGAAAGAATAAGAATGATCAAAGTACAGAGTACTTTCTCTGTCTGTCTCCCCCTTCTCTCTTACACACACTCACACCCACACACACTCACACCCACACACACCCACCCACACACACCCACACCCACACACACACACACACACACACACACACACACACACACACACACACACATTACTTCCACTGAAAATCATCACCCACTTCAAACTTAGAAAGATATGGCCTAGGAACTGACCTTCCCAGAAACCAGAATCCTGCTCCCTCCCGGCCTGTCTTCTAGACAGGCCATAGAAAAGTTTAAGCCAACAACTGAGACAGTATCCATTCCCCTAAGATAGACCCACACTCCCACAATGCCATATTTTCACAGGCCTTGACTTACCACAAAAACACTCCGTTTAGGAGCTGGTCAAGGTCACAAGCCCAGGACTTTGCTTCAGTTTAGCCTCCTGTCCCTCTTACACTGCCCCTATATCTGAATCCATTTATCTGAACTTCCCTTCTCAGCCCAGTCTCTCATGTAAGTGTGGCGATGGTTGAATTTTCCTGCTGATAGAATCCACTTCTCCATAAGTCACAATCTCTGGCTTCGACCCTCAACCTCACACAGTACTATCTGGGAAAAATTGCTGTATTTCAACCAAGTCCAAATTTCATGGGCTGGAGTGGAGAAAGAAAACAACTGTGTCCTCAACTAATGAAGCTCTGGATACAATTCTAGCCTGGGACCCTAGGCTCTTCCCACCAAGTGGAAGGAACATACTCAACATCCTCTAACTCAGTTTTGCCCCCGCCAGTTCCTAAACTCTACTGAATTCCCCCTGTCCAGCACCATCTCCTGAGCTCATCTTTCCTCACCACCCACCTGCTAGCCAGAGGGATGATTTAGCGATTCCAGGTCCCAGACTGCTCGGATACCATTAGCTTCTCTCCTAGAATCAATGCTATCTTCCTGGTAGAGTCTCCCCCAGGGCAGAGACCTCCCATCTTCATTAGCTTTATAACACACACTCCTTCTGCTATTGCTAGGCCCTCTGTCCACCACGCCCACTATAGCCCAGGATCACTCCTGTCAAAAACCTACCTGGCTCCCTGGAATCGCCCCAACTCACTCAACTTTCTGATATCACTGAAGACATGTTCCAGGTCCCTTGGCCTCCAGCTGTCACTGGACTGGCCTGGCCTTCAGCACTGAGCAACTCCTATCCCAAGCCCTCCCCCTACATCTCTTCTTATTAAACCCTACCACCTTGATATCACTTCTTTCATGATCTTGACATGTAAATAATCTTCCTAAGAACACCCCTCAAGCCTTGTTTTTACTGTATACTTTTCTGTGCTGTTTGATTTTACATTGTGCTACTTGTATTTGTTACCAGCTAAAGAAAAACAAACACAAAAGAACGTGGTGGAAGAGGACAGAGCAAGGGCTCAGTGGGTGAGTGTGTAGCATGTTGAGGCTCCTGACTTTGATCCTCAGCATTACATAAAACACTACATAGACCAACACCCTTCCTGCTTTAAGATAATTAAACTCTGGATAACTGTAAAACATGGAACGAAGACACTATTGTCATTACTAGTTGATTATTGAATAAAGGCAAAGCACTGAACTTGAACTTCAGGCAATGGGACATGTTATGTGAAGAAAATGTCACTGTGAGGTGTATGTCCAGGGAATAGCAAACTCTTTTTTTGCTTCTGTCATTAAGACAGGGTCCCATCACAGACACCCAGGGTTGCAGGGGCCTTGATGTTTCTTTCCAGTTTCCCCTGGGATGTAATTTACTTCATTTCTTTTAAATTACCCCTTTCTACAAAGAAAGCATGCAATAAGGTTGAATTCCAAAGCTGCAGCCTAAAGCCTGGAGCAGCAAATTGACAGAATTCATGGCAGAAACCCAAGGTTATTCTGCGATGAGTCACTGCTAAGACCCACTGCAATTGATGGGGGATTAGAAGAGGTCCTTTGAAGAGGAAGACAATACCATCACCAAGGAGAAGAGAGGAGATGGAAAGGAACAGCTGCTTCAAAACAATTCCATGATATTCTTTTAGAGCAAAGTATTTTAGAAACTCCTTTTCAGTACTGCTCATAAATGTTGCCAAAGAACATGGTCCTTGTGGACATGATACTTAAAAGCAATTTGTGGCAGTTCAAGTTCATGAGCAGAATCATTCATTAAAGAGAAAGAGAAGATCCTTGCTTGTGTCAAGTCACATTGTTACATTTTGTCATTGCCTTTATTTACAAACTTGTGAAATAGTGAAAAGATTAAAATGATAGTAGTGAATTAAAATTACCAGTGCAACAGTATTCACAGCCTTTTCCCCTGTATTCACTCCGTTACCCCAAGGAAAATTCTCGAGTGCCTGATGGACTCCTAAGGCTCTGGTTTTGCTAATTAAGAAAATGGGAAGAGATGGGTAAATATTTGGAAGTGACAACATACAGTCTAGATTGATCACACAGAGAAAGAAGGAAACTGAGGTGTAGGAGAAAACATAATGGAGTCAAGAAGACCAAGCAAGAAGCCAAATAACACACACCCAAACCCAACCAGCCAGATAGGAAGCAAAAGGCAGGAGAAGTTATAGGGAATTTCCCAAAGTCCTCAGGTGGGCCACCAGATGTGTGAGGAAGCTGAAAAAGTGGGAGGAGTCTAAGATCTCTCCATTGCTCTGAGCTGTGGGTTGCATGTCTTTTGTCACTCTTCTGGAGACCACAATGACTGATTACATCATCATTCAGACATGTCACCCAAGATAATAATATCAAACAAGTTAGAAAAACATGAGACTTAAAAGCAACATATGTCACATCAAATCAATTAGCAGCTTTCCAATTAGTGTTTGCTTGAATGTAACTGTGCAGTGTGAACCAGGCAAGTTCTAACTTTGGTCGAAGATGTCTTTTACACTCAAGTGTCACTAACCTCAAGGGCACTTAAACTGACAGGAGTGTCAACTTCCAGAGGTGAACACTGTTACACAATCTTTCTACCCATGCCATGCCTGGTGCTGTATCTCATACACAGAAAGCCACTCAGTGTTTCGGGTAATACCAGTGAAGGAACTCTACCTTCTGTGTCTTCCTACACAGTGTCACTGAACCAGTGCCCCTATTTTGATGGCTCTGTCCACTAGCTACAGAAGAGATGAATGACTTACTACATCAACGTCAGAGCTTCCAAACTTCTTTTCTGCTGGAGGCTTTTGTACACATTGTAGGATAGCTGGCAACTTCCCTGACCTAAACCTAGGAGACGACAGTTCACATCCAGGCATACTCCAGTAATGACAACCAAAAATATCTCCAGACATTGCCAATCATTCCCAGGAGAAGAGGTAACAATTCCTCTGAATTGAGAATCTGTTGCCTATGCTTAAAGTCCAAATCCTTGGGGCTGGCATAAATCATTAGTAACAATTTCTATGACATTTCTACTCTGATCTCCAACTGTTTTCTCACTCTGGAAATTTGTCAAGATCTCTGCTCTGGCTGGTCTGTCCTTTGCATTAGCTCCTACATTAGTGACTCTACACAAATGTCCCTTTTACCTGGAGTGCTTCTCTGTTCACTGTTAATTATAAATGCATTAAATAGCCTCAAAGATTCGCCTGTTAGGAAGTCTTATCTGATAGGATTCATGTAAGCACTTGCTAAGTTACTTTCTTCTCCATTGAGTGACATGGCTTCTGCCTGTGACTTTCATCATTATACAACAAAGCTGAGTGTGCATGTGCTGTGGTAGATTCTGGCCATTATAATGAAATATCATAAAGTGATAGTTTATGAGAATGTCCCTTATTCCTGGAAACTAGAAAGTCCATAGCTGTTGAACCAGTAAATTTGCATCTGTGAGACTCTCTGTCTCCTTCATAAGCCAATTCCCTCTGTTCCCTTTTATAAGGGCCCTCATGACCTAGTCACTAGAGTCACTAGTCACTCTAGTCATACAGTCCCCACCTTTTGATATGGCTGCATTTGAGTCTATATTTCGACATATAAATTTGGGGGGAAACACAAACATTCAGATCACAAAAGTATGTTTCTGGACTTGTATATGGTCACAAAGTATATGTTTCTGGAATTCTATATGTATATACTTTCTATAGAAATACATGAACAACAGCAACAATGATGTCACATTTTATGTATCTACCATAGTGTGTACCAGGCATCAAAAAAAACTGAAAATGAATATTCTCACATTGGTGCTGATAACAAAACTACCTGGTATAGAGTTCAAAAATGGCTGCTATATGAGCATACAATAGTTCTAACAGTAAATACATCCTAAAGTTGATGGATATTTTTAGGCCAACCATCTTATCTTATTTGCATATCTAACATGGTTATAAATTCAAACTGAGAGAGATGTAATTAGGCACAGTAATTCTCTCTTAAATCAAGGGACAACAGACTAGTGCTTGTGGGCCAAATCCAGCTGGCCATCTCTTCCGTAAATTAAGTTTTGTTGGTACATACCCATGTCCTCTTGTTTACTTAAATGGATGACAGTAGCAAAGATGAGTAGTTTCAACAGAACCATATGGCTTTCAAACGCTTAAAAAACTGTTTGGTCCCTCACCATATAAGTCTGCTGGCCCTTGTCTGGGACTAACAGGAAACAACACCCAAGCCTCCACACTATCTAAGGACAGACAGGCAAGCATCCTTGTGCTTTATTTGAGCAAATTTATTTTTGTAAAGGGTACAGTAGCATGAAACTAAAAGCACTTCTGAACACAGGCTTCCTGGGCTGAAATCCAACTCTATCAATCTCATCTGAAGGACCGTGGGGAAATGACTTGATCTCACCAAGCTCTTGTTTTATCATCTTCAAAATGGAAATGGAGAAAACTAGCTCATTGTAAAGTTTTGAAGTTTCCATAGTATTAATCCCACGGAGTTCTCAGTGTAGTGGCTGAGAATAGAACCTTAGTCAATGTGTGCTATTATTATTTCAAACAGGGAAACCTGTTTGCATCATGTTTTTAAAATTACTATTCTTATACCTGAAATATCTGCGAGTTTATTAGATAGACTAATCAGTAAAATTATCCTCAAGTCTCCAGAGATATCAAATAAAGCTATGATTAGGACATCATCAGCACTCTCCTAGTTTGCATACTGGCTACTGAACGAGCCCTCCTGTCATCTGCCCTCCACACCATTTCCAAAGGTTTTCCTCAAACATAATCCACATTGAGTTACTCCTAAGAAATGAAACCAACACACTCTCCTCTTTCTGGCCAAACAATCCTGGTGCCAGGCAAAATAACCTAACTACTTGTACCAAGAAATAACTGCTTCCAAGGGATTCAGAAGTACACCAACAAAAATGAGTTACTCATCTACTCCCTCACTTTCCCCTACTCACTAATACAAAGCTATTTTATCCAGAAATCTATAGTTTTCATCAGTTCACCTTAACAACATCCAGTCCAACTCTTATCAATGGCCTGGCTTTATTTCCTGTATTTGAGAAATAACTAGGATTCTGTCCAGATGGGACCCTCCTACCGTACAGCATGTCTAACAAACTTGGCTCATTTAGAGTAAAGACAGCATCCTAGGTGTCTTCATAGCACACATAGCCCACACATAGCACACATAGCTCCAGTATTCAGTAGTTCTCCACTATCTCAGACTAAATTCATCTGACAAGTGGAATTACATGATGATTAAGGGCACATGCCCTGAGATTATTCATTCCACATCTATGTGATCATAAGTCAATTATCCTATATCAATTACTCAGAGCCACAAATTAATCCCCTGAGAACTGGGTAGCAGGAGAGCTCCTGCCATTGGTATTCTACAACTGTCAAGCACTGGCATAGATTATGCAAACTAAAATCTAAAACATAGCTCCTTCCTTAAGAATTTCAAAGTGGGGCGGCCGGGGGGTGGAGGAGAAGAGGAATACTCATTCAGTGGGGTCATCTAGATTTGAAAGATCCTGGGGGGGGGGTTGCTTACACTGAGTGTTCTAGAAGCTGATGTCACATGCTAATTGTTTTAAATGCTGCCTTTTGTATTGTGAATGATTTCAAATGTACAACAGAATACACACATTTGAAGTAGAAGTGAACACAGTGATACTAACCCCAGTTCAAGAACCGGAACTGCTATACTCTCCCAACTTCCCATTCTAAGACAAATGCTCTCTAGTATTTGAAAGACGTTGGTCCTAGGATTGAGATTATGTGGGATATAGACTCAGTTGGGACATAATTATAAGACACGCCACTTGCCCAGGCAAGCTGACAGGGAAGGTCCCTCCAAGATAAAGCTTCCCTCCAACCTTCTCTGCTCTATTCTTTCCTACTCCCATTCCTCAGTGCACAAGGACATCTCCTCCACCAGAACTTTCTATGATTTCATCCATCGAATCCCCTCTACATAACCTTTTCTTAAAAATAAAAAAGTCTTCATTTTATCTGTTCATCTGCCTTTCACCTCTGCAGCAATAGGTGAGTTACTTGTAGTATGTGAGTTACTTATAAAACTCCCAAGTCCTTATCACCATCAGCCCTTTGTAGTACATTTTCAGATCTCAACTCCCATTATCCCTTGGAGTGTCAGGAACATCTTCCAGACAATGTCAAAAACTGGACAGCTATGACAGGAATTAAGTTCCTGGATACCAAGACAGGAAGCACTACCCTGTCTTGTCCCAGCATGCCATCTCCTATATATGGATGTAGTTCCAAACCAGAAAAACCAAAAGAGGCATTTCTTCCTCAAAAGACGCGATTCTCTGGGAACTATGAGATCACAAAAACAAAACAAAACAAAACAAAACAAAACAAAACAAAAAAAAAAAAAAACCGTTTCGCCACATGGAAGTACAAAGGCAATTAAAATGCTAATATCATAGGAATTCGGATACAGGGATGGACAAACGTTAGCTGTCATTTATGATGAAAGAAATGGAGAACATCATCTTCCGGGCCACCGCCAGTCATACGAACTGAAATACATCGGACAACCAATCTGCCCTTCCCTTTCAAATACCTACCTATCTTGGGTTTTTTTATTGTTGTTTTTTTGTTTTTTGTTTTGTTTTGTTTTGTTTTGTTTTTAACCTCAATGTGAGTGAATGGAGGTATTCCGAATTCACACCTTTCTCTGGTAGAAAATAAGCTAACCACTGATTCAGGGAGCTTTCCCCAACATTCAAGAAGCTGCACGAAAAGGGGTGGGGGGACATAAAGGATGGTAGTGACAAATGACCTTACAGCACAAACTCGGATTTCTCAGGCCTCTCAGCAAGTTTCAGGGCCTCGTGCATGCCTGCTGCAGAGAGCTTCCGGTTGATATTCCTGTACTGGCACTGGAGTAGGCTGCGGTAGGTGGTCCTCAGGTCCCGGTTGAAGAAGGCATATATAAAAGGGTTAATGAGAGAGTTTGCATAGCCCAGCCACAGACATGTCCTCTCTACCCACAGCGGGATGCAGCTGCAGGCGGTGCCACAGATAAAGGGCCTTGCTGTGGACAAGAGGAAAAACGGCAGCCAGCACACTGTGAAGGCTCCCACGATGATCCCCAAGGTGGTGGCTGCTTTCTGTTCCCTCTTGAAGATGGAGATGTTTTTCCTTTCGTGTTTGAGCAGTCTCGAAAGGTTTGCGCACTCTTCCACCTCCTTCTGGAGCTTCACCACACCATTCAGGGAGATGGAGCTCTCCGGCTGCGAGCGCGGGAAGCCTGGGAACTTGTGTTTGGCCGCGCTCTTCCTGGCGGCCTTGTAAATCTGATAGTACATGAACAGCATGACCGACATGGGGATATAAAACGCCACGGCGGTGGAGTAGATCGTGTAGCCAAAATCCTGGCTGATCAAGCACACTTTGTCATCGTTTACATTCTGAGCCCATCCGAAGAGCGGAGGTAAGGTGATGGAAGCTGAGAGAAGCCAGACCGACAGAATCATTTTGGCCATGCACCTGCCATTCTGCCTCACAGGGTATGTGAGGGGTCTCGTGATCCCAAGGTACCTAGCGGAGAGATGGAAAGATAAGAACTGAATACAATCATCACTGGCCACCCGGGAAGTGCTACCAGCCAGGCCCTGGTAGCAATCCTCACAACAGCCCAGTGGGACCATTACTTGCATTTTGCAGAAAGGTAAAGTGGAGCTCTCTCGTACCCTACCTGTTTTATTCCAGGTCATTCAGTCGGACGGAGGTACTGCCAAGTTTCAAATACCGTTTGGTAGAGTTAGCCCATGTTTTACTTACACCTTGTAGGTTTTGACCACCTATGCAGCCAGGGAGATAAAGATGAAATGCCTGCACTCTCCCCATCAAACTCTCACCATTCAAACTAGGCACGGTTAAGACATCACTCCTCATGTGCAAACATCTTCCCAGCTCAGTAAAGGTCAGTCAGGCTGATACTATAGGCCCCCTCATCTCTACAGTCTTAATTCTGGCCAGCTTTTAAATCTTTCCAATGTCCCCTTTGCAGCAGAGCAGGGGTATCCCCTTAAGATTGCCGATTTGTGAGCCATTTGAGGACTCTCAGAATTTGGAAATGAAAGCAGGAGTAGGAAGTGATTATTTTGTTATCCCCATAAAATTCTCACAAAACGATGGCATCAGAGGAACAATATTTGAAATTAAAAGCAGTTTGCCGTGTGCTCCAGTCTGAGATGATCCACAAGAAAGGGATAGTTCTCAGAAGGCTGAGGCAGTGTTCCCTCTGTTTGCTTCTAGAGAGATAATGAATAGGTCTGCGTTTCTTTTACCAGGGATTTACAATGCCGAAGGGACAAGGCAGACAGACAAAACATGCGCGGTGAGATGTTTGACTAAAGGCTTAATACTTGTAAATGTTTGGAATTGTTCCCTATATATTTAATGGTCTTGAGAAAAGCTTGTCATTCTAGTGGTGTTTTGCTCCTGTTATGTGTACGGAAGATCCACTACAAAAGTATGTAAGAAAGGGTTGTCAGCTTACCAACCAACAGCTCCTTTTCTGAAATTTCTCAGTTGGTAGAAAACAAAACAAAACAAACCTGCTAACACCCCTGATGCTTAAAGTTATCCCACAGAAGTTCAAGGTTATGCTCTTTTTTGATGAAAATTAGCATTTCTACATTGTTTGCAAAACAGAGATACAGTAAAAATAAACAAGTCAGATTTGCTTACTCACCATGAATATCTAGCTCTTCATTCCTTCAATAAGCATGAGAGTTTCTGAAATTGGCTCTAAGGTCCCCAGAAACCAAAATTGTTCAAATCCCCTAAGTGAATATCACATAATCTACTTACACAGAGAGAGAGACTCAAATCATGTCTAGATGACTTATAATACCTAGTTGGATATAAACAACTGTAGATAGTTGCCATAGTGTATTGGGAATACTGGCAAAAAGGCCAGTCTGTACTTGTCAGGAAAGATACAGTTTTTTTAGGCCTAACCATTCAGCATGTAATCTGTGGTTGGCTTCGTCTACTGATGGAGAGATCACAATACAAAGGCTTGACCATATTAATGGAGCTGTTCCTATATTCCAGGCACTGACTTAAATATTGAGTATATAGCAATAAATCAAATAGACAAAATGTTTTGAAAGCAGCACCAAGTAAAATTATGAAGAGCAAAGGGAAGGCTGTAGCCACAATAAGTAAAAAAGGGATTTTCTGTGCCTTCCGGGGACTTAGGTATTCACAAGCTTTGCCTCTCCAATTCATAGTAAGAATTCGCCACAACCACAGGCTTATCAACTGAAGTTAGAACCATGTTTTGGCTCCCCAAAAGATTAAAAAAAGACAAAGGATGGTTTTCCTAAGAAATAAAGAATAACAACAATGTGGATAAATCAAGCAGGTACTCATCTGAAAGCTTCATGCCTACTGGCTAGCTTTCATAGTGTTGAGGGTATTATGCACACTACCAAAAGGGGGGGATAACCATCAATCATACCCATCTATAAGCTTTAAAGAACCATATTAACGACTAGTCTGGATAAAACATGTGGCATGTACGTCATGGGAGTAACCAATCAACTTCTGATTATACTCAGTGCCAGTTCCACCAGTTAAAACGCATACCTGGCATAATTATTAGGGCCAAGAACTTGTGGCTAGATAGGCCTTAGCAGAGAGTCTGCTATTATGGGGATCATTAAAGAAGAGGGAGCAGGAAGATTTGAAGCCATTGGTGGTCTTCTGGAATTAGAAGGATGTTGCCATATATGAGCTCACAACAGTTGTGATAGTATGCAAAGGATCTGTGCAAGCTCCAGCCAGACAAATTCTCACTAGGGCTGTAGGGAGGTGCTCAGATAGCTCCACTCCTAGCTAAAGAGCTATTGGCAATTGGCAGCTGCTGAGAGAGGGAGAGTCAGTTTTCTAAATACCTCTATCTAGTAGATCAACCATGACCCAGAGGAAGTCCACATAGACAAGAATATATAGGCAGCACAATTCAGACTCCATGGGTTAAAAGTAAAAAGGGGACACAATGTTGACTGGGTAGGAAAGGGGTAGATCTGGAAGGAGCTGGGTAACGGGGTGAGCATGATAAAATCCATTGTATGAAGTTCTTAAAGAACTTGTTTAGAAAGAAAAAAGTACAATAGAGGTTGGAACTATTCCCTTCACGTGAGCCAAGAAGAAGAGTAACAGGGAAGTGACAGGAGACTAGGTACAACCTTCAAAAGCATGTTCCAATGATCTAGTTCCTCAAACTAGGTCCCACCTCCTGAAGTTTCAAGAACTTCTTGAAACAGTGCCACCTTCTGGCGAATAAGCACATGACACATGAACCTGTGGGGGACATTTCATACTCAAACTACAACAATGTTTATCTGAAATTCAAATTTAAGTGAACCTCCTGTAGTGTTGAGCAAAGGGGACAAGACCAGGCTGGAGAAACCCACCTGACCTGAACAAGGGGGAACTCATGGACCCCAGACCTATAACTGAGAAACCAGCATAGGACAGACCCAGACCCCCTGAACATGGGTGTCAGTTAGGAAGCCTGGACAGTCTATGGGGCCTCTGGTAGTGGATCAGTATTTATCCCTAGTGTAAAAATGGACTTTTGGAGCCCATTCCACATAGAAGGATACTCTCTCAGCCTAGACACACGGGGGAAGGCCTAGGCCCTATTCCAAATGATGTGACAGACTTTAAAGATTCCCCCATGGAAGGCCTCACCCTCCCTGGGGAGCAGAAAGGGGATGAGATAGGGGGTATGTGGGGAGCAGGGGAAGAGGGGAGGGAGAGGGAACTGGAATTGACACGTAAAAGAAGATTGTTTCTAATTTAAATTTAAAAATTGTATTAAAAAAGTGAACCTCCTGTGTATTGTCTCCTCTCTTCTATAATGGTCAACCAAGGATGACAGACACACCATGTCATAATTTGCTTCTTGCTGGCACATCCTGTCTGATTTAACACTTTAGGACTGTAGTTACCAAACAGCTCCTGAGAAGTTTTATGAGAAAGAGATATTTTTTTGACAATCTATCTCATATATTCCTATTCCCATTGTTCTTTTGTGTAGTTACATACATGTGTACTTACCTATTTGATAGCCTCTGTAGAAAATGCTTCTGGTTCTAGACTGTTTCTGCATTTAGATTACAAAAATAACTATACAATAGTTCTAAAGGAAAATCAAGATCTGTAATAAAATACTGTACTCTGAGAAAAGAAAAAACCAGAGGAATAAATTCAGAAAAGAAAGGAGAAAGGAAAATGAGCCAGGAAGAAAGAATCCGGGGGAAAGGAAAATATAAAGAAAAAGAAAATATGAGAAAGGATTTATTTGTTTTATGTAGAACTGTCTCAGCAGCAAGCTACAAAAACAAATATCTGGAAAAAGTTTAAATAAAAATGACCCCCCAAAAAAAAATACATTGGCACTGATGGGACCTCATGATTAAACTGATCTTGCCATAAGTCTGAATGTAGTTCCTCCACTAAATGTGGTTATGGGCCTGCCTTTAATTTAACCAACCAATACAATCTCTAGTTCACCAAGAACTAAGGGAACTGGGGATAGTTCACATGGTTCCCCAGGTGACCACCAGGTGGCACTGAGACACCACCTTACACCTATTTATGGGGTAAAGGGGTATAAATGAGTTGGTGGATGAAATGGGTAAATTCCAAGGAGACAGTAGAATTGCTCAGGGCAAGAAGTTATATTTTATTTGGATGGCTGCAAAACAAAAAGTTAACAGTCCCTGAATTCACAAATTCTTAACCATCTACTTAAAGGCAATTTAATGTACTTCTCTTCACATGTCCCTTGCCACCAGAACAAGGGACTATGTATGCTTCAAGCTCAATTGAAAATTCAGCCTTTCTCCTGTCTCCATAAATAATACAGAATTCACAAATAGTTGACATCAGAGATTAACCAACGGCATATTAAATGATATCTCCCAACTCTGGGCAATCTCATAAGAGTGCCTGCCCACACATGTTAGCCCACTTACCTAACATATTTCAGGAATGGCAGCCAGACCATAGTCTGCCCTCGGTGTACTGTTATGGAATAATCTTTCTGTACACTGTGGAGTTGTGTCACTCAGATTGGTGTAATAAAAAGATGAACGGCCAATAGCTGGGTGGGATTTTCATGGCAGAGAGGATGCTGGGAAGAAGGGGGAGATGCCAGAGGACACAGAGCAAGCAGCATGGGCATTACAACATAAAGGTAACCAAGCTATGTAAAAGAATGTCGATTTTAAAATATGGGTTAATTTAAGTTATAAGAGCAAGTTAGAAACAAGCCTAAGCTATCAGCCAAGCTTTCATAAGATTAATAATAAATCTTTGTGTCATGATTTGGGAGCGGGCTGGTGGAACAGAGAAAGGCTAGCTACAGTGTACAAATTATATTCTATAAACACTGTCATGCTTTGACTGAATTCTTTTAAGTCACACCCTACAATAAAGAGGTTCCCCAGCCAGATTCCATTTAGTGAGGCTTTAGAAAGTTAAAATCAACTGAAAGATGGCATACACATGCCAAGTGTTCCCTAAAGTGTCTGCATATAAGACAAATAAACAAAAGCCAAAAGCTTATATTTGGTTAATTTAAATATAAATGTTATGAAAGAGATTAAGTTCTTCAACAACCAAAGACTTTAAATATTACTAAAAAGCCTTAAAAATGGTCAAGACCTACATGAAGAAATTTTAAATGTTATTGAAACGCATAAAAGAACACTTAAATCCATCAAGAAACATACTTTTTGTCTTTAATGAGAGTACCTAGTACTACGAAAGTGCCAATTTTCCTTTAATATTTATAATCCTTAAAAATATCATCCAGCCCCAGTTGAGTAACATTCCAGGACTTCACAGCTTGAGTCAGTGTGTAAAAATGGACGCGTAACCTGAAAAGGAATAGCAAAGTGATCGCTATCTCATGGAAGCCAGTATAAAAGCCACAGAGAAAAATTGTTCTTATGCAAAATGAGTATGGGTGATGTGCTGAGCTTTGGCTAGATGGCAGAATTCTTGTTTAGCATGAGCAAGGTCTTGAACTCAATTCCCAACCACACAGAAACTAAAAACTACAACACAATAGATCCCATGAGTCACTACTTCTTGGACTTTGTGGCTAAGAGGAGGTGTGATATGTTGATAAATTGGTTCAACTGTATGGGGGGTGTAAAATGAGCCATTTTACATCAGTAATAAAAGGCTAAATAGGCATGCATTCTGTCAACTCACGGGCAAGCAGGGTTAAAACAACCCTTGCCTCTTCTCTTTAACCTTATTAAATACAGATCTCAGATGGGTCAAATATTACCATATCAAAAAATTAAACCTTAAGACTATAATGAGAAAATATAGGGATTCCTCCAATACTTCGTGATGGAGTACTCTTACCTATAGGACAAAATATTGAACTATAAATCATACATTTATATGTTTTATTTTAAATGATGATGACTGGTGAGATGACAAAGAGACTAAGAGCACTTGTTGCTCTTGCAGAGGACCCAAATTTGGGTTGTGGCAGGTGGCTCACAACTACCTGTAGCCCACCTCCAGGGGATATCACGCCCTCCTCTGGCATTCATGGGCACCTGCATGTACGTGTGCAGTACACAAATCACACATCACACACACATCACACATCACACAAATAAATAAAATGTAAACCTTGAAAAACAAATGGCATTTACTTAAATTTTAAAATCCCTACAGGAACAATTAAAATCAAATAACAAACACCTCCCAGCAGCTCCAGAACTTGCTAGAGACCCAGGGGACAGATGAGTCCTGAGCCAGGGTAAGTGCAGCTCTCAGACTTCACTAGAGGAGTTTCATTGTGCAGTGCCCAACAATTAACATAGAATTTGTCAAGGTGCACAAATAAGTGACTGTGGAGTCATAACCACAAGTGGGACTTCTATATCATTCCCTCTCCAAGGCTAAGGGACTGGGTAGGTTGTAAAAGCCAGAAGTAAGGAAGAACCAGAACAAACCAGTGTACTCTGGACATGTCAGAGCCACTGCTTATGAGGTCACGACAGCTCTTGTTGCCTGCATAAGACCTGAACGAGATTAAGCCAGTTAACATTCAAGCATGGAGTAGGAAGGCGTTTGTGAGCCCCCATCCATAACTAAAGCGCTTTGGGCAGCTAATCGCTTCTGGGGAAGGGAGAACCAATTTTCTTTAAGGATATATGTCCTGGTATGTTGACCACGTTCCAGTGGATGGCCCTACACTCAGAAGAATATGAACAGCACATATTGGAGTAAATGGGTTATTAAATACTTTTAAGTAAACAGGAAGCTTGAAGATAGGGAGATGGGGATTGTCTTGTTTAGGGTTTTCATTGCTGTGAAGAGACACCATGACTATGGCAACTCTTATAAAGAAAACATTTAATTGGAGTGGCTCACTTACAGTTTCAGAGGTTCAGTCCATTATCATTATGGTGGGGAATAAGGCATTGTGCAGACAGACAATGTGCTGGAGAGATAGCTGAGAGTCCTACATCTTCCAGGAAACAGAATGTCGACTGAGACACTTGGCAGAATCTGGAGCATAGGAAACTTCAAAGCCCACCCCCCACAGTGACACACTTCCTCCAACAAGGCCATACCTACTCCAACAAAGCCACACTTCCTAATAGTGGTACTCCCTATGAGATTATTGGGGACCAATTACTTTCCAATGGGGGAGTTAAAGGGAGAAGTTGAGGGTGAATAAAATTAAAATACAGTGTGAAATTCTCACAGAAATAAAAACAGTTTTATAAATAAATAATAGTCAAAAAATAGAATTCAAATGGAAATATCTCACTATTCTTAGAACTCTTACTGGTGAACAAAAGATTATCATTCCAATAAAATTATTGAAGTAACTGACCAAAGAGGAAAATATTAGTGGCCAATGTTTATTTATGTATACAAATATGTAAAGCTTTATTTGTAATCAAATAGAAGCAATTTTTGACATATGGCATATACTCTGACCATTCCCAAGGTGTAAGGCAAAATGCATCTGGAAAACCAGGGAAGCAAGAAATTCCATTACTCTGCTATAAGGAGGACTGAGATGGGAGAGTGGAGGATAGTTTGCATGCGTCATCGTTTACCCTTTGGCTCAAAGACCAGACTGAGAATTTGTCTTGAGATAGTTGGGCAAAGCCCAAACGGCTAATTTACAAAGATGTTAACAAAAAAGAGAGGGGAAAGGTGCTATTTAACACTTTGACAAGAGATTAGCTAAATCATAGTGTGTCTAATACACCAGAATGTGATGTCATCAGTTATCCAAAAGGCAGTGTGCACATCTGTATTAAATGACATGGAAACACAAAAGAATGCAGAGAAAACAGCATCCAGCCCTCATAGATAAGCAACAGATTATTATATTATACCTTGACTTTTCATGTGCAGTTAAGTATATGTTTATTGCCATGCATATATAATAGCATGTCCACATGAATGCACAGCAAAATGTTGATAGGAAATTTTATCTGAGATACACAGATTTTAATGGTTTTAAATTTTTCTTTACAGTGTTCATCCTTGAAGGATTTTTTTCAAGTGAGCATATAAACCTGCTGTTTTTCACTTTAAGAGCAAAATAAAATATTTAAGAGGATTTTAACATTCCTAAATTACCTGGAGGACTCTAGCAGAGACAATCTAGCACATAAAATCCTTTAAAAGTGGATAATTAAATCTTATATTGTTTTATTTGATTAGCATGTCAAAAGTGTTTTATTACATTCACAGATTTGCACAATGGAACTCACGAGTATTTAAAATCCTATAATTAACTATATAAAGTAATATTGCTATTCAGGGAAGTATTTATTCAAATTATACAGTCATTCTCCCCAAACCTTGTATAGGATGAATTTTACCTTCAACATGGAGAATGAAAAAAAAATAGGAGAAAAAAATCATAGATTAATTCTGAATATTCCTTAATTATGCACAGTTAATATTTATCATGCTAACATTTAATTAGAAACCAAGGTCCTTATGAAGCCTTCAGAAATGAACTTTCAACTACATACAAATGTTAAATACAGTACGTCTCGGAGACATAGATGCCAAAGTAATGTATAATGGAGAAACATAAGCAACTCACATTAGGTGTCTGACTCAAGTAGGAGCTGGAGGAAAGAGGATTAGGAGCTATAATCTGCACAGAGAGTGACTGGAAACAAACCAACTCCGCCACTTGCCTCCTGTTCCAGCCGTATAGAAATGTAGATAATGGCCCTTAATTAAAGAGCTTCTCATGTGTTTCACTGCTGTGGAATCATATCAAGGGTAAAAGAAATGGGTGGGATTATTCTAAAGTACAGTGGTTCTTAAGAGTGCTCAGCTGAAAGAAAGTTCATACACCCAGAAAGCCTTTTCAACCGACTTCCTCTCTCATGGGAAGAAAGCTCCAGCCACTGTACAGGTCTCCCCAAACTGGTCAACATCAAGAGCAGCTTCTAAACATGGGATTCTAAAACTGCCCTTGTCTTCCCAGGAGATTTGGAGGCCCAAGAGCATCTGTGTACTTGGGGTTGAGTGTGTGGTGTCTTCATTACAGACACTGCTGGGTGTCTCCATCTGTCACTTAACAGGCACTTTACCTCTATTTCCTGTGTTCAGTCTTAGCTTCCAGTGTGGTCTGATGAAACCACAACGAATCCTGCTTCTAGTCTCAGCTATTCTGTCCAAGGACTGAGCTAACTGAGACTGTCTTAGCTTTTATGTCTTACTCAAGTTAGAGAGGTTTGGGTATGTAAAACACAACAAAGATTTAGAAACCTTTCTGCCACTCTTAAGAGATAAAATAGACACACTTATGTATATAAATTAAAATTAGAATGTATATATGCACATATGAAATTGAAATAAAATTCTCCAAAAAATATCTACTATTACAAGTACTCTCTCCTCTTCTCTGATCCATGTTATATTATTTCAGACTTTGTGTGTGTGTGTGTGTGTGTGTGTGTGTGTGTGTGTGTGTGTGTGTGTGTTTATGACTGTGTGTGTGACTGTGTCTGTGAGTGTCTCTGTGCGGGTGTGTGACTATGTCTGTGTGTGTGTGTGTGGTGTGTGTGTTGTGTGTGTGTGTGTGTGTGTGTGTGAGAGAGAGAGAGAGAGAGAGAGAGAGAGAGAGAGAGAGAGTATCTGTGTGTGGCGTGTGACTGTGTGTGTGTGAGTCTCTGTGTGTGGTGTGTGACTGTGTATATGTGTACACATGTGCACAAGTGCATATGGAAGCCACAGGTGGATTTCAGGTGTCTCTCTGATGATTCTCAACCTTACCTTTTTGGCACAGGCTATCTCACTGAGCCCGGCATTCACCAAATGGCTAGATGGGTTGGCCAACAAAATTTGAAAAGGTTCTGCCTCCCTCAGCCTCATCAGCATGAGGGTTATATACTTGCAATCATGCCTGATTTTGTTACATGGGTGCTAGAGATCAGATCCTCTTGTCTACACACCAGATCTTTAACAACTGTGGCATCTCCCCAATGCAGACATTTTTAATGCTGATTCTCTTTCTCCTATTTGCACTGCTTGGGATCAAACCCAGAGTCTTATGCATGAGAGCCAGTTCTCCGCCATTGAACTACATCCTCAACTCTTAAATGCTGAACTTAGTGCTCAAAATTGATCTCATACACCAATAATGAAATGGCACAAATTTGGAAAAGTAATAGTGTTCTATAAATATATGGAAAGATGTTTACCATCACACATCAGGAGGGAAATATAAACATATAAAACATAAAAGATATTTTGCCCATCAAAAGCATTAAAGATAATGATGATGATTAAAATCCATAATGTTCTGTTATGAAGCAGCTACAGTTCCTATAGACCACTGGAGGACAGTCACTTGATGCAGTGACTTTGCAAAACCGTTGGTGGTCCTGATCTGATTACATCCCCTATAAAACCTAATAGTATACATTCTATGGTCCAGCAATTCTTCTGGATAAGGAAAGACACTTATCAAAAATATCAAATGCACATATAAGATTGTTCACAGAAGCACAATCAACGAAGGCCCCAAATGAAGCCATCGTATTCTACAAGATTGAAGTGAGCACAGTTCCTCCAGTACAGCATCAATGGAGTTGTGGATGCAGCATGCTGACAGAATGGGAGTCTCTGAGACAATGACAACAAACCATCTACAGCTTGCCCATCAAGGTTTCCTCCCAAACTGAGAATGAACCATCTACAGCTTGCCCATCAAGGTTTGCCCCCCCCAAACACAAACAATGCTGAGGTAGTGCAGCATGAAACAAAAGAAAACCCACACCTTAAAAGCAGGCAAAATTAGTGTCAGGTGGCATAAAGAGAATAGTGATTAACTGAAGCAAAAGAGTTTATGAATGTGTAAGAGTTAGAGAAAAAGCAGCAGTCTGGAACGTCCTATCTCTTTATCTAGGACTAGCACATACACATGTTCACTTTTTAAAAGTTAAATAGGCTGTTCAGCTATGATGCGTGCAATGCTCTCAATGCATGTAAATAATCTTATTTTTAACTAAAAGTGACTTTTAAAAATACACTAGGGAGCCAGGCGTTGGTGGCGCACGCCTTTAATCTCAGCACTCGGGAGGCAGAGGCAGGCGGATCTCTGTGAGTTTGAGGCCAGCCTGGTCTCCAGAGCCAGTGCCAGGATAGGCTCCAAAGCTACACAGAGAAACCCTATCTGGAAAACAAAATACAACAAAACAAAACAAAAAAATACACTAGGGAGCCGCGTGAGGCTTGGGGACAATGCGCTGTGGAACCCAATCCCATGGTCCAGTCCACCCAGAGACTGCCAAGGTCCGGTACTAGTCCTGTCTCCACCCACGGGAAGAAGAGAGCCATCAGAGTATTGGACCTGCTTGCAACCACCAGAGGTATCATCTGTCTTTGAAGCTAAGGGATGTTTCTTGTATGCAGCAGAAGGATGGATTCTGTCTTCCTATGCATTCTGTTAGCCTCTGTCTTTTTATAGGCGAGTTAAGACCATTAATATTGAGGGATAGTAATGATCATTGATTGTTCATTCTTGTTTGTTTTGGATTTGTTGGTGGTTGTGGAATTTTGTGTGGATTTCCACCCCCTTTTTTCTTGTGGCTGTTGGTAAAGAGGGATTATCTATTGCCTATGTTTTTCTGGTTGTAGTTGACTTCCTTGGGTTGGAGTTTTCATTACAGAACTTTCTGTAGGACTGGATTAGTGGATATGTATTGCTTAAATCTGGTTTTGTCATGGAATATCTTGTTTTCTCCATCTGTAATGAGTGAAAGCTTTGCTGGCTATAGTAGTCTGGGCTGGCATCCATGGTCTCTTAGTGTAGGTAGAATATCTATCCAGGACTTTCTGGCTTTCAGAGTTTCCATGGAGAAGTCAGGTGTAATTCTGATAGGTTTGCCTTTATATGTTACTTGGCCTTTTCCTTAGCTGCTCTTAATATTATTTATTCTGCATGTTTGGGGATTTAATTATTATGTGCTCTACTATATACAGATAATAAATAGGCTGAGAAAGAAATCAGAGAAACATCACCGTTTACAACAGCCACAAACAACATAAAATATCTTGGAGTAATGCTAACCAAACAAGTGAAAGACCTGTATAGCAAGAAATTTCTTTCTTTAAAGAAAGAAATTAAAGAAGATACGAGAAAAGATACCAAGATCTCCCATGCTATTGGATAGTTAGAATCAACATAGTAAAAATGGCAATCTTGCCAAAAGCAAACTACATATTCAATGCAATCCCCATCAAAATCCCAGCACAATTCTTCACAGACCTCAAAGGAACAATTCTCAACTTTATATGGAAAAACAAAAGACCCAGGATAGCCAAAACAACCCTTTACAATAACAGAACTTCCAGAGGCATCACCATACCTGACTTCAAGGTCTATTATAGAGCTATAGTCCTGAAAACAGCATGTTATTGGCACAAAAATAGACAGGTAGACCAACGGAATTGAATTGAAGACCCTGATATTGACCCACACACCTACAAACACCTGATTTTTGACACAGAAGCTAAAATTATACAATGGAAAAAAGAAAGCATCTTCAACAAATGGTGCTGACATAACTTGGATGCTGATATATAGAAGACTGCAGATAGATCCATATGTATCACCATGTACAAAACTTAAGTCCAAAATGGATCAAAGACTTCATCATAAATCCAGTCACACTGAACCTCTTAGAAGAGAAAGAAGGGGGTACCCTGGAACAAATTGGTACAGGAGACCACTTCCTGAACATAATACCAGTAACATAGACACTGAAATTGACAATTAATAAATGGGACCTCCTAAAACTGAGAAGCCTCTGTAAGGCAAAAGACACAGTCAATGAGACAAAAACGGCAGCCCACACACTGGGAAAAGATATTCACCAACCCCACATCTGACAGAGGGCTGATTTCCAAAATATACAAAGAACTCAAGAAGCTAGACACCAAAACACCAAATAATCCAATCAAAAGTGGGGTACAGAACTAAATAGAGAATTATCATTAGAGGAATCTAAAATGGCTGAAAGACACATAAGGAAGTGTTCAACATCCTTAGCCATCAGGGAAATGCAAATCAAAACAACTCTGAGGTACCATCTTACTCCTGTCAGAATGGCTAAAATCAAAAACACCAATGAAAGTTTATGCTGGAGAGGATGTGGAGAAAGGGAAACACTCCTCCACTGCTGGTGGGAGTGCAAACTCATACAGCCATTTTGGAAATCAGTATGGCAATTCCTCAAGAAAATGGGAATCAGTCTACCACAAGATCCAGCAATTCCTCTCATGGGCATATACCCAAATGATGCACATACATACAACAAGGACATCTGCTCAACCATGTTCATAGCAGCATTGTTTGTAATAGACAGAACCTGGAAGCAACCTAGATGCCCCTCAACTGAAGAATGGATAGAGAAAATGGGGTACATTTACACAATGGAGTACTACTCAGTGGAAAAAAGCAATGGAATCTTGAAATTTGCAGGCAAATGGATGGAACTAGAAGAAACCATCCTAAGTGAGGTAACCCAGTCACAAAAAGACAAACATGGTATGTACTCACTCATTTATGGATTTTAGACACAGAGCAAAGGAATACCAGCCTACAATCCACATCACCAAAGGAACTAGGAAACAAGGGGGACTCTAAGAGAAGAATGCATGGACCCAGAGAAGGGGAAGGGGACAAGGTCTCCTGAGCAAATTGGGAGCATGGGGGAAAGGAAGAGGGAGTTAGAAGAAAGAGAAGGGGAGAAGAGGAGGGGAGAGGAGGACATGGGAAAGCAAGAAGATCAAGTCAGGGAAAGAATAGAGGAGAGCAATAAAAGAGATACCATAATAGAGGGAGCCATTATAAATCTAAAGAGAAATCTGGCACTAGGGAAATGTCCAGAGATCTACAAGGTTGACCCCAACTGACAATCTAAGCAATGTCGAGAGGCTACCTTAAATGCCCTTCTCTGATAATGAGATTGATGACTACCTTATATGCCATCCTAGAGCCTTCATCCAGTAGCTGATGGAAACAGAAGCAGACACTACAACTAAACACTGAACTGAACTCTGGAATCCAGTTGCAGAAAGGGAGGAGTGATGAGCAAAGGGGTCAAGACCAGGCTGTAGCAACCCACAGAAACAGCTGACCTGAACAAGGAGGAGCTCATGGACCCCAGACTGATTTCTGGGAAACCAGCATAGGACTGATCCAGACCCCCTGAACAAGGATGTCAGTTTGGAGGTCTGGTTAATCTCTGGGGCCTCTGGTAGTGGATCAGTATTCATCCCTAGTACATGAATGGACTTTGGGAGCCCACTCCACATAGAGGGATAAGCTCTCAACCTAGACACACTGGGGAAGGTCTAGGCCCTGCTCCAAATGATATGACAGACTTTGAAGATCTCCCATGGAAGGCCTCACCCTCCCTGGAGAGCAGAAAGGGGATGGGATAGTGGGTCGGTGGGGGGCAGGGGAGGAGGGGAGGGTGAGGGAACTAGGATTGACATATAAAACAAGCTTGTTTCTAATTTTTCTTTGTTTTGATTTTTTGAGACAGGGTTTCTCTGTGTAGCTTTGGAGCCTATCCTGGCACTAACTCTGGAGACCAGGCTGGCCTCGAACTCACAGAGATCCATCTGCCTCTGCCTCCTGAGTGCTGGGATTAAAGACGTGCACCACCAACACCTGGCTGTTTCTAATTTAAATAAAAAAAATTCCTTAACAAAAAAAAAGCTAACCCTACCATGTGAAATTAACCTGAATGCCAACCTGTTCTATAAAGCCATTATAGAATGATATGATATCCCATTATTCTTTAAAAAGCCATTCCACCCCTGTTTCCTAGTTGCAATTATGATTTAGAGCAGTAAACACTCTATTTTTTTCCTCGAGTACCAATATTGAGGAAAAGAATTGGGCAGAAAAAAACAGTGGGGGCGGGGGGGGTGGACAGTGAATAATCTGGCCACATATGGAAACAGAATAGCAAAGCTCTCCTATCCGATAAAATCAACTGTCATAGAACAAGAATTAAAAGTTTCTCCTTATGGACACACTCAGACTGAATGAAAACAAAGCCAATCATTTATTCCACAAACATGTTTAAGATTTATATATGGCATTAGCTTACTCCTGCTGCATAACACATTACTACTGTTAAGTGTTTTAAACACTGCCAGAATACTTGCCAGTCCCCTGGGCACAGGTCAGCTGAGTTCTCTACCCAGGGTCTCACCAGGCTCAATCATGTTGGCCAGGACTGAAGTGCTACAAAGCTCAGTGTCGTCCACCAAGTACACAAAATTTCTGACCATTCACCTCCTTACAGCTATAGCACTCATGAAATACACCATGTGAGAACTCTGAATCTCCCTGGGCTTTAGATAGTCGTTGAAAAGGGGCTCATCTGGTTAGATCATGTCCACCAACACTCAAGGGGAAGGAACTGGACCAAGAATGTGGGCTCTGGGTAGAGAAAATTGGTAGCCAGCTTGAACTTTCACCCCATATGATAATGGAAGCTAAGAACACAATTTTCCATTGATGGACCTAAACCAAAACCTAATTTCTACCTACTCAGTAAGAGACAAGGATTCCAAATGTACTTTATGTGAGGACATTATTTTTGCTGTATTTTAGTCAATTCTATATTTTTCATATATATGTTATGTATATATACGTGTGTGTGTGTGTGTGTGTGTGTGTGTGTGTGTGTGTGTGTGTGTGTGTGTGAAAACTATTAAAAGATTTTTAGGTCACTGAAGAAACTCATAAGGATGGATAGTAATGTAGATTAGTAGTGACCCCTGAACTATGTTAATCATTTCAACTGGGTTATTGCTTACAGTAAACTGAGTTTTCCCATCTCAAAAATTTTGCCTTTTATTCATCAGAGAAAACTAAATTGGAAAGTCAAAACTTTTACAACGAAAAACAAAAAAGATGACAGGCAGGAACTTTGCTTAAAAGCAGAAAGTTTTAGGGATGGAAACAATTCTGGGTTATGATAACATGGTACCCAACTCCACCTCATCCATAGAAAAAGTACTGTTAAACAGTACTGTTAAAAGAAGGTGAGTGTGGGGCTGGAGAGATGGCTCAGAGGTTTAAGAGAGCTGACTGCTCTTCCAGACGTCCTGAGTTCAATTCCCAGCGACCACATGGTGGCTCACAACCATCCATTATGAGATCTGGTGCCCTCTTCTGGCATGCAAATATACACGGAAGCAGAATGTTGTATGCATAATAAATAAATAAAATCTTTTTTTAAAAAAAAAAAAAAGGTGAGTGAATAAATTCCTTAAAATGTGGTTAATAGGGCCAGCAAGGTGGCAAGGTGGCAAGGTGGCTCAGTGGACAAAGGCATTTGCTACACAAGCCTAGTGACCTGAATTTAATCCCCAGAATCCACATGAAGGCAGGAGGCCACCCACTCTGCAAAGTTACCCTCTGACCTCCACTCACACTGTGAGAGTCTCATATTCTCTTCCTCTCCCCTATCTCCCTCCATCTCTTCCCTTTCTCTTTCCATATGTGTGTCTACAAAGTGTTTAAAGAGTGTCTACAGAGAATCAAACTGAGGCATGAGAAGTCAGCAAACAGAAAAGAGGTGACGACCAGTGAAAAGCAGAAGTCCTGACATATCTCAGCAGACATGAGGACAGCCACCAGCACTTGTCATCTCTCAAAACTGCACAGGAGATATGTCAAGTTCCAGAAAGTAGATATGTCCTCTGCCTAGTGGAATATGTGCTGGGCCAGGACATTTAAGGAAAGCACAGAATAAGGGCTTCATTTGCAGGGAACTGCACTCCCTTCTCCCAGCCCTTCTCGGACTTCAGAAAGAAACATATAATAAATGAAGAGAAATAAATGATATTAAACAAGGAAGAATATCAACAAGCATTCAACCACTCCATGTGGGAACAACACTAAGTAAAAATAATAGCTACATAAGGAATGAGCAAAATATCCAAAAGAATTCTTACAGCAAAGACTTCCATACATGTCACAATACAAGTGGGTACAATAATTACAACAATAAAAGGAACCAGGAAAGAGTATGTGTAAGACTCCAGAAGCATCAACTAAAGAAAACACACTTTGGAACACAAGTAAGTCCTTTTCACCGTAAGAAATCTAAGCAAGCACCTGTAATCACTGGAGCAGAGGCATAAAGATTCTGAAAGAGAAGAATGAGATGGAAAAAGAAATTGTTGAGTCTGAGAAATAAATTGAGGCCAAAGCACCACCAGCATAGGTCTAATGATGAGTTATGAAGCAGCCGAGATAGAACAGACAGAGCTAAAGACAGACCATTTGTATGAAGTAAAGTCTTGAGGCAATCATGAACAACATGCACAGAAGAATTTATTCAAGCAATCAGAAAGATGACAGCTAAGGAGAGAGCACATAGATAACAAGGGTGACTCATTTTCTGACAAAAGAATGGACTTAAGAAAACGCAACAAAAAGTATATAGGTAAACAGAAGAAAGGTGGACAGATGTATTTTCCAGTGAAAAAGCTGAATCTTAACATCAAAGGATGTATAACACAGTCAGAAAAAAAATCATACAGAATAATTATCTATGATATCGATCCTAGTAAAGTTACTGAGTTTTAAGAAATGAAAAAGACTGCTAGAGGTATTTGATATGAAAAACAATTAGCAAGAAATATACAGGATAGGAAAAAATAATCAAGCTAGCTCTCAACAGCACCATCTTGTACTAGAAAATGCTAGAAACCTATTTTAAAAGATCCAAGTGTATAAAAACATGAAATAACTTTGTGCCTGTTGTCTAAAACTAAAAACTCAGCAGACATTTTCAAACACTAAAGACCTCGAGGAATGTAGTATCCATAATCTCTCTGGAGGAGGAATAAAACTCATCTGCCAAATGGTGACTCAAAACAAGTAATTTAAAACCAGAGAGACCATACGTACCACGGAACCTGCTTAATTACTGAACTAACACATAGGAATTGCATTCTCAAAAAATGTAATGTTTACAAAATAAAAACACTGTGGGAGTAACACAGTGTTAGAACACTCTTCAACTCTCATGACAGATTAACTGGTTAATTTAAATTAATTAATTTAAATTATAACTAATTTACATGCTACCTAAATTTCAGCGTATAAACTCTTGCCATCTTTCATATTTTGCCCCTTCATTTTCATATAAACTTTCACAAGCAAATATTTCTTAAAATTAATTCCTTTTATTTAAAGTTCTTGAAGCAAGGGCCACTGTGACTCAGCCTATCAGTGTGTGTTCATGGTCAAGCCTGTGACCTCAGTTTTGATTCCCAGGACCCAAATGGGGGGGAGAAAAAAAACAACTATTACAAGCTGTCTTCTGCCCTCCACATGTGTACAGTGTTGCGTATGTGCCCAGACACAAGCTCACATACACATACACAAATAATAATAAAGGAATACAATAAATTTATTTAATTTCAAATTAGTATAATAAAGTGAACTAATCCACTTTTAATATTTTAGTATGCAATAAATTAATTACATGCAATAAAATTACAGCTTTACTAATTATATGGAATAATTAACAAAGTAACAAAGTAATATGTGTTAAGAACATGATTTGATTTTGATGATTTTTAAACTGTGGACTTTCTGTCTGAAGATGGAGTTTCTGTTCCACCTCATCCCACAGTTGTTAAGTCCTAAATAAATACACTGAGGCTTATATTAATTATAAACTGTTTGGCTGATGGCTCAGGCTTCTTATTAGCTAGCTCTCTCTTAATTATTAACCCATTTCTATTAAACTATGTGTTGCCACAAGGTTGTGGCTTACCAGTAATGCTCTGTTATGTTACTCCTTCCGTGGCTACATGGAGTCTCTCTCTGGACTCTCTCTGTGTGCTCCTCTTCCCAGCTTTACTAGTCTGGTATCCCCACCTGTACTTCCTGCCTGGCTACTGGCCAATCAGCATTGATTCACCAACCAATAAGAGAAACATATATTCACAGCATACAGAAGGACATGCCCCATCATCTGTCTGCCTAAATTGACCAACTAGCCAACAAGTTCAGCTTCTACTGGACATAAGCATAAAGAAACACCTAGAACGCTACTCACCAAATGTTAACATTCATTTTGTCTACCTGAGTAAAAAGAGTTTAGATTATTTCTTATTTCCTTTCTTGTACTTTATATAATTTCTTGAATTTTACGAGTGTGTATAACCAAAAAAATTATATCATCACTCAAATAGTGCAGTTATTTTTATGTTTATTTTATTATATGTGTGTGTATGTGTGTGTGTGTGTGTGTGTGTGTGTGTGTGTGTGTGTGTATAGGCTGCATGTGTGAGGATACATGTGCATGCACACAAGCAAATTCATGCCATGGTATTTCAGATAACAACTAAGGTCATCAGGCTTCTTCAGCAAGCTCTGTTACCCTCTTCCTTAGCTTCACTTCCTATTGTGATAAAGTATCTCAACAAGAAACAACTTCAGGGAGAAGGGGTCTGTTTAGGCCATAGTACCATGTAACAGTCCATCATGTCAGGACATTGGAAACGGAGTGGGGCATTTTACTATGTTCTTTGCATGAAGTCTTTGAAATCTAATTTGCCTTTTGACAGCTTACCATAATTTTCACAAACTTCATTTGTAATGCTCCACGTACAACTCTGGATTACTATCTTGAACTAGATGTTGGCTGTTTCAGATGATAGTTTCTAATTGCTTCTAGTTATTTCTAATATATCCTTATATGTTTCTAATATATTCACAACCTGTGGTGGGTAGGAGAGCTATCCCTGGGGTCATGAGAGAGGGAAAACTGGCACTGCCCCACACCCCACACTGGCAGCAGTAGTCAGGAGAGCAGGCCTTGCACCTCACCTGGGCAGCACAATAGAGCTGACCCTGTTGGCATGAGGATAGCGGGGGAGTGCAAGTAAGTTGTCCCAGGGGGGCTTGAGAACAGGAGGACTGACCCTATCCTCCTTTATCTGCCATATGGTGGCATGAGTGAGATAGAAAATGCCCTACCTCACCTCACCCCTTGCCAGCTGTGGCAGCTGAGAGAAAATGCCTCCGGTGTGATGAGAGTGAGACAGCTGGCCCACCCCTCACCAGCTGCAGTACACAGGAGAGCAGGCATGGCACCTAGCCTGGGGATGTAGGTGAGCCAGGCCTGTGGGCATGAGAGCAGGAGACCCACCCACCCTTTCCAGCTCCAATAGGTGGGAGCGCTGACCTCAGGGACATGAGAACAGAAGAGCTGGCCCTGCCCTTTACCAAAGGATAGCAATCCAGAGAGTAGGCCCTGCACCATGCCTGGGCAAAAGAGTAGAGCTGGCTCTGGTGGTCTGAACACTGCTGGGACTGAGGGTGTGAGAGTAGAACTGCTCCCTTCTCCCTGCTGTCTGCTGTATTTGGGTGAGCTAGCCAGGGCAGTACTGGGGAGCCAACCTAAACAGTGACAAAAATGGAAACTGACAGATGATAAACCCAGCTAACACTCAGGCCCAGAAACAGGACCACGAGGTAGCCCACCCCAACATCCACCTCATCTGTCAACGACGGGGACATATGAAGGGACTGGACCTGCAGATCCAAAGCTACAGGATCTCTATGACACAAGGCAACGATAGGGTATCCAAGAGGAGTCCCAGTGAGGGCCCAGTACAGAGGATATAGCAGAAGCTAGAGGCCTTGAACCAGACCAATGATGACTCATTGCAATGAACATTTACAAATAAAGTTGTATGGACTAGGGATATACTGTGTCACTCACTGGAGCATGACAGCTACCATGCTGAGATTTTTTTGTTTTTGTTTTTTGTTTGTTTGCTTGTTTAGTATTTTTGCTTGTTTTAGTTTCTTTTTTGGTTTTTGGTTTTCCCTTTTAAATTTGTTTTGGGATGGAGGTTGCAAGGGCAGAGGACAGAAGCAAGGGGACAGGGAGATAGGTGGGGTGTAAAATCCACAAAGCAGCAATAAAAAGTTTAAAAAAAAACATAAAAACCCAATATGAAGCCAAGCATGAAGGCACATCCCTTTAATGTCAGCACTCAAGAAACAGAGGCAGGAGGATCTCTGTGAGTTCCAGGCCACCCTGGGCTACACAGAGAGTTCCAGGACAGCCACGGCTACAAAGAGAGACCCTATCTCAATACCTATATATGTATCCTAAATGTGGTAGCCCAGCCTTCTAGAGGCTCAAGCGAGGTGATCTGGAGTTCAGGACTAGTCTGAGCTACATAAAGAACTTGTGGCTGACCTAAGCTATATAGCGAGACCTTGTCTTACAAAATAAATATTTACTAATAGTATTAGATGTGAAAATATTAACTAATATGAATACTTAGGGGATAATAGTCTCATTAACTGAAATCTGAGACTATGGTTTTATTCCATACTATAAAAATATTTCTAAGCTATATTATGCATGTCTCCACCTAAATAAGAATATTCTCCTAAGTATAATAAAAATATGTTTTGATGATTCCAGGAGTTGCACAGTCCCAGCAGTGCTGGTCTCCAATAACCATCCATGAACAGAGGCATAAAGGAAAGCAAATCTAATTAATTAAATGTCTTACTTAGCTGAGGTCAGTTAGAAATTTGTGATGACATGAAATATTAAAGAAAGTCTTTTGCAGAGTTCTTGCAAAGTCCCATAACAGTATGGGACTATTTGAGCTGAAAACAGCCTTTGTTAGTGTTAAGAACAGCTGACAGAGACAGGTTCCATGAATCTATAAGACCATCAGGAGCTCAAGACCTTCCTGAGTCTTAAAAAGACCCAAAATTCATCTTAAACAGACATACGTGTGGCCTTAATATGGCTTCTACAAAAAGTGTCCACAGCCATGTTCCAGGCAAGAAGTTAGGCCAAAGCAAGAAAAAGACAACTGAGTCTAATTTTAAGGAATTTAAAATTAATGTCATTTGTATCCCATCATTTAGAACTGTGAAGTATTTAAACTGGAGGTCATTGCCATCCTGAGTAAAACCAGGATTCTGCTTTAAACAAACAAACAAGCAAACAAACAAAACAGCAGAAAAATAAAAGGATTTGGAGATGGTGTCCCAGAGTTGAGTACAAAGACAGGTACAGCTCAGTTGATAGAAACAAAAGCTGAGTCCTAGACTCCTGTGTCTTGTGAAAGATGGAGAAAAGTAAAAAAATACATAGAACTAGTAAAAGAACACAATTTAAATCAGTGCCACTCCCCACTCAGCACCCGAATCCCACATGCTTTCTCATTTCTTCCTCCTCAACCAGTGTGGAAAATGCCTGTGTACATTTGTAAAGATAAATCTCCAACAGTTCTTCCCTCTTCCATTGCCCCCGAAGTTAGTTTCTATCAGCTGATCCATCACTCCGAGGAAACGGAGGTTTGCTATGACTCTCTCCACCTTGGACATTTCAGCCTAGCAGAATAGACCCTAGACACAGACTTTTGACTACCATATGACATAGACCCTACAATGAACTGAAGGAAAACTCCCTTTGCTTTGACTGCTCAAATGCAGCTCTTTTAACAAACTAGGGTGTCCTCAGAAACACACACTGGGCACTCACCCTCTGCCCCTGCAGGGAATCCAACCGTCTTCCCACTTAACACTTACTGTTTTTCACATCGGGCCTCCCTATCTCTTGCACTATCTAAACATACCTCTATGGCCAGATACCTTTTCTCATGTGGTTCTCTTTCACCTGCTTCTCCCAAATTAGCCTCAAATTCATTTCTCAGCTTTAATTCTATACCCCTTCAGACACGATTTCAAAACATTCTCCATCCAGTCTTGAGCACTATGTTAGTTATTTTTCTTTTGCTGTGGTAAAAACAACATGACTCAGGCAACTACTAGAAGGAAGGGTTCATTTGGCTCACAGTTCCAGAGGGATAATATTCTGTCACAGAAGGGAAGCATGGCAGCAGGCAGGCATTGTAGCTGGAACAGCAAGCCGAGAGCGCACATCTTGAACCTCAAAGAGACTGAGCTGCAAATGGCGCTGATTATTAACCTATAACTATTAATCTATGTATTTCTGCATGGTCTTATCTTACCAGAGAATGTCTGGCACATCCTATCTTCCTGGGCTCTACGTGGTGTCTCTTTGCAGCACCTCTCTATCTACCTTTTGCAGAATTCTCATCTCCTAGTCCCACCTATCTTCATGCCTCTATTGGCCAAACGGTGTTTTATTCATCGACCAATAAGAGATACATATATACAGAAGGGCATCCCCCATCAGCCTTCAAACCCTCAAAGCTCAAATACAGGCATATACTTACTTCAACAAAGCCACGCCTCCCAAACCACCTATAATGTCACCAAATGGGGCCAAATATTCAAATGTATGAGACTATGGAGGACATTTATCATTTAAAGAATCACAATCTCCCTGACTTTTGCCTTGTTTCTTGTGATCTCTGAGCTTGAGTTTAATTGCCACTATGAGCTGGAAAGACCAGGCACCCTTAATTTCTGCACTGTGTGCTAGAATGGAGGAGCCAACCACATTAAAGAGAGTGAATGGCTGCCCTGACTCTTGCTGGGAACACTGGGGAGGTGCCCAGAGAGAGGAAAGGTGAGGGACCTGCTGCTCTGTGGTTCTGTTTTCCTATGCAATCCCAGAAGTATTCCCTGGGGAAACAGGTATCACTCACCAAACTTTTAAAAGAATTTTCAACTTTTTCTTACTTTGCAGGATAAAATGATGAAGGGAATTAGGATAAACACAAGATAAGGAATTAACATCAGGAATGACAGAATGAAACTCAATACTTCAAAATCAGCTCAGAAGTAACATCTGTACTGATGAATGCTCAATATTTTGCCTTATAGAGGAAACAGCAACAGACAGCCAAGGCCCACCCTGATCTGGCCCCTGTGTTTGCCCCAACCTCACTGTGTATCCTTAAAAGGCATAAAATGGAAAAATTGCTGTTATAGTTTGGGTTTAGAATTGTGCCCCTAGGACCCATGTGTCAAAGGTTTGGCCCTCAGCTCTTCATGCTGTTCAAGGGTGATGGCAAAAGGTGGGACCTACTGGGACATTTTCGGTCTGTGACAGCAAGCCCTCAAAGAAGATGTGGAACTGTAACCTCTTCCTCTTTCTCTTTCACATCCTGGTCATGAGATATTAATGGTAAAATGTACCCAGTATTCTGTGTATTTGATTACTGGAGTGGCTTACTGCTGCCTCTCCTTGCCCCAGCTTCAGTTCCTGTGGCGCCACACTTTAGAACCCTCACTCAAAATAATCCCCTCTACAGGATGTTTCTCTTCTACTCTATTGGAATACAGTTCTTTACTGTTATTTGTTCTAGTTTTGTCTGTCCCTAGGAGAAAGGTTACTATTTAATTATTATATTCATTATGTGGCTTCAAGCAAGTGTTCTAAATTTTTTAATTTTTGACAGGTAGTAATAAAATTATACAAAGAAAGATTAGTATTAATTATATTATCGCTAAGACAAATCATATTGACTAGATACTGTGAAATAAACGTATTTTATAAATTACCTGTATCATAAAATATACCATATATGCACAGTGGATAAGTGGCTCAGCAGTCGAGATCACTTGTTGCTCTTACAGAGGACCCAGATTAGGTTCCCAGAATCTACATGGTTCACAACCATCTCTAACTCCAGTTCCAGGAGACCCAACCCCCTCTTCTGACCTCCATGGGCTCCGCATGGCACACAAACATACATGTAGTCAAAACACTGATATACAAAAACAAATAAATCTAAAACATTTTAAATATACATGGCACTATCTGATCATGATGAGAGCCAACCCAATAGATAACTTTTATTTATCTTCATTTTATTAAAATCAATCACAAAACTAATCTGAAATGCCTCACTAATAATTCCCTTTGTTGTATGATCAATGCCTATATGTTATTCTTTCTCTGAACCTCAAACTTTTTGGAGTCTATGATTTACCCCTGGAACAAATAACCTAGGCATGAATCCCAGCATTACTGAAAGCTCAAAGCATATTACTCCATCTCTCAGAGCCTCTAGTCTTCACCTATACGACCAGAGTACTAGAGTCTTTCTTATGGGACTGTGTTAGAACTTAAATAACAGCATTTTTAAAATGTTTGGTTCAAAGGTTGGTGTGGAGTTTATAAACAATGAGTGGCAACTATAATAAAGAATTATATTAATACCACAAATTTTAGAGGCATGCACCCAACCTCACTACAAAGGGCATCCTATATGCAGCAAATGATCTACAACTAAGTCACAACAACTGGAGGATCAGGAAGCCAAGAGGTGTTAGGAACAAGGATTAATGAGTGTTAACTGTGACCATTTTCTTTTCTGAGAAACTCAATCATGAACAAGCCTGGTGAATCTCACCTTTATCTAGAACACCATGTGGCAGCTGCACACATAACTTGGCACTGCCAACACCAGCACTGTATCATTTCCCAATCCATTCATCAGTGTGCACTCTGTCAACCAGTCTGGAAAGGACTCTGGCTCCCACCACTGCCCAGATAACTCTGCCTAGAGCATTCCATGGTGCTCCTCAGGCTAAGACCTACCCTTTCAGGATCTCACATTGGATGCTTACTCTCCAGAACAACACCCTAGTCTACATGAGTGCCCTGATCTACACTCCATGGATATCTTCTCATTAAGTGTACTGTGTTACAGGAACCTACTTATTTATCAGGATTTGCAGGAAGGTAAGATCATTAAAATGGAAGCCATGCTTGCCCTTGCTCAGCACAGAAAGCCACATCCTAGTACAATGACTGGCATGACATAAACATCAAACAAATACTAGTTGCAAGTATTATTTAACTAGTTACCTATTTAATGAGATACACAGAACTGTAGCAAGACTTCTTTGATCCATAGACATCACTTAGAGGCAATCAGAAACAAAATATATTTGATCACTCCAACATATATAAATATTGGATTTACATAATCAAAAGCCTGACAGAGAAGCCTAGTGAACCCCTGAGCACTAGAAAGTCAGGAGCAGGGGATCACAGCAAATGTGAGACCTTCCTGGTCCACACAAGGAGTTCCGGGCTAGCCAAGAGACACACATAGTATATTAGTTACGGTTGTGTTGCTGTGATAAAATATCGTGACTAAGACACTCTTACAGAAGGAAGTTTATTTGGACTTATAGAGGATAACAGACCATCATGGCAGTGAAATATGGCAGCAGGTAGAAGACATGGTGACTAGAACAGCTCAGAGCTCATATCTCTACCCCAAGCAAGAAATAGAGCAAATAAATGGGGAATGGTATGTAGCTTTTGAAACCTCAAAGTCAGCCCCCAGTAAAATACTTCTCCAGCAAGGCCATGCTTCCTATACTTACACAAACAATGCCACCAACTGGACACCAAGTATTCAAATGTCTGAGTCTATGGGGAACATCTCAGCCAAATCAACATGCATAGTGAGACCCTATCTAGAAAAGAAAAAGGTAGCAATTTGACCTCTGTCTTCTCACGAAAAAAGTCAATGGAGTTCAGGAACTTTTAAAATCCTAGATGCAACTTCAGTTGTTACTTTTAGCCCCGCCCCCATCTGTCAGTCTGTTGGTCCCACCCCTACCCAACACACACACACACACACACACACACACACACACACACACACACACACACAAGACCTCCATACAACACAAGGCTCAGTACCTGGCACTAAACAAGCACTATATGAATGTCACCCCTGCACTTCTACCAGGGGCCATGTGACAGCATTTCAGTCAAGTAACAGCAGAAGACTCATGAAGACCCTCCTCTAGCCTCCATTTTGTGATCACTTTTCAGTATCTCCGTGGTTCACTTTTATTTTTTTACATGGTCCTTCAAACCATCTTGATTTTCCCTTTTCTTACTACTCCTCTGACTGTGTCATACATCTAATGAGAAGGACTGAGCCAAGACTACACCACAAAGCAATTCTAGCTAGAAAGCAAGCGCTGAGCTGCCTGCCAAGCAGCCCAGAACAGAACACATCTGCCCCTGGAGTGTGCTTGCTCCCCTAAATTCATGTGAGCATAGGGAGGTGGCCTTTCTGTGGGGTACTTTCATGCCACTTGGCTTCCATCTTAAACACTGCTCATTCCAGGCATGTCCATAGATGGGGCCTCCTCAACACATAAGCCCAGGCTTCTCTGTGGCCTGAACAGTCTATACTCACATAATTGAAAGAGAGGCTGATGAATACCTGGTCTTCACTCAGTTTAACCAACTCCACACACCCCAACAATCTGAATAACCAGCAGGAGCCTTTAGCATCCTTATGGGGGATGTCCTTCTGTATATTTTTTTCTCTTATTGGTTGATGAGTAAAACACTGTTTGGCCAATAGCCAGTAGAGGCAGGAAGATAGGCAGGGCTAGGAGATGAGGAGAATTCCGGGAAAGATAGGCAGAGAGAGACTGCAAAGGACACCATGTAGACCACAAAGGACTAACAGGTCCAGGCATTCTCCAGTAAGTCAAGACCATATGGAAATACATTATAGCAATGGGTTAATAATTAAGACAGAGCTAGCCAATAAGAAGCCCTAGCCATTGGCCATCAGTTTAATAATTAATATAGCATCTGTGTATTTATTTGGGGGCTGAAGCAGCTGTGGGACCTGGCAGGACAAGAACCTCCAACAACAGCATACTGCAGATTCCAAGAGGCCTCAGGCAGGCTACGGCCTCCTTTCCAGCAGGTACTTGACTATTATGGTGGATCTGTCCATATCTCTCTGTGCAGGTCAGTGACTTTTTTTAAAACCAACTAGAGTCTTGCAAATTTGAAGACTATGTGAAACCAGATGTGGTACACTTACTAACTTCTCTGTATATATGTGCCTCTTGACATCGGAACACAAGAACACGGGGATGGGCTATGAAAGACTTCAACAGATGGAAAAGGGAGGAGAATAGGAAGGAATGAGCAAACTTGACAGGGTTTAACTTCCCTTATGCCTGGTGATTACCTGAACCTTTATTTTTAAACTACAAAGCCTTGAAATTCATGAATAATACAGGAAATCTATAAAACGCCACTTTTCTGGAATAAGCAGGACATTAAAATGCAAATTGCAGTGCCACACACAGCTGTACTTGATGTGACAAATTAAGCCCTTCTTATTCCTAGTCTTGACATTTGCCTCCAAGATGTTTGTTCGATGTACATAAAAAGCACCAGAGGAAGGCACACAAGAGGAATGGAGACAGCAACCCAAGAGCCAGCCCAGGGAAGACAGCCCCATGAAGACCTTAGTGGGCACCTACCCAGCTAGCAGAATTCATAGAGAAACTGTCCCCTCCATTACTAAATTTTTCTCAGGGAATTGTTTAATGACAAAGGTATCTCATTGGAATGACAAGGACATGTAGGAATCTAGAAGACACTGGGAAAGCTAGAAAGGTTCTAGGTACCCAATAAGGCCAAGCTTGCACATTTCACAGGCTAAGATGCACAGAGCGGTTCTCTGCCCTCCTTTAATCTACAAGGGCCCCCTCCTGGATTATCTTTGTCATCTACAATTTGCAATCCCACAGGGTGTGGCTTCGTGGGTATTCCCTAAACGTTTGATTAGCCATTTTTACTGAATTCCATTTACCTGGGGCTGGAGCTGCAGTGCCAAGAATTAGCTCCATCTAGTGGATAGCGCCTGACACAGGCAAGAAGACCCTATGCAGTGGGTCTTAGCACTGCCAAGACCAGGCAGGCGGCACCAGGACATCTTTGCCACCACTCTACAGACCTCTGGCAGTCGCTTGCACAACTCCTTTCTGCTTACCCAAAGGTGCATTATTCTAAAATATACATCTATTATCAGTGGGGTGGCAGCATAAGTGTGCCAGGCACGTGTGGAAGTCAGAGAACAGGACCACTCTCAGGAGTCATTTCTCTCCTTCCACTTGCATGCAGGTTCAGAGATCAAAGTCGAGTTGCATGGCCAGTACTTGTGCCTGCTGAGCCATCTCACCAGCCCAAATCAAAGGTTGGCATTCCTGGGTAGGCTCTCACTAACAGTCTTTCCGTAAGGGTTAACATGTGGTTCTTTAGTGTGAGAACAATATCCCAAACCCCAAACAGATCACTCATGTGCTGAGAGTTTTAAAGCATTAGCAATGCAGAACATTTTTCGTGGAGCTCTGTGTGAGGTTCTCACAAGAAAGATTCTCAATTGTGACCCTGTACTCTGTGGCTGTTTTATTTACTCTTTGCTGATGGGGGCCGGCCAAAGAAATACATGGGGACTTATTCATATTTATGAGTAAGTGTCAAGCCTTACCTTGGCTTGTTTCCAGCCAGCTTTTCTTAAATTATCCCTGTCTACCCTTTGCATCTGAGCTTTTATCTTTCTTTATTCTCTATGTCTTTACTTCTTACTCCAAGTCTAGTTGTGTTGCTGGGTGGCTAGCTGCTGATGTCCGTCTCTCCTTCTTTTTCTCCCTCCTCCATTTCTCCTCTTCTTCTATTAATTCTCTCTGCCTGGCCCCGCCTATCCTTCTCCTGCCTAGCTATTGACCATTCAGCTCTTTATTAGGCCAATCAAGTGCTTTAGGCAGGCAAAGTAACAGCTTGATGGAGTTAAACAAATGCAACGTAAAAAAAAAATGCAGCACTGCAACACATCTTTGCATCACTAAACAAATATTCCACAGCATAAACAAATGTCTCACATTTTAAACTAATGTTCCACACCAGTATGTGGCAGTGCTCAACTTGCAAAGCCAAGTAAACAAATCATTCGAAGACCAGGAATGTGACTGCAACCAGAGACAAAATCTAAAGGAAAACTAAAACTTCTTCATCTTTTTTCCGCTAGGAACCAAACTCTCTTTTACTAACTATTTACAGGTTGTTATTCTGACACACTAGTGTAAAATTAAACAAACCTGTATCTGTACTCCATTCAGAGGATTGCATTGATATTGCCAAGCTCTTATGGGATCTGGAGGAAGAGAATGGGGGTGGATATGATTTACTGTATTCCTGTATGAAATTTTCAAAGAACAAAAAATTAAAACACACACACAAGCAATAAGAGGATATTTGATTTGAATCTTCTGAAATCTTTTCTCTTTTACATAAAAAATGGAAAAATTAAAAAATGGAAAAGATGTGAAAATGTCAGAAGCACATAAGCAGACCAAAGCCAGGGGAACAGAAGAAGAGTCTGCCACTCTTTCATAATCTGGAGAACTCCTACTCAACCCTCAAGACCTTGCTCAAGTGTCCCCTCTACAGTTCAGTCCTTCCAGTCTGCACCCCGCCACCAGCCAGGCCCTCTCAATACCACCAAAAAGTCTCAGTGCATCTGCTGACTTGCCCTTCTCCTTTCTTGAATCTCCCAGCACATCTGTCTGCTAAGTGACTACTGAGCCCAGTGGTAAATAAGTATCTCTGAAATAAATACCATTTTTTCTTTCCTAAACTACGCTTTGCATTGTTCTTCAACAAAATGTAGAAAAATCTGCAAGATGGCACAAAGACCCAGCAGTCCTCCCAGCCTGCGCTTTCACTCTTCTTCCATGATTTTTTTTCCTCCTATATCCTCTTTAAACACAGTCTTCCCAAGCCACAAAATCAACAGTCATTGAAATGGAAAGCAGAAAGGAAAATAGCCTGGGCTCTGGTTTTAAATGCTATTCTCTTCTCTTTTGCCAGAGATAAAACTGTCAGGAGGGAGGCCACGTGTACATCAATGCATCTGCTTGAAATGTAAAGACTGTGGAAAAGCTCCGGCAAGATCAGATTCTACATCAATCCAAGCCCTGAGAAGGGGGTCTGTTTCTCCAATTCCTGATGGCAAATGGACTGCTGACGGTTAAGAGACGATTAAGAATCATCACATTTCCATGGAAATTAGAACCGAAACAGAAAGATCAGCCTGGCAAAATTGCCTAAAATCAGACACAGCTAAACAAAAAATAAATCAACAGAGATGACACTGTCCCACTAAATGCATTTTGTTGGTATACTCTAGTGATTCCAAATTTTGATCTGGGGAGGTTAAGGAACGATAAATGGGACTGAAATTGATAAAATGCTTTTTTCAGAAGCACTGAGGACCAGAGTTCGCTCCCCAGAAGCCATATAAAGAAAAATTTAAAAGTGGCATAGACTTGTAATCCAAGCACAGGGAAGTGGAGATAGGTAGACAAATGGACAGCCACTGGATGAACGAACGTCAGGTCAGTGAGAGATCCTGCCTCAAAAACAGAAAAACTGAATTTTTCTCTCTGCCCCTTCCAGTCTTTCTTTCTAGTCCATCCCCATTGTTTTATGGTTCCCAATGAGCTGAAGAGCCACTCTCCACCAGGAACCCCTGTGCCTTGTTCAGCCCCCATCACAAAAACTTCCAGTAACAGATGCCAATTAACACAGAGACTCACAACTGGACAAGGTGAAAAGGGTGAAAGACTGCAGCACTCAGCCCTAAATGGGAAGCCTTCATCACACCCTCCTCTCAGGGCTTATGGACCGATGCAGAAGAGGAGGCAGAAAGATTTTAAGAGCCAGCGGTGCTATGTGACGCCTTCCAAACTAACAGGACTGATGCACATGTGACCTCAGAGAGGCTGTGATAGCACAAATCTAAGACTAGTAAAGACTCAAACTTGACAAAATCCCAGAATGGAGAAGGTTACGTGAACACCAGGTCCCACACCTCACCAAGAAGTTATTTGCAAGTGATACTTGCTGGCCAAGGGAAACTCAGTTTTCCCCACTGGTGCATTACTGCCTATATCAAGCACACCACAGGCCCCGTATCCAGGAGCAGTTGGCCAATGCAAAAGGAATTCCACGGGTTTTTTGTTTGTTTGTTTGTTTGTTTTGCTTTGTTTGGGGCTTTTGTTTTGTTTTGACAATTTTTCTCTTATTTTTTTCTGTTTGTTTTTATTTCTGGTTTGCTTGTTTGTTTTGCTTTGTTGTTGTTTCTGTTTTGAGAAAGAGAGAGAGAACATTAAGTTGGGTGGGTAAGTAGCTGGGTAGGATTTGGGAGTTGTTGGTGGGGGAAATAAAATCAAAAAGTATTGTGTAAAAAAGTTTAAAGAAAAGAAATGTGGTGGCACCTGAGAAAGTATACTCAAGGTTGTCCCCTGACCTTTACTCTCTCTCTCTCTCTCTCTCTCTCTCTCTCTCTCTCTCTCTCTCTCTCTCTCTCTCCCAGGCTCTGATGTCCGCTGAACAACCTTGGACATGAACACAATCCCCAATGTCTCTTCTTTCTTCTCCATAATAGAGGAAGGGCAATATTCAAGTCCTGGTTTTGTTATGAGCACCTTTGTGTTTAATACGTAGGAAACACTCATTCGGTGAAGATTTGCAGTTGCTATTCTTCTTTCTTAACTTATTCATCCCTTGGTTTCTTAAAAACAAGGACTGAGTACACACACTTTGATATTATGCTAGAGACTTACACACACACCGTTATTGTTCACACCTGGAAAAAAGAAAAGAGTTAGACACAGTGGACCTTTCCCAGGCCAACCTCTGTCACGCCGGCCAGGTGCTATTTAAACCACTGCTAGGCTTCTGCAATCTTTAGATTCCAACTTCCTTGTTAAATTACATTACTCCTTTCTTAAGTGACTTAAAAATCAACATCACACTCACTGTCGTTCACTCTTATCTCTTGACACAGAGGTCCCAAGTGACTCTGTCTGTAGGGTCTATCAACTGTGCTTTTTTTTTTGTTTTTCTGGGACCTTTCCACGCCAAGCTGCCCTGGAAATATATTTGGACCTCTCGGAAGATGACACTGATTAGAAAAATTGCAGGTCTTGCTTTTTTTTTTCTTCCATTTTAAAAAATCCAGACCTGCACATATCTATTTGAATAAAATTGTGCAACCAAATCCAATCTTGTAACATTTGTGTGTTCCGCTCAATTAAGTGACAAGATACATTCCTGTGGTATTTTCTGCCAAATGGTGACAAATTAAACTGACTGAAGAACCCATTAACTGACTCTTTCGGCTGAACACTTACCGGTAACCACATGCACTCTTACTTGCCATGACTTTAATTTGAAGCAAGCATTTCCTACTCTTTGAGCTACTGCGTCTGTTAGGGAACAAGCTATTAAGAATACTGTAACGTCTAAATTAAATAAGCATATTTTAAAAGGCTGCCATTTTCAGCTATTCATCTGTGTAGCTTTCTTGATGCCAGGCAAAGAGGTGGACAGATACAGCTAACGAGAGAGTATGGACACTTGACTAGATGTGGCTGCAACTGTCTGACACACAGATTGCTTCTGAGGTTTATTAAACCAGCTTGCTACTCCTCTGGATTACTATAAGAATAAAACATCACAAATTCTAACTAATAGAGCAACCCCATTAATGATTCCATTCATCCCCGTTTTGCCTTTCCTATCTGATACTGCATTTAAAACACAGGTTCAGAAGGTTTTATGCCAATCCGTCAAGCCCTTCTCTTTTGTGAGCACCTACAATATACGTACACACACACACACACACACACACACACACACACACACACACACACACACACACACAATACCTAAAGGAATGAAAAAGGAGATAGATTGGGAGATGACAGATTCTAACCGGATGTTAAAGGAAGGGTATATGCACAGTGTAGCGTTTATGTGGCACATTGAATACTGAATAGAACTCAGAGAGACCTGAAAAATACCATATATATATTTCCAGAGAAGACAGACGGTACTCAAGACAGATGAGAGGTCCAGTTGTGTGGGGATGCTTTTTCTCATGTGAACCGAAAGAAGAAGAACCTTGTAGAGAATTCTTACAATTTTCTATTGCCTCATCAACCACTTGAAACATATGCTGGACTTTCTTGTAACAGAAGCCAGTGGCCCTTGACTACATTCCAAGTTCCTCAATTAGGCCAATCCATATAACTGCCTCATATAACTGCCTCCCAGTAGCCACTTCCCTCTGTGACAGTTACGGCCTGTGTAACAGACCCTGTTGACTTCCACACTGCACAGCCTGCATTAACCCACCACAGAAAAGAGTCCCCATCACTGAAGTTCTTCCAGATCTGTAGCATGATAGATAAAAGACCCAGAGACAGATTTGGGGATTCAAGCTGAAGATCAAAGAAGCAAAGCAGCTGGCCACTAGCTCTCACCTCAAGCTCAGGTTAAAAGGGCTGATCCACACATGAGGTCTTCACCAAGCCTCAAACTGCTGCCTTTCCTCAGCATGGCTGGAGAATCCTGAGACTACAATTTCTTCCTATCCTCAATGATACTGAGCCTTCCTGTGTTCAGTGTGGCTGGAGAATGAATGCCTCCTACTGAATACTGAAGACTCTGCTTCTATCTTTTATTTTTTTTTCTGGGGAGGGGGTTTCGAGACAGGGTTTCTCTGTGTAGCTTTGGAGCCTATCCTGGCACTCACTCTGGAGACCAGGCTGGCCTCGAACTCACAGAGATCCGCCTGCCTCTGCCTCCAGAGTGCTGGGATTAAAGGTGTGTGCCACCAACACCCGGCTGCTTCTATCTTTTAAACCCCTCTAGTGCTGTCATTAAAGGCAAGTGATATGTTAGTCTTTTAGACTGATTCAATCTTGTATATCTCTGGGTGGCCTTGAACTCTGAGAGATCCATTTACCTCTTAATCCCAAATCCTAGGAATAAAGGTGTGTACCACCATCTCCTAGCTTCTGGCTGCTGAGATTAAAGGTGTGCCTGGCTCCTATGGCTTGTGGCTGACTATGCTTTCTGAATCCTCAGGCAAGCTTTAATAAATCATAAATAAAGTATCACCACACGCTCCATTAAAGGCACTGGCCCACATCTCTTTCTCTCTACTCCCATGAATGTCCTGCAGGTGTCCATATGTTCTTGTTGGCCTTTAAGTGATAAAATATTTCCATCTTGTGTCTGTCCTAATAACTTCAAGGGTGCTACCCATCTTAAAGATCCTAAATTAAGACAAAAATACAAGAAGCTGTAAGGCTGATGTGTGTGTGTGTGTGTGTGTGTGTGTGTATGCGTGTGTAACAGACCTCAAGTCTTAAAACAAAGATGCACATTATGCTTTTTTAAAGCTGTTTTTATTATGTATACAGTGTTTTGCCTGCACACCAGAAGAGGGCACCAGGTCTCATTCTAGATGGTTGTGAGCCACCATGTATTTGCTAAGAATTGAACTCAGGACCTCTGGAAGAGCAGCCAGTGCTCTTAACCTCTGAGCCATCTCTCCAGCCTCTGCACATTATGTTTTGATCCCAACACCCTAAGTCTAATGAACCAAAAAGCAACATTTTCTTCAAACTGGCTCTTGGTTCTCCCTTTCAACTTTGTTTTCTTTCTTTCTTTTGGGTTTCTCTGTGTAGCCCTGGCTTTCCTGGAACTCATTTTGTAAACCAAGCTGGCCTCAAACTAGGACTTCTGCCTGTCTCCCAAGTGCTGGAATTAAAGGCATGTGCCACCACACTGCCTGGCTCCTTTTAATTTTTTTCATTCCTTCAAGATAACACTACAATTTCTTTGTCTTATTTATTTATTTATTTATTTATTTATTTATTTAGGAAGTATAGAAAGATTCTTCTCCTTAAGCTTCTAAGCCTCTAAACTTATTTAGTTCTTTTTTAATTTAAATTAGAAATAATTTTTTTAACATATCAGTCTCAGTTCCCTCTCCCATGCCCCCCACCAATCCCCTATCCCATCCCCCTTCTGCTCCCCAGGGAGGGTGAGACTTTCCATGGGGGATCATCAGAGTCTGTCACATCTTAGCAGTATCTCACAAATGGAAAATGTATTTCCTGAGTCCTTGAACCTGAATTATCCAGTCGAAACTGTCCCCTATCACTATTTACTGCTTACCTGGGAAATCTCCAAATCTGTTTTTGGCATACTGTTAAAGACATATGACACTAAAGAACTTTAAAAAGAGAAGTCATGCAGCTCAGAAGTCTCTGTCTCCCAGAAAAAAAAAAAATCAAGTGCCTGTTAAAAGGATGAAATTAAAGAGAGGATGAAACAAAATTCTGTCTGCCTATGTCTTAGTTAGGGTTTCTATTGCTGCAGGGAAGCACCATGACCATAAAGCAAGTGGGAGAGGAAAGGGTTTACTCAGCTTACACTTCCACATTGCTGTTCACTACTGATGGAAGTCAGAACAGGAACTCAGACAGGGCAGGGACCTAGAGGCAGGAGCAAATGCGGAGGCCATGGAGCAGGGGCTGCTTACTGGCTTGCTCAGGACCACCAGCCCAGGAACTGAGCCACTCACAATGGTATGGGCCCTCCCCTTTGATCATGAATTGAAAAAATGCCTTTAGGCTCCTTCCTCTCTGATGACTCTTAACTTGTGTCAAGTCAACATACAAAACCAGCCAGTACAGCATGAGTTCATCCCATACACTCACATAAATGGCCAGAACATAATCATAATTCCATTATTCCAAACTTCAAATTTCTTGGTTCTAGTACAGTACAAGGTGTCGTGGGCTATTAAAAATAAAACAACACCAAGCCTCTAGTTCTGGAGACATTGACATCTATCTGAAAGATAAAGGGTTGTGTTTGTTTGTTTGTTTGGGGGGTGTTTGTTTGTCTTATATTGGTACTTTTGGGGCTTGGTTTCTCTGCAATGGCACAAGAATAAACTGATTATAATTCTTGATTTAAAACAATATCAGCACAGGCCCACATTTTACTTACACATTTTAATTTACTATACAGTTAAAAATAACAAAACCAACACCATGAATGAATCAGCCATTCCCCCAAACAAAAATATAACTGTGTTCACCCTGGTGCATCAGCCTCTCTCTGCCCTTCTCTCACACAGGCGGAAAACCACTTCTTGTAATTATAAGTCCTGAGTCAGAGCTGGAAAGGTGGCTCATTGGTTAAGAGCAAGTACTGCTCCTTCAGAGGGCCTAGGTTGAGTTCTAGCACACACATGGCAGCCAACGACTCTTGGTAACTCCGGTTTCCAGAGGGTCACCTCCCTCTTCTGGCCCCTCTGGATACTGGGTGTGTACACAGTGTACGTATGGACATGCAGCCAGCATCTTCAGTCCATGAGCACATAAGGACATTTACATTCACATCATAGCAACAGTGAATACTGAAAGACTGCAAGTTATTTTTTCCCTGTAATTAGAAACAAGGAAAGGATGCCTTGCCCTGCCATTTCTACTCAACTCAGAGTGTGCCACTTGTCCTAGGTGGAGAATTTAGACTAAACAAATAAATAACATCTCAAGCTGGAAAAGAAAGTCTAACTCTCTCTGTCCAGAGACAACATAATCTTATGTCCAGAAACTCTTGAAAGTTTCCCTCTTAATAAAATCCTGTTATAGATAATAAATTCAGGAGAGTTTCAGAATCAACAAAATCAACATGCAAAAATCATTTCCATTTTTATGTACTATTTATAAACAACCTGGGAGTAAATTTCAAAACATGCTCTGTCTACATTGACAATAAAAAAACTAATGAAATAATTTGAAGTAAATTTAGTCTAGGAGCCAAAAGACATGTATACTTCAAACCACAAAACACTACTGAAACAAATTAAAGATGACACAAATATATGAAAATAACATCCCATATATCCCATATCCATGTGCTGGAAAAACTAATATTGTTAAAATTACATATTGTAAAAGCAATAATTATGTTATATGCAATGTCTGTCAAAATCTCATTGATGTATTTTGCAGATATAGAAAAGCACATTCTTAGTGTGCATATCATATGTATAAATTATTATTGAAAAGGAACAAAACAAATGATTCATGTTTTAAAAATAACTACAAAACTGCTATTGTCAAAACAGTATATCATTGTCAGGAAGACAAGCTTACAGCCCAAAAGAAGTAAATGCAGAGCTTAGAAACAAGTTCTGGGCACTAACAAATAGTCAAATGACTTTTTCACAACCGCCAGAGAAAGGAGAGTCTTGTTTACAACCAACACTGAGAAAACTAAGTATCTACACGCAATAGAACAAAGACAGATCCTTTTGTTTTATCACATGCAAAAATCAATCCAAATGGTCTCAAAACCTAAGACTATGAAAGTCTTAGAAAAACATGGGAGGAAAGCTTCTCACAGTAAGTTTGGCAATGGCTTCATTTATGATACCAAAAGCACAGGCAACAGAAGTAAGATGGAGAAACGTGACAACATAATACTTTATAAGTCTATGCCTCAAATAAAGCAATCAAAAGGGTGAAATGGTCATTGACAATATAGAAGTAATACTTCACATATTTGTGAATAATACACCTGATAAATACCTAAAATCCATATATATGGACTATATATATATATATATATATATATATATATATATATATGCAAGCAACTAATTTACATGTTTTCAAAGAAGATACCAGTAACCAGAGAGAGGCCCCAGCTGGTAAAGCAACAGGTATGGCAGAGTATGTCTGAAACTCCAGCACCTGTGGGAAGAAACACACTCCTGGGTTCTAGGGGTGGCCAGTCTAGCCAATCAGCAAACCGCAGGCTCAATGAGAGAATAAATTGACTCAAAAGAATAAATTGGACAGTGATAGAGGAAGACACATGATGTTAGTCTATTACCTCCACATGTACAAGCATACCCATGGATATGTTCTCACATACGCTCTTAAACACATACAAATTAAATGCACAATAAAAGTGAGAAAATACACTCACCGCTGCTAATAATTAGAAAAATGAGAATTCAAACCACAAAAAAGATACTTATAACCTCATCCCCATTACTATAGGCAACATGACAAAAAGTAAATGTGGAAAAAGCTCTGGAGAAATCTGAAAGTGTTTACTGCTGGTGGAGATACAAATGGAACAGAAGCCTATGGAAAACATTATAGACATTCCTCATGATAAAGATGTGGTGTCATGTGACCTGCCAGCCCCGAGTCTGGGATGTAGCCAAAAGAAAGGAAAGCACTATCTTGAAGAGATAACCGCACATGTAGGTCCCATTTCAACATTACTTACAACAGCCACGAGGTGAAAGCTATCCCAATGTTCATCCACCGACAAATGGTTAAAGAAAGTTGAAGCATATCTACAATGCAATATTTGTTTAAGCCCTGAAGGAACTAAGTCCTGTCACATTTTATGGCATAGATGACCCTTGAGTATGATATATTAAATCCTCCAATAAAAAGACACGTATGTGTTCATATTTACAAAGTACCTAAAGCAATCCAAATCAATGAATAGTGGCCGCCAGGATCTCAGGAAGGGGAAGTGAGCTGCTACTCAGTAAGTGCAGAGCTCCAGGGTTTTTTGTTTTTGTTTTTGTTTTTGTTTTGTTTTTTGTTTTTTTAAGATTTTATTTATTAAGTATACAGTCCTCTGCCTGCATGTGCCCTGCAGGCCAGAAGAGGGCATCAGACCTCATTCAAGGTGGTTGTGAGCCACCATGTGGTTGCCGGGAATTGAACTCAAGGGAAGAGCAGTCAGTGATCTTAACCTCTGAGCCATCTCTCTAGCCCAGAGCTCCAGGTTTTTAAGTTGAAAAAGTTCTAAAGATCTCTTCCACAATTTAAATACAGTTAACACTGCTAAAATAGATGCTTAAAATATTCAAAATGGTAAATTTTACACTGTGTGTTTTTGTCACAATTAAAAATGAATTTAAAGTTTTCCCCCTTGATGAATAGATTAAACAAGTGCATGAAAAGCTACACAATCATTTTATGTTAATAAAACCCTAATATCAAATCAAAAATAGCTCTAGACAGAGCCCAGTCATCAAAATTATCTATACACCAGGCCCATAATCTCTCAGTTCCACTGGTGTTTACACAGAGCCTGCTGTGATCCAAGCACTATGCGGACACACAGGGAACAAATTAGATCTGCCTGTTGGTATCCTGGCAATACGCTGACCCCACCCCCTGACAATGGGCAAGATACCCACACCGGCATTCAGGCAGATACTTAAGACAGCTCAAGGGACCCTGTGTTGCCTGGCTATGTTATGAGTTAAGCATTATGTGGCTGTGTAAGGACTTTGTAAGGACCCTGCATGCATGTGCAAGCTTTCCCTGTTAAGCGGCACCTCCCACCAGTTCATCCCTTGTCCCCCTCCTCTCCCCTTCTCCCCCTTCCATCTCTGTTCCCCTTCCCCTTCCCCTTTCCCTTCTATCTCTGTTCCAGGTTGGACAACACTTACCCCTCCCTTTGCTCCCTTCCCCCAATAAACTCCACACGGGCTCTGTTGAGTTTTGTGGTTTGTGTTTCATTGCCTGCTGCTGAATCAAAACACAACACTGCCATCATGGAATTTATATTCCAGCCATTTAAAAAGTAACTATAATAGGTACTTTCCTGGTCTGCAATTTTGTACCCAAATGGCCCACGTACTAAATGTTTGGTTCCCAGCATATGGTACTATTTTGAGAAGGCAGAACCTTTCAGAGGTAGAGTCTAGTGGGAAGTCTTAAATCATTGAGGGTGTGTCATTGAAGGGGATTGGTGGGTCCCTCCTCTTCCTCTCTCTTTAGCTTCCACCTGCAGGGTGAGGGTTTTCTCTGATCTCATTCTCCCAAAGGTGCACAAAACCAAAAGCAATGCAGTCAACAAACCATCAAGGGAAACCTCCAGAACTGTTATCCAAAGTAAACCTTGTCTCTTTTTAGATTGATGGTCTCAAGTATTATGCTAAAGTCAAGGAAAGTTGGCTAAGGGATTCAAGCGGGAAAAATCTGTGACAAAACACTTACAGAACTTTAAAATAAATCATTAGCAATGACCATAGAGGAGGTTAATTCAAGGAAGATAACAACAGTTTAATATTAGAAAAGAATGCTTGAGCACAGGTGGGGAAAGACAGGGTAAGGTGATGGGAATAGAAAAGTGAGCAAGACATGAGTACTGAAATGAAAAAGACAACTCTTCAGGGGAAATGACATCTTATTTATTTATTTATTTATTTATTCTGCATTTCATTCATTCACTGATTCCTTGACTCAATTATTTACCTAAGACTCATCATTTATGGAAGTTTAGTAGAAGCCAAGCAAAAGGCAGCTCAGTCCTTGTCTTCAAGGAACCAACAATCTATTATCAGTGACCATAAAACCATGTAGGAAGACTATTTTAAAAGGTTAGGTTCAAGTTCAACAGCATTCACATACAGTAAGAAGGACTGGAAATCTTATCAAAGTAGAAAGTACAATCTGGGATGGCAAGTGCTTTGAGTTTACATAAAGAAATATGAAGACTTATCAAAAGGAAAAGGAAACAACTGTAGGGCTCAGGGCAGCTTGGCTTCACTGCTGCCATGACAGGCCCAATGGAGACCAGCTAGAAAGTAGGCCCAAGTTTTCATTTACCCTAAAGCAACACCTGACTCCAAGAAAGACCACAAAGGTACCACCCAGGAACTGACCAATTAGCATCCAAGGGGAAAATACCTAACATTTCAAAGGAAATACCTAACATTCCAACCATTGTAGATATAGGATCACCAGATGTCCCCTAGAACAACACATTCCCATCCCCTTTCACCAAGACACCCCTAGACAAATACCAGTCAGTCAGGGGTCCTGAACCTTAAAAATCCCTCACCCCAACCTCTGCTATGATAAAATACCCCCATCCCAACTGAGCTTGAGGCTCTCTGATCTAGTACCACTGCCTTAGACATATGGAAGGTCAAAATTTGTGTGGTGAGTTATTGTTCAAGATTTAATAAAACTTGACTGAGGATTCAGAAAGCAAAATCAGCCACAGGCCATAGAAGCCAGGCACACACCTTTAATCCCAGCAGCCTGAAGACAGGAGGTTGTGGAACACAACTTTAATCCTAATGAAAGGTTCAGGCATTATGCTGGCCTGCCCCTGTTACCTGGAGGAACAGGCAGTACCCTGGTCAGCCCAAGGTTCCATGGAAACTAAGTCTGCACACAGGTGCAGAGGACCCCTTTAAAAGACAGGTCCCTGTCCATTTACCCTCTCTGCTTCCTAGCTGTTTCCTCTCTACTCTCTCTCTCTCACCTATGTGCTCTCTCTGCAGTGACCGGCCATGGCGGTCAGCCATTATCCCTGTTCCTTTCCTCTTCTTAGTCTCCCCATTCTGCCGGGCCTTGTAATAAACTTATAGTCAATATGTCTCATATCTCAGCATTTTCATTTTCTTCTTTTTAAACAAAAGAATAACACCTAGGACTCAGGATTAAGAGGTAAACAGATCTTTGTGAGTTCAAGGCCACCCAGATCTACACAAGAGTGAACTGTCTAAAAGAGAATTATAGCTCACGCCTTTAATCCCAAAATTAGGGCAGTTTGTAAGACAGAAGCAAGGTCTCAGAGAGGCATTCATTCTCCAGACACACTGAGGAGAGGCAGGAGTTTAAGACTTGGTGAAGAGCTCATTCATGGATCAAACCTTTCAAGCCTGAGCTAGAGATGAGAGCCTACAGCTGGCTGCTTTGCTTTTCTGATATTCAGCTTGAAGCTTGAACCCTAATATCAGTCTCTGGGTCTTTTATTTTTTGTGTTACAAGTTTGAGCTTGAGTAAAGGCTCTTTGCTTTTGCATACAGATTCGGACTCCTTGTTGGTCTTTGGGAGACTCCAAGATCTGGGCGTAACAAAGACTGTATCAGGGAAATAGTCCTTCAAAGATTTTTTTTAGAAGCAGTGGATGTTTAAACAGCAAAATTTTTTGTATTTTTAAGTGCAATCTTTCTAAAGTAACTTGTGTGCTTTCTCACAGTCTGAAAGGGCATCTATAAAACAAACCCATCTAATGACTCAGCATCATTAGCACAACAGTCAGGTACCACCCTGTGTGTGTCTCAACCCTGCCCTCAAGAGCAGCTAGGCTAGGAACATTTCTCCCATACCAGGCCCTGATTTCTAGGTTTTTCATTCTTGAATGCTTTTCTCCAGCTTTTTATAGCTTTTGTCTTGAACACGCTGAATATTACAGCTGTAAGGGACCATGGAGATTAACTGGCTCAGCCCACTAGCTTTTCAGGGGAGGAAGCCATTTCCCTTTCTCTACCAAGATGAGAGGACTCCAACTCTGCTGTTTTAATATGCCTGCTGTGAGCTACTTGTCTCTCTTTGCTTATTTTCTACTTCCAACCTGACAACAGGGACGCCAGATAAGCAACCTTGATAGAATCATACCCAAAATAACCGTATCTAAATGAAGAATTATTTGAAGAATTGCAAGTAAGCTTCAATGTTCTCTGGGTCCATACACCATGCTGATTTAGAAGGCTCTGTTCCTATCTTCCTGGTGGGGAAAGCTCACTGTGCAACAGGAAAGCTCTCAGGTTTTCACAGGAAGAATGCTCATTCTCTGAGAATGAGGGACTCTCCTCTTACATGTGATGGAGTAAGCTAGTCCCTACCTATGAGCCTTGGTTTTCTAACTTGGAAAAAAAAAACAGAATGAACTCAACCTAAACGGGTAGTTGACATTAAACATGATCACATGTTTAAAGGAACAATACAAAGATGAGACTGTCTTCCTTCTACTTTTATTGAAGAAGAAGAAACCATGTTTGCAAAAGCTAATGCAATTCATTCTTATATGCAGCTCATTCCAGACTAAGCACAATCATACTCAAAGCAATGGTGTGTCTGTTCTCCATAGGGTTTCTCAAAAGTTGATGTCATTAGAATCACCAGGGGGCATTTAGAAGACTATCAGTTTATTCTCTATCAACAAATCCTCTGGGCTGTGAGAAGTACACATAGGAACATTTTGAGAGACTCCCACCATTCTCTTAAGAGCCTGAGCTTCGTTCAATGTCTCAGAGAAAACCTTAAATCCACGGTAATCCTCCATTCCAGTCTGCATAGATCAAAACCCCTAATAGGAGCTGGAGAGACTGCTCAGTGTGATGATTGCACCAGTGTGAGGATCTTAGGCCAGATCCCCAAAACTCACATAGACATAGCAGGGCATATCAATGCCTGTCCATAACCCCAGAACTGGAGGACAAAGACAGATGGATCACAGGGTCACTCTGTCCAGTCATTCTAGCCAAAAGGACTGGCTTCAGAGGTTAAGGAAGAAGCACACACACACACACACACACACACACACACACACACACACACACACACACACAGAGCACACACACGCACACACGCACGCATGAGAGAAAGAGAGAGAGAGAGAGAGAGAGAGAGAGAGAGAGAGAGAAGCAATTTAAAAGAAAAAAAGTTCTGACCTAATTGAGGCCATCACACATGTCCACATGGATAAGCACACCTGCATACAGATACACATGTGCATATATTGTGGAATAATCCTTCTGTACACTGTGTGAATATATGTTGCTATGACTGGTTTAATAAACAAGGCTATAGCTGGGCAAAAGGAAGTTGGGCTGGGAAAGCCAAACTGAGAATGCTGGGAAGAAGAAGGGCAGAGTCAGAAGAGATGCCAAGAGACGCAGAGGGAGCAGGATGAACATGTTATATTAATAAAAGTATCACCACGTGGGCAGAGGGTAATTAACAAATTTGGGTTAATTTAAAATGTAAGAGTTAGCTAGTAACAAGCCTGAGCTATTGGCCAAGCATTTGTAATTCATATTAATTTAAAGTCTCTGAGTCAAATATTTGGGAAGCAGCTGCCAGTTATTTGGGAGCAGGTGGTAGGGACAGAAAACCTGCATGTACATGCATACATTCATACAACACCTAGAAGCCCCCAGTGTCCACTGGGGAGACTCCTGGCTGTTTTCTTTTGTTTCTACGCTGACATCTTTGGGACTCCTCCTGCCTCAATCTTGATTCTCTCAAAGTACTTGACAGTACCTAATGTAACTCTTGCACCAAGTTCACATACTAGAATAGTGGTACTAGTTGTTGAAAATATAATAATATCCCCATAATTGCTGACAAAACCAAAACTGCATGCAGTTAAGCTCTGTGAGGGGTCCCATCAAATCCCTTTGTGACTCAGATTGGTCATCCAGAGTAACTGAATATTATTCATGTTATATCCCTAGCCTCATGATTAGAGACTTTGCCCCCATAGCACCTAAATTTAAAGGGTGAAAATAGCTTAGAACTTATACAAAACATACAAAGAATTATCTGGCAAAGAACTTAAGTAATCCAATTAAAAGGGAGGGATAGATTTCAAATATTCCTTTCAAAAATGAAGATACATAATTACCTAGGGTTCTTAATATCATTTCCAAGCAGGGGGGAACTTAAACAATGACATTTTAATTCACATTCACTAACGTGCATAATCAAAAGTCCTAGTACCCAGCCAGTAGTGGCTCTTATCAAACAGCACTGTCAGGCCAAATGTTGGTGAGTACATTAGTTTTCTCACTGCTATGACAAGTGTCAACTGAATGAACGGTTTGCTTTGGCTCACAGTTTGAGAGTGAAGTCCATCATCATGGCAGCAAATTCATGGCGGCAGGAGGTAGAACCCATAGTTGGGAAGGAAAAATATGAATGCTGATGTACAACTCACTTACACCTTTTTGCTCAGTCATGGACCTCTAAGAAATGGTGCCACCCACCATTAGGCTGTGGTCTCCCCACCCTAATTAACTCATATAGACAATCTCTTACAGATTTCCCCTAGATTTTTTTTCTCCTACATGATTCTAGATCCTGTTAAATTGGCAATGGTATCAACCATCACCATTCTATGCCTTGGCAATGTCATACCCAAACATAATCACTTTTAAGCTATAACTTTGTACTTCTTGGCCCCATAAGTTCATAGCCATCTCAAGATGCAAAATGTGTCCAGTCCAACTTTAAATATCCCTGTGGTCTTCTCAGTTTCCATAGTATTCAAAGTTATAAATGCAGAGTCTCTATGAGGCAATCTCTTAACTATGAGCCCTAATAACATAAGCTATATATACACGACGCAGACACTCCTGTTCCAGAAGGGGCATAGAAAGTAAAGATAGGATCAAAACAAGACTGATATCCACTGAGGCAAACACAAATCCTACAGTTCCATGTCCAGCAACTGAGGCTCATAAAGGAATCATCTTGCCCCAAATTGTCTAGCCCCAGTCTACTCCAGCCCTGACACACACAGTTCTCTTTGCATACAGCTTTCTTTGGCAAATATCCTATGATCCCGGCATCTCTAACATCCTGGGATCTCCAGAGAAACTTGGGCTTCACCTTTACAACTTTACACACTGAATTCTCAGAGCTTCCTGTCACACACTGCTTGGCTCCAGTGGCCTTCTGGAACCTTGGGACAAGCCTCCATTACTCTGTCAGTCACGCATCTATTATGTCTGTAAGACTAGTATGACACAGATTACATTGCCAAATCCTTTCATTAACTTGGTAAATTACCTGTCCCTTTGGACCACAGTTGCATCAGCCTCTGGGTACCCTACAGGCTAACCATGTCCCATTAAGATCTGCTTACAGCATTCTAGGGTTTTCTAGATCCAAGTTTCAAACTGTTCCACATCTCTTTCCCTAAACAATTCCAAAGACCCAAGAATCACATGGCCAAATTAATCACAGTAAAGGATCGACTTTTCATACTAATTTTATTAGTTATTATCATTTCTTGTTATGTTGACAGAATACCTCCTGAAAGCAACTTAAAGGATTTCTTTTGTTTTGGAGTTGACAGGTAAGTTCTTCATCACAGGGAAGTCACAGTGGCAAGAGACTGAGACAGTTGGTTTCACAGCATCCACATATAAAGGCAGAGAGATGAATGAATGATGCTCAGACCAGCCCCTCCTTTTAAACTCTTAAATTATTATTGTATGTGTTTGTATATGATGGGGCACATGTACCACAGCATTCATGTAGTGGTCAGAGGACAACTCTATGTAGCTCATTCTCTCCTTTCACCTTTAAGTGCCATAGCTAGGTTTTCTATGGTTGTAATAAACATGATGACCAAAAGCAACTTGAGGAAGAAAGAGTTTATTTCAGTTTGCATGTCCCAATCACAGCCCATCATAAAGTGAAGACAGGGCAGGAACCAGGAGGCAGGAACTACAGCACAGACCATGGAGGAATACTACTTATTGAAATACTGTCTGTGACTTTGTCAGCCTCCTCTCTTACAGAACCAAGGACATTTGCCCATGGTGGGTTCCTTCCACATGCTTGATGATCTGATGGAGGAATTTTCTCCATTAACATTTCCTTTTCCAAGATGACTCTGGCTTGTGTAAAGCTGACAACAACAACAACAAAAAAAAAAAAAAAAAAAAAAAAAAAACCTAATAGCATATATGAGTTCTGGGGACTGAACCCAGGTCCTCAGGCTTGGTGGCAAGCACCAAGTGTTTTTACCTGTTGAGCCATTCCACACTCATTTCCACCTCTCTATGGATGGACTCCAAACCATGGAGTCATGCCACCCACAGTTAAGTTAAGTCACCCCAGCTCCATAAACCTGACCAAGAAACTCTCTCACAGACTTGCCTAGAAATTTGTCCCTTAGGTGACTCTAGATTCTGTTAAGCTGACAATCAGTCTTATTCTCATGGAGTGAATATAAAAGACTCAAACTTCTAGGGACTGCTGTTGAAGTACACAATTGCCTTAGAAAAGGTTTGTCAGGGTCTTACAAGTTAAACATATGTAATAGCAATTCTACTCACAGGTCTCAACCTAGGAGAAGTAGAACCACTGTCTACTCAAAGGTCTGTATACAATCTTCATGAAAGAATGATAGATTAAAATTGTTCTTATCTGCGGAACCAGATGAATTCTTAGATTTTAGGTTTTTTTCATATTTAGTACATTTGCATAAACATAATGACATGTCGTGGAAGATTAATTCAATCCTAAACATGAAATTCTGTTTATATCTGTTGGATGTGTTACAAATATACATAGAAGATAACTTTATAAGATATATTTACTACAGTGTTTAACTGTCACATGAGGTTAGATATGGAATGTTTCACCTATCAACATATTATAGTTCAAAAATGTTTGGATTTGGGAGTATTCTGGACTTTGAACTTTTGGATTAAAATAATCTACCTATATTTGCAACAGCTAAAAGTAGAAGCTCTTCAGATGTCTTCCAGCCACTGAATGGATAACCCAAATAGAGTATACAACAGATTCTATTCAGTAGAAAGAGAGCTATTGATGCAAACTGCAACACAGGTGAACCTAACAAATGTAATGCCAAATGAAAGAAGTCATATATACATGTTATATGTCATATTGTTGCATTTACATGAAATTTCCAGAATAGGCAAATCAATAAAGACAGACATCAGATGCATAGTTGAGACCAGAGAACAAGAGTAGGTGTAGGTACAGCCTGGGAACTTTGGGGAATAACAGAAATGTCAAACACTATATTGATAGATACAGAACACTCTCAGTCACAAACACTATTCAATATACTTACAGTACACTTACAATGGATAAATTTTGCTCTTAAACAAAAAAAAGATGAAAATAATGATAGAAATATTACATTTTCATTCCCATTCCTTCTTCTGTCACTTCTCTGCCTCTTTTTCTACTGTGGGCTAAAACTCGTCCACAGGAATCTGCTGAGATTGGACCTCCTCTCTGAACAAGCACTCCATTCTCTAACTTCTCCTAAATATCCACTTGTTTGTGAGGAGTGTTAGAAGCCCAAATCACCTCCCTTGAAGACCCATTTCCTCCTTTGGCGCCAACCACTCCTACTATCTCTTAGTTCATCTTTGTCCTGCCTCTGGTTTTAGTACAATCCCTCCTCAAACATAACTCAGACATAAAATGCCAAATATTACCCCAGAACTCAGGCCAAAATTTTCATTCAAATTGACACCATTTAGCTAGTTCTGAGTTGGGTGGAGTTAAGGCAGTGTCTCAGGAAAAAATTCCCACTAAAACATTGAAAAATTTTAAACATTTTTCAAACCCACACACAATAGTAATTATACTTTAATGTTAGTTGATTGAAAAAATACAGAATGACAAAAATCTACTATGATAGTTTAAGTGTTCAGGAAATTTGCATTTGTTCATAATAACTATGTTGACATTTATCAAATACAAAAATCTGATGTTCAAAGCAGGAAGGAATATTTGAAAGATACTTCTATGGTCTAGAAAATTACAGGACTTGCTTTAAAGTATGCCCTTCATATTTTTGGGCTGACACAGCCCCTAGACTTTGAAATAGAAGGCTCTGGGCTAAGATGATAACAAAGGATGAGTTACCAGGCTGAAGAAATTCCACATAAGGAAATACTGTAATAAAAGATCTAAGTTGTTCCATAGAAGTTTAAGAGAGTAATGAATCTTTGTTTGCTTTCTACATTTTTCATTATTGCTGAGAAAAAAAAGGGAGGGAAAGAAGGAGGGAGAGAGGGAAGAAAGGAGAGAAGGAAGGAAGGAAGGAAGGAAGGAAGGAAGGAAGGAAGGAAGGAAGGAAGACAAGCCTGTAGAGAGATTTTTGTGGAAGTAAAGCCTTGATTTGAAGAGTTGTTAAATGTGAGTCCAGACCACCACTGCTACTTGGTACCCAGGTCTGGTAGCTATCAGACATCCTGGCCACAGGGAAGAGACAGCTGCTATAAGGAAAGATGGTCTCTGATAATGTTCTTTTATTATCTACCACCATAGAATCATAAAAACTACAAACGAGCTTTGTGGATATTAGCAGATCCCAAGCAGCTGAAGTAGGATACTTCAGTGTAATTCCCACAGGGCAGTCCCACTTTGTTGCCAGTTCAAAGGCTAATTGTGAGACTTGAACACTAGAGTAAAAGCAATTGCTTCTTGACAACTTACAAAAACACTCTCCTGTGCTCATATTGTTTAAAAAGTGCTATCGACCCAGCTCTACAGTGTGGATCACCGTCACATCTAATAAGGAAGTCTCACAGGAATATCTAAACTCGGGGCCCTCATCCTCCAAGGTATTACTCTTGCTTTATCAAAGGTGCAAGAAAACAAACTAAAACATAATCAAGGCATTGGCAACCTTCTAACTCATTTCACAAGGCTTCAATAGCCAGAAAGAACACCTTAGAGGTCAAAGAAGTAAAACTGCTCCCCACTAACTTTAAACTACTCTAGTCCTTCAACAGCATAAACATTTATTCACTCACACAACAAATAATTATTGGCCATTGATCTCATGTCAGTACCTTGAAACAGCCTGCTATCACTAACCCAAGCTAGAACACACTCAGTAACTGTGATGAAAGCCTCCCCCATGGAAGGATCTTGACTTGTGGCCATTTTGGTTTGTGGGTGTTTATTAAATAGATAAATACTTTACATTTCTTGAAGAACAAAAACAGATTACCCTGAAGGGCATTAATTATACACACAAATGATCAGCCTATACGGCTTTTAAATCTCTTACCAGATACACAGAGAAGTCCCTTCCTGGCATTTTTTTTTTCATTCCAGAATATAGAAGATAAGGCAAAGGCTGCAAGAGAAATTACCCAAGTACTGATGAGCCTGATCTGGCTTAAAAGTCAGCATGGGAAGATTGCAGTACAAGGATGCATGCACCCCGGAACAGCTATGAATGTGGCCCTAACAAAACTGTAAACAAACCTACTTTAAATGTTTAGGATTCATTTCTTTTATTAAAAAATGCTGTGTAGTTCTCAAGCATCAACTTTGCGGATGGCAGTGTTGTGCCTCAATGTCTAAACGTTGGGCTTGCCTACAAGGACATAAAGAAGGTAGCCACCCTCACCAGTTTTTCCTTAATGGGGTATGCAGAATATTACTGGACAAAAAAAAAGTAGGTCTATGAGCCTTCTACATCTGGCTGTATCCCTCGACAGCTGGCACAGTAAATGCTAACTTCTCTGTGCTTCAGTTTTTACCTTCACAGAATGTGAAGTGGAGAGCATACCGTCTCTAAAATCTTCTTCTCTTCAATCGGAGTCCCAGTGAGAAACAGAGTGCATGCTCAAGACAATTCCAGGAAAATGTTTCAGGGGTGTGGGCTGGGATAGGGAAATCACAAAGCAGTGTGGCAACAAGAGAACAATCTCTATCCTTTCTCACATGGAGAAGGGAAGGGGAACCAGGCCAGCAGGGTAGCAGACATCCAGCTTAATAGGATGAACAGACTTCCAGTGCTAAATTGAATGCAAGGTGGGGTGGGAGTGGGGAGTGGACATCATTGTCTTGTTCCTGATTTTAATGGAAATACTTTGTCTTTTCTCTTTGCTCGGCAAGATGTTGCTATCGTGTGGGCTTCCTATATTTATTATGTTGAGATATGCCCCCTGTAGTCCTAGATTGTTTTAGGACTTTTATCATGAAGGGATATTAGTTTTGTCAAAGGCTTTCTTCATCTAATGAGATGACCATGTGGTTTGTTGCCTTGAGTCTATTTATGCCGTAGATTCTGTTTATTGATTTACATATGCTGAAGCATCTCTGCATCTCTGAGACTATAAGACGAATGAAGGAAATAAAAGAAGATACAAATAGGAGAGAAAGAAGTCAAAGTACCCTTATTTGAAGATAATATAACTCTATTCATAAAAGATCCTAATGACTTCACCAGAAATCCCCTGCAGCCGATAAACACACTCAGCAAAATAACAAGCTAGAAAATTAACACACACAAATCAGTAGCCTTCCTATATCAAATGACAAGCACACTGAGAAAGACACGAGGCAAGCAAGTCCATTCATAAGAGCCTCAAGAAAAGTCCTTGAATAAATCTAACCAAGGAAGTGAAAGACATATACAATGTAAACTTTACTCTAAAAAGGAAATTGTAGAAGATACCAGAAGGTAGAAATATCTCCCATGTTCTTGGTTTAACATTGCAAAAATTACCATCCTATCAAAAGCAATTTTCAGATTCAGTGCAGTCCTCTGGAAATTCCCACTGGAGATCTTCAGAGAAATTGAAAGATTATTATGTTTAATATGGAAATACTGGATAACAAAAACAACCCTGAACAACAAAGAATGGCTGGATATGTCACCACCCCAGATTTCAAATTATGCTATAATAACTATAGTAATAAAATTGCATGGTAATAACATAAGAAAGGCACATTGATCAGTGGACTAGAACTGAGTACCTACTGATTTTTGACCAAGAGGCCAGCAATATACTTGGGAGAAAAATCTTCTACAAGTGGTGCTGATTAAAGTGAATAGTTGTGTAAAAAAGACGGAAACTGGATCCTTATCTCTCACTCTGCCAAAATGCAACTCCAAATGAATCAAAGATCTCAGTGTAAGAACAGATCTCTTGGATGTGACTGAGGAGAAATTAGGTGCAGTCTTGGACTCGTTGACAGGAAAGGACTTTCTGAATAGAACAAAGACAAGGCATGGATTAAGACCAACAATTAATAAATGGGATGTCATGAAATTAAATGTCTTTTCTACAGCAAAAGATACCAACATCTGAGTCAAAATGCCTACAGAATGGGGAAAAAAGTCTTTACCAGCTATATATCTGACAGAGGGTTATTATCTAGAATATAAAAAGAACCCAAAAGATTAAATAGCAAGAAAGCAAACAACTCTATTTAAAATGGAGCATGGAACTAAACAGAGAGTTCTCAAAGGACAAAATACAAATGGCTGAGAAACATTTTTAAAATGTTCAACAATGCCCCTAGTAAGCCCCACAGACTAACAAATAAAAGGCACAATGTCAGAAATGGCTTACCTCTTTTAGCATTGTTGGCAAATAAGGGCCCATAAAAACAAAACATTGCAAGGTATTGCCAATATTCTTGATTACTCTCCAAAACCTGATGGTTAAGACCCTGCTAATGAAGACATCGCATTCTTGGGTCATGAAGGAATTAAGGTGGTGCCTACTGAGAAGCCTCCTCCCCACTGGCTAGTTTTCATAGTGCTTGAAAGTGGTATGCATGATACCAGAGGAAAAAGAAATAATCATCAGTCTTACCCAACTGTGAACTACAGTAACGACTGGCCTGATGAGACATGCCCACTGGCACAGTAGTAGCATGAATATCATGAGAGTAACCAGCAACTTTCTGATTGGACTTAAGGCCCACTCCAAAAGTTGGAATCCATATCTAAGCACCATTATTGAGGCCAAGAACCTATAAACTAGGCAGGCCATAGGCCTTAGGGGAGACACTATTAAAATAAAATACTCTGCTAGATGGACATAGTATCTAACAAACTCCTAAGCACCTCCTGTTATACCCATAGATTAGTGCAGCTGAGTAGATAAAGATCAACACATAGACCCCCCTCAACTGAGCAAGGTGCAGACAATAAGAGACTTTGGAGGGCTCAGTCCTAAATGAGACATCTGTATTACATCCCGTCTACCTGAGTTTCAGGGATCATTCATGGTGAAAGAAAGAGTGAAACATTTAGAGCCATAGGTGGTAGAGGAAGACAATGAAACATTGTTTTCCAGACACAGCAGGGAAGTTGTACATATGAGCAGCCGTGACAGTATGAACAAGACCAGCACAGGCACATGCCAAACGAAATTCCAGAATGGAGAAGGAAATGTGGGCATAAAGCCCTAGCTAAGGAGCTATTTGCAACTAACAGCTGCTAGGGGAAGGAGAATGAGTTTTCTTTAGGGGTAAAAATCCTAGTGTGGAGACTACCCCCCCCCAGTGAAGGCTACGTATCCAAGAGTATATAAGCAGTATGAACTTCACAAGTTTAAAAAGCAAAACAACAAAGAGAGAATACAAATTTGATGGATAGGGAAAGTGAGATGGACTTGGAAGGGATGGAAGTGGAGTGAATGTGATCAAAATGAACTGAACGAAATTCCCAAAAATGAGGGGAAATAAGAAATGGAAAATAAAAACATTTTAAGAAGAAGCCCAGCAAACACAAATTGGCCCTCTACTGCAGCATCCAGCAGAAGCCGGCCTATGAGTCATTTTCCAGAAGAAAAATGACTGGAGAAGCGTGGACACTAGATGTTGAGATACAAACTAGGGCAGACCCTTTGCCATTTTCCATTCTTTGATATTTGATAGTTTGTGAGGACAACTTGACCTAAGTATATGCAAACTTAAAACTTATAGGCTACTAGGAATATCTGTGGAACCACATATACACCAAGGTCAGCCCCTACCCTCTCAACGTCAAGATGACTCAAAAGGAGATAAATAAGATATTTCTGCGAGCCAAGGACTTCATGCCCCTAAGTAAGTGTCCATGGCTAGATTAGTAATTTGATTTGCAATGTTAAGATACATGATTCATCATGAGTAGATATTTTTCATTCCCCTCTCTATGAAACTCAAGGATTAAGATATTAGGTCTAAATTAGCCACTATTGGGTCTGAATCAGACATAACAATGTCTGGTTCCGGGGTCCAAGTTATCCTGTATACGCTGATTAAACTCCCTGAGACTTTCCTAATCTATAAAATGGGAACATTAGAACCTACCATGTGGGGCTGTTATGAAGATTAAATAAAATATTCATTGTGTAGCACAGGATTTGACTAGTGAATGTTAATGTTTATGATTAATCCCACATTGGGCATTTATTTAACAAGTAATTCTTGGACATCTGTTAATAACTTTGACCCGAGTTGCCTTCTTTTGCCTTCATTCTGATGTTGGAAGCCTTTTTCATTTGACTTCTGGGGTTACCCAGAGTGCTAACAAACCGATCAGCAATTTATACTGGAGCAACACATTAAATGAATTTGTTTGACGATTTATCACCTTAGACAAGATGAAATTAATAGCTTTCAGTGAGAAAATTGTTCATTTTGCAAATACATGTCTTTTGCATTGAAAAGAAAATATCTAAATAAAATATCAATCACCAAATAATGCCATTTGAGAGATGTAATTTAGAAAAAGGAAACCCTGGCTTTTATCAAAAGGCTTTATTTTGGCTGGTGTCTTCTATGGCTATATAATCCCATCTTTTTTAAACTTGGAGGACTTTGCTTTGATTTGTAGGTAGACTGAGTCATTATGAGGATGGGGGAAGGCACCAGAATTGCAAAGGGAATGTGAAAATACAAAACAATGATAATATGCTCAAGGCCAAGTTTTGTATCACTAAGTGGGAAGTGGGGAAGACATATATAAAAGATACTGCTGGTGACGAAAGAGCCAAGATTAAAAGATACTTAATTGGTCTGTATACATTTATCCAGTTCTGTCTGTTTATGTTTATTCACATTTCCAGAATGGATGTTTGTGCCTGGCAATGGGGTTGGATTTATATAGATGAATTTTTTTGCTCCTGTGGGCACTGATCCTGTCATTGGCATATCCAAGGTCTCCTAGAGAGACAGACTCATACATACACTTACCCATCTAGAGAGTTGGATGGGCATTGTGCCATAATATGAGCAAATCAATATGGGAACATGAGTTCAGGAGACATTAGCTCTTGCAGAGTAACAAACCATTCTAAAAGTTGTGACTTCCAGAGCAGCCAATTATTCAGCTCACCATTTTGGTCCAGGCAGGTCTGATTTATCTCGTCTGGGTTTTATTACACGTCTTTGGTCAAGTGATAGATCTTCTGTGTATCTGAATAATTTATGATAACCTCATTCATGTAATGGGCAACAGGCAGCCAAGGAAATGAGTTATGCATCTCCATTCCAACCTGGGCTTCTTCCCAAGGTAACTAGCATCCCAAAGCCGCAGCTGGAGAAATGGGCATCTTTTTCAAGTCATATCATCTTTGTTAAAATCTTATTAGTCAAAACAGTTTATAGGGTCAAGCTAAAGCCCATGGGGAAGTGCAATAAAGTCGTATTTTTAAAGGGCTTCATATACTGGATGGAAAGAACTTAGGACCATTTTCACAACCTATTATGAGCCTGTATACAAGTGAGACATCCGAGAAGAATATCCCAGTCTCCAAGAAATCTATCAGGGTAGAAGCTGTTCTCTGAGAGAAGAATCAAGACAGGAGCTATAGATACAAAGGCCTGAAGTTCAGTCAGGTGTGTCAATGAGCAGTGAGGGATGTGTTTAGGAAAGTTCTGGAGATAAAATCAGAGTTCACCATCTGATTTCCCATGTTGTACAAGTATATTGGAAATATCTATGCGATAGTGGCTCCTGCCCTCTTATTCCCACTATCAAGCTGTGCCTCCGAGGCTTAGAAACTAACCCAATAAGGCTTGCGGGGATGTTCATGTAATGAGATACGCAGGTACAACCCCATTACAATGACTGCCCTTGCAGGAAGACCTTACTGACAGAACATCCTGGGAATAAAATCAGCAGTGTCTTCATAAATCATATGAAGCAGAATTGTGCTTTCAAAGTCATAGACAAATGCTGCTGGCAGCTATGATGAAAGGAAGGAAACAGGCCCAACAAGTCCAAACTCTGTCATCAATGGTGTGGCTTCTGAAACTCTTTTTATTTACCCTAGCTACATATTTTACACTCAATATTCAAGTAAATGGTCACTACCTGCTTCATTGATTTGTTTACTTGTTAATTCATTCATCCATCCAGCAAATGTGTATTAAATACTTTCCAAATGTCAATAGGAACTAGGAGAATACTAGGAGTCATAAAAAACCTGCCACTAAGGGTCTTACCATTTGATAAAGAGGGAAAAACACATAAATGTAAAGCAACAATCTCCTGTGGTGATGGTAGAAAAGAGAGCTTGCTGTACAAACTACAGGAAAGCTTGGGAGGAATACCCAACCCAAGGAAAGTGTCCCAATAACTACTATATTTTAACTGAATCTCAAAGAATGTTTCAGAAACCAGCAGGCACTGGGAGGGCATTCCAGGCAAAGGAAATGGAAGTAGGAGAAGTATGTATTGAGGCATGGAAATAGGAGAAGGCATGGTTACATCCAGGAAGTGTACAGAGAATAGGCAAGAGCCAACTAAAATATGATGATCTACCATGAACCCTCCCTTCTCTAGGAACAGAAACAATCATATCTGTCCATGGAATAGACTTTGGTCCCCATTTCTGACATTAGTAAACAGGTTGTACAGTTTGAGGGACAGGATGGAATTTGCTGAAGCCTCATCAAGAACACATGTAGGCTTCTCATAAATGTAAATCTAATTTACATATCCCTTTTAGAATGAAAGGAGAATCAACAAGGGGATTGGAGAGTCCTCCCATTCAAACAACTCTCTACTTCCAGATGACCTGGCAGACTGGAGAACCTGAGTTCCCACTGCAATATTGAGCGTTAGTGGATGCTTCATAAAGAGTCAGACCTTTGGCTAACCTCCTTATTGATATGATCTTATTAAACCACCATACTACTTTTATTGACATATATCTAGAATTACAAATAATTAAGTTTAAAATTAAGGGATGACATGGAAAGTTACAGTTGGGGAATCAGTCACATTTAGAAGAACCTACACCCTACCCTCTCCTTTCTGTCTCAACAGAGCTCTTTGGCAGGAGACTCCAGGCTTGTGTCATAATCATTGCTCCAGGAACCTCAGTCTAAGTATTTCCCACCTCTGAGTTTCCTACCTGAAGCTTCCCTGTCTATAAGAAGATTCATCAGACTCATTTATTCATTCATGAATACATTTGCATCTCAGCCGGTGTATGTGGGACTTAAGATATGAGCATGGTCTCAAGCCTACAGTATTTCTATTATAGTAGGGTATTCCTACAACTAAATTCATTCATTCAACTAAAATGACCAAGTACCTACTGTGTGCCCGGAACTCTATAAGGCTTGGGGTGTAGAAGCTAATAATGAACTTAAAGTTCTTTCCCATCCTGATGGAATTCAGGATGTGTGCATGAGCGCTTTGCAGAAGATTAAGGGTTGGAATTTGGATTCCTTGGTGAATGCCTGACACCTAAACTTCTTGCAAGTGCCATTGCTACTGAAAATTCCTCACTACCACTGCTGCTCTACTTCTTTCCTCCGGTCAAAGTCACCTCCATCTCCCGGACTTCCCTCCCACCATTTCCCTGAGACTACTCTTGTCATGATGGCCAGTGACTTCCAGGTCAGCAAACTAATTACATTCTGTCCTCACCAAACACTCTCCCTTTAATTTCCACAATACAACCCAGGCACTTGTCATAGCCCACTGACCATCCCTTCCTAAACCTTGCTGGCTCATTTTCTTCTTGTAATTTCGAATCACTTTATCTCCCAAATGTTTGAAACTGTGGCCATTAGAATGTGTTTTCTTGTCTTCTCTCCCATTATTTCTTTTTTAAAATTCATTACAGTGAAACATGTCTTAGTTAGGTTTCTATTGCTATGATAAAACACCATGACAATAAGCAACTTGAAGAAAGGGTTTACCTCACTGTATAGCTTTTAGTTTATCATTCAGAGAAGTCAGGTCAGGAACTCAAGGCAGGAACCTGGGAACAGGAACTGGTATACAAAGGCCATGGAGGAGGGCTTCTTGCTTAATTATTCCCTATGAATTGCTCAGCCTGCCTTCTTATAGCACCCAGGATGACCAGCCTATATGTGGTGTCTTAGTTAGGGTTTCTATTGCTGTGAAGAGACACCGTGACTACAGAATGTCTTATAACGGAAAAAAATTTAACTGGGTGGCTTACAGTTTCAGAGGTTTAGGCCACTATCATCGTAGTAGGGCATGGTGACCTGCAAGCAGACACGAAGCTAGAGAAGCAGCTAAGAGTAGAGAAGTGGCTACATCTTGATCCCACAGGCAACAGGAAATGATCTGAGTGACTTGAACATATATGAGACCTCAAATCCCATCCCCACAGTGACACACTTCCTCCAACAAGGCCTTACCTACTCCAACAAAGCCACATTGCCAATAGGGCCACTCCCTTTAGGGGCCATTTCCTTTCAAACCACCATATGTGTCATCACTCACAGGGAACTGGGCCCTCCCACATCTATGACTAATCAAAACACTGAACCACAGGCTTGCCCATAGGTCAGTCTGGTGGGGGCATTTAAAAACCAGCCAACACCACACTCAAATTTGTTATCTTTAACCTTGACTTCTTTGTGAAATTCTGGGTTCTTATATCCAAATGTCTGCTGATACCAAATTTATCATTTAAAATACCACTCTTTCTTTTAGCCACTGACTCTACTACTCTTACAGCACAGTCAACAGCATCACTGTCTCTTGAATTTCTTGAGCAAAAACACAAGAATGATGAGGCTCTCATATCCAGTCAAAGATACATCCTGGATACCTCTACTTTTCTCCATTCTCACTACCCTAAACCCTTTTCAAACCACAACTTTCTCTTTCCTGAACCATTGCAAAAGCCTTTTAGTGGACTTCCCAGTTTTCAGTCTTGTTCCTCTGTTACTACTCAAAAAGTAGCCACATGAACTATGAGGATGGAGGTCAAGCCTGCTAACCAATGTTCCGATGGCTCTACCACACTTAAAATTCAAACTCTTTACTCACCCTGAATCCCTAAAACATATGACTACTTTGATACTCTCATCTCCTCCCAGGTTTTACTTTGGGCCCTACACTCCAATCACACTGGCCCAGGGCCTTCATAACAGCTGCTCTCTTTGAGTGGAATGTTCTTCTTACTACATGAACATACCCTTCATGTCACTTATATCTCAGTTTGGTGTGTGTGTGTGTGTGTGTGTGTGTGTGTGTGTGTGTGTGTGTGTGTGTGTGTGTGTGTGTGTGGGGGATTCCACATGTAGAGGTTAGAAGACAACTTGTGGGAGTTAATTTTTTCTTTCCACTACATAGATTCAAGAGACTGAATCAGGTCACCAGGTTTGGGAGAAAGTGTTCTTTATCAGCTGAGCCATTTCACCACCCTTTCATCTTAGGTTTACATTACCTCCTTAGAAAGGCCTTCCATGGTTACCCACTCTAACATGCTTCTCTGTTTTAATTTTCCATATCATACATAGTCCTAATATATTTATATCTCTGTTTGTAAAACTGTTTCTTGCCCACTTTGTTGTATTAAAATATAAGATCCTAGAGTATAACATGTTTGTCTTGCTTAGGATATGGAAGAGTAAACAACAGATCAGGGAATCAATAAATGTTGAAGAAGTAAATAGATACATTCCCTATAACAATAAACGGGTGTCTTAATGTTTCAGTAGATATTTTTAAAGACTTTCCACCTTTGGAATTTAGAAAGGTACCCAGTAGCATCATAGGAGCCTGTAGTGCCTAGAAAACTGTCAAGAATAAAATCACAAAAAATCCATTCGTGAGCAAAAAAGAATTGTAAAGACTTTTTCTGAGAATAGCAGAGACATTTTAAATCCAAACATATAAAAATGCATTTCTTAAAATAAAATTCTGCAATAAAGACAGTTGGACCATATTGACCACAGCTGGATTAGGGCATGCCCTGTAAGTCTCTCATGTTTCTGCCTAAATATTGATGGCTTCCTTTAGTGTATGGTTCTGCCAAATGTTCCAGATGAGAGAAACATTCAGAAGGAAGACAGCTGTCTATCCAGCTGTCTGTTGGAAAGTGGAAAGTATCAGAGTGTTCAGCAATACAGAACACTCAAGGATTTGAGTCAGAACAGAGGCCATGATGAAAATGAAAATATAAATGGATGAGTGGGCAATAAGAATGGTCCCCCAAATAAAAGCACTGCAGAAGTCCCCAAAGAATCCATATCCTTAAGATCTCATCCCAAGACTGGCATTCTTAGCTCAACACACATCAGAAGAGTGACCCTTATCATAGGTCTGAGCTAGGGAGCAATCATTTTGTAGCAGTCCTTAAGAATTCTTCAGGCACAGAAAGCCTGTTTGAGAACAAATCACAGAGTACCTGGTTTTTATTGATAGAAGAGCTAAAACATTCCAATTGTTTGCAACTAGAAGCTAAATGACTCACAACTCCTTCAGGAAAGGTCATGTTGCACAGGAATTAATGGTAATACAATATCTTTAACTGAACTTTTCAAGCTCCAAAGTCTAATAAATAAAACAAAATAATCCTGATACTCTCTGCTAGATAGCCCTGGAAGATGGGTCTATATCTTTATTCAGCTTTGCTTCTTCAGTACTTACATATCTAGTGAGCAAAGAAGAAATATTTGCTTATTAAATAAATCTCTAGCTTACTCATTCAATCCTTTAACTCTTTTTCCTGCCCGCTGTGTCTCTGTCTCTCTATCTGTGTGTCTCTCTATGTCTGTCTGTCTGTCTCTGTCTGTGTCTCTGTCTGTCTCTCTCTCTCTCTCTGTCTCTCTGTCTCTCTGTCTCTCTGTCTCTCTGTCTCTCTCTGTCTCTCTCTCTCTCTCTCTCTCTCTCTCTCTCTCTCTCACACACACACACACACACACACACACACACACACACACACACATGCCTACTTAAAGTTCATCACTTACATTATACCTTAAACCTGTGAAGGAGTTGGCCTGGTATCCCACAGTGATCTCATCTTAACCTTGCCCCAGAAGCTTGCCTTGTTAATCAAGAGAAGGATAGCCAACTTGTTGGAATAAATGGGCCTCACTACTTTCTCCATTTTATATGAAGAAACTTTGACATGCAAGTATCCTGAGCACCCAACACTATATAAGGCAGCCAGATGACAGAGGCACAGGTTATCTTATTAATTTTCATCCTACAAGTTTCAACTTATTAGGACTGTTTAATATTTTCCTAGAGATCCAATTCTTCTGTGTCCAGCAATAGGCTCTCTGTTAAATAGAAATGCATACTTTAACACAATAATACTAATAATCACAATGGTTAACATATCAGCACTCAGTATAAACCAGGCTCATGGTAAACGATTATCCACATGCCACCTTGTCTATCAAAACCTGCAAAGTAAAGCTTTAGAACTACCAGTTCTATAGAAATGTATCATGCATCTCACACATAGTTAAGACTAGCATACACAAAAGCCTAGATTAAAACCCTAGCATTGAAACCCTAACCCACCAAAACACCAATGGCTTCAAGTCCCAGGCTTCCCTTTATCAGTTTTTTGCAAACCTTAGGAATGTTTGCAAACCTCCTGAGCTTGGTTTCTCTACCTTAAGAAAGAATCAACAAAAGTGCCTTCTTATGAGGCTGTAGAAAGGGTTAAACCAATGCAGCAGTGCCTACTGCATGTTAAAACTAATCTCAGCCCCACAATTCTCATCGATAAACCTGACACCCCAAAAGTTCTGAAATCAGATCTTTCTCTCAGACTGATTGTATCAGATTCCCCATGGACACAAACTTAGCCCCTAACAACAACATGAAATTATTATTTAATATTTATCTGGGTCATAAGTGGGGTGTGTATCTTCTTGGCTGATATTAAGACTTTAGAAGGCAGCAGTCCTTTCCAGACTCAAAAAGAACCTATTTCCCGTTCACCTTTTCTGACTTCCAGAAGCTACTCCCACCCGTTGGCATGTTCATTCCATTTTCAAAGCTTAGCAGCGGTGGCTGGGGCCCTCCACCCACAGACTAGCACCACAACTACCACACCACTGCGTCGTCTCCTTCTCTAACTCTCTTGCCGTCCTCTGCCACGTTTAAAGACCTTACGATTGTATTGGGTACAACTAGACAATCCAGGAGAATTTCTCAACCTTAAAGTCAACTGGCTGGAAACCTTAATTCCACCTGCTACCTTAACCTCCCCTGAGCCTTTTACTATGCAAGGTCATATATTTACAGGTTCCAGGAATTTGGATACAAGAAATTGTACTTGGAAAAGCCAGGTTTTTTCCTACTAAGTTGGCAGCAAGCTTATGCAGCAGCAGAACATTATGTGAACCGATACTACTAATTTTTGGTCTTTAGTTTTTTTTTCCAAGAAGTGCAAACATACCCAGAAAACATTGTTTTAGCATTTACATGGGTGTTTCTTAATATAATAAAGATGGCACATAATTAACTGTCATGGCGGCTATATAATATACATTCACTGAACTGCATTTCTAAACTCAAAAAAAAAATTCAGAACTCTGAAATACATCCAGCTCAAAGGATTTCAAATATAACATTAAGGCATTATGCTAACATTATAATTACAGTTGTTATTAAGATCTTCATTAATATCTTTCTGAAAGGGAAGAGAAAATGCCCTGTGGTCAGCTGGGTTAACATCATGTTCACAACGCCAATAACAAGAGACCTGCAGAAGGCAAAAAGGACCTGACATCAAAGTACACACACATACACCTCCTTGCAATTGCTTCTTTATCCCCAGAAAAAAAAAAAAAAACAACTATGGTGAAATAATGTCCTTGTCTTCCTCACCTTAGAGGGGTTTGAGTTCAGAATAAAAATAATCAGAAGCATTAAAGGGATTAAATAAAATGAATCATGTAAACCTGTTGTTGGGCCTGGTATACAGTACACGTTCAATCAATGATATTTCTACTCCCGGCTGTTCTACTGAGGCACTGCCTTCGGACCTTACATCTATGACTTTCTTTGTGAGCTTCATGAGCTTAATTGAAAATGTGTTGATTTCACTAAAAGGAAAAGCTTTGGAATTTTCATTTAATTTTGTTTGCATTTTTACCCTGATCTGCAGTGATGATGATAAAAACCATCCCTGGCTTTCAGCCGCTAAGGCTTTTACATTACTGGCAACTTGTTAATGTCTGTGTTCCACAGGTGCAGAGAGCCATAAGTGACTCACCAGCTTACAGTGCCTTGGGGGGACCATTGCTTGGCATTATCTCTGCCTACTCCTTGCTTCTGCTCTCCCCATGCAATCTCTTTCATGCTAATTTGCTTTCCCAAGGAAACTCCACCTTCACCAAGAGGCATGTTCTGTACAAGTTGAAGAATAAGAAGTTAGGCCCAGATATGTGGATCCAGGAATCTGAGACATGACTCCTTCCTTTTTTCCCCTCCCTCCTTCCTTTTTTTCCCTCCATCAACCCACAAAGACAGCTGAACCCTTACTACTTTCCAGATATTCTGCTGGGAAGTAGAAATGCAATTTCTATCTAGACAAGCCCAGCTCCTGCCATGTAGACTGTACAGATGAGCCCATGAATCATAAATTCATTACAATCAATTTCTCAAGGCTTTAATTACAAATTGAAGTGACTGCAAGAAGGAAAAAGTGCAGAGCGATCTGAGACTATTTAAGTCTGGGGATTCCAGGAATGCTTCTTAACACATTACACAGTAGGCTATGGCTACAATGTTTTTTGTTTTGTTTTGTTTTGTTTTCCTTCTTTTATTTAAATTACACAAACAAGCTTCTTTTACATGTCAATCCCCGGTCCCTCTCCCTCCCCTCCTCCCCTGCCCCCCACCAACCCCCTGTTCCATCCCCTTTCTGCTCCCCAGGGAGGGTGAGGTCTTCCATGGGGGATCTTCTAAGTCTGTCATATTATTTGGAGCTGGGCCTAGACCCTCCCCCGTGTGTCTAGGCTAAGAGAGTATCCCTCCATGTGGATTGGGCTCCCAAAGTCCATTCATGTACTAGGGATAAATATTGATCCACTACCAGAGGCCCCATAGATTAACCAGACCTCCAAACTGGCATCCTCATTCAGTGAGTCTGGATCAGTCCTATGCTGGTTTCCCTGCTATCAGTCTGGGGTCCATGAGTTCCCCCTTGTTCAGGTCAGCTGTTTCTGTGGGTTTCCCCAGCCTGGTCTTGACCCCTTTGCTCATCACTCCTTCCTCTCTACAACTGGATTCAAAGCTCATTTGGATTCCGGCTACAATGTTGTAAAAGAACCAAATGAGCTTTGGATTCAGACGATCCTTGTAATATGCAATGTGCAGGGGTTTCCTTAGCATCTTCAGCTACAGAATAGTTCTTGAAAGTGGTCATACATGTTCACTTTTGATCAGAAGAGACACTCTGTTAGTATTCAGACATCTGTACCACCCTGCCCTTGGAGTTCTGACAGGATATGCTCTGAGCTGCAACCACTAAGAGGCCGCTGTGCACATTCACAATGTTCCCTTTTCAAAGAGCCCTGTCCTCCTCCCATCTCTCTGTCTCTGTCTCTGTCTCTGTCTCTCTCTCTCTCTCTCTCTCTCTCTCTCTGTCTCTCTCTCTTTCTCTCTCCCTTTTCTCTCTGTCTCTCCGTCTCTCCCTCCACTCTCTCTGCCTCTCTCTTCTCTTCTGCCCCCCTCCAGTCCCCATAGGACATTCACCCCCCTCCCCTCTCCCCTTTTCTATTCACTTTCCCCCAATAAAAATCCCCTCTACCCAGTCTCTGTCACAGGGTGTCTTTCTCTCGAGTGCTGCTTTTTTTTTTTTAAAGTACAACATACTCAACGTCAGATTCTCAATAAATATACTTGCAAGGATGCTAGGAAGATTCAGTGAGATATAATTGGTTACTGTTATATTTCTATAAATTTACATAATGTAGGAAACACTCATCAAATGATAGACAATATGTGAACTATTTACAAATGGGAATAACACATCTACACTGAGGTTCAAGGAATCTGGGAACATTTGTAGGAAGCACAAGTTGGGAGGAAATTGGTAGTTAGATTTAGTGGTTCATATTGAGTTGAACCATGTAATAGCGCAGTAGTAATTGCTAATCAGTAAGAAGTTTAGGATTCCCTGAGTTCTTAACCTGGAAGCCACGAAACCCTTCCTTCATATGCCTCCTCCTTCTGAAGCATAATCCTTGACCAAAGTGGCCAGGCATCTCGTCACCAGGTGCTTATTCTAGGCAACAAGAAGGGAGAAAGGACAAAATAAAAAGGGCTCATGCTGTCTTGAGGGATACTATGACAAAGCCAAAACATTAATAGTTCTATTAACATCTCTTGAACAAAAATAGGGTAACATGACCATACCTGACTGCAAGAGAAGCTAGGAAATAGTCTTCACTATAGGAAACCTTAACCTGAGTGTGGGGGAGGGGGCTCAGATAATATTTCTATAATTGAAAAGGAAGGACAGGATAAAGACTGGGGGGAACAACTGCAGAATCAGCAACAAGGGGCAAAGTCATACTGGCTTGAGGTTTTTCCTTGACATCCCTTCTCTTGGAAATTCTTCCTGCTCTTCTCTCTGAACTCACTCATATGCTACATTGTAGCCTCCATTCATGGGTGCTTTTCCTTTGCCTGGGATACTTCCTGTGCCTGGGATACTTCCTGGTACTTTCATCAACAACCTAATTTTACATTTCTATCGTGCTCTAAGACAAGATTTATCCCCACTATTAGCCCATATTATCGCAACTTCTATTATATTTTACAAATATACTTTTCCTGTTATTTTCTGAAAATATTATTTCTATGTTTTATATTTATTTATAAATTATAAAGTTATAAAACATATAAATATAAACATTTATATTTATACAAAACACATTATATATGTATATACAACACATAAACATATATTTCTTGAATTGGTTTGAACATGGGTCCATCTCTATAAATTGTATATCCTTAGACAAGCCACCTGTGCCCTCCAAACCTTTGGTTCCTCTAACAGAACATAGAGATAAGAACAATCACTTTATAATGCTGCAGGGAGGATGAGAAAAAATTTGATATGTGGAATTGGTCTATGAACAAAAAAAGCAACCCTGTTAACATAAGAAGAAAATTCAAGTTGCTTGTGGGAAGTGTTACCTCCCAAAAGAACAAGGGATTCTGTTTCTTCTTTCCTTAGCAAAGCTAGAAGATCCTTAAAATGTATGTACAAGCTGCAAATTAATATAGAGCTGAGAAAGAATGACTTCCTTCGAAGAGAAAGATGATCTGGAAAGGCCAGAATGCCCCTGCATTGCTGATCACAGCAGAACTAATGCCAACAGCCAAACTCAGATCATCGAAGGCAATGAGTCATAGAACCTGGCAGCAAAGCAAGACTTCAGCCAGACACCAGTCAGAACTAAACACTGTGGCTCTTGGAAAAGCACCAGATGACTTCCTGTAACTGTGAACAACCCAAAGATGACCCCTGCCCCCACATAGGGAGCTAAACAGCAGGGACTAAACAATAACAACTGCATCTGCTCAGTTAATCATACATCTCAAAGAGAACCAAATGCACTTCACAAGTTGTCATCAAATAAATAGCCTTGTTTTTTTTGCTACAAAGTGACATGTTTGTGCTAGGAAATGCCTAAAATGTATGTGGATGCTTAACAATAATTTTAAACTACAATTACAACTACAGTCCAGAAAGCAAGCATTGCAATGCCCCAGGAGCGTGTCACTTGGATCGACATCTCTTTCCCACCCAGAAATGATAATTATTCTTGTCCTCTTCAGCTACGTTCACTCCTTATTTAAGTCACCAGTAATACACATCTACACAATGTTGTCTATTTATTACTTTTCTTATGCATGGAGTCACATATATTTGTTTTTCTGTACTTTGTTCCTTCTGGTCAACATTTTGTATGTGACCCTACAATATTCATTGTTAAAATGATATGACATCTAAAATTATATTTAATCAGTGCTGTGTTTTAGTAAGATCTCTGAGTAGATCTGATTCATAGTCAAGTTATTCAACTATCTATATATATCACAATTTATTTACTCATTTTATCATTGACACATATGTCTCAAATTCTCAAGAGTTTTAAATTGGTGAGTACTCTAAACACTTTTATAGAATGCTTTTAATAGACAAGAATTTCTCTTATATATACTTGTAGTAAAGTAACAAAGGCATAATATGTGTGTGTGTGTATGCGTGTCCTCAGTAACACATGACAACAGTAAAACATGTTAAATGGTTCATCAGTTTGTAGTCCCACTGCTAACATATGATAGTTCTCTTCATTCCTCGTTCTTGCCAACATTTACTATTTTTTCAGACATTTAATTTATTGCTCATCTGGAGGGTGGGACAATTTTAAGCTTTCTAACAAGAGCAAAGTTAACTACTGTGCATCATGGTAGTACGCGCCTATAATCTCAGCACTTGGGAGGCTGAGGTATGTAAATTGCCAGTTCAATGGCAGACTAGACTGCATTATAAGATCCTATCTCAAAAACAAGTAGAACAAAGAATAAACATCGACCATTAATTAGCAGAATTTCAAATATGAACTTGGCTTTACAAATACAGTCAGGTATTTCTTAGCAGCAGAGTCTGGAGATGTACTCCAAGAAGTTCATTTCCAGTCAGTTTCATCATTATGGAAACACATTATTTGCCCAAATCAAAATGCCATGTGGTGGTTTCAAAGAAAATGGACCCAGAGGGAGTGGCACTAGTAGGGGGTGTGGCCTTGTTGGAGTAGGTGTGGCCTTGTTGGAGGAAGTGTATCACTGTGGAGGCGGGCTTTGAGGTCTCACATATGTTCAAGATACTTCCCAGTGACTCAGACCACTTCCTGTTGCCTGCTCAGGATGTAGGACTCTCAGCTCCTGCTCTGGCACATGAATGCCTACACACAGTCATGTCCCACCTGATAATAATGGACTGAACCTCTGAAAACGTAAGCAAGCCACCACAATTAAATGTTTTCCTTTCATGGTGTCTCTTCAAAGCAATACAAACCCTAACTAAGACAGAAGTTAGTACCAGGGACAGGGGTATTGCAGTGATAGGCCTGACCATGTTTTTGTTTGGAGGAATTGGACTTTGGTGCTTTGGGTTAGGAAAGCAGTGGCCTGCTTAGTGGGTATTACTAGTAGGAGCATAGAAGACAATGGTGCTGATATTAATTCAAACTGCCAAGGGCTGGCTCAAGATGTTTCAGAGAAGAATTTTATTTTGTTGCCTTGGAATCATTCTTGTGATATTTTGATGAAAAATGTGGTTGGTTTTTGCTCTTATCCAAAAAGTTTGTCTGAAGCTAAAGTAAAGAGTTTTGGACTAATTCCCTTGGCAGAAGAAATATCCAAGGAGCCTAGTATAGCCTCTGTTTTTGTGGTTGCTGGTGTTAACTACAATAAAGATATATAACGAAAAGGAGAAAACTGAGCAAGGAAAATATTTGAGGAGAAAGAAGCACCAGGAGTGGAATGGAGCTAAATTGTATATTCAGGGAGATAAACAGATTAAGAAATAAAATAAAAGGAGTGGTGACCTCAGGGTAAGATCCCACCTAGCTAAGTTTCCAACTTGTGAAAAGGAATTAAAGAAAAGCTAGAGCCAGGTGTAGTGGTATACTCCTTTAATCCCAGTCCTTGGAAGGCAGAGGCTGGTGAATCTCTGAGTCTGAGGCCAGCCTGGTCTACAGAGCAAATTTCAGGACAGTCAAGCTTAGGCACTGAAAGACAGAAAGCCAGCAAAGCTGGACTGAATGCATTATAATATGGCTACAGGCCTTAGGATGCCAGGGAATGAAATGTGGCGGTTTGAAAGAAAATGGCCCCCAAAGGTGTGCCCTTGTTGGAGGAAGTGTGTCACTGTGGAGGTGGGCTTTGATCTCTCAAATATGCTCAAGATACCACCCAGTGAACATAGCACTTCCTATTACCTGTATATCAAGATGTAGTAAGCACCGTGTCTCCTACACACTGTCATGTCTCACCATGATGATAATGGACTAAACCTCTGAAAATGTAAACTGCCCCAAATAAATGTTTTTCCTTTATAAGAGCTGCCATGGTCATGGTTTCTCTTCATAGCAATAGAAACCCTAACTAAGACAGGCTATAACATTACTAGGTGATATAATTTTATGAGACTAAAATTGCATATGTAGTCCATCACTGTTGAAATGCTGTGATTGGGGGCTGGAGAGATGGCTAAGGATTAAGGGCATTGGTTGCTCTTCCAGAAAGCCTGGGTTCAATTCCAAGCACCCACATGGCAGCTCACAATGTCTGTAACTCCACTCTTGGGTGATCCAACACTTATATATGGTGTACAGTACACATGTACGCAAAATGTTACGAAAAATATGAGTGAATATTATTTAATGGTTTTTTTTCTTGAAGTATGGTTGATACAGGAAAGCATTTGGTATCATGGGAAAAAAACAAAATCAATAAAAACAGAATGTAGAGAGCAAAACATAATATTCTACAAGATGTGGAAGAGCAAGACAGGGACAAATCAAGGTCCTTGTCCATATGCCAAACGGGTTTTAATTCCACCCCAAATGAAAGGAAAAGCTAATGATGGGCTTTAAACAAGAAATTTACATGATGCTGTTTCTATATTTGTATGTTTAAACTATTTCAGGCACACATTCATTTCTTGCTGTAATGAGGTTTTCAGATGTTTCAGACCCATGTTTCCACTTAAAGCAACTATAAAAAGCTTGATACAACACAAAGTGCATGCATACCTTCTGGTAGGCCTCACAGAGCTGTTTAAGCAGTAGGACTTCAGGACTAAAAGCACTACAGAAGACAGGAAGGTAGGCTAAAATACCACTGAGTCATTAGCCAAAAGTGGGTCAGACCTAAAGGGCTGAGGATCCAGTGAAGAGCCTAAACACAGAACTGCTTTTAAGAGTTAAAAACACCAGAAGAGCTTTTGACAATCTTTTGGGACCAGACAGACAAAAATTAGAGACTCAAGAGGCCAAGAACCCAGTGAGAAGGGAGGACAAGAAAACCAAGTAAGCACTAATCTGGCATTCCACTCAAGACATTTGCTGAATTCTGGAACAGAGGAGAGCAGGAGGCTAAGAAGCACAAAGATCCCATACCAAAAGTTTTCAGTGGGAGTTTTGACAGTCTCACAGTTCTCAAGACACTAAAATATAAGTCAGAGGGAGAAGTCACTGAGCTGAAATCCTAAGAAAGCTACATCCTAGAAAGGGGTATCTGCCAGTGGCAGTATTTCATCAGTGGAACAAGACTTAGGGGGATGGCTTGTGATGGTTCACCTTCATTTCAATTTGATTGGATTTAATATCACCATGGAAACATTTTCTGGTTGTGTCAAGAAGGTGTTTCACAAAAAGTTTAACTGAAAAGGAAAGATCCCCTGTATGGAGTCATCACCATCTCATGGGCTAGGATGCTGGATTTAAAAAAAAAAATGGAGCAGGTAAGCTAAGCACCAGCATCCATCTCCCTGTGTTTCTTGACTGAGATGTGACCAGCTGTATTATGATACTGCGAGAATGGTTTCACACTACAGTAAACTATATCCCCTCAAACTCAACCCATTCTCAGGGCTTGGGAAATGGCTCAGCCAGAAAAGTGTTTGCTAAAAAAGTGCAAGGGGCTGAGTTTGGACCCCTAGCACCCAGGTTCAGAAAGGCCAGGTGTGGCAGGTGTATCTGTTATCCCAGTGCTCAGGAAGCAAAAACCAGGAATCCCTCAGGCTGGCCAGCCAGCCTAGCCAGTTGGTGAGCTCTAAGTATAATGGGAGACCTTGTCTCAAAATAAAACACTTCTCCTTTAAAGTGATTTTCTTCAGGTATTTGGCCACAGCAACAAGAAATATACCTAATAAAGAAAGTTAGTAGCAGGAGCTCAATTGTGATAAATCCGACATTATAGATCCTAGGCACTGAGAACCAATCAGCAGGTGAGAATGGAAGAAGGGTCTGGATCTTCAAGCTAAAGAAGCCCTAGCTGTAAACAGAGCTCAGTGGACCACTTCAGTAAGAGTCTGGAAGACCAGAATGCCAAGAGAACTGTGGAAAGCGGATGCCTGGGTTCATGAGGCTTCAGAGTAAGGCAAGAATTCTATCAGGACTTAGGCTAGAGGCCATTTGTGTTGTACTCTTGCAAAGAACCATTCTGCCTGTCCTGAGGATTGGAATGAGGATGACTTTTGAAATAATTGACTAATTGTTTGATAGAGGAAATTTCAAGGCAAGATACCCAACAGACTGAGACATGGCTATGGTTACTGCTCTTAACCAGGTCTACAGTGAGAGGACACCCAAAGCAGGACAATACAAAAAAATGCAACTTGGTGAGGGAAAGGAGCGTGAGAGAGCTTAAAGCTGTGAGGAAGAAGGGTGCGGAGAAATAATCTGCAATTGTTGAAGTTGTTAGCGTCATAAAGGGAAAGCTCTCACCCTGCATCACGATAATAGAAAGACCCCATCCATTGAAGGCTCCAGATTATAATGATGCAAATACATTTGAAAAGTCAGAGACTGGACAGAGAATGCTAGCGAAAGGATTCTCAGTTCCAAATGGCCATCTAGGGAAGTGCTTTCCCAGGTCAGCCTCAAAGGTGTGCAGGGGCTGCTGCAGTTATGGTTCAAGAGTCCCAGGCTGTATCTCAAGAGGCACTGTCTTATGCATGGTATTGATTCTTCAGGCATGAAAAGATATAAGAGGGAATAGAGTCACGTGGGCTTTCACTCAGGTTCCAGAAAGCAACTGAGGCCAGGCAGTGTGTAGCAAAGTTGGATTCCCTCCAAGAAAACCTAGGAGAGCATTTCCTAAAGCTGGGACGGTGAAGCTTAAGTTGAAATGGAGACTCCAGTATTTTAAGAGATGCCAGGAACATGGGACATCCACCAAGGAAAGCTAAAATCACAGGGGGTAACTGATGCCTTCTCCCCTGAGCAATAGTAGAATCTGTATGTGCTATCTGCAGCCTAATTGGAGAAGCAGAACTGCCTAAGGCTGTTGGAGCTCAGGTGATTTCGTCGTGAGTCCCAAATGGCAGATATGGAGTTAAAGGGTTTGGGGTTTACCCTGAATGGTTTTGGTTTTACCCTGGTCTGGCCATTCTTTACTAGCATCCCAGTCCACCCTTTCGGCATGCAAATGTTTCTTCTATTCCATTATATACTGAAGCCAAAGACAGTGTTTGTTGTTGACGCTAATGCTGCTGCTGCTGCTGCTGTTTATGGGCAATCATAGTTAAGACATTCCTTTGAGCTTCAGAATAGACTTTGGACTTCTGAACAGTGAAGTCTATGAAGACATTTAGAGATGAATTAAATGTATTTTTGCATTAAGATGAAAATTAGACTTCAGGAGCCAGGAGTAGAATGGTATGATTTAAGTGATATATTTGGATGATAAATTAAAAAGAGGTACTTTGTGGTTATCTTCACTATCAACTTGATTGAATTTAGCATCACCTCTGGACATGTCTGGAAGAATGATTCCAGCAAGTTTTAAGTGAAAAGGGAAGACCTGCCATCAATGTGGGCAACACTATATCATGAGCTAGTATCCTAGACTGAATTACAAGGAGAAAGTCATAAGATCAATATCCATCTTTCTTTACTTCCTGACTGTGAAAACAATGTGAACTGTTGTTTTATGTCCAGCCACCATAACTTCCCCTCAAACTATAAGCCAAAACAAACTTATTCTACCTCAAGTTCCTTATCAAATATTTTATCACAGTAATAAGAAAAATAACATATAGATCATATCGTAATTGAATTAACATAATGAACCCCGTGATTTGTCTGCTTTGCATCTATTTGAATGCCATGTTCCCTGTAGTTTCAGGCAGGTGAAAGCTTAGTTCCCAGCTGATGGCACTGTTTGGGGAGGCTTAGGAGGAGTGGCTTTGCTGGAGGAAGTTTGTCACTGGAGGTGGGCTTTGAGAATTTAAGGACTCTCATCATTTCAGGTTTGCTGTCTCTGCTTCCTGTTTGTGGTTCAGGATATGAGATCTCAACATTCAGAGCAGCTTTATATGTAATAGCACAAACCAGAAATTTAAATTATATATATATATATATATATATATATATATATATGTATGTGTGTGTGTGTGTGTGTGTGTGTGTGTACATATATATATCAAATTATTGCATTGTTGTACAATGAGATGCAACTCATAAATAAAAATAAATGGATCACTAGTCAAGAAAAACTATGTCATGATGCTAAAAGTCAGGACAGTGGCTTCCTCATGAACATTGCAAAACAACTTACTCTTCATTCATTCTCTCTTGAGTACCTAATAGAGGTTATATTGTACTTTCTGAAGAATGAGGGAAGACAAAGGCCTCTGTGAGGTTGATACTGATATATATATATATATGTGTGTGTGTGTGTGTGTGTGTGTGTGTGTGTGTGTGTGTGTGTGTGTGTGTAGGACTATAAAGATAAGCTCTGTTATTTACTAGGCTCTGTACCTAGAATGTACACTGTTCTATATGTATTTCAAAATGTAAATTTCATAACACATTTCAGGTATATGGAAAGCTATACAAATCATAATAATATTGTATCTACATCTAAGACATTTAAAAAAATTCTTGATATACTTAACATGTGCTAATTCCTAATGGAACCCACCTGAGATCATCTCTCCCCTGAACTGGATGTCCATCAAGCCTCTGCACCAGTTCATACTTCTATTTCTTATATAAGTTCCAAAGACAACAAATAAGGTTTATTCTGAGTGTTTTAAAACTCTATATATTAGGCAACTTGAAGCTGGGTGTGGTGGCACAGATCTAGAATCCAAGCACTTGGGAAACAGAAACAGGGATCAAGAGTTCAAGGCCACTCTTGGGTCCCACAGCAAGTCTGAGGCCACCCTTGACTACATAACTTTATGAAGGGAACTAGCTAAGAAAGGCACAAGGGGCCTTGTAAGATGATGAAACTGTACCTTTCCTGTGTTGCTGATCACATGCATTGGACTAGACATTTAAGATCTATGCATTATCCTATTATCATTTCATAGCTGTAATCCAACAATTGGAAAACCAAGGCAGGAGAATTATGAGTTCAAGACCAGCCTGAGCTACATAGTAAGATTTTGTTTCAAAAGGAAAAAAATGTGTATTTAATATACTTAACTTTATCTTAACTACAATTTTTTTCAAAGATTAGAATGTTCCTTCCCTGGAGTCTCTCTCACTCTCAGGAGTTCTTTAGCACTTTTCATTAATAAATCTATGTTCACTCTCCTAATAATAATAATAATAATAATAATAATAATAACAATAATAACAGTATAGATCATTCTAGATTTTTCTGAGGAAATGGATGGGGTACGAAATGAAACTAGAAGACAAGTTTAAACATGGCAGTAGACCTGGTAATATCGAAATCACATACTGAACAGTGAAGAAGGAACTACAGTTGTGGAAACAGTTCTTTGAGCTTAACCACGAAGCAATATAAAAACTAGAGAAAGAAATAAGTCCAAAAATAAGGAATTCTTGAAGACAGAAGGCTGAAGTTGACCTAGTAGAGAAGAAAAGGCAAAGATAGACCAAAGTATAAGCATTAATAAAAAGCCAACTCTTTGAGAAGGGATGAGATGCAATGAGAGTTTTCTAATCTAACAGATGCTACTTCTTTTATTTTTCTTTTAATGAATATGATTCATTCTCGGAAAGAGGTTCAGGATGGGAATTTTGAGGCCTATGGAAAATGATGTGGTTTTGCATTAGAAACAACTAGGCAAGTAGTCCAGCATGGAGGAAATGGTGAAGAAAAATTTCATGTTTCACTTTGGTCAGGTTATGTGTACAACAGATAACCAAATTTGTACAATAGCATAGTGTGGGCTAAGAAGAATAGTGTTGCTCGCTCTTGGTTGCTCAGTACAAGGTACAATGTCACCGATTTTACTTACTTGGGGAATGAATGAAGAATAAATTGTTTTGATGGTATATTTTGTGTCGTCTGCCATGTTCCACAACAGAGCTGAAGAAAGTACTTTTTTTCTGAAATAATTTACCTCAGTTACAAATACATTTTTAATTCTTCCAACTTCTAGCTTTGGAAGTTCTTGAGAGAAAAAACATCAGTATTTCTGTCAATGTCATCAATTCTCCATTTTATCTAAAAAATAATATGTAGATCTAAAATTCTGTTTAGATGGGAATTCACCAATGGGTCAATTCTTGCAGGAACAAAAGATAAAACATATGCCTATATTATTGCCATAACTTGTAACAATCACAAGGGTATAGTTAATGGAAAGTTGAGATCTTGCCAGGAAGAATTAGCCTGTACACTGTGCTCAGGACATCCTGCTGGTAGTAGATTGTATGTGCACACAGAGAAAGGATGCCTTTACCCCAAGTGTAGGAATCACAGGGTGAGCTCAGCAGAACCTGAATGTGCCTACAGCAACAGAAGCTGGCTCACAAGTTAGTGCAATGTGCTGTTTATCATTTTCCAATTACAAGATGAAGAAAGGGCTATAAAGACATCACTTGCATCATAAATTGATATTTGTTTTATTACACTATAGTCCATTTACAAGGACTCCAGTCATGGAAGAACTGTTTTTGGTTGGCTGAGCAGTCAGTGTCTGTGCGTGTATAACTCCTGGATATCCTTATTATGTATATGGAATGCACTCTCCGAGTTCCTGTTGTCACAGCCAGACTGTAAATGCATATGTTTTTGTCATTTTTAACTACAGTAATTCAGAACTTCAGCTGCCAAGTTTGGTGCCAATATTCTCACATAGGCAGTTCATGCTCCAGTCTTAAAATAATCCCGTGTTTGCTGTCAGAAGCTCCTGTCATGACATAAAATGGCAGGATCATTTTACAAAAAAAAAAAAAAAAAAAAAAAAAAAAAAAAAAAATCTGAGTCACTACCTAAATACAACTACAATATGTTTCTTTTTCTTGACAAACATTTCCTTTCCTATTGCTCCCTTTATTTAGTAATTATAAACTCTGGTCAAGCAGCAAAATAGAAGAACATTTCAAACACAACAAACCATGCATAGCAAGGTTTTCAAGGAGGAAATGGGGAGGAAACTCAGCTACATGCCACTGCATCCTCTGAGGCACTGTCATTTTAAATGCAGAGGCATCAATTATTCTCCCCATGCTGAAAGATCTACACATTTAAAGGTTCTACGGGTCCACTAAGAAAATAAGCAACTGTTTCTCTGTATCATTAAACACAACAGGGTACAGTCCTGTGCTGGGTTGAAGTCACCAGCAGAATTCAAGTGTGGGTATTTGTGGTTTAATATTTTCTATTACAAATGAAACAGAATTGTTCTGTAGCCAAAGAGTATTGAACCCATACTTCAAGTTGTCATTTGCATATGTGTAAGGCCAAAAAGCAGCTTCATCCCAACATCCTTATATTCTTAGAATCTGAAGAAACTCCAAGGATTCCAAGGATTCTCCTACTCTACACCCCCCAAAGCAGCATTGTTATTTTGTTTTTTTTGTTTTTTTTTTTCTTTTCCCAGCATCCCCGATAGATGGACAACCTCTGCTTCAATGCTCCACTGGGGAGTTCTCGAGATTATATTCCTAGATTCCCAAGGAATATGACGAAAGACTAGAACCAACCTTTAAGACAGGAGTCAGGCTCCAGTCGGTAAGCTTGCAGGAAACCGACAGCATGGCCAAACACTGAAACCAGACTTTCACGAGAACAAAATTCAGAATTAGCATTGGTAAGAGTGCAGCGTTTAAGAACCCAATGCAAAGGCCATTCAGAGGCCTTTCTTCATCCTCCAGGGTCTGGGAATCATCGTGCCTTTTCCCTCCTGACTTATTTCTTAAAGAAAGAAATAGTTTTATGGGTTACAGCAATGGTTTGTCAAGCTAGAGAGCTTTCAAACCCATTTCAAAAAAAAAAAAAAAAAAAAAAAAAAAAAAAAAAAAAAACTGCAAAGGGACCCCCCTGGTGGAATTGCTAGTGCTTTTAAAAACTCTGGTCTTAAACTCGTCACCACACTAAACCAGAAACATTTCAAGGTTTCTTTTAAAGGTGTGCTTAGCCTGTGCTTGAAGTTGTCTGGTTGGTGTAGGGGAATGGGTGTGGGGTTGTATTTTAAGCTCAGCCCTTTATCCCGAGGGGAAGTCTGGCTTGATCCTCCCAGGAAAGACTGGCGCGGGCTCAGCGCCCGGCACATCCCCAGCGCAGCCTGGGACGGGGCCGCCTGGCCCTTACCTGTCGATGCTGATCACGCACAGGGTCATGATCGAGGCCGTGCAGCACATGACGTCCATGGCGATGAAAACGTTGCAGAAGAAGTGGCCAAAGATCCACTTGCCCCCGATGAGGTCTGTGACGCTAACGAAAGGCATGACCGCCACAGCCACCGAGAGGTCAGCCAGCGCCAGGGACACAATCAAGTAGTTGGAGGGCTGGCGGAGCTTCTTGACGAAGCACACCGAGATCACCACCAGGCAGTTGCCTGCGATCGTCAGCAGCGTGATGAGCGTCAGGATGGAGCCGATCACAACTTTCTCGACTCTGCCGTAGTTGATCTGCTCCCCGCAGCCGGAGACATTGTCCGGGGGCGCGTCCCAGGTGGGCGCGGGGCTGGCGGTCACCTCCCGGACGCCGCTCAGCAGGTGCGGCATCCAGGAGCTCACCACCGGGTGGGCGCCACCGTCGGGGCTCAGATCCTGCAGCCCGCGCCCCACCTCCGGCAGGATGAGCGAGCGGAGGTGGCCGTAGAGGTCGGGACGGCCGCTGCTGTTAACGTCCATCATCGTGCCAAGCGCCGCTGCCCATGGAGCCGGCGCCCCAGCCAAGCGCTCCGGCTGCGGGCCCCGGGGCTGGATTCACCTTGCCCGCTCGGCTCCGCGCGGCCCAGCCATGGGGGCCGGCTCTGGCCACTGGGGGGCGCCCGGCTCGGCCTCGCGACCCCGCACGTCCCAGGGTCCCCCAGCCGCTGCGGGTGACGCGTGGGCGAGGACTCCCCGCGGGAGGCGCCAGCGGTCCCCGACGGGCGCGCGGCGCGCAGGGTGATCCCGGGCCGGGCCAGCGCACAAGCCCCGCAGCGGCGCGCGCGGGGAGAGCGCCCGGCGACCGCGGCCGAAGTTGCGGAGTGCGCCCCGCCCCTCGCGCCCGCCGCCGCCGCTCCCCTGCGGCAGCCGCGCCGCGTCCCAGCCCCGCCCCGCTGCCAGCCGCGCCGGCGCTCGGGCGCCCCCCCGCGCCACCACACAGCCCAGCAGCCCCCCCCCCCCGCGACACCCCACCCCAGTACTGTAGCAAATGACAATCCGGTGGAGGGGGGGGGGTCGGTGCATGAACCGGTGGAGAACCTTGTTGGAGATTTCTTTTTAAACCCGTTAATAAAAATTAATAAAGAAAGAAAGAATTTGGAAGGGGAGAAAAACCTTTTGAGCACCACACCAAGCAACAAATAGATATATTCTGTTTCCCATTTTGACCACTTATGAGAGAAAGCGAAGATGGAGAAGAAGCAGCCAGATGGGGTGGGTGTAGGAGCTCTGATGAAAAGGAAGACAGAAAAAAAGGGAGGGGGAGGGATGCCCGAGGCCGGGGCAGCTAGGCTAGCACCGGGCACCGACTTCTGGGGGCTTCAACTCTGACTAACCTTCCTGAGGACTAGAGACAGGCCTCTCTGCTTGAAAAGAGACCCTGGCTGCCTTTCTATTAAGGTTTCCAAAACCACAATACTGAGGTGAGGCTTGAATTTCCCTTAACAACCAGAAAGTGTTGCACACACATGCAAAGAATGACCACCTATAATGTTCTGCAGAGGTAATCCAGGAGGTGTATGCTGATTTAATATCTATTGCCTAAAATCCCCTCTAGTATTCACATGCTGTCAGGGTGGCTGGTTTTTATTTTTTATGTGAGACTTTGCTTCATTGCATTTGTTTGAAAGTTTTATTGGAAGCCACGGTGATTTCTATAGTTTTAGGTTCCAAAAATATTCAAATATGTTTCCTTTTCCAGTTAGAGCCCAATGGTTTATGAAATAGGAAGAAGAAGGAAAAAAAAACCCTCAAATATATTGATCTGGATGCTGAATAATACTCTCGTTTTTCAAGGTAATGGGCCTATTTTGGCAGGTAAGGAAAGAGTTACTATTGCAATCCTCTGGTTAAGTAATTACTGTATTTCAAACTCAGGCTTGGCTAATTCCCCTGTACACTGGAAGAAATAAAAGAGAAAGATAGATGGCCTAAACAGGGGCCCAATGTTCGTGGCACCTTTGCTAGGATCTACAGTCCAGGACTGTCCTCTACTGAAAAAAGCAATGAAATAGAACTGAGGGGTGACATAAAATAATGCCTGGGCCACAAAACACAATTATCTCACATTAAAGAACATACAAAGAGCCGGACGTTGGTGGCGCATGCCTTTAATCCCAGCACTAGGGAGGCAGAGGCAGGGGGATCTCTGTGAGTTCGAGGCTAGCCTGGTCTCCAGAGCAAGTGCCAAGATAGGCTCCAAAGCTACAGAGAGAAACCCTGTCTCCAAAAACCAAAAAGAAAAAAGAAAAAGAACATGGAAAGAGGTGTTTCTCCAGCTTCACTTATTGCTGTATTTACTCTCAAACAAAAAAATAATAATTTATACCTGGAAGGCAACTCTGCAACCATCTGTTCACCCACGGACAGAGAATGAAACAGCGGCTGGTAAGTTTGTTTCTCTGGTGTTGTGTGACTGCTTTGAAATACCTCACTGTTCACTTCTGAGATTTAGACCTACCCTCCAGCTTGTGAAAACCCTTGAGGTGGTACATCGCACAAGACACTTTTGCTTATTTGAATTTTAACTCATTTCTACTTTTCATTTTCTCCCTTGTTTACCACCACCCCCAACTGATTCAACATATACATTCTGCCTTGGTGCTTTTAAATAATATTTCACAATGGTGAGTTATACAAATATTTGAAGGTTGGCAGGTTTTACATCAAAATTTGTAGTCAACGCATTTTCCAGCTACATACTTGCCTAGTTTAGTAATATTTGATAGTCACTACTGCTTCTTGCCTCTGTTTTGCTTTAGTCTATTCAAGTTTATATATATATATATATATAATATATATATATATATATATATATATATATCACAGACTAGCTAGCTTTATAGGGGTGGAGACCAGAGAATACAAAACAAAGGTCAACAGACTCAGTGCCCGGTGAGGCTCCAATCCCAGGTTCACAGACAGCTATTTTGCTTTGTCTTCATACTGTCCGGAGGATGAAATGGCCTGTTGGAGTCTCTTGCGTGAAGACACTAATCCCATTTATTAGTGTGACTGCCAGTGGGTTCCCCTTCTAGAGGATCCCCCCTAATGCCCCTACACTGGGCAGCAGGATTTCAACATATGAATTTAATAAGGAAAAATCTGTTTAGTCTTTTAAATTACATGACATATAGACACTCCAAGTAATCATGAAATACGATTTTCAAAATGATTTTCCTTTTCATTGTCAATATAGCACATGGCCCAAACTCCCCTTCTTATAGAAAAGTCACCTCTATTATATTATTCCTAGGGTTGGCTGGGTTTATTTCCTAGGATTTGCTAGATTTTTAATTTATAAGCTGTCACAACGCATAAACGTGGTTATTGAGAATCTTGGCTTCCACAGTATAACCTTGTTTGTGGTGACTTTAAGTTTCATCTATCATTGTATTTTCCTGAAATTCTGGCAGAACAATCTGGAATTCTTGCAATTTCCCTCCAGCCTTCATGAACAAAAATTGTATCCTAATGAAAATGCTAAAAATCTCATGTCTGCTTCTTACAAATGGAAATTAAAGGTATAGGTCCATGAAATAGTTACAAAATAGAGGCTCTCATCTGAATTTGCTGTCCCTCCTGTTGGTTTTCTGTCTAACATGTGTATCAAGGTGTTGCTTCCTTCATGTCTCCTCCTGCCTCCTCCCTCTATCACTTACATGGGAGATAAGTGAAATGTTGGTATCTAAATCAAATCATGTCTTCAGTTTTTATCCCTTTTATTTCTTTCATTAAGAGAAACTACAGCTTTAAAACATACCAATCTTCAACAAAGCTCATTGCCTATAAAATCATGCTCATGGAATCCTCAATGAGGGCCCCTGAGAATGCAGCTTTCTGAGGTTTTCAGCTGGCAGTCTCCTGCTCACAAAACTGCTCTGGGGGAGCTCTGCATCGTGAATTCTCACCTTTTCTCTGTGCCCTTCCTTCCTCTGGGTATTCCTCTGGCTCATCCAAGTGCACATCCTTCATCACAGCTATGCAGACCCACACATGGCTGTACACAGGACATAAGCTTCGGACGGTTTATTTTCCCAAAAATCAGAACATTCTGACAACCTATCACTCCTTATTTATGAAGCAAACATAGGATAAAGCTTGCTGTGCCAAAGGGCTCATGGAAACTCACCATTCAGTCAAGAATATCGCCTGCTGGGGTTCCAGTGATCTCCCAGACCTAAGGCATCAAACATCTTTGGTGCAAGGTTAGTCTTTCACTTCTCCAAATTTTTGGTCTTTCATTTTAATGCATCTTACCTAACTCAAATGAACTAATATTGTGGGTGTCCTTTGGCTGCAGAATTAGATGAGAAAAGATTAAATGGGTATAGTATATGTTGGGTACCTTTTATCTGAAATGGCTGAGACCCAAAAACGTACCATTTCTGATGTTTTTCTAGATTTTGTATTTCTATATGTATAGTAATGTATCCATTCCTGACACATCCTTTTAATCCTCCCTGGTGGTAAATGCCTTTAATCCCAGCTCTTGAGAGGCAGAGACAGGTGGTTCTCTGTGAGTTCTAGGCCAGCCTGATCTACAGAGTGAGTTCCAGGATAACCAGGACTATTTCACAGCAAAACCCTGCCTCAGAAAATTAATTAATTAATTAATTAATTAATAATAAAAACAATCCTCCCTATAGCCAGAAGCTTTTCTGTGTCCTGCCTGGTCCCTCAGCTGCTTATAAAATAATCATGCAGAGTCTTAATAATAGTTATAATTGTTTGACCAATGACTCGGGCTTATTACAAACTAGCTCTTACATTTAAATTAATCCATTTCTATTAATCTGCATGTCATTACATGGCTTGTGGCTTACCCGTGATGCTCTTACATATTTCTCCTCTGGCAGCTGCTGGTGTCTCTCTCAACTCTGCCTTCTTTCTCCCTGTATTTAGTTTGGCTTTTACACCTAACTACATTCTACCCTGCCATAAGCCAAAGCAGCTTTATTCATCAACCAACAAAAAAGCAACACATATTTGCAGCCCATAGAAGGACACCCCACATTATTTCTCCTTTTTTGTCTAATTAAAAAGGAAGATTTTTAACTTCACATTGTAAAATTGCATTGAACAAAATAGGTATCAAGCAAGAATTACAATTATGATATTTAGTCTGTTTGTATTCAGAATAAAGATACTCTATCCTATGTTTTTGAGTCTAAAGTTTTATATCTAACTTATCTTTTATCATAACTAAGGAAAGCTATAATTATAACTATCTAGTCTTCAACTCCATCAAAGACCCTAGAAAGATATAGTATTACCTAAGTAAACAGAAAGTGCACTGTAAACAACTTCCAAAAGCTCTAGAAATAACAGAAATCTGCCTGCCTGGATAGTAACCCAAAGTTTTTCTATAACATTGGGGCATCCATCTTCAGCCTACAGGCCTAAAGTGTCTGGTAGATTTCTCGGTGAAGCAGAAAATTTGAAGGACTGTCTCACTTATTTTGGCAAAATTCGTCAGTTGCTTTCTTCTGTGCCCTGTAGAATATCTGGCAGACTCTTTCATGAAGCAAGCACTCTGGAGGACCATCCTATCTTGTTTTGGCAAATTCAGCAGTCATTTTCCTGTGGGACCTGAGTGTCCAGTTTATGTAACATAGTGTCAAGCTTTCTAGTCAAGTGCAGTTTCTTGCTCAAATGGCTAGTCTTGCCACATTGAAAACAAACTGCATAAGGAGCTTCTCGACCATCATCTTCTTGGAGTAATTGGTGCTGCCAGGAGCAGACATGTCTCACTGTCAAAAAAAAGTCTAAGTTCTTAAAACATTTTAAATGCCATATCCTGTAGGTCTTTGAAGTGTTTGAAGATTACCTATCCATTTGAAATATATCTCTGCATATCTATAAAACATAACTAACATGTCTCTAACTTTGACTATTATAGGTAACCATTAATTTGTGTTTCTTAACTATACATTACAGTTTTAAATTTTCTGCATAAACATAATACCTTAACTGAGAGTAGAAATATGTATATATATATATATATATATATAATAACAAAATTAAGCTTAAATTTGTGTCAGTATATCAAAATCCATACCAATGTGAAATATTTTGAGATTAACAGTTTTTTAAAATTAAGTAGATTCAATAATCTACCTTTTTCATCATTTCTATATCATATCCCCCTTTTCTTTAGAAAGAAATTGATTATGCCCATCAACCATTTATAACCAACCCCCTTTAAATGAAAACTAACATTCATAATTGATATTTTGGGAATTTGGGCATAGTTTTCTATACTATTTTCTGCTGATTTGGGACGCTGGTAATCTTATGGGGATCCTGAGAAAATTTAGAATTATGGTCATGTCCTACCTGGGGTATTTTGTATAGTTGGTCCATCTCAGCCTTGAAGCTGCTGTGGATGTTGGATAACCTGGACCCTTGTTCCCATCAGAGACCTGTCAGGGCCGGGGTCTTGCTCGATCAAACCATATTAACCTGAAATGACTCCACAGCTTCAAGTGATGTGGGAAGTCCTTCTGTACTCTGCGAATGTGTATTGCTTTTATTGGTTGATGAATGAAGCAGATTTGGTCTATGGCAAGGCAGAATATAGTTATGTGGGAAAGCCAAACTAAATTCAGGGGAAAAGAAGGCAAGAGAGAGATGCGGCAGCAGCCACCAGAGGAGAAAGATGTAAGAACATCACTGGTTAGCCACAAGTCATGTTTATGACACGACACACATAATCAATAGAAATGGGTTAATTTAAAAGTAAGAGTTAGTTAATAATAAGCCTGAGCCATTGGCCAAACAATTAAAATTATTATTAAGCCTCTGAGTGATTATTTTAAAAGCAGCTGAAAGACCAGGTGGGACACAGAAAAGCTTCCAGCTCTACATCCCATAATCATGTACCAGATCCCTATTTGTAGGCACTGTGCTAAATGCTAGAGGGGAAGAGTGACCCTTTGTAATACAGATTCTTCCAGATTTTTATTATCTTTCTAGGCATATTGAGATATCTTGGATATGGGGTCCAAGTCTACACATAAAATTCCCTCATGTTTCAATTTAACTCCAGAGCCTAATGATAATTCTATATAATACTTTTAGTGCACCTAATTTTACCTGTGGAATTTTTCTATCATACAGGCATTCAAAAAGTTTCAGATTTTGGAACATTTTGGGTTTCAGGTTTCCATATTAGAGATGCTAACCCTGTGTATGTAAATATCTAAATCCTGCTCTGAGGTTACTCTAGTGGCTATGGCAGTAACAGATAACAGAACATTCATTCCAGAGATAGGACACAAATCTGTCACCAGAGACATTCTGAGACTTCCCGGTGATGAAAGCAGGTTAGTCTGGAATATACAAATGTCTTCTGTGACAATCCCTGTCACCAGAGTTACTCTCATTTTCCCCCTAGGCTTTTAAGGAACTTTTCCTGTAACTTTGTTATAGTACTTACTATTATTGCACTATATCTTATATCTTCATTTATTTCTATTTTATGTGTATGAGTGCTTTACCTGACTGCATGTCTGTGTACCATATGCATGACTGGTGCCCACAGAGGTCAGAAGAATTTTAATGCAGACATATGCTTTCATTTGCATTAAATCTTAATATACTAAAAATGTACTTGCTTACTTCCATTGGGAAACTGATCATTCTCTATGTAGACAAAATAAAGTCTACATTTGTAAACTTTAAATTTTTTTTCTTCTACCAGGCATGGTAGTACATGCCTTTAATCCCAGCCCTGAGGAGGCTGAGGCAGACATACCTCTGCTATCTCTTTTAGTTCCAATCCAGCCTGCTGTATGTATTGAGTTCCAGGTCAGCCAGGGCTACATAGTGAGACACTGTCTCAAAATAAATAAATAAATAAATAAATAAAACCTTTCAATCAAGATGACTAGAAAATCAGGGAACAAGTGGGCATGGTGACACACGCCTGCAGCATTAGCACTAAAGATGCAGAGCTGAGTGGAGTATTACAAGTTCAAGGGCAGTGAGCTCCAGGTCAGGCCGGGCTGCACTGTGAGACCTTATCAGAAAGAAAAAAGAAAAAAAGAAAGGAGGGAGGGAGGGAATGGGAGGGAAGGAGAGAAAGTTAGAGAACAGATATATTCAAAAGCACTTATTTTAATTGTTCAATGTTTTCCCTTACTAGGCCTGATTTTTTGTTTGTTTGTTTGGTTGGTTGGTTGGTTGATTGGTTGGTTTTATTTAATTTTTGTGTTTTTTTCCATATAAGTGATACATGTGCGCCCTCTAGTGGAACTTCTACTCAAGAATGAAAATTATTTTGGCGGGAGGGGCAGGGTGTTCAAGCTGAAGATCAGAGAAGCAAAAGCAGTCAGCCAGACACCAGAGTTTTCACCTCTCCACAAGCCCTCAGCATGGCTGGAGACTGAACACTGAACGCTAGCTCTGAGCCCCTGCTCCTGTCTCATATACCTCTCTACTGCTGGAATTAAAGCCATGAGCTCTTCAACAATGGAAATTCTACAAAGACGATAATATCCAAGGAAAGGCACGGAAGAAAAAAGAAAATGTCAAAGAACAAACTGTTACCAGATTCCACAGTACAAATCTAATGAAAAGAGAAATTAAGATCCTAAATTTAAAAGTAATAGATAAGAGTAGCCAAATGACAAATTTAATGTGACTTTATCTTGGATATTCAAGTGCAGGTGTCAAGTAAGCAGGCAAAAGTTCAAGGAAAATGTCCCCGAGGAAGGATAGAGAAACAGCCTGAGAGTGCCCCAACTTCTGGAGATGGGGGAAAGGGGAAAGAAGATGACTGGGGAGAGGCCTGTACATATGGAGAGCCAGCAGAGATTGGACACCTAACGCCCAAGAAAGAACATGCTTCAAAGACCATCCGACTTAACTTTCCTACTGCTTGGATAAAACGCTACGACCAAGGTGCTGTAGTCAAGAAAACATTCATTTTGCTTACAGTCTCAGAGTATTTGAATCCGTGGTGGCAGAGCAAGGACCAGCCGAGAACTCACATCTTCATCCACAACCGTGAGTCAGAGAGAGGTGGGTGGAGAGGAAACAGGAGAAAGGGGGGGGAGGCAGCAAGAGACAGAGACAGAGACAGAGAGAAACTGGGAATGACACCAGCGTTTTGAAACTTCAAGTCTACTCCTAGTGACATCATTACCTCCTTTAAGGAGGTGACACCCCCTAATCTCCCTCAAACAGTCCCACCAACTAGCCACCAAGTATGGAGCCTATGGGAACCATATTCTCATACAAACCACCACAAAGATGGAAATCACTGAGAATGGCAAGGAATCTCAGTGGAGTGGTAGAACAGAAGCAGGCTGGAATGGATCTGAGAACAGAAACAGTGACAGTGGCAGGCGGCATTTATAGGAGCTTTGCTCCAAAAGGTGCTTGCACTTCAGACAGAAGCTACAGGAATGTGTGGTAAAGGGAAAATAAAAAGAGAGGGACTTTTGCTGAAGAATTAGGATGTGGGATGCATCGAACTATATTTTCCAAAGATTTTTAATATGTTGGGACTCCTGTATTTTTCAAAAATCATGTCCCGAAATGAAAATTGCCAAGCTGGTGTAGAGAAAAAAAAAAAAAAAAAAACAGCTCTCATATTACAGGGAGTAAAAGTTTATTCTGGAGACATTTTGAGTGATCATGGCCCGGAACACAGATTTGGGTTACCCCAAGTTCCACGTTCTGACGTGGAAGCAGTTTCATGAAGTTTTTATATTTTACAGAACAAAGAGAGTCATAGATCAAGGCAGATTTAAAATACATTGGTGGGCTCACCAGAGAGACAGGTACAGTGGCATGGTGGTGGGCATTAAATAGTCTTAAATGTTATTTGATGGTATTCTTTGCTTTTGGATTGGCAGAAGCAAGTGTTCTGCTAAGCCAATAGATAAACTTTTATCTATTGTCACAAGATGTTAGTTCCAATACAGTGTGGGGCAAGGAAGGGCTATTCTAGAAGGCTAAAACTAGCCCAAGACGAGGTAATTTGCTTCTGAACCTGCACATTCCCAATCTCTTGACACTACTGAGATTCCAGTTGGTTAATCAGTCTCTGGAGACAGAGTCCTTTCAGGAGTTTTTCACACACAGCCAGACACAGCTTCTCTTCAGGGATTTTTATTCACAGTGGGGTGCAGTTCCTCAGAACAGCATATGCTTAGTATGTACAAGGCACTGGATTTTATTCTCAACACATAATAGGGAAAGAAGGAGGTAAAGGAGATGGAGGAAGAGGAGGAGGATAAACGCTGTATCCAGGCAAGTCTATGGTCAGTGCTGGGGGCAGACAAATAGGGCAAGTTCTTGGCTCTGCAGACATTCATAGGAATATTAGTCAAATAATTACAGTGCACTATGTGAACCAAAGAAATGTGCGCTTGGAGGAAAGTGGCATTAATACTGCCTTAGAGAGACTGAAGAATCCATTGAGCTAACATTTCAGCTCAAGAAGAAGCTTCTAAGACTGCCCATGTAGGAGACTGGAGGAGAGGGGAATGCAGTGCCAACAACATCTATAAACACAGGAAACACTGCTCACATCTGCATATGTTGAGACACATTTGCAATTATAAGGGGAGACTGGAGATACACTTTTAGCAGTCTCTAGAAACACCTTCCATTGCCACTGTATTGGAACTAACATCTTGTGACAATAGATAAAAGTTTATCTATTGGCTTAGCAGAACACTTGCTTCTGCCAATCCAAAAGCAAAAGCAAAAGCATAGAGGAGCCTGTTTTCTAAAACCCTGTGTCCCCATTCTACTTAGTTGACATTGCTCTAATTACTCTAGACTGTAGTGTGCTTTCCTCCATCTCCACCCTGACCCCTAGGTTGCATGATGGATCTCGAGTCTTTTGCTCAAGGAATATGCCAGAGAACTACTTGGTTCTACATCATTCTCTAAGGCCATGTAGCCCCACAAAACAACAACTCAGTTCCTCTGCATTTCAGAAGTGGGTAAGCCTGTCTAGACTGGATACTGGAGGTGAAGGGCCTGACTTCTTAGGAGAATAGAACATCTCTTTCCTATGAGTTTACATACTTCCCTGAAGGCCTTTCTCGGCACATATTTCCTATAGCAAAGTGTGATTCTTTTTCCTTCCCATCTGACTTTCCGAACTACCTCTTTAAAGGGGGGTGGAAGAATCACCAGTACACTGGCCCCATCATTGCTTCACACAAGTTTAAGTCAAGGATTTTTGTCCTCTGCTACACTTTTAGCAGTCTCTAGAAACACCTTCCATTGCCAGCACTGGAGGGATATGAATATCGGATTCGATCCATAAGAAAGAGGAGTTGTGGAATATTATGAAAGCTCAAGACAAATGCTGTAACAAGTTACCCCAGATGTTTTCTTTATAAAAATTGAAGAATCGTGATATAGATTACATTAAAATTGAAAATGCACAGAGTGAGAAATAAAATAGTAGCTGTCTTATAAAGGAAATTCAGTATTTCTTTGATTTAGAATGAAAACATATTTTATGGAGCAAAATAAAGCATACAGGAGTTTTTATTTTGTTCTCATTGTTCTTACTAGAACTATCATTAATTAGTATTATTTTCCATTCTGTGTACAGTAAAAAGTTCTGCCTTGAATCCTCTAACTGGAAATAATATTCAGTTTGATTCCTGTTCTCAACCAAAAAGAATTTGTGGGGAAATATAAATACTTCTGAAATGAATAAGACTTTTATATAATGGATTTTATAATCATATATGTACCATATACACATATACACACATAGATGTAAATATATCTGTACAGATATATTGTTACATACTACTAGCCTAACAGCTAATATTTTAGGCTTTCCGAGTCAAAATGCAAAATCATGCCTGTTTGGCATTTAAATGACTAGAGAGAAAACATTTCCACAAATTTTACAGAAATTCAAAGTATAATAGTATAGTGTAATTTTTTTGGTAATCTAGATTTACTTCTGAGAAGAATGTCATTCATTCTGAGGGGTAACATTTTGCTTAATTGGTGTTCAAAATTAGTGATCTCCTACCATCAAAGCAATTAGATATGTTCATTTCTTAATGATCTCTGTAATGAGATTTTAAATATTTCATCTTTGAAAAGCCCCTATCACACAGGTCCTGCTGAATTCTCCTGACAGTCTACAAGCATACAATTTTTTTATTAACATGAAACTCACGTAACCTAATATCATCTATTTGAAAGTGTGCCCCATCTTCCTGGTCTCTACATGGTGTCTCTTTGCAGCCCCTCTCTCCCTCTCTCCCTCATTCTCCTCATCTCTTAGACTCACCTATACTTCCTGTCTGGCTAGCAGCCAATCAGTGTTTTATTCATCAACCAATAAGAGAAACATATACAAAAGGACATCCCCCATCACATTTCATACAAATGGAGTGATGCGGTTTGTGCCCTTTGGTATCTAGATTCTTTCTCACTGAAAAATGCTTCCAATGTACTCCCATATTAAGACTTTACCTATATATTTTTCTTTACCTAAGTAATTTCCCAATGAATAAGTAACCCAAATTTGGATTAGCTCTTCTTCAGTTAATAACCATTTGGAATGCTTCCACATTTTGACTGTCAAGGAAAATGCTGTTATGAAAACTTGAATATAATATTTTGAATAGACTTGTCTTTTTAGTTATCTCGAATACTTGTGAGCAGAACTCTTGGTTCATTTGATACGTCTTTGTGTGATGGTTTAAGATGTTTCAAATGTTTTCCAGGGCTGTTACAACATAGTACATTCTCATAAGGACTATGAAGCTTCCAGTTTGTTATATCTTCATCAATTCTTGTCAATTCCTTGTCTTTGATTTGTTTAATTATAGACATCCCATTAAGTATGAAATAGCATCTCATTATTGTCTTCAGGTAAAGTTCTTTAGTGATCAATGGTCAGAAGCATCCTCTCAAAATGCCTATTGTCCAGTGTTTGTCCACTTGGAGAAAGCTCTCAAGTTAAGTTCCTTGGCCCTTTTAAAACTGGGTTGTTAATGTGTTGATGTTGATCTCTAAGAATTCTTTCCACACTATGGATGTAAAACCCACCTCAGATATATGGTTTCCAAATGGCTTTTCCAATTCTTTGAGTAACACTTTCACTTTTTCAATAGTGTATTTTAAAATACAAAGTTTTTGCTTCTAGCCTGGCATCATGACAAACACCTGCAATCCTAGTATTTGGGAGGCTGGGGCAGAAGTCAGGAACTCCAGGCTACCCCAAGATACACAGACCCTGTTAAAATCCACAGTTCTGACCAGGATCTATTTGTTAGTTTATTTTTTTCCCTTTTCCCTTAGGATTTTGATGTCCAGGAAAATACCAGGAAAGCTAGCTCAGTTAAGAATACTTGTTTTTCTTACTGAGGAAAGCTGTGAGCAAGAATGGCGGTCCTCCCCAGGGAAGCGCTCAGCAATTGGTTGTCCAGTGCCAAACGGTCAGCCTGGAAAACATACATATAAGTAACATGATGCAACTGAATGGGTTATGCTTAGTAATATATGTGTATACATACATGCAATAACAAATAGTGGAAAAGGTGGCCATGAATTTGAAGGACAGCAAGGAGTGGGTATATGGAAGGATTTTGAGAGGGGAAAGAGAAGGGAGAAATGTTATAATTAAATTATCTCAAAAATAAAATAAAATAATAAAAATACAATAATTAGAAGCTTTTTTAAAAAGAGAATAATAATAATAATAATAATAATAATAATAATAATAATAAATAGAGAGTGCATGTAGCTCTGGATGAGGAACAGATTGATTTCATTCTGAGCTCCTACACGGTGGTCCACAACCATCTGTAACTCCAGTTCCAGGGGATCGAATGCCTTCTTTTGTCCTTAGGCACCAGAAACACATGTGGTATACGTACATGCATGCAGGTGAAACACAAATGCCCGTAAAATAAATAAATATTTTAATTGAGGATTTCTAACCTAACCCCATGAATATTTGCACCAGTGTTTCTTTCTAAGAACTCTATGTTTGGCGTCTGCACCATTTCAAGTCACTTTTTTATATATAATACGAATGAAACTCATTCTTGTACATCTGAGCACTCAGTGTGCCAGCATCATTGGTTGAAAGGATGATTCTTTCCCTATGAAATGGTTTGGGCACCTGTTTGAAAACTCGTTGGTTGTGAATAGATATGTAGCCTTACTCCTGTACCCTCCACTCTCTTCACTCTGCATTTGCTACATGGCTTTGTTTTTAATATGCGTCCTCCAATACATCCTGCTTCAGCATGGTTTTCTATTTGCAATGCAATATGAATTTTAAGTTTGGCTTGCCTGATTCTTCAAAAACAAGGAAGCAGTTTGGATAGAAATTGCATTTAAAACTTTAAAGGGCAGATGGGCATTGTGGCACACAACTTAAATCCCAGCACTTGGGAGGCAGAAGCAGGTGCATCTCTGTGAATTCGAGGACAGCCTGGTCTATGGAGTGAGTTCCAGGAGAGCCAGAGCTACATAACAATAACCTGGTTCAAAAAATAAAATAAAGATATTTAAAAAAAAACTGGCTGGGCATTGGTGGCGCACGCCGTTAATCCCAGCACTCAGGATGCAGAGGCAGGCGGATCTCTGTGAGTTCGAGACCAGACTAGTCTACAGAGAGAGAGTACCAGGATAGGCTCCAAAAGCTACACAGAGAAACCCTGTCTCAAAAAAACAAAAAACAAACAAACAAACAAACAAAAACGTTTCAAGGGACTGGCGTGCAAGCCTGACAGCCTGAGTTCAATCCCCAGGAACCACACAGCAGAAGAAGAGAATGGAATCCTGCAAGTTGTCTTCTGACCTCTGCAGACACACCATGGCACAAGTGCACACTCAAGCACAAGCACACCCACACATACACATAAAGAAGAACCAAAATTGTTTTGATTACTTTTTTACATCTCTGTGATAAAAATACTCAAAAGAAACAACTTCAGTTGTTTTGCCTGGATTCATCGGGATAATGATCCCTTTAATGAGATAATGTACTTTTCCTTCCTAGAAAGCCTCCCCTGGTACAGTCAGTCACTATGTAACCATAGCTCTGCCACTGAATTAACCCTGACCACTTTTCTGAATTGCTTTTCCTTTCTTTTTTTAAAGCTCTTGCTTTTGGGTGCCAGCCAGAGCCTAAGTAGGCTTGCACTGTTTCTCTGAAGCTCTCCTCCCTGCCATGTGGCTGCTTAAAAATGGCATGGCTCTCTCTTCCTTGTCTTTATCTCCCTACCAAAAATGACAGCTTGACTGCCTTGTGGTTTTCCTTTTAAAGTCTAATAAAACTGTCTCCAAGCTTACTTCTGAGCTTGTAATTAAATTCTTTTATTAATGAGACAAAATCTCCAAGAGAGGACCCAGTCTCCTGGATAACAGATGGCACCCTATGTGCGACTCCCCAGTTTTCCAATAACAAGAGTCAAAGGTTGATTGGTTGGTTGGTTTTGGAGAGGAACTGACATGAGATTGCCTTACAGAATGATCATTATCAGGAGGGGATGCTCCTTATGAGCACGGAGAAAGGGCGTGAGTGGTCCTTGAAGTACCGGAGCATTAGAAGAGGTACAGCATCGGACCAGATACAGTCTAGAGAGAGGAAGTCTTTCCTCCCAAATTCAGAAAGAAGCTAAGTTATTAGAAATAAGGCCTGGTTTTGGTTTTCATCTTTCTGAGTCTGGGCTACCTCACCCAGGATGGTTTTTCTAGGTCTGTCCATTTGCCTGAAAATTTCATGAGGTCATCATTTTTTACAGCTGAGTAGTACTCCATTGTGTAAATGTGCCACATTTTCCTTATCCATTCTTCAGCTGAGAGGCACCTAAGTTGTTTCCAAGTTCTATCTATTATGAATAATGCTGCTATGAACATTGTTGAACAAGTGTCCTTGTGGTATGATTGAACATCCTTTGGGTAAATGCCCAAAAGTGGTATCGCTGGGTCTTTTTTTTTTAAGATTTTATTTATTATATATACAAAATCCTGGTTCCATGTTTATCTGCACACCAGAAGAGGGCACCAGATCTCATAACGGATGGTTGTGAGCCACCATGTGGTTGCTGGGAATTGAACTCAGGACCTCTGGAAGAGCAGTCGGTACTCTTAACCTCTGAGCCATCTCTCCAGCCCCTGTCACTGGGTCTTAAGGTAGATTGATTCCCAATTTTCTTAGAAACTACCATACTGATTTCCAAAGTGGCTAGACAAGCTTGCACTCATACCAGCAGTGGAGGAGTGTTCCTTCACTCATAAGTGGATATTAGATGTAAGGCAAAGAATAACCAGACTACAATCCACAGCTCCAGAGAAGCTAGGTAACAAGGAGGACCCTAAGATGGACACATGGATCACCCTGGGAAGGGAAATTAGATGAGGTGTACTGGGTAAGCTGGGAATAGGGGAAAGGTAAGGGAGAAGAGGGAGGATGAGAACATGAGGGAAGGGCATGGTGGAAAGGCGGAAGGATGCAATGGAAAAGTAATAGAGCTACTTTTTGTTTTCTCCCCATTTTTATTTAAATTAGAAACAAGATCATTTTACATGTCAATCTCAGTTCCCTCTGCCTTCCCTCCTCCCCTGTACCCCCCAACTAACACCCTACCTATCCTATACCCTTTCTGCTTCCCAGGGAGGGTGAGGCCTTCCATAGGGGGGTCTTCAGAGTCTGTCATATCCTTTGGGATAGGGCCTAGGCCCTCCCCTGTGTGTCTAGGATGAGGGAGTATCCCTCTATGTGGAATGGGCTCCCAAAGTCCATTCCTATGCTAGGGAATAAGTACTGATCTACTTCAAGAGGCCCCATAGATTTCTGGGACACCCACGTTCATAGAGTCTGGATCAGTCCCATGCTGGTTTCCCAGCTATCAGTCTGGGAACCAAGAATTTCCCCTTGTTCAGGTCAGCTGTTTCTGTGTGTTTCACCAGCCTGGTCTTGACACTTTTGCTCATCACCCCTCCTTCTCTGCAACTGGATTCCAGTTCAGTTCAGTGTTTAGCTGTGGGTATCTGCTTCCACTTCATAAAAGAGATATCTTAACAGAGAGAGCCACTATGGGGTTAGGGAGAAACCTGGTGCTAGGGAAATTCCCAAGACTCCACAAGAATGATCCCAGGTGAGACTCCTGGCAATAATAGAGAGGATGCCCGAACTGGCCTTTCCCTGTATTCAGTTTGGTGACTACCCTAATTGTCATCATAGAACCTTCATCCAGTAACTGATTGAATTTGATTATTTATAAGGTAATTGATTATAAACTTGTATGTTTTAATTGTTTTTAATAAACTAATATAGCTTCATAAGATTAGGACTTGCAGCTTTATACTGTTAACTTTGAGCATAGCATTCCACCATAGTGAATGGACTCCAACAAGCTAGCTCATGTGCCAGGTTTGTATCATGGTCCTACTACCAGGGCCCCACAAGCTCCTTGGGTCATGATGTTTCATCACAACAATAGTAACCCTAACTAAGACACAGATCAATAGAGTCCTTCCTGTTCTTATTTTTATGAAATGATTTATCATTGAAAATTTTTGATTTATGGAATGGGAAGGCTTATGCAGGGTGGGATTAGGGGGCTAAGCATAGCAAAGGGTCTATGAAAAAGCCACATACAAACCCAGTGTTTTGCAACCCAATTTAAGAAAGAAAGGTGGGTCTTGAGGTAAATGGATTCCCATTTTCCTGAGAAACTACCATACTGATTTCCAAAGTGACTGTACAAGTCTGCATTCCCACCAATAATGGAAGAGTGTTCTCCTTTCTCCACATCATCTCCAACATAAGCTGACATTGGTGTTTTTGATTTTAGCCATTCTGACAGGTGTAAGATGGTATCTCAGATTTGTTTTGATTTGCATTTCCCTGATGGCTAAGGATGTTGAGCAATAACTTAAGTGCTTTTCAGTCATTTGAGATTCCTCTGTTGAGAATTCTCTATGTAGATCTGTACCCCATTTTTAATTGAGTTATTTGGTGTTTTGGTGACTAGCTTCTTGAATTCTTTGTATATTTTAGAGATCAGCCCTCTGTCACATGTGGGGTTGGTGAATATCTTTTCCCATTCTGTAGGCCGCCATTTTGTCTTGTTGGGGAAACCCACAGAAACAGCTGACCTGAGCAAGTGGGAGCCCATGGGCTCCAGATTGACAGCTAAGGAATCTGCATAAGACTGAACCAGGCCCCCTGAAAGTGGGTATCAGTTGAGGGGCTTGGGCAGTCTGTGGGGCTGCTGGCAGTGAAACCAGTATTTATCCTAGTGCGTGAATGGGCTTTTTGAGCCCATTCCCTGTGGAGGGATACTTTCTCAGCCTAGACACAGTCGGGAGGGCCTCAGTCCTGCCCCAAATGATGTGACAGACTTTGATGATCCCCCAAGGGAGTCCTCATCCTTCCTGAGGCGTGGATGGGGGTGGAGGTGGGATGGGGAGATGGTGGGGGGAACGGGAGTACAGGAGGGAGGGGAAACTGGGATTGATATGTAAAATAAAGTTGTTTTTAGTTTAAATTTTAAACAGAAAGAAAACTGAACCTTATCTACCAAAAAACACTAGTTCTAGATTATATGATTTTAAGACAGAAACACACACACACACACACACACACACACACAAAAGTAAAATATAAAAACAAATTAATATTTTAGGGGGGCTTTCAGCACAGTACAAAAAGGCAAAGTGTTCCTGTCTTTAATTTTGTAATTCTTTACTGTGGGATAGCTTGGATGTCAGTTCTGTTACACATAACTGGGCAAGGAAATGGAATTGGGTCAGAAAATTCTTTTTTTAATAAAAATTCCTCAAATAGTGAAAATTTTGATTACAAAAAAGAATGAGAAGGGATACCCTGAAAGGGCACTGAAATAGTCATGTGATTTTGTTGCTGATTTCTGTTGGTGTGAAATACTACATTCATTGATTTTCATTGTTGAGCCATCCTTTCCCTCTTGAGGTAAATGCCACTTGGACACGGTTGTATAAAACTTTTAACATGCTGTTGCATTTAAGTTTTATGGCATTGTTGAGTACTATCGCATCTATATTCATAGGAGATATTGCTCTTCATTATTTTCTATTTTGAGGGATTTTTCTGGCATTAGTACCATAGTAGTGTTAGCCTATATTATCATAGTGAAGATGATATAATTCTTATACTTTTGGATAGACTTTGTGAACAATGGCATCGTCTAAAGGTGATGTATGACTCATTATAATACCAGCATTGTATACCCCTGGGTGAAGACTTAAGAAGCTAATGAAACATGCGATGCATGAAGCCATATTTAGAGCTATGTGTGACAGACAGAGCATATGCCAGAAAGTCCCTACTATGCAAATGTCCCTTAAAGCACAGAGTATGAGCCATAAAAGTCCTGATTCTGTGCACAGTTGCTGTTTGAGTTCCTGACCTTCCTCTTTGCTCCTCCCATGGACATGAATCTTTCCTTACTATCCTGTCTCTGCTTCTTATGTAACTCAGTATCTGCTCGATTCCTGTTCTCAGATACTAGCACTCCGGGCAAGTACCCAGCAAACCTCCATATCTACCAGTATCATCTCCACGGTTTTGTGTTGCACTAGGAAGTGAGTCCTTAATTTTCATAAGTAGAAATGAGTTGTAATTTTTAGAAAATGGGCTGGATTACTGCTAGTCTAATGAGTTTCCCAAAGATATCATTTTGCTATACTGATAGTTTATATGTTTCCTTGGAAGGTAAAGTACTTCGGAGTTTTTAAAGGGACCATAGTGCCATCAACCGAAAGAATCCAGTTCACTCTTCACTAATACCCTACCTAAGATGGAGCTTGGAGACATTTGCAAGTAAATGCCTTTTGATAGTTCAAACATCTATCAATATTCACCATAGTTATTTGAAGCATGAACTATGTGAGGGTTATGATTAATGCTTTAGCTATCATTTGTATATGTTTTTTAAATTTAGAGCCCAAAGTGGTCTTTGGTCAATGGTACAATAAATTGGCTTAAATTTTGTGCTTTGATGAAACCATGTCACATTGTGCTTGTGTTTCATAAGTCTAAAGTGAATACTGACCCCTGCAGGAAGTCCATCTGTTGTCATGGTTACCAGTTCTAAGGAGTCTACTTTCAAATTCTCAAAATTCATCTCCCTACACAAAAATAAGCTACTTCTAAGATAGTACCTCTGAGGAGTGCCATTTCTAGAGGATTTTTAGTCTTGTCGAAATTCTCACAACATGGACTAGAGAGAGATGTCTCAGCAGTTAAGAGCCCTTACTGCTCTTACAGAGGACATAAGTTGGATTCAAAGAACCCATGTTGTGTGGCTCAAAATAGCTATAACTGCAGGTCCAGGGGATCTGATACCTCTGGCCTCCTCAGGCAAAGGCACATACTTGCACAAATGCACATGTTTATACATAATTCAAACAAGTAAAATTCTCAGAAACACAAGTAGATTTGGGGCATCTATTCACTTGTCAGCTGCAATGAAAAATGCCAGAAGTAAATTGGGTTTCTTTGGGGTTTTGCTGTTATTTTGTTTTGTTTTTAATGGGACTTGTCCTTTCAGTTCTAAGCCTTACCACAATACATTAGGCAATAGGACTTCTAAGTATTACACTTACAAATGCTAGTTTGCTTAGGATCTGCTCTCTTCTCTAGCCTTAATAAATGCCCCCATGTTAATGTGCCCAAAGTAAAAAGGGTTGTCTGAGCAACCGTTTGCACATGGCGTGGAGCAGCAGTGCCTTGCTGGTTTGGTTCAGTTTTGCTTTGGTTTGGTCAGCTGGACTGACCTGTGGATGGGGAGGGTATCATTCTAGTTTAGGCTTTGTGTGTGCTTCTCCACGGGGTTTGCATTTTTAGTAAGTAGACTGAGTCAAGCGACTGCTCTCCTTGAGGTCTGGTTTTATACAGGCTGTTGAAAGTGAATCCTGTGCACATTGAGCTCCCTCCCGCTTGTAGAGAATTCCAGCCTGGCTACCATGAGCCGGGACACGAGTTTTTTTGTTTGTTTGTTTGTTTTCCTGTCTGTGAACTCAAATTGAAATTCTGGCCCTTCCTGCATCCTGAGCCCACCTGTCTTCGAACAACACTGGCTTTCACGTTTAAACTGAGACTACACCAGGATAGAAAGATGGGAAGGAAGTCATGAGGCCCCAGAAGAAAAGCACAAGAAGCCCGGTAAAGAACAGGGCCGGCCGCTGGGTGGCCAATCAAACTTGCCAGATCAGGGAACCATCCCTAGGAAGGCAGGTTTTCCATTTAATGTGCTTTTCCTGGCCAAAATTTCCACCCACTAAGGCAGTGTCTACTGGTTGAGCCTTCATGAGGTGCGGCTGGATCTACCCACCTTTCTGAGGCCTAACTCCCAATGCAGTAACCACCTCTATGCTGGTTAGAGCCTTTAAACTGTCTAGCCTGTGCAGTGTGCCTCCTAGCTTTTGCTCTGAAGCTGGCCTTCCCGGCCTGCCTGCTTGCTGCTTTACTCCAGGCAGTGTTGCCTTTGCTCTTTCTATTCTCCTCTTCCTTGCAGGCAGCTGTGATGTAGTCACAGCTTGGCTGCCCTGGAGTTCTCCTTTTAAATCCTAATAAATTGCCGAGTTTCTGCTCGAGTCCATTCCTTGTCCTCCAGCCTGCTTATGTGTATTCTTCAATTATTCTATTGATGAAACTCAGAACCCCAAAAGGGGGAGAGTACAGTCCGAGGCATCTGGAAGAATCCAGAGCAGGAATAGAAAGTAGTAGATTAAATATGTCTGGCAAACTGAACCAGACCATGAGAGGAGAAGGGGGATGGGGTGTGGAGAGAAAGAGAGGAGAGAGTGCCAAGAAAGAGGGGTCAAAAAGGAGCAGAGAGCATATGGCCAAAAAGTCAGGGTTATATAGGAATGAGAAGCTTCGGGGAGGATGTTGTGAGTTCAGGGTTACTCAGAGATTCACCATGACCATGAATCAATTTTAACAAATAAGAGGCTTTATTAAATACTCAGATTCAGGTTTCTCAAGATGCAGCAGCTATTCATACTGGCCCTGGGCTTATAAAGGGAGAAACCACAAAGTTACAGCTTTTGGGGGGCCGAATTCTCTCACATCCTATGGTGACTAATTTTTACAATAGACATCTTGTAGCAGCCTAGGTTATCTCCAGCAAGCAGTTTATACAGAAGCAAAATTATCGATTAGTCCCAGGACCCATTGTCTTGCAAGAACAATAGCGGCAGTAAAATTTACAAGGATAGACAGTTTCTTAAGATCAGCTTGACTCTTCCACTCACGAAAGTTATCTATCTTGAGCAAGTGCCTTGATGGTCTGTTTCACACACTAGCCGCTGACAAGCTGAAACAACTTTCTCATGGATTCTCTAAGGACAATAGCGTTCAAATTTTGAACATATTCTTCACTATGACAGGTAAGCTCATGAGCTAGACAAGTTTAGGGTAGACGGCAGGGTGAGAAGAGCTGAGAGGAGCCAGGATGCCAGCATGGACTCTGTAACTGGTACTTGAGATGCTGAAACAGTCTGGAGGCCAGCATGCACTTTGGTATGCTATTAGGCACCACGGTTAGCCATTTTTTCCCAGTTTCTTTTAGACCTGATGCTAAATTCCATTATGGAAGAGAAAATTATTTAGAACCATTTTCCTAAAGTCCAGGATAACAGAAACTACCACCACCACCATCACCATTACCACACCACCACCACCACCCTGTGGACTTCTTTTGAGAATTAAACCAGCAAGCAACAGGTCCTGTTCCATTTAAGAATTTCTAATGTTTTCTTCAAACTTTGCATCCTTGCAGCCTCTGCCACCCATTCAGGCCAATATTCGACCTTTTATTCCGTATCATTTCTCTATACCATCCTTTTCCCTCTTCGCACTCCTGCCTCCTCCTCTGCCTCCTTTTCCTTCCTTCCCATCCCCTGCTTCCTCTCACCTTCCTTGACCCTTTATTTCTCTTCATTTTCTCTCCTTTACCTGCCATCCACAACTGTCCTCTCTGCTTGCTTATCTCAGGAGACAATACACTGCGCAGCAACTGAGCCAAATGCTTCAACCCGCCATTATATAATTGCCTAATTCTTTGGTTGCTCAAATGTCAAAAGAAATAGATGTTGATTTAAGAAAAAACAATACTAATTGCTTTGAAAATTAATAAGACACACACACATAAGTACTTGCAAATGGTCTGCCCCAGTATAGTGCTCAATTATTTTCATCCGTTCATTTTATTTCTCACCCTTTCTCTTCCTCTTCAACAAAGCTCAGGGTATAGAGCAAAGGGATTCTAAATGGTGAAGTCCACAGCAACATCACCACGACTTTAAAACAAATATGTCCTCTTCAACCTAATCTCAGCATCAAATAATCAAAATTCTTAATCTTAACTTAGGTCCACTACACTATGGCCATACTACTGACCAATCCAGATTTTGCGATCATGTATGAAGATGCCTTTCTACTTGTACAAAAGCCAGCACTAGACATTCTGTTGAAAAGCCAGTGGTTTGTTTTGTATGACTTTGCTCTAGTGGCAGAAGTTGTTTTGCTGTTGTTTTGTTTGGGGGAAATACCAAACAAAACAACAATTTTTTTCTTTATGTAAATTAACCAAAGCTAGGTGTGGCAAAGCACAGCTGTGATCCCAACGCTCGGGATTCTGAGACAAGAAGATTGTGAATTTGAGCCCACCCTGGGCTACTAACAATAACCTGTTTCAAAATAACAATAATAATAATAATAAATATTCTCTCAAAAATCAGTAAGAAATTAGAGACCATTATGTTGAAGAGTATTACTCAAAGTGTGATCAGAGGGGAAGTCCTCATACTGTTTGCAATCAGTACAGAAATTGAAATGTTTCTAAACCTTTTCAGCACTTCGTTATTGTCCTAATGGTCAAGTCCTACTGATCGATAGACTTTTCTTATTTGAGAACCCAGCAGTTCAGATATCATATTACTGAGCTGCAGGAGGCTGGGGCAGCTTATTGGTAATGCATAAAGGATTCCCATGCTAGCCAGCCAGAGACAGAATGGAAAGGAGTAAAGAACTGCCCTTCTGCATCAAGTGGATTAAAAAGAATGCCAGCATTTTATGCCGTCGGATAATTGATCTGCCAATATTCAAAAGTTAATTTTTAAAGTAGAAACATCAAATGATATTGCAATATGTCTCATGAAAATTTGTGTATTGTCGCTAAGCTTTCATCTTTGAGAGTGCCCTGCCATCTTGTGGTTGTAGATGTTTCTATAACAGAGACCCATTATCTTAGGCTTAGCCCAAAGAACTAAAACAATCCGCCCCAGAGCAAGCGCTTCAAAGAGGCTTTTAAGCCCATTTTCAAAGAATGGAATGGACATTAGAGAAAGGAAAGAAAAACATTTTCCCATGTCTCTTCATGTGCTTATCAACTTACCTACTTTGGAGACTTATGTATCCCTCTCTGGCCTGGATGTCACCGTGTAGATCAGGATGGCCTCAAACTCATAGAGTTGCCTCAGCCCTCCAATTGCTGGAACTGAAGGCGTGGGCCACCACCCCAGGCTCACCCAGCTCTTGGAACAGGGCTTCACGACCTTAGACGTCTGCTTGATCTCAAAATGCTCTATGGGTGTGTTTAGAATGAATCACTTTCTACTCTGTTGTATTGGCGAGAGGGGCGGGGGGAAAGACCCTACTGTGTCTACCAAACATTCTCGTTCAAATCACGACAAAAAGGGAGTAAGTGAGGCTGTAGGTTCGAGCACACTAACTTTGGCTGGTTTCTAGAGGACAGGAAATACTGTGCAGAGAGTAGACGACTGAGAAGGGAAAAACCACAAATCCCAGGATGCCAAAGTGACAGCCTACAACTCCCAGCATGCTCGAGGAATAACAGGGCGACTGCGCAGATTGGCGCGCGGGTGCTCCTGGGACGTCAGCATGGCGGCGTTCGCAGATTTGGACCTAAGAGCGGGCTCGGACTTGAAGGCTCTTCGGGGACTGGTGGAGACCGCTGCTCACCGTGAGTCTACTGGCTTCGCCCCGCGAGCCCGGCCCCTCGCTGCCCCCATACCACCGGTTTGCTTGGTAGTTTTTCCAGGCCCTATTATTGGGTCTCTCGTGGGATTGCGGCATTTCCCTAGAGGCAAATGGTAGTTGCTATGTCTCCCGGATCCCTGGCGTGTGAAACTCACAGGCTACTGAGGAAGCTGCCGTTGCCTGGGCTTGCACAGTCTTTCCGTGCGGAGGGAGAGAACAGAGGCCAAAGGGGTCGAGGTGTTGGCAAGGGGGCTGTGAGCTGATGAATGGTAGGCTCTGGGACTGGACTCCAGGTGTACAGTCCCCTAAGCCGGTGGGTGCTTTTAACGTCAGTCCTTTTGGGCCCCGACGACATCTGACAAATACAGAAAGCTGGGTCGCAGGCAGGAACTGCTGTGGACTCTTAGAGAATGGGGAGGGTGTTACCTTATTTCTCCCGAGTTTTAAGTTCCTTGGGGATGAGCATTAATCATGTGTGCTGTCGCCTGCCATAGGGTCTGTCAAATAATGGATGCTCTAATAGCTTGAACTCGGGAGTTATTAGACTAGTTTGCCATTACCATGCACTATCTTTTATATTAATACTCTATCATCTTGTTGGTCTTTAGACAACTTAAAGACAAGAGTCGTGATTTAGATGTGTTGGCGACAGAGGCACTTTTCCAAGCAGTGCTAACTGTTGTGAGGATAAGGCAAACCGTCGTTTTCCCTGTCTTTTACTGTAGAGCACCTCAAAAGAGGTGTAAGGGATTCGTCCTTCCATTGCACCTTCGGGTAAGGGAGGAAATAGAGCATCGCAGAAGAAATGAATGATAATGAAGGTGACGGAAAGACACATAAACTTGATGGAATAAAAATGAACAAAGGGGCAGGAAATCCTGAGAATATTGTTTGGAAAGCAGAAACAAGGTGTTTTTAGTGTTTTGCTAGCATAAATCACAGCCTAAATATGTGCCTGGCACTCTTCTAAAATGCTTAATTTTCATGACACTCTGAAGTGCTGTCTGCTGTTAACATCACTTGACAGATGAACAACCTGAAACATAACAGTAAATATTATTAAACCCTCTTACTTTCCAAGTCTAGAAACAGAATCCAGGGCTTTGTGTATGCTAAGCAAGCATTCTAACACTTAGCTACATCCCTAACCTCATCTCATACTCTTGAACAAGAAAGAATATTTTTTAAATAATCTATTTTTTTTTCAGTTGGATATTCAGTTGTTGCCATCAATCATATTGTTGACTTTAAGGAAAAGAAACAGGTAAAATAAGATTTCTCTGATTAATTAGTAAATAAATATTAAGACTTTACAAGCCCAGCAGTGGTGGCACACGCCTTTAATCCCAGCACTCCAGAGGCAGAGGCAGGCAGATCTCTGAGTTCAAGGCCAGTCTGGTCTACAAAGCTACACAGAGAAACCCTATCCCAGAAAAAAATATCAAAAACAACATTTACAAATATTTGTATTTGTGTTGGGAATAAGGAACTAGAAATGTGGACTTGTTGCAATGACCACATACTTAACAAAAACAACACAAGGAAGGAGGAGTTTATTTTCTTATACTTTGAAGGTATGGCAGCAGGAGCATGAAGTGGCTAGTCACAGTTCCTCCTCGGTCAGGAAGCAGGAGATGAATGCTGGGGCTCAGCTCACTTTCTCCTTTTTAGTTAGTTCCCTTAGAACTCCAACCCATGAAATAGCTCAGTTTGCATTCAGGGTGGGTCTTCCCTCCTGGGTTAACCCTTTATGGAAACACCATTATAGAAATACAGAGGTGTGTTTCCATCATCATTTCTAAGTCCAGTAAAATTGGTAGTGAAGCATAAGTCATCACAAGCATGTTTGCGTTTTGAGACAGAATCTTATGTGTCCCAATCTGGCCTGGAATTCAACTGTGTTGCCAACGAAGACCTCCTGCTAAGATTACAAGCCCATGCCCAGTTTATGAGATGCAGGGGTAGAAGGCAAGGTGGTGTGCATTTTAGAAATCACTCTACCTCTACTTACTGAGCTGCCATGTGGCAAGTCTTCTCTGTACTGCTAGCTCCCAAATAGTGAGACTTCTTATTATGAAAACTTGGCCTTAGCTGAGGGTTGTTTCTAACTAGCTCTTATGACTTAACCCATTTCTGTTAATCATCGTGCTGCCATGTAGTTTATGGTTTTTACCTCTCCTCCTACACGTCATGCTTCTTCTGAGTCCAGCTGTGACTCCCCCTTCTTCCCAGAGTTCTCTCTGTCCAGAAGTCCCACCTATACCTTCTACATAGCTGTTGGTCATTTAATATTTATTAAAACACAGTGACATATCTTTACACAATGTAATCAAATACCTTGCAACACTGTGTCTCCACCCTCTCTACTCACTGGGCTGCATCCCCAACCCTCAACTATACTTCTTTAAAAACACCCTATGCTTACTCTTTTACAGTAATAACTGAACTAATATATATCATACAAATTCAAAGATGTTTAAAATTACATTGCTGTTAAATGAGCTATAACCACGATATCTTGTTACCATGGTCTTATTAACTCATTTACTGATTTTTTTCCCATTTATTTATTTATTTATTTATTTATTTATTTTTCCGAGACAGGGTTTCTCTGTGGCTTTGGAGGCTGTCCTGGAACTAGATCTTGTAGACCAGGCTGGTCTCAAACTCATAGAGATCCGCCTGCCTCTGTCTCCCGAGTGCTGGGATTAAAGGTGTGTGCCACCACCACACCTTTAATAGACTATCAAATACATATGTATGCATACTTATTTTTAATTAAACAACTGTACCTTATAGGTCATTTCTGTCTTTAAAAATTGTTCTTATTTTTATCCTCTGGTGTTCTGAGCATCTTCTCTGCTCTTTAGTTTCTTTCCTTAAGAAAGAAAAAGGCTGTTTAGTACATTTGAATACCAGAAATTAGCTTTTTTTGATTTTTTTTTTCTGAGATGCCCTTAAAGTGTTTTGTAGTGCTTAGTTCTTTAACATGTAACTAGGATTGCTGTTTATCATTTGTTGTAGGAAATTGAAAAGCCAGTAGCAGTTTCTGAACTCTTCACAACTTTACCAATTGTACAGGTAGGCGTTTTAGTGTTTAAGTGTAGTGTCTGCCCATTTAATTCAAACATCTCGCCTTCCTGTGGTGTTCTCTGCTTTCTGCCAGTTTCACCTTCCCATCAGGGCTCGTCTCTTCATCAGTTTTTACTGTCCATCCGAACTTTTTGGTATCCTTCCTAAAGTCCCACAGCTATTAAATTATCTCATTGTGTAGTTTACTAGATGTGCGTAGTATTCTCTTCTGCTAATATATATTCCTGTAGAACAAGCATGCTTTGTTGATCTGTACCGTCCTCTGTAAATTTTACTATTTTGTACTGGTTAAAAAAAGAAACAAATCAATTGCATTTTATCTTTTTTAATAATGTATTTTTGTTTATAGGGAAAATCAAGACCGATTAAAATTTTAACTAGATTGACAATTATAGTTACAGATCCGTCTCACTGTAACGTTTTGGTGAGTTTGTTGTTTTTCTACATTTGGCTTCTAAACTATATTAACTAACATTGTCACCTGTCATCTCACCCTGTTCTTCCACCACCTGTAACCCTCAAACCCATGACACCTTCCTGCTTTCCCTGTGTGTAGAAGCCGCACAATATAATGTGTCTCTTACAAAAAGTTAGAAGGTGCCAGCAACAGAGGAGAAATGTCATCAGTTATTCCAGCATTCACAGATTATACATTTTGAATGTACTTTTTCATTCTCATATACAGTATCAAGTTTGAGGTTTTCCCTGTTAAGCAGTAACTGTGTTTTACTGATATATTCTCCTTTCCTAGAACAGAAGTATTTTCTTATACATCTGGCATTTTAATTTTATTGTTCAGAATTTTCATTGTGAGCTTGTGTGTCACAGTCATGTGAATTACCCACAACACATGAAGTACTTTAGCTATATCTAGGAAAAAATGCTAATTCCACTGAGGGCTGTGATAAAACACCATGACCAAAGGCAGTGTGGGCAGGAAAGTGTTGATTTCAGCTTACGGTTCATCATTTCATTCAAGGAAGTCAGGGCAGGAACTTGAGGTAGAAACCGGGAGGGAAGAACTGTTGCAGAGGCCACAAGAAACACTGCTTACTGGCTTACTGCTCATAGTCTGCCCAGTCTGCTTTCTTATAGTACCCAGGACCACCATCCTAAGAGTGGCATTGCCCATAATTAGCTGGCCTTCCCACATCCATCATCATTCAAGAAAATGCACCACAGGCTTGCCCACAGGGCAATCTGATGAGGGCATTTTCTCAATTGAAGATCCCTCTTCCCCAAATGCCTCTAGCTGTCAAGTTGACATGAAATTAGCCAGCACAGTTGACCTCTTGTCAGCTTCACACACAAATACGTCACTGTTAAACCATAACTTTTCCTTTCTTGCTCATCCCCAGAATCTCATATATGTAATAGTGTATAATATAAAATATTCTAATTTTTAGAAGTCCCACAGTCTTAAAAATTCAAACATTTTAAAAGTTCAGCCTCTCCAGGCAATGGTGCTGTACACCTTTAATCCCACCACTAGGGAGGCAGGGGCAGGTGATGTCTGTGAGTTCCAAGACAGCCAGGGCTATACAGAGAAACCCTTTCTCAAAAAAAAAAAGTTCACGCTCACCAGGCAATAGTGGCACATGCTCTCAGGATCTCGGAGTTCAAACACAGCCTGGTCTACAGAGCAAGTTCCAGAACAGCCAAGGATACACAGAGAAACCCTTTATCAATTTAAGAAAAAAAAAAAAAAAAAAAAAAAAAAAAAAAAAAAAAAAAAAAAAAAAACAGGTTGGAGAGATGACTCAGGGATTAAGAGCACTAGCTGTTATTCCAGAGGTCTGAATTCAATTCCCAGCAACCACATAGTGGCTCACAACCATCTATAATAGGATCTGATGCCTTCTTCTGGCATAAAGGTATACATGCAGAGTGCTCATTAAAAAAATAAATAAATTTTTAAAAATATCCAAAGTCTTTCTCAAAGTCCAAGCTTCTCTAAAATATCCAGATTCTCTGTAAAACTCCCAAAACTCAAAGTCTCTTAACTGTGGGCTCAGTAAAATAAAAAAATAAGTTATATTCTTTCTGACTCCAAGAAACCAGGGAATCGGCTGTCTCCATGTTTCCTTTTCCCATACACATAAGGCTATAAGCCCTTTCTAGAACTTAGTCATATTTATGGGGGGAAAAGTTCACCCATTCATACATAAATTAATAACTTTGCATAATATAAAGCTGTCTTGGAATTTACTCTTAGTTCTATTTAAAAAATGTAGCTTAATATTTCTCTGTCTTCTCTGAATGGTTTCAAATCTGGATTAAAAGGGATCTTTGTTCCCTAAAAGGCCATGATAGTGGCTTTTAAGTATATGTTCTCCTTTGTTGAGTGAGTGTTGTGAACACAGGGACTTGCAGCCAGATGTGGTAACTCAGACCCCAGCACTCAGGAGGCTAAGGAAGGAGGACTGGTTTAAGTTTAAGGATGTTGAATGTTGCTAGGTGACCAGGCATCTGTTTATATATTTTGCTACTGTGTGATAACATTCATTTTGTCTTACAGAGAGCAACTTCTTCAAGGGTCCGGCTGTATGATATTGTTGCAGTGTTTCCAAAAACAGAAAAACTTTTTCATGTAAGTGACAGGTGAAAAAGGATACTGTTTTCCCATTATGTAAGTCTATTGTTATGACATAGTAGATGCCCTATTCCTCTTAGTTCTAGTTTCATTTATGTTGCTGTGATTCAAATAAGTGGACAAAAAGCCACAAGGGAGAAAGGATTAGTTACTGCCCATCATTCTGGAAAAGCCAAAGCAAGAATTTCAAGCAGCTGCTGATAACAGAGCAGAGAGGTATGCATGTGTGTGCACTTGGTTTTGTGTGCAACAGTTCAAGACCACCATCACCACCCCCACCCCCTGCCTGGGAAATGGTTCTGCTCACAGTGGGCTGGGTCTTCCCCACATTGATTGTCTTAATTAAGATAATTGCTCATAGACACAATCCATGGCCAACTCAATGCAGATGGTCCCTCAGTGAGACTGTCTTCCCAAGTTAAAGAGTTTTTCTAATTATTTATCAATAAAAACTCGGGAGTCAGATATCAGGTAAAAACCTGAATGAACAGAGAATTGACAGAGACTTGAGCAGTGATTCCCCTCTCTCTCTCCTTCCTAGATCCAAAGGGGCCAAGAATCCTTCTAAGCCCTGCCCTACTACTTCCTGTGTCTCTTTACATGTCCTCGGTCCTCCAAAACCTCTATGGCTAATTTTCATCAACTGGTAGCTAGCTTGGCATTCTGATTCAAACTTAATTGCAGTCGGGATGGCGGAGTGCCATCAAAATATCCCACAACACCGGGTGATTCTAGTTTGTGTAGTGTTTACAATTAAAGCTAACCATTACAAGTCCCACCTGGAAACTATTAGCTTTTTCTGTTTGCACTCAGAGTTCTGGGATTTCATAGGGGCATATATGAGTGGCATGCTGGTTTGGATTTAGTCATCCTGGTAGACATTTGATGGATTGGTGTGAAAGAGCTCATGAATTTTCTCCTGTTCCTTTCTCTATGCTTTGTTCAGTTAAAATTTCTCCTTGGTAAATTCACCCATGTCCACTCAGTAACCACTTCAGTTTCTGGCCTTATCTACTTCTGCCTGTGAGAGAAGAAAAAGGCAAGCCTGTCTCTGGTCCAGCTCCCTCTGCAAGCTCTGAGGTGTAACCCATATGCCAGTGTAAGGGTCATCCCTTAGTTTTCCAGAAACTCCTCAGAATCAATTTTTGAGAGCCTTTGTGAATTGAATTCCTTTTGTTCTTTTAGAATTGACCTGTTGATTTTTCAGACAAGAAGGAACTTAGCACATGGACTCATTTTTGTCTCTATGATAGACTGCCCTGTTCTTGCAAATGATTACAGTGGGGGAAAAAAACTGAAATACTCTTTTAAGTAATGTCTTTATAAGGAATGCTCAGGAAAATGAGGTATAATTAATTTTAGATGTAGTTATGAATGTTCTCCTAAACTAATCTCAAAAAGGATCCATCTGCCAAAACAATATTGCAGGAAAAAATACTAGTCGTACATTTTTTTAATTTTACACCCTTTTTTTAAGGTAGTATTTTTCTTTTTAGATTGTAATTTAATTAGATTGTTCTCTTTCCTTTTCTCCCTCCAAACCCTCCCATATACCCCTCCCTATGCTCTTTCAAATTTATGATATTTCTTCATTTCTATCGAATGAATATACGTATTTGTATATACATATATATTTCTAAATGTAACCCATTGAGTCCATATACATATGCATTATATATTTCTGAATATAACCCGTTGAGTCCATCTAAATGTTACTTGTATGTATGTTTTCAGGGCTGACTGTTTTTCAAGCAAAATTTATTCTAAAGCTGTAGACGGATCTTTTTTTTACCCTAAGTTTATCCAGTAGAGGGAGCCATTGACTACGGAGGCTGATGCAGTGTCTCAGGGTTTAGCAGCAACTGCTAATTAAGTTAGTAGAGAGAAACACCACACCACAGATTGTCCAGGATGCCTGTGCGTGAACACACACACACCTCACCACACCACCCATTTTTGGTGGCTTCTTTTATGAAATAAAAGATTATATTAATTCTCAAGTATTTTGTTATAGATTAGGAATGAGTAGAAGCAAGTACTTAATCATCAAAGACCTGTGGACCAGGTATGGTGGTGCAGGCCTTTACTGCCTGCACTCCATCACCAGCACTTCAGAGGCTGAGGCAGATGGAGCTCTGTATTTGAGGCCAGCTTGTTTACATTGTGAGTTCAAGGACAGCCACCACACCTGACAGGGAAGTAGCTTTATAAAGTTCTGGTTTGGTCCTGTTCCTGCCATCTTTCAAGCCTTGCCTGTGCAGGATGCTGTTGTAGAATGTCTGCACGAAGGGGACATCTCTGAAGGCAGCATCTCTCAAGAAACAGTCTAAGTCTTTCAGCTTCAGATTTATCTGGGATTATTATTAAGTTACAGATCATTAGGTCTTATTTACTGAATGAATCTGGAAATATAGGCTAGCCAGCCATTTGATAGTTTTTAGGTGAATTTTGTGCACGTGTACAGTTGAGAGCTACTGCTTATGGGCATCTCTCTGCCTTGGCAAGCCTGACTTATGTGTATGATAAGTGGTGGCACCAATAAAAGACATCCAGCGTGAAAGGTTGGCTGAGCCATACTCTCTTGTGCCTTGCGTTCCACAACAGCAAAAATCAACATATGTTTGTACATTTTTGTGGGGACAAACTTTTAAACCATCATAGATGTCTCTGTCCCTCCAAGAAAAAAAAAAAGTTAAATTCAGATACAGTCTACCAATTTTCAGCCAGAATTGAGATACTTAGCTCCAAAACTATTTTAGACATAATTCTGTCATTTTAATGCTTTGGGGAATGTTAGATTAAGCCTCCCCAGTGCTAGGAATAAGGGCATGTGCCCCTTCTTCACATAGTTCTTTGAATGAACCAGTTGGACGTTTAGATTGATAGAAAGTTAAGTCACAGAGTACTTTGGAACATCTTAAATTTAAGAGGTCTCCTCTGTTGCTGAAAGGTCTTTACAATGCCCGTCCTTCAACCAGTGCAGATCGCTTGTTTAACTGCCTCCCCCATAGGAGAGAGGAAGAAACAAAAAAATGTATGATGAGAAGGAGCCCAATTCACCTTTAGTAGGGAAGTCATTTAAAGTCTTCTTTTCATTAAACCTAATTATGTTCATGATAATAAATTCCAACACCACTTAAGTCTATGTATAAAAAGCATGCTTTCCCAGCTAAAATTTCTCCAGAGGAAGCCAATACTTTCTTGTGCATCTCCTCAGAAATGCCGTCCCCCACTAAAACTCCTTTCTTGTTAACTCTAGAAGCAACCACCACAGGCATTCTTTTGTTATTTTTCAGAAATATTTACCTACTTCTTTGACTCATTGTCCACTGTTTATCCCTCTGTCTTCACTGTCACCATACTTTTTGTGCCTTATAATATGTGAGTTCTATAACTAAATGTACCTCATCCTTTAAAACATTGGCACATTCCATCCTATAAGAGACCAAGGGGATCATAATTACTTAAGTGAAATGGAAAGTTTTTTATTCTGTCCTCTCTTTGTGATGGTCTGGCAGTGACTGTTCTTGCACTATTGTCTTGGCTTGTGTGGAATTTATAGCTATATAATATAATAAAGTCCCAGTAAAATATATTTCTATAAGTGATAGTGCTTGTCCGAACGTGAATTGTTAATATTTACTAGGGCTGTGGCTCAGTGGAGGAAGTAAAATGTTGGTGGCTCTTGCCATCGTGCTCTTCGCTGTGCTCCTGAAGATGAACAGATGCTGGAGTCAGCTCAGCTCTGAACCTCTGCAGAACCTCGATTCATTTTTAGCAAAGTCTCTGTTGTTCTTTGTGAGCCAGACAGCTGGAGCAGTTGGGATGGGCAGATTCTTTAGGAGCCAGATATTCCTGCCAAACAACATAGTCTCCCAGGCTCTTACCATGTAACTCTTACCATGTAACTATGACCATCTTCAAACCAGATGGTCTCTGATGACCACTAAGCCATGGGGCTGGGACAAGAATGACAGAAGCTGGCATTCTGAGGACAATGGGTGAGATGTGACATCTGTCACTGCTGAAGAACTGCCCTTCCTACAGGCATTACCAATACTTTCTTTCCCTTGCTCCTCACACCGTGCTTTCCCCTGTTCTTGCTACAGACACTGGCTTATCAGGTTTGCTCTTGAAGCCCATATGCATCAGTATTCTAAGCAGGGGTGGGGTTTTTTGTTGTTGTTTTTTTTTTTTAATGTGTATTAGTATTTGCCTGCATGTATGTGCATGTATGTATATGTATCACATGTTTGCCTGATGCCCACAGAAAGCACAACAGGGTGTCCAATCCCCTTAAACTGGAATTACGGATGGTTGTGAACCATCATGTGGGTTTGGGATCTGAACCCAGGACCCCTGAAAAAGTAACAAATAAATGCTCTTAACTGCCAAGCCATCTCTTCAGCCCCAGTGGAATATTTTCAACATAGTACAAAACAGCCAGTGTTTTTGCCTCGAAATCAAGTAATGTCTGAATGATTGCTGTCTAGGCCTGTCCCCTCAGTATCTTTTGACTTGCACTCCATAATCTGTGCACCAATTTGCTTTCCTCCCTAACTTTTCTATTTATCCTGTTTGCCTTATCTGTTTCATTTCTTTTGTATGTGGTTTATACAGATATTTTCAAAACTCTCTTAGAGATGAGTACAGAGAATCCTCTCAGCTCTGCTGTAACCCTTTGCTAAACTGTTTCTATTAGGATATGAGCAAAAGGCCATCACCCACACCATGCTATTTCGCAGCCACAGTAGTCCACTTGGAACTACAGCCTGAACAATTCCTGGTGGAAATGTGCTCGGTAAATAGCTTGTGTAAAAGATGGACTGGCATGCACTCATTATGGCTTTCCAGTCCTTGGATTTCACAACAGTTACCTTCTGCTTTCTGAAATAACTAAAAGTAATGCTCTAGATACTGACCCCAATTCAGCAGCTCATTCATAGATACAAACTTCATGAGTTAGCGGGCCTTCAGGCTGGCCTGAAAGAATAGCAGACACTGGCTTTGTAATAGGTTTGTTACAATTCAACACAGAACCATCATGATACCTGTGGAGTAAGCCATACTGTTTATGTTTTTGTATATAAAGTATAGCCATGTCTCTCATTCCTGTGCATGCCAATTTTCTGTTAATCTATTTTTCTTCTTGACAGGTTGCTTGCACACACTTAGATGTGGATTTAGTCTGTATAACTGTAACAGAGAAATTACCATTTTACTTCAAAAGACCCCCTATTAATGTGGTAAGTGCATTTCTTTCTGCTATAAACTTGAATCTGTAGACACTGTCTGCAGACTAGAAAAGAAGCAGAAGAAACCTGTGTTCTTGGGGCCTGGGTACTTAGTAATTAGAGCAGATTCAGAAAAGAGAATTTTGGTTTTCTAAGCTGACTAAAAGAGAAAGTTTACAATAGAAAGTGTCTAAGCTGGGAGCTGTGGGGTGGCTCAGTGGATAAAGTGTTCACTGTGCAAGCATGAGGCTAGGAGGTTGGATCTCCAGCATCCACACTTAAAACCAGGCAGCATGACAACAGGCTTGTAGTCTCGGCATAAGGGAACTGAGACAGGAGCAATCTGGTAGCTAGACACACTGAATCAGCCTGCTCTGGGTTCAAGTATGAGGCCTGACATCTGATGTCTGCCCCTGGCTTCCACACACTGTGTGTGTGTGTATGTGTGTGTGTGTGTGTGTGTGCGCGCGCGCGCGCGCGCGCGCGCGCGTGCACACACGCTCTCTCTCGCTCTCTCTCTCACACACACACAAAGAAAATATTTAAGCTGATTGTGTTGGTACTCCAGGCTACTCTAATAGGCACTTGACCCAGAAGTTCAAGACCAACAGCAACACACTTGAGACCGCCCCTGCCCAATAATAATAAATTTAAAAAGGATTTGGTTAACTATCAGGGTACTGTTTTTGAAAGGCCTAGGAATTAAAATTTATGAAGAATATTTCCAGCTTGATATTTAACAATGATAGATATTTAAAACCTCAACATTACATTAAGATGGAAAAAGTTAAAAAAAAAAAAAAAAAAAAAAGGCCAGGTGGTAGTGGCGGTAGTGGTGCACGCCTTTAATCCCAGCACTCAGGAAGCAGGTGGATCTCTGTGAGTTTGAGGCCAACCTGGTCTACAGAGTGAGTTCCAAGATAACAAGGACTACACAGAAACCATGTCTCAAAAAATCAAAACAAGCAAAAAAGCAAGGAAACGAGAAGGTAAAAAAGACAGAGTCCTTGAAATTCATAAAAATCGAGATACAAAAGGAAATGGTGTGAAGTCACCAGGGACTGGTAAGTGAAGTCACTGTGCACGGTGACCTGCTAGCTTCCATGGTGAGTGAAGTCACCGTATATGCTGTGGCCTGCTAGCTCCCATAAGAACCACTGCAATAGGGTAGCCTATGCGCAGGGATCCTTTTATTTTCCCTCTGGATATAGACTTTTTCTCATATAAATTTCTCTTTTTCCTATACCTTTCATCTTCTATCCGCCATATTGCCTTCTAAGGCTCACACCCCAGCCCGCCCCCACTCCACCCCCTGTTTCCATTAAAGAAAGGTAGTATTACTTCACACCAGTAACTGATACAGAAGTTATGAGGTCACTGCAGCTGGTAACTATTTGCTTTGATAGCCAGAACATAGAAATATTGTTTAGCATAGTGACTTCCAGAACCCAGTTATGTTATCAAAAACTATTACCCAAGGAAAGGTTTAGCAAACATTCCAAATCCCATTCTGAATTATGTCAGAATTCAAATACCGTTTTCAAAGTAGACAATCGTCTTATTCTGAAGTCTTTGTAGAATTATTTTTTTCCTTGCTTTTGTCTCCCTTTTCTCCTAAAGAATTTCTGCTTGAGCTGGGTGTTAGGGGCAACAGTGAGGGTAATGTAAGCTGTTTAATGTGGAAGATATAAGATGACTTATGTTCTAACCCTAGGCGAGTACTACTAAGGTGGTTTTTTTAAGTGCCAAATGTGTAAGGAGAATACGGAAGAGCTAGCTACAGAACCTGAACCCCAACTGTGATGATGGTAGCACTTCTAAATGAAGACATGAACGTTCTAAACCCCAGGCAAGCGTCACCCTTAGACTTGGGGATCTATGTTATTCAGCAGATCATTTATCAAAAATGAGGAATGAAATCTGTCAAGTTATCTGGCTTCAGTCACAGGCTTCAGACAGGTCTGGTTGTACCTGTCAGGTAGGACCTGTGTGGTCCACACAGGGGAACAGCTCCCAAGCGCTTGGTACCTAGATACTATTAGGTACAAAGGACCTACATTTATGGTCATCCTGTTGGCCTTTTGTGTTGAAAAGGCAATCTCTGCCTTACAAATCTATCTCTACCTTTTACCAGTCTCAGACTGCGTGTCCCACAAAATAGCTACCTAGAATTAGACAGCACAGCCACTGTGTATATTTTTTGTTAAAATTAACAACATTTTCACCTTAATAAACTAGGAAGCCCATTTTCTAGGCAATTTGCCTGAGTAACCTTATGCAGAGTTCTGTGTCCTTGGCTGGGAGGAAATAGTGATATGTGGACAAAATATGGAAAGGAGCAATGTACACCATATAATTCCTCGTGGCACATGGCAGTGGTCAGATTCCTAGTGAGGGTTTATACTTCAGTCTCTTCTGAGGAAGCCTTGCCATGAAAGCAGCCTCTGAGCTTCCATAGTACTCCAGCTGTGCGAAGGCTTTTCTCGATACCCCAGTGCTGGCCTGTGAGACCTTCCTGAAATATGCTGTTGAATCAGTGTATCTAATTTAAATTAGCAGTCAGCATTTTGGGGAGTCTGGCCAAGATGCTTGCTTTTAGACATTAGGTCGATGTCAATGTTGCATAAGGGCAATGGGTACTAGGGTAGCATTAGGAGAGTGGCCCTCGAGGCAGGCACCAGGACACTAACACCTGCCAATTACGTCTGGAAGTGCAGAAAAGTTGCTGTTGAGAGTGTCTGATATTTCTGACATGATTCCCACATTTTTCACATTAGACATTCTGAAAAGTAAAAAACATTGACAAGTGGGATATGCAATATTTAACACAGTGTCTACTTTATAAAAAAAATCCAGTATGAACATTTTACATATGTTGTTTAATAAAAGCTAGATGGAGGTGTGGACAGAAAGGCTGCATAAGATTACATTTAGTCTTCATCTGGTATAGGAGACTGCAGTGTGAGCTGACCAGGAAGCAGGTTAATTTATTCACTTACTTTCATGAAAGAGAGAAAACTAGAAACAGATAGCCATATTTTTGTTTGGGGAAAACTGCACTGTAGAGGTACAGTAAGTACATCATGGTAAAGGCTGTGGTGCATGTCCACCATACACACATTTAAAATTTAATAAAACAACAACTCTCACTTCATGATGGCCAGGAAATTGAGAAGAAGAAAGGACAAGACAAGTTCCTCACATTCTTCCCAGTTGCATACCCCAAAAGACATTTCTTCTTCCCTTGACGTTTGTTATTTTCAATGCTGAAATGTAACAAAAGTAATGTAATGGAGAAAGGATTTGTGTCTGCTCACAGTTTGTGGAAATACAGCCCGTCATGGTTGGGAAAGCAAGGCAGCAGGCAGCTACATGGTGACAGCATGCAGCCGCAGGATCTTCCATGGAGATGCAGGACACAAAGCAAGGGAGATGCAGGACACAAAGCAAGGTAGTCTACAAAACCTCAGTGACCCACTTCCTCTAGCAGAGTTCTACCTCCCAGAACAGCGCCACCATCTGGGGACCAAGTGTTAAATATACTGACTTACGAGAGACATTTACACATTCCAAATACAACATGGCCACAAGTCTGAAATCAAGGTGTGAGCAGGCTGTACTCCCTCTAAAAATTATTAAGGGAGCCTTTCTTTGAGTCTTCCAAACTGGTGGTGATTTATTAGCAACTGGTGCCTAGCTGCCACAGTAACACCATTCTCTTTGTCGGCACTGTGTTTTCCTATGAGTCTCTGGCCATTTTATAAGAACACCAATGAGATTAGGAGCCTGCTGTTTTCAGTATGACCTACTCATCTTGATTACACCTGTACAGACTATCTCCAAAAAAGGTTACAGTCTGAGATCTGAAATTCTACAGGTCAGGAATGTAACATCTTTTACAGGTGGGGGTACAGTTAAGCTCACAGTACCCAGCTGTTCTATTCTAGTTTTTATCTTTCGGATAATTTGAAGCAGCCCACATCTATTAGTAAAGGCTTACTAAACATTGTACCTCTACAGTAAATGCTAAGCAGCTGTAAAAGAAAATGAAATTTACAAGCTGACATGGGAAAACTTCCAAATCAGTCAAGATAAGAACTTAACAAGACACCTTTTAGGTAAGAAGAAGGAAACTATGGTGTGTATTCATGTTCGCTTACATCTGTGTGAAGAAGCTAGAGGAAACATAAGAAATAAATGAAAGCAATTACAGCAGTGGGGTAGGGCAGTGAGAGCAGATGCAAGGAGGACCTGCTGTTCCTTCTGTATCTTTGATCAGTGAGTCAGAAGACAATGAGATCCTAACAAATGACACACCGGAAGGCTGTCTACCCCAAGTTCAGCGTAGGCACTGATTCTTAAGGCAAGCAATCAGCGTGTTGCCCTGGAATCAACTCTTGGTTTCCCTTCTTCCTTCTCCAAAGCTTAGCTTAAGTTTTTAGTGCTTAGAATTTTATTATCCATAGCTCCTGATCTAAGTGTCAAATGCTGCCCTTCGTGACATCATTGTGACTATTATTTCTCTTTAGTAAGAAAAAAATCTCATCATCTGCCTATTCAGGCACTTCCATTCAGACATGAGAACAGAAGCCAATCAGGCAGGCACGCTCATTCTCTGTAAAGACATTATTATGAACAATCATACAATGAGCTTACGACAATTTACATAAAATGCTCTTAGGAGCAGGAGACCAGGTAATGACTGTGTTTTATTCATCTAAAACAGCAAAGTTATATGAAAGAAATATTCACAGCCTTCAATAGCACATTATCTTTAATTTCTTTCTCAGGAGTGTTCTTAGCAATTTTAAAGTGAACCTGATTAATGTACCAAGACTAGAATCATATGTGAAAGAAATTAAGCTGGCAATTCTATCCTGTTTTCCTCCATCCTCTCCCTCAAAGGGGTTTTTATTTTGTTGTGATTCCCAGACAGGTTTAAAAATTTAAATTGACTCAACTAGAAACACTTAGGGATCTGATCATTCAACACCACACTGCTCACATCCTTTATTCCTGTCTTCAGCCTACTGCCCTGTGGTTTACTTCTGCAACTAGAAGGGTGGGGAAATATGAGTCAGACTCTTTGTCTGGTAGCTTTAGCGAAAGAAATAGCTGAGGAGATAACTTGAAATGGCCAAAGAGATGTTTTTATTTATCTGTGGATTTCCTTCACCAAGTCCATCCCAGTTCCTTGATCATCCACAGTGAACAACATTGTCACATGGCCCCTTCTCCACAAGCTACAGTCAGAATATACCTGCTGCTGATGCTGCTGCTGCTGCTGCTGATGATGATGATTTGAATTAGAAAGGGAGTTGTACCAGCCCTGAGAAGTATAAATCTAGGCAGGGAAATTAGGTGTTTGTTTAATTACAGCACCAACATCGTGGCATCTAGATCTATTCCTAGAAGGAATGCAAGCCAGAGAATTAGAGATGGGGAAAAAGATGTCCAAAGAGGGGAGAGTAGTGTTTAAATTTCAGCTAAACGTAGAGATGTAGGAAAATCTAAACACTGCTAGCCGTAAGATCAGAGGACAAAAGAAGAGAAAGAAGGTGGGGGTGGGACATGGAAAAAGAAATCTGTTCAAGAAAGAATAGAAGGAGCTTCTAGATGACTTCAGGTCGGCGAGACCAGTCCCTTCACTCCCTGGCGACCCTGAGTAGTGAGGCCCATAGAGCCTCACCTTGGAGACCAAGACCATCTTTCCCGAGTGAGCCAGCTATCCTGCCTTTACTTCAGAGAGCCACCATAACCTGCATGAGTTTGGCAAGTTTCTAAGGCCTTAGTTCTTACCACAGGACTCCTGCGCTTCCTTCTCCAGCCTCTGGCCTTCCCTCCATGCTCCAGGCCCTGAGCCTGTTTGTTCTCTTCCCTCTGAAAGGGCTCTTCATCCACTGTGCAGTTGCTTCATTTCTCTTCATTGAAAACCTCCTTGCTCAAATGTACCAGAGCTCTGAGAAGGGCTCCGCTTTGTCAAGTAATTAGTGCTTTAAAACAAATCTGTTATGAAAGGACAGACTGTTGAAACTTAAGAAAAGCAGTGCATGAGAGAAAGACACCATGTGACAATGTTCAAGCAAAAAGGCTTTTTTTTTTAAGGGATCACAAAAAGAGGAGAGGTGAGACCAGCCTCTGAGGACAGGAGCAGTGGAAGAGAGGAAAGAGAGGCAGAGGCAGAAGGAGAGAGAGAGGATGGGAGGTGGGGAGGACTCTTTTAAAAGAGGACATAGTGAATGTGCACAGGTGATGCTCTTAGTGATGCTGCAGCTGAGGGCGTATCCTGTCAGAACCCCAAGGACAGGCCAGCACAGATGCCTGAATACCAACACAGACATTGCATCCTTTAACCTGGGAAACTGAATTGTGTACTGGTGAATTTCAATCCCACTCCCGTGCTTTGCAGACTTTCCACTCTTAAGAGAACACTAAATGAGAAAACTTTCTTCCTCATGGAAAGACCAAGCCCATATGGCAAGCTGGGCAAAACCCTGAGGGAGCAGATCTCATTCACCTTTTTTTCTGAACTACAATGAACCTTAAACAGTATTACTTAAACAGAATGGGCTGGAGACATGTGTGTAAGTCCCAGCCACAGTTCTTTTGCAGTACCTCAACCTCATTTGTTAGCACAGTTCCTCAGACATTCGGTTAGCATGGCATTGTTCTGTCATTCAACAGTAAATGACTTAGCCATAAATAAGGTTTCCCATTCCTGCTCCTCAACCCCTTCAGATGTCTCCTCCTTCCCCTTCATTCTCTGGTCAAGTTGCTCAGCTCACTGTTGGTTCACACTTTTCCTGTATGTGGGAAGCACATCTTTCTCCTTGGATCCCTCGTGGAGTAGTAGCCCTCTGCACCACACTGACTTGGCTGCTCTCAGCCTCTGTAATTCCTGCTTCCGTAGTTTCCCTCCCACAGCTAACAGAAGCTCTGTCAATCAAGTAGAGCCTCTTGTCTGTCTTCCTCACTTTGGATAGGGGTGCAGGGGTGTGGGTCCACCGCCTCTGTTTAAGCCATTCCCTTGCTATGTAGGAGGTGTACATAGAGGGGAGGAAGGAAGGTGGGGAGAGACTTAATGTGTTTGGCTTTGACAGTTTACAGTTTATCTTCTTTATTTCTGGTGAAGGCAATTGACCGAGGTCTGGGCTTTGAACTTGTCTATGGCCCTGCTATAAGAGATGCGACGATGAGAAGGTACACAATTTCCAATGCCCTCAATTTGATGCAGATCTGCAGAGGAAAGGTATAGTTCCTGAGACAAGGACACTTTTTACCTCTGGTGGTTACTAGTGATGTGCTGGTGCTGTCAACTCCATTCTTAGCCTTAAGCAGAAAACTCTCAAGACACTAAATTCCTTCATTTCAATGAGTCCTACAGGGTTTTGTAAAAACTCCCCAGGGAAGAGTGAGATATGGAGGGGAAAGATGGCTGAAAGCCTTTATTTTTGATAAGGAATTTGCAGTTTGCCTCAATCAAAGACTTCTCTAAATAACAGTTATTTGTCTCTGAGTGAATTAAAGTTACAGCTTTTAAACTTGATTTATCTGCACTAAGATTTGTTTATGAGGCTTACTCTGCCTTTTGTATTGGCTGCCTTGAGTGTGACATGAAGAGCTTCAGTATTTCCACATTCATTATTTGTCTTTAAAAGAAGTTGGTATTTGAGCCTCAATTGCTGGTCATTCGTATTATACAATTCAATTATTTTTATCAGTTATCTAAAAATAATGTTGCTTACTTTCTGTTTTATAGAATGTAATTCTATCCAGTGCTGCAGAGAGGGTAAGTGTGGAGTGTAGGCTTTGTCTTGGTAGTTTTAAAACTTCACTACGTTTTTAGAAAAACTGAAATAACAGTGTAACGTATTGCCTATTTGTGATTTAAAGGCATTTGCCCATAGTAATTGATAAAATGTATCCTGTTCATTTGGGCATCAGGTGTTGCCTATATATATTTATAGCTGTGGGTTAATTAGAATAAAGTGATTTTTATTTTACCCTTTACTTAATTAAAAATACTTTACATGATTTATTTATACTTTAAGAAACCTATCACAATTATAATAACCTTAAATCATGAAATTTTAGATAGTTTTATCTTATTTGTTATAAATAATTAAAATGTTAATAACATCTCATTTATTTTTTTATTTTAGCCTTTGGAAATCCGAGGACCATACGATGTGGCAAACCTGTATCCTCTCAATGTTCTTTTTAAAAGCTTGAGTTCATATTAGGTGGATGGATGCATGTGTCAATCAGAAAATTACTTTCAGAAATCAGTTCCCTCCTGCCATCTTTTGGGTCCTGAATATCAAATTCAGGCCATGGGAGTTGGCAGTAGGCACCTTTACCTGCTGAGTCATCACACTGGACTGGGATTTTCCCTTAGAAAACTGAATCAAAAATGGCATTAGAGTTTAGCCTGATGTTTTCTTACCCTTTAGTTGTAAGTTTACTGCTCAGTAGCCTCAGAAGCAGATTACAGCAGACTGTAAACTTCATCTTTCTGGTTTTGGATAAAGTGGCAGAAGAGAGAAACAAGGGACTCTACATGATAATGACAGTTAGGCGAGACTTAGAGTCTTCTCAGATGCAGGTTTTCGATGGGCTAAGGGCTCACTGACCCTGTGAGCTGTCATTGTCATTTGTGTTTGTATTGTCCTTGGCTGACTCTGGGTTGAAATCTTTAATAACTCTATTAGAGGGCTACTGTTTGGGCTGTCTGAAAATGAAGCCAAGGCTGCCGTGTCCACAAATTGCCGAGCTGTATTTCTCCATGGAGGTGAGCAAGTTCTCATATAAATGGTCGTGTTATAGTCAGGTTACTATCAAACAATTGACATATATCTGCTTTTAATATCCTTCCCTCAGAGTTCCTACAAGACTGCCTTTTCTCAACCAGTTCTGACCATACACTCTGCTCCTTGTCCTCACTTTAGGCTTTACTTTCTATAGTTTGCATTGCAGGACTGATCATTGAATATGTTCTTTCTAACAACACAGTGTCCCTTTCCTATGTTTTCAGAGGCTTTTAACATTCGTCTTGCTTGCTTCTCTCTGAATGGGCTTGCTCCCTGCTGAAAATAATGAGTTTCAGACACATAAGTGGGACTAGTGGTGTTAGTCTGACAGGATCTCAAAGCCCCTCGCTTCAGATCCCCCTGGAGGGTTGTATCTAGACTATGGTTACCCATGAGAACGTAAGATTGGGTTAATGCGTGTGAGAAGACCCACTGTGGGTGGCACTGCTCCCTGGGTGGGGATCCTGGACTGGATGAAATGGAGGACACAAACTGAGCACCAGGTTCATTACCGTCTGCTCCCTGATTGTGAGTGATGTGGGTCCTGTCTCCCTGAGCTCCTGCCGTGATGGACTCTACCCTTAAACCGTGGGCTGAAACCCATTACTCTACAAGTTGCTATTATTGGGGTATTTTATAACAAAAACAACTAAGAAAAGCCGTATGTTAAACCATTAAGAAAAACAGAAACTTTTTTTTTAAATCAAACTCTAAAGTCAGTCTACAGCTTTTGCTTTTATTATAACTCAGAATATTTCATTTCTTGTTTTGGTTTACAGGGTCAGGTATCTACTAATCATATATTTTGAGTACTTTTTTTTTTTTTTAACCAAGGTGGGGTTTGGGGGATTTTTTGGGTTTGATTTTTTTTTTTTTTTTGCTTATTTGAATATATTGTACTAAGTTACATAAGGCCATTTTTGTAACTATAATAAATGTACTTTGAGCATATTCCCCTCCATGCCCCTCTACGTAGCCTCCTTTTTCTCACCCCCATTAGTCCCTTTCATGCAAATTCCCCACCACTAACCCCCATACACACACAGTTATTAGTCCCTCTGTTCACACTCTCCCATTAGTCCTCTTTGTGATAGCCCGTCCGCTACCTCCCATCGTCCTCTTTGTTCATATTCTCCCCACTTACCCCACATTGATCCCTTGGTACATATCTCCCCACACCTCCCCCATTAGTCCCCCGTGTTCCTCAGACAGTTCCTTAGATTCTGGCCTTCCGCTTCCACGTGGTCTGCTCGTGTCTGATTTATGTCTCCATGTAAAATGGGAGGCCCACAAGGGAGGCGAAGCCCACAAGGGAGGCAGAGCCCACAAGGGAGGCAGAGCCCACGTTTCCTTGCTGTGCTCTTTCTAGCACTGTTACTGTGCATGGTGCTTCATTAGTTCATCCAGGCAGTTGATTCTCCTGTGTGCCTTCATTCTTATGTCTATTTTTAGTCTACCTATCCCAACATTTTGAACATTTCAAAACCACCATTAGGGATCTGTATGTTCTGTATATGACAGTGCCTGCCCCATTAACATATTTTTAAGGCAGGTTGACTCAGTTTAAGTTCAGCTCTGCTGCCAAACTGACCTGAGCATGCAAAATAATTCCACTTTAACCGTGTGTAAAGAATTATAAATCTGAGTTTGGTTTGATGTGTTCTCTCAGCAAGCATTTGTTAGGTGGATGTTGTGTACCAGGTCACTGGTGGTCGGTCAGTACAGCACAGTGTTGAGAGGTACATCCTAATCTGCTGAGGGCGATGGCATGTGCCAAAGCATGAGGTCAGCACAGCCCTTGCTGTGGGAGCAGTACAAGTGACTCCTGCATCTGTGCCTGTGATTTGTTCATCTTTTTACCACACATAAAGCAGTTGCTAGACCGGTGCCTATGGCTGGTTCTGACTGCATAAGATGCCATGGAGAGAGCAATGGAGAAGCCCTGCTCTGCAGTTTAACTTAAGAGGTAATACTTAGGACTGGACTGGATGTTAAATACTGCTCTTTGTGCATGTTGGGAAAAGATAATGATCATAAATGGCATCAGCACTTGTCAGAGCTCTCTATGGTTCTCTTATTTTCGTGCTGTAGGCCAAAGAAATGGGTGATGCTGGTTAAACCACTTCTCCTTAAATTGTATCTTACACCAGGTATGGGGATGCGTGCCTGTAATCCCAGCTCTCAGGAGGCTAAGGCAGAAAGGTCAGAGTTGGTTGGACTGTGGAAGGATTCAAGGCCAGCCTGGGCTTTATAGTGAGATCCTATCTCTTCACTCAATGTCATTTCTGTTTTACAGAAACTAGGAAAACTGCTTTTGGGATTATTTCTACAGTGAAGAAACCTCGGCCATCAGAAGTGGATGATGACTGTCTTCCAGCTTGCAAGAAAGCTAAATGTGAGGGCTGAGAAGGCCTCAGTCTCCATCAGCTGCCTCCCTCTTTTCAGCTCATCGGTCACAGTGGAAGGGAACTTCTGCTGAGTTGATATTTTCATTAAAGCCAGAAACTAGCAGTCTGTAAAAACAGCTTTATATTCAGACTACTAAAACAGCAAATAAAACCCAGTGAGGTGTTCTCTGAATACTAACAGTTAAATTCATTTAGATATACTTAAAGAAAAAAAAAAAAAACTGTTTTATCCTTTATGTGAGTAATGAGTAACAATATGTACACCAAAGTAAGATGCTTTAATATTTGAAGATATTGAAGATAAATAATGTCTTTTCTATTTGATACACATGTTTGTTTGTTTTTTAATTTTACTGTCCAAAATGTAGTTATTTTAAAGACTTAAACCCTATTGTGGGGGACACTTTTATTTGTTGAGTTAAAGTTCTTCCTTAAGGACTGCTGACCTTGTAGAAGCAGAAGGGACACTCACATGAAATTACTTGTCTCATTCATTTACTACCTTCTGCCTTCGAGCTGTGCTTAAAGTGCATTCCTCCTGTTAGTTAGAAACTCGGTACCTAGTAGTGATTTTCCTCATTGCAGTACAGTTCAAAGCATTTGACTCCAAAAAAAGAAAACAAAAGCCCTTTGGAAATAATTTCTTTTTAACAGCAAATTTACCAGACTAAGTACAAGTTGTTATTTTTGTAAATATCTGCATTTATGGCCTATTGATGTAAAGACCCCCAAGACAGTGCAGTTAACTGTAAGGGAAAGAAGAAGAGCTGTCTTCTGAGGTGAGGCTGTAAGTGCTTAGAAGAGTGCTTAGCAGCAAGCACATCAGCAGGATTGTGAAGCTCCAGTCCAGGAATGTTAGCATAGCTCAGTGTTAAAAATTAGGGTATATCGGTTCTTTTTAATGCATTATACTTTACCGTATTAATAGGAGAGATGAGAGGAAAAAGAATATTCCAATAGCAATATCTACTCTTCATTTTATGTGTAACAATGAAAACCCTTGACAAGTACCTGGCGTGGTGGTTCCCAGCTGTAATCCCAGCACTGGGGAGGCTGAAGCAGGGGGATCACAAATTTGACACTAATGTGGCCTAATAAGTACAACAAAAGAGCAAGAATAGTGGAGGAATGCCATATAGGTAGCTCTGTGGAGTTTGTACACGCATATAAAGCATGACGGCTGTAAAATCAAACCTCAGTGCCGGCGTTCATTGACTACTGTTCACAATGACTAGAACCCACTAGACATCCATCAGCAGATGAGCCGGTAAGAAAATGGTGCATACACATTCATAATCACTTGACAGGATCTAGAATCAACTTCCAGATAAGCCTGTGAACAGCCTGAGAGTAATTATCTAGATTGGTTCATTGAAGTGAGAAGATTCACCCTACATGTGAGTGTCACCATTCCTTGGGTTTGGGATCCTAGACCTTCATAAAAAGGAGTTGTATTATTTAAAAAAAAAAAAAAAAAAAAGTTAGCATGTGCAGGCATTCATCACTTTCTGCCTCCTGACTAGATGCTCCGACTGCCATGCCTTCTCCATGGTGGACTTTCCTCAGACTGCAAGCTGAAATAACCCTTTCTTTCCTTCAGTTGCTTTGATCTGATACTTGTTGCAACAATGAGAAAACTAATCCAGACATACAATAGAGTTTTATTCAGCCATAAAAAAAGAATGAAATGAGGGCTCCTGGTCCTGCTGCTAGTCCTGGTGACCTGAACCCCAGGACCCCCTGTTAGAGGGAGAAAGCTAACCTGTAACCTCCACATGTACTCCATTGCAGTGGTATTTATGATTTATTAAAGATTGACTAAGGGTTCAGGAAAGCAAAGTCAGCCTCAAGCTGTAGAGATCAGGCAACGGTGGCATACACCTTTAATCCTAGGACTCAGGGTTAAGAGGTAGACAGATTTCTGAGTCCAAGACCACCTAGAACTACACAAGAGTGAATCAGTCTAAAAGAGAATTATAGGTCACACCTTTAATCCCAACATTAGGAAAATAGGTAAGACTGAAGCAAGGTCTCGAGAGGCATTCATTCTCCAGCCACAATGCGGAGAGTTACAGTCAGAGGCTTGGTGAGAGCTTGTGGAGACAGGATCAGCCCATTCAGCCTGAGGTAGAGCTAAGAAGCTAGTGGCCAGCTGCTTTGCTTTTCTGATATTCAGCTTTAAGTTTGAGCCCCAGTATCAGTCTCTGGGTCTTTTATACATTTGTGTTCCACACCATGTCCCTCTGCTCCCCCAGCACCCATGTACCCATACACAAAGTATAGTTAAATGTTTTCTTTCCTTTTATTAAAAATAAACTTTTTTTTCTTACATATTATATCCTGATTATGGCTTCCCCTCTAGTCCCAGTTCTTCCCACTCCCCTTCCTTCATCCCTTTTCAGTCTCTTGTTGGAAAACAAACAGGTTTCTAAAGGATAATAATAAAATATAAGATAAAAACCAATACAATGGAATAGGATAAAAACAGCTGAAGGAAAAGGGCCCATGGAAAAAAGGCACAAGAAACAGATAAAGACACAGGCCCACTCATTTGCATGCAGAATTTTATGTATACATAAAGTTCATAAAGTTATGTATACATAAAATTCTGAGGGAAAAGTCCTGACAAGATGTTATGAGACAAGGAACCTCCAAAAATGCTGTTGAGTTCACTTTCTGTTGGCCATCTACTGCTAGGCTTGTAGCTTACCCTTAAGAGTAGTTTATTTCCCCAGTGAAACTCTCTTGGAGGGAACTAATTTTTCATTTGCAAGTGGCTATCAATTGGAGATTACTTTTGGGTTAGGGATGGGGACATAAGTTCATTTCTTTTAGTTCTAGGACCCCATCTGGGACAGACCCATGCAGGCCCTTGTATGCTGCTTCAGTCTCTGGTTTCATATGTGTACTGGTCTGGTTGTGTTTAGAGGTCCTTGTTTTCTTGGTGTCCTCTATTCCCTCTGGCTCCTGCTCTCTTTCTGCCTCCCCTTCCATAGGCCTCCCTGAGTTCTAAACCTAAGGGAAGGGATTTGATGGAAACAAGTTTAGGGCTGAGTCTTCCAAGGTCTCTCTCTGCATAATGTCTGGCTGTGGGTCTCTATTTACCCCATCTTCTGTGGGAGAAAGCTCTTCTGATGATGGTTGAGCAAGGTAATGGTCCTAATATAGCAGAATATCATTAGGAGTCATTTTATTGCCATTAAAAGAAAAAAGTAGTATTTGGTTTCACCCAAGGTACCTGGGATATCTATTCTCAGATTTTTGGTCACCAAAGCAGCAGGTTCCATTTCATAGCATGGGTCTTCAGTCACATCAGATATTGGTTACTCCACAAGCTTTGTGCCTCCGTTAGCATAGCATCTCCTGAATGCAGGACACCATTGTAGAACAAAGGGTTTGTGGCCGTTTTCTCCTTTGATAGCATGCAAAGTACCTTCCTGTATCAAAGACACTTTCATGTAGGGGTAAAAGATTTATGTAGGCACCATCTTGGCTTCTTCATGTTCAATGATGTCTTCAGCAATGAGGCCTTGCTATCAGTTTGTGGAGAGCAACCTGTAGTCTTGGCAATAGCCTAGGCTGTTTGAGGATTCCTATGGGACCCCTTTGGCCAACAGCTTGAGTAGAAGTAACTCAGTCCTGATGTTGGAAGCTTCATTTGGTGACAAGAGATGGCCAGTTGGGGCTCTGTCTCCTTCATTATTTGGTGATTTCATTCAAGTCATCTTTGTATATGTATATCAGAAAGCTTCCACTGCATTCAGTTTCCATACTACCCCTTAAATGGCCCTTAATTGTATCTGTCTTGCCCTATACCCCTCCCTTGTCCCCCCCTTCCCTTCCAGTCCCTACTTCATCTTCCCATTCTACCCCATCGCATCCATAACTATAATTATTCTCTTCCCCTTTTCTGGGGCGGATTTATCTGCACCACCCCCAAGTCCCTGACTCTATACCTAATCTGTGGTTCTACAGATTATAGCTTGATTATCATTTATTTAATAGCTAATATCCAAAAATAAGCAAATACATGTCATATTTGTTTTTCTGGGTTTGGGCTACCTCGGGATGATTTTTTTTTCTAGTTCTACCCAATTAACCTGTAAATTTCTGATTTCATTTCTTTTTAACAGCTGAGTAATATTCCCTTGTGTGAACGTACCATTTTCTCTACCCATTCCTCTGCTGAGGAACATCTAGATTGTTTCCAATTTTTGACTATTGTGAATAGGCCAGCAGTGAACATTATTAAGCAAGTATGATGATGCATACTTTGGGGATAAGCCCAAAAGTGGTGTAGCTGGATTTTGAGGTAGATCAATTCCCATCTTCCTGAGGAACTGCCTGCCACACTGTTTCCATAGTGGCAGTGCAAGTTTGCATTCCCACCAGAAATGGAGGGTTTCTCTTACTCCACATCCTCTCTGGTACGAGCTGCCAGTTGTTTTGTTGATCTTAGCTATTCTGATGGGTGTAAGATGAAATCTAAAGTAGATCTGATTTTCATTTCCCTGATGACTAAGGATGTTGAGCATTTCTTTAAGTGTTTTTCAGCCATTTGAGTTTCTTCTGTTGAAAATTCAGTTTAGATAATGGTGGTGCACACCAGTAGGATTTGCTACAAGAGGTGGAGGCAGGCAGATCATGTGTTCAAAGCCAGATGTCTGGTTTATCTTTAGCTTGACCCTTGGCACAGATTCCTGCTATAAGCCTCCCCTACGGCACATGGTAATGAAGACTTGGCTAGGAGCTCTGCTATAGGGCCCTACAACCACAATGATAGGACCAGGCCACTTAATGCAAATTAGGATTTGTCCACTAGGCTCCACAAACCTATACATTCCTTATACCCTGGAAGCTGTCTGGAGGCACAGGTCTATAATCCCAGCTACTCCGGAGACCAGGGGGAGAGGGTCACAAATTCAAGGATTGCCTAAACTACAGTTCAAGGCCATCCTGTACAATTTAGGGAGATCTTGCCTCAAAAAGAAAGCAACAAAAGAAACCAAAACTGTGGGCAGGGATAGGGTGGGGCTTTACAGCTCAGGCTTGGGGCATTTGCCTGTGTGCATGAGACCCTGGGTTTAAACCCCAGTAGTGAAAATAATAAAGACTAGCAGCAGCCAAATTTTAAAGAGTTTGCATTTGATCCAGGGAGAAATGGAACACCGCTGAAAGGTTTGAAAGAGGAGAGTAATTGGATCACATCTGCATTTTAGGAAACTTCTGGCTGCAATTAAAACAACAGAATAGAGCATAGGGCTGGAGAGGGTCTCTGCTTCACTTCCAGGAGACCCTGGGTTCAGTCCCCAACACCCACTTTGAGTGGCTCAAACATCTTGTAACTCCAGTTGCAGGGGATCCCACAGCCTCTTCTGGCTTCTGTGGGCTTTGGCACATGCATGGTAACAAGTACACCACACACACACACATACTCGTCAATAAATAAATCTTTTTTAAAAAGAGTAGTAAGCAAACCTGGAGGCCAGGAGGCAGGAGGGATGATTGAATAACCCTGATCTTGCAGGCCTTGCCTAGACTGGAGGCCACCGGTGGCAGGGCAGACTCTCATAAGATGTCAGCATGATTGATAAGACTTGGTCACTTAGGGCTGAGTGAAAATGAAGTGAGGAACAACTTCCAGAACTCTCCATCGGCTGTTGCATTGTGCCTTCAGGGAGAAAGGGAACATAAGACAAAAGACCATAAACAAGAGCCGGTTCAGGGGGTAGACAGGAGCTTCTAAAGTCTTGTGATAGAAACGGAATTCCCCCTTCAATGTCTCTCCCACTGCCCAGAGCTGGTCCCCATCTACATGCTTTCCTTCTACACTGTCTCTTCTGCCTGCTATTTCTTCATTAGTACAAATGTTTCAATGTGGCAATGCGAACCTTACTCTGAACTCTCTTCTCCTTTTAACCCCCCAGCTCTTGGGCTCAAAGAAGCCCAGATAAGACACTTTGGTCACAGACTAACATATCCAAGTACTACCAGTCAAATGTCAACATGAGCAAGAGAAACACGATCTGGATCCCATAGCTTAGATCACTCATTCTCAACCTGTAGGTCAAGATCACTCTGGACCCTTTCATGGGGGTCATTGATAATCATCAGAAAACATGGATGTTTACATTATTATTCATAACAGTAGCAGAATTACAGTTATGAAGCAGCAATGAAAATAATTTTTATGGTTGGAGTCAGCACAACATGAACTGTGTTAAAGGGTTGAAGCATTGGGAAGGTTAAGAACCACTGCCTTAGAGTTCTGACCAGGTGACCCAGGATGCTATGGGGAAGGCAAGGGTAACAAGCGATTAGGAAAGAACTGAGAGAATGAATCTGCCACTTGGTTCTCCATGTGAGAGGGGAGCTTTGTGGGTTGTCAGAAGACAGAAGAAGCCAATAGCATTTCAAAACATCCTCACAACTCCATGTGCGCCTATAGCTGAAGGACTAGAAGACATCTTGGTCACAGAATGTGACTGTACTCCCTCACAAAATGGTAGAGGCGTGTAAGAGGTTGATATATGCAGTCCTACTTGGTGTGAGTTTCAGGGGAGCCCAGTGCTGGGGTTTGACATGAGTCTTCCTCAGGCATGGTATGTCCCGAGTTCCAAAGGTTGCCCACACCCCTGAGTTTCTCCACTCTCTCCTGCTGCCTGCAGAACTCTAGGCTTGAATTCATCCTTCAGAATCTCCCTCAAGCTTGACACCTCCAAGAAGTCCTAAAACCCCGGTCTACACCACATATGGACCTCTACGCTTTAGACACTGAGAGAGCACTCTAGAGTTCCCCTTCATTGGACCCAAAATGGACTGATACTATTTATTTCTACTTATTTCTTCAGTAGGTGTCTGTCCCTGTGGGGCCAGGACAATCGGTTTTTCTCACCAAAGGTCTTTAGTGCCTCACTCAGCATTTGCCAACAAAACTTTTCCTTTTGGAGGTCAAAAGCCATTGACCCAAAATGTTGTCTCATAGAAGGCCTTTGACCCAGTCAGCGCCTGTCCACAATACAACGACGGATAAGCCCCTAATTTGTTAGTCAATCCCTGATGAGAAGTCAGGAAGTGCTTGTTTAACCTGCAGTAACCATTCTTCCCACCAGGGGTCTCTTTTTCCACACCATTGGAATGAAGGCTTCTCTGTCTCTGTCTCTGTCTCTGTCTCTCTGTATGTCTCTGTCTGTCTCTCTGTCTCTCTCTCTAATCGTAGTTCTCTGCTTCCTACCGGAGAAGGCAGCAGGTGGTAAGAAATGCAGATTCACAGGCCCCACCCGAGACCAGCTGAGGGCAATTCTTCAGTTTATCAAGATACCTGGGTGACCCATCAGCACAGTAAGTACTAAGACTGGTTTCTACGGGTCATTTCTTTTGTTTTCCGTCCCCTCCTCCTTCCTCATTTTTTATTGTTTTTAATTTTTATGTTAATGTATATGAGTGTTTGGATTCGTGCATGTACGTGCACCATGTGCATGCCTGGTGCCTGTGGAAGTCTGAAGAGAGCATCGGATGCCCGGGGACCGGCTTTGTGGACGGCTGTGAGCCATCATGAGGTGCTGGGAACTGAACTCAGGTCCTCTGCAAAACCAGCAAGGGCTATTAACCACTGAGCCATCTTCCCAAATCCCTAGACATTTCTAATCTGAAAAAGCTGTTAAACACTGATAAATAGGCATCTTCCTAAACGACTCTTCTTACATGAGAAATTCCCACTGTTGCACTGACAAAGAACTTAAAACATGGTCTAGAATTTGTTTGCATTTATTATGAATATAAAATATACATACAGCACAATATACATTTACACATTTACAGTGTCTTTCCTTCTGCCTTTGATTTCTGCCCACTCCCTCCCCACCTCCTCCACCTCCTGCATTTACACTCATGGAACTCTCTCCACCTTGGGACATCCTGTGACTTGGTAACCAATCAAACCAAACCCATGGGTGCAAGGAGGGCTTCGGTGTCTGTCCCACAGAATTGCTTCCGTTCTTTCCCCCATCACCACACGCCTTCTGTTGCTTCATGCAGTTATCAGCCGTAAGAATTCAGAAGAGAGCTGCAATGATCACCCTGGACATTTCAAACTACCTTGAATAGTTTCTATACGACCCAGGTCAAAAGTGTGCAATTAGACGCCATTCACCCACAAGGTTTAAGATCTATGGGAGGACGCTGAATGCTGCATACAGATTAAGTTTTACTCCCCCCAAAAATGCTCGTGAAAGCCTGAATATCAATGTTAGGAAATAAATAAATAAATAAATAGGAATAAATACAATAGTGAGCAACACTGAAGGAGAGTTTGACACCTATAACCCAGCGCTTTCTTGCAGCGTCTGTAAGTCTTTCTCCCTACCCTCTGGCAGACAAAAGCTGGATATAGCTGCTTGCTCTTCTGTTAAGCAGTGCTTTGGAAATGCCTGTGAACAGCTCCTGCAGATAGTCTCCTTCCTTAGAATGTAGCTATGCGAGAGGTTTTGTAGCCATTCTCTTTCAGGCTGTCGAATATTGCTTTGGTTCCATTCTGCCAGTGCAGTACCAGGTCCATGGGGGTCTTCCCAGCCTACACAGAAAAGAGGAAATTTGAGTTCTAGGTGGGAGGTGCCTATGTTGATGAGGTATGTTATCAAAGTACATGCTTTTATGCTTTTACTAGGAGGGAGCTACTGTTTGTTCAAACCATTCTGTCATGCTGGGGTTTCTGGTTGTTTTGTTATTTTGTTTTTGTTTTGTTCATTTGTTTTGGGGATGTTTGTTTTGTTTTGTTTTTTGGCTTCTCCTTCTACCAATCACAGAACTATCCCAGGTATTGGAAAAAAAAAAATCCTGTCCTTAGGCACTAAAGTAACAAAGATCCTCAAATCATTGTGAAGTTAAAGCATGTATGTAGGTATTTCTAGGACCTTGCTGAAGGGCTCTGAGGAGCATTATTCAGTGCCTCCTGGTGGTAAGTACACTGCCACCAAGCCATAGATATCCAGCCAGTTGCTGCCAGGCTGCTGACTGCTCTCTAGGTTCTTCACAACTACTCAGAATTTTCACCAAGGCTTCTCAAAAAAATGTACTCATCAAAATGAAATTGGTGTCAGTGACAGGTAAATAAATATTTTTTCATTCCCTTATGCACGTGTCTCAAGAGATTTACACATATTAAAACACAGCACTTCTTAATTCTCTTTAGATGTGAGAAGTCCTAAGTGTTACTCTCTGTATTCAGCTCAGAAGTGCTCTTGATTCCAGAGGTTGTAGACTGGCAGCTTTGATACGCTAATCATTCAGAGACTTGGTTTTGCTCAGGTTGGGGTTGGAGGTGAATCAAGAGATTTTCTATGTGAATTTATGACTTTTGCAAAAGCAAAAATCAGGAAAGACTTCTGATTCCACAGTACCTCGAGGAACTGGATTGGAGAAGAGCCACCATCAAATAACCCGCACAGACCCTAGTAGCCACTCACTGATGTCATTTATGTGATCTACATGGCCCTAGTGACTATATGCATGCCATTCATTTCTGCTTGTCGTCTTTCATGGCTTGTAAAAATAAGTAGGCAAATCCTTATCTTCTGTGTCTTTGAAGATTGCCTTGCATGTACTTTTGGCTCATTTTTAAAGAGAGAAACTATCGGGTGACACCAATCCCAGTTCCTAGCACAGGGAACCCTACTGCTCACATTTCTCAAGCCAAGCAGGCTCCATCTGACCACTAATCACCATTCTTTCTTCTTGTCACCAAGTCAGGCTCCCACTCGGGGTGGCTCAAGCTAGCCTTGAGCCTGAGATCCTCTTCCATGTGCTGGGATATGGGGCACACTGGGCTTCCTTTTTAATTATCCCTTCAGGCTCACAGTAACACAAGAAGAGGAGGTGGTGGTCATTTGCCTCAAGAAGACCTTTCCTCTCTTGTAACGATTCTCCAACTCTCAAGGACATTTCTTTGGTGATTTATCACTATTCCTCCTGCAGATCTTCTTTAAGCTATGGTAGATGATACTTGTCTGGAGATTGTAGCCATGAGGGTACGTTGCTTACATTTCCCCATGTACACATGTACTTATGTAGGAATTCTTGGGACCTAATGTAGGGAAATTATTTCAAGACACATGCATATAAAGTGGAGAATCAGAAAGGCATGGTGGCCCTGGAAAAATGGTAACATTTTACCCCGTTGTAAAAAAAGAAGGAATATTTGGAATTCCCCAAATTGGATATTGATTAGTTTCAGTCTCTGTGTAATTTGTAGCTATTTTGAGAAAGGTGGGTGTATTCATTCATTCCTGCTCTAGGCTCTCTTCAGCCAGGAATGACTAAGGCAGATTGGAATTACCCAATGTGGTTCTTATGTTTTTAAGATTTGTTTATTTATGCACTTTACGTATATGAATGCTATGTCTGTATGCATGCCTGCAAGCCAGAAGAGGGCATTGGATCCATTATAGTTGGTTGTGAAACTTTGTGGTTGCTGAGAATTGAACTCAGGTCCTCTGGAAAAGCAGCTCATGTTCTTAACCACTGAGCCATCTCTCCAGCCCCACAATGTATATTTTAAAGGTGACAATTTTGGTCATCCTTTATTCAAGACCAATCTTTCAAAGAACTATTGAGATCCAAGGTCAGAGCCAAAGTTATAGTTTCCCTATGTCTGACTCTGTGACCTGAGTCCTTGCCAACTCTCACCCTGTCCTTACGGAAATAGACACATTGGAACTATCAGTGTATCTCAAAATGTACTACCATGGGAATAATACTTTCAAATATCTGAGAATTTGAAAGTATCAGTGGTACCCTGGCTTTGACTACTTACACAGTTCTTGGTGTTGAGGTCTGCCCCGAAGGTCATTAAGAGCCGAATCATCTTATAGCGATTCAGCCTCACAGCGTCGTGCAGTGGGGTATCTCCTTCCTAGAAGCAGGATAAGCAGATGCAGTCAGTGTGAAGCCAGGAAGTGGGTCCTGCTGGGGTGCCCCAGCTTGCCTGAATGATTTCAAATAAGCTTACGGTGACTCAGCCCTGTCAGCTACTCACTCTGTCCTTGGCATTGAGATCCGCCTCACAGGCGATGAGATGCTCTGCACACTCGTAGTGACCAGTCCTCACCGCCACGTGCAGCGCTGTGCTGAGCAGCTAAAACATTAGAAAACGGGAAAGGGTGAGAACAGACTGCCGAGGCCTCAAGGCACGTGCAAATGGGGTGTGTGCGGCTTGAGGTGTCCATAGAATAACGACTGACAGAGGACCTCCGTGGGCAGGCAGGGAGCAGAAGCCTAAGGAAGGGCAAGGAAATACCTTGTCTCGGGCACTGATTTTGGCCCCTTTGTTCAACAACAGTTTCAGGACATCCAGGTTTCCTCCACGACATGCCCAGTGGATGGCTGTGGATTCAAGCTGTTTGGGAAAGAAAAAAAAAAAAACAAAACAAAACAAAACAAAAAAAAACACAAGACAAGACAGTGTGAAAGAGAATCTTGCTGGGGCTGGGGGTTGGTCTTTGGTTTTAAAGGCCCAGAGAATATGGACAACTGATAGTTCTTGGTGGTTTTGGTGTTGAGAGCCACTTCTGAGTTTCTTGCTAAAAAAAAAGCCCAGCTAAACTGAGTGAGTGGCTGGATTTGTAGTTAGGAAGCTTTTAATATATCTGGTTACATTTTAGAATATCTTAACCTGGATCTAACCCCTCATCCCACCTCCCTGTCTTTCTCTGTCTTTCTGCTGGCTCTGTGCTGTATTTGCACTCGAACAGCCTAGGGACCTCAGCTGTCAATCACTGTGGTTACTGCACTGTACTTTGAAGAGATTGCCACCTCTCTGCTTTGTTTGGTGCATCTCTGGACTTCCAGATTCCAAATTTGGGTTTGGGCATCACTTTATTATAATAAGTTTCTTAAATTTTTTTTCAGTATTTTGTCCTTTGATTAAATTCAGGTTAGGTTCTTTGGAATTTTTTTTATTCCTTTTCCATTTTACCATAATGCCAAATTGAGCTGCATATAAATAAATGAAGCATTTTCCAGTTCAATCTTCAGGGTATAAAATATATTGTATAGTGGTCTTTATGGAAATCACAGCGGCTGATTGTTAGGGTCTGAAGAGCAGCCACTTTCCTGAGACCTGATTCATTTAGCATGCAGCCTGACTCCAAATCTCATCAGTGGCAATTGGCATCCATCATATAAAGTTGCAGCTAGGAAATTCTCGTGGGTTGCTGGCAGCCGAGGGGCCAGGAGTGGGCTGTGCTGTCTGATGAAGGAGTGTGGTGTTGAAAGGCCAGGAATGCTACTGACTTGATAATGACCCAAACTCTCTGGTGAGGTTACTGAATTCTGCCCAACAACTTTCACTTCCTTCTCTTCTCTGCAACACTCCTCTCCTTTTCAGGCTGTCTGGAAAATGCTTCCCCATGACCTAGTCTCATCGCCCAACTTCCCTTTGTATGGAGAAATGAGCTTTTGACTAGTTTTCTCAGATCAATTTTCAATCCAATTGGGCCAGTTTTCATTGTACGTTTTCCTGAGCTTTTTTCGGATGGTCTGCTTATTTTGGCTCATTTCCAAGCAAAGAAATATATTTACCATATCACGGAATTCAATCTGGGCTCCAGCCTCCATTAACTTCTCCACAATTGCCAAGTGTCCTTCTAGGCATGCTCTGTGGAGAGCGGTCCGTTTATACTGTCAATGATTAAAACAAGAGATAGTGGTGCATATAAAAATGCGTATAATCCTTTAAGAGCTATGAAGCTGGGACTATGATGACCTAAGTGATAGAAAGGCCAGGATTGTTTTATGAATCAGAGTGCCAGAGCTCACTGAAATTACAGGATTAGAATAATTATCTGGCAGCTACAACCTGAGCTTCCTGTCCTAGACCCTTCCTAAGTGTTAAAGGCCAAGGCAGGCGGATGTGGACTTCAAACCTCAAACCCCATCTCAATGCTGAAAGGTCCCTTTTTGTGTTTGAACATGCCCAAAACAGCAGATGGTTTTCTTCCATCCAGAATGGATGCTAGATTGAATATCAAAAATCATTCAATTCACTTTTCAAAGAGAGGAAACTCAGCTTTGGTGTGAGCTGCCCCATCACTTCACGGGAGAAGCAATACAAAGTCGAGATTGCTGACAAGCTGGCTTTGTATTAATGAGCCAGCAGGCTAATGGAACAAGACTGTGCTTACAGATAAACAGCGACAAAGACAATGCACAGGAGCTGTTCCCATCAGGTAGTGACAGAGCTGGACTGGGAACTCCACCTTCCCCTTCCAATGCTGAGCTATCTTGGTCTGATGAAAGACATTGCTAATAATAACTTTCTCCAGAAGATACTTTTTGGCCTGGAAGTCTATCCAAAGGATCTAAGAAGTTAAAGACAAACTGTCTTCAAGTCAGACAGAATTATATGAGAACAGAAAAACTCCATGCAATCCATCATGCTAATCTAGTATTTGGGGGTTGTGGTGTAGGGGAGAACAATACATTCATTTTTATGCTCCTGGCAGATGTAGCAACAGCTGGAGAACCTTTTAAGTGGAAGACATCTCAGACTGTGTTTGCCAGCCTACAGGAAGGCATGGGCCTTACCTCATCGCAGACATCGGGGCTGTTCTTGTCGGACAGAAATTTCTCTACAACTGGCAGTTTGTTCTCCAGCGCAGCTTTCAGAAACCTCGGCACATCCACAGGTTCAGTCTAAAGTGAGGAAGTAAGGATGGAGGAGGGAGAGGAAGAGGAGGGGGGAAGAGAGAGGGGAGGGAGAGAAAAAGGAGAGGGAGACAGAGAGGGAGGGAGAGGGAGACAGAGAGGGAGGGAGAGGGAGACAGAGAGGGAACAGGAAGGTGGTAAACAAGTGGAGGAGGACGTTGAAGAGAACAAAGAAGGGAGAGATTGAAGAGAAAGGAAGAAAAGAAAAGAATGGTCATGGGCTTTGCCATCATCTCCCCTCCACAGCACTCACCCCTGCAACCCATGTGGATGTACAGTCCTGGAAACCCAACAGTCCTTACAATAATTTCAGGTTCTGGTTCCTTCACAACTGGAACTTTAGTCTTCTTGTATTTTTTTCTTTTCTTCAGTTGAACAATTATTTCAAGGTCTTCCAAGTTTTCAAGCTTTGATCTTTGTTCTAATTTTTTCTTTTTGAGCTAGAGAGAGGAGAGGAGAGGAGAGAGAGAGAGAGAGAGAGAGAGAGAGAGAGAGAGAGAGAGAGAGAGATATCAGGTATTTAAAAATATAGTGAGTTTTAACTGGTGGTGTATAAACAAAACCTGTAGTGTCTAAGGGAAGTGTGTGGATGGTTTGCTCATAAAGGAAATTTAAAACACTTTTAAGTAAATGTCTCACTTCAGTGATTTTTTTCATTAAATTATCTGGGGTCAAATTTTAATCTAAGTCTTATTTACTTTCTTTGCTTGTAGAACTAACTCTTGACTAATTAGATGGAGGCACAATGGAGTCTCTCAGTGATCATTTTGTAATTAGTACCATAAGCTCCAGATTTCTATAGAATTTGTTTTCTCACTCTCAAAAACTAAAGTATGTTTACCCAGGAAAGAAAATACATATTAAATTCTCAAATATCAATGCATTCTCTCTTAAGTGGCCCCCACTACTCAGAAACAGAGGCCACTGCCAACTAGTGCACTTGTTATTATGTTAGTAAGCTATAAACGTCAATAAAACTTCAACAAAAGTAAATGTCAATAAATATAGCAAACTTGTTCTGACTATGAACCATGATAACTAATGTTATCAAAAAGAGGAAATCTCACCTCGACATTAAGTAAACATTGTGTCCTATTGGGGTTTCCCTAGTTATGATTATCTTTCTGTCTTTTGATCAAAACATGACCACAGCAGATAATATCATTGGTTTAGAATCCAGAGGTCATGGTCTCATCTCAGAATCATTTCCCAAATCATTTCCATGTGTACTGACTCTTCACATCTTTGTGGGTTCAAATTTGGTGAAGAGACAACTTTAGAATGGTTTGTTTATTTTCCCTCTCTTTCCTGTCTTATTCAAGAGATCTCCACACCCCAGCCTCCCACTAGCAGACTACTCTATGGAAGGCCTTTACCTCTGCCTCTCGCTGTTTCTCACTTTTCCATTGTTGCTCCTCTGGGTTCACATGGTGGACTGGAAGAGTCTTCAAATCCTCTTGTTTCTCCAAAGCAATGGCAGCTTCATATTCTCCATCTCTGAAATCCCCAGAAAGGAATTCCCCTGCGGCCCCACTGCTATTCTTCTTCCCTGTTACCTACATGTGAGGAGGATGGTGACATCAGAACCAGTGCTGCTCATCCTAGGCTCACTCTCCACAAAAGATGCTGCAGGATGCCCACAGTCTTCCTCCCTGATGACCATCACATTCAGGCAGTGCACTGTCAGAGGCATAACTACAGATCTCCCAGGATGACCTTCGGGTGCTGTCTTGCTCTCTCAAGAGTAAGACAACATGTGTATCAGGTTGACACACATAAATTTACTTTTAGCCACACAGCCCACTTTCTCTTAGGAAATTCACCAACTAAATTCACTTACTTTTCATTTCAGCCTTGAGGCGTAAAGTGCTCAGACAATTATTTTTGCAGTAAAATTTGTACCCCAAGTCATGATAACTACATTATTGCATATCACAGCAATGAAACCCGAGGAGAAGACAACAAACAAGAAATATGCAGAAAATGCATTGCTGTCAGCTGTTTCCACTTGTTTCATCACATAAACAAACCACATCCCATACTTGACATTTGCAGACTTCCCTTACATTATGCCTGAAAAAGAAAGGGCATCTGAACTTTCAAATAAAAGCCAAGATGAAGCAGGCATTGACAGGTAAGAAGATGTCTTACATACCAGCTCCTCTACTCTCAGCACCATCATGTTGGCAGCAGTGAGTCTGTATGTTTTGCTCTCTCGTGGATGAACCCCTGGAGTTGGCCCTGCCGAGTCCCTCCACACCAGCTGGTTATATAGTTAGGGCTGGGTGAGATAATCTTCCAACCTGGGAAGTCAAGTATCACCCCTGCCCCCACCGATGGCCAACTCAGAGGCAGGTGAATTTTCATTCCAGACTCAGTGTCTGGGAAGCTCAAGAGGGAGGAGATGACAAGCTGGCCACAGTGTGTGCGAATCAGGAAGAAATGTGAGAGGGCCATTCCTTTGGCAGTGAGCGCACAGCTCAGCAATGCGAGTCATCCTACTTATCGGGAAGCCAGGGACAGCTGTCTGTTAATATTGCACCACACCGCTGCTCCTTTTCCTTCTTTGCCAGCTTTCATATGACTAGCCTATCAAGAAAATGCAAGCAGTGTGCATCACACTCACAGAAATACGGTATCTTTCTGATAAGTGGGCTTATCAGCACTCCAGTGTTGCTTCAGGACATCCTATTCCTGTGGATAAATACCCCGGGGGGAGAAGGAGCTGGGTCTTGGTGGCACTTGTCTATATCTGTTTGGAATTCTCTGGAGTGATGTCTCGGGCTAAAATGGCCCCATGACATGTCACCTTACCATCATTATAAGAAATTGAAAGCATTCGGTAATGCACTTTTATTTCATGGTGTCACCGGCCATAATTAGCACATGGCATGCTTACTGCGTTGTAAAACTGAAGGCTAATCAAGAGTGTTTCCCTCAAAATGGTTCAGTGTGGTCCAGAGACAGGTATTAGCAGAAACGTGACCTTGACGCTGTCACTGATATAAAGTTTTCAAATGTTGTGGGGAAAGCTTGGGTGAGGCTGAGAAAAATGCAGATTTGAAGCTGGAGATTTGCGGGCTGACGATAGAGCAGGCTATCGTGTTCCGTCCCTCACCCTGAAGCAAGAAAGCCTTGGACAAGCCTTGCTCCTGAGAAAGGCAAAAATGGTTGTTTCTGGCTTTTCGTTGCTGAGGTGCTGAATTATGAAAAACATAAATATTGAAGTCATTTTATTATTCAAGGGAAAGATTCCATCTTCAAAGCCACTTGCAATACATTTTTTGATGAAAAGAAAGAAGAATGAAAGGGGGTGTTAGTTTTGGAGGGAAGTGTTAATTAGTGTGTTATGTTTGCTATGTTGACCTTTTATGTCTGTCCCTCCTCAAATTCGCCATTCAGCAAACATGGTTGCTATTCTCACCCCCCAGCTGAAAATGTTCATTCAATAAATTATGTTTCTAGAACCTTCAGAATGAGACATTGTCCTGAAAACCAACACGCTGACTAATACCTTGTATTCCATGGGTTCACCTTTCCTAATGTTCTGTCCTGAGAGAGGCTGTCAAAGGATAGTCATAGCTCTCTTCTTTTTCACAGTTAACACCATCTTCTTTGGGAGCTTGAAGTGAGAAGCAGCTATATTGCTTTTTTCGTTCCTGTAGCCTTATATTCCAGGTCTGGCTCAGAACTAAGGGGAGCATGAGAGCTTTCCTTTGAGGAAGGCTTCTGGGCTGTTGAGCTGTCTTGAATCCCAGAGCTCTTTGTACCTTCCAAGCTGAAGCAAAGCCAAGGATCTGGTTTTACAGAGAAAACACTGGAGCACAGAGACACTAGGCAACTTGCTAGTGTTTAATGGACAGCTAGATGGTGAGGCTCTCATAGTTCCACCCATGAGAAGCAAAAAAATCTTGAGACCAGGTCAAGTTTCCTGACTCAGTTCCTACTCAGATTTACTCAGAGCCCAAACAAACCTGACTGAAGGCTTTCTGTGAGGACATGACTTCGAAGAACGCAAAATAGGGAGGAAGGCTTACCCAAACTATTCCTCTCTCCACTCAGGTGGTTTCCCTCTAGACTCAGGCTAATCCTGAATGTGAAGCTCCGGGAAATCCCAATGAACACTTTGTAGAGGTCGGGCTTAAAGGGGCGATGGCATGAGCTACATATCACAAAGGCAACGAACTAGGAAGTATTCCTGGCTGGCAAAACCACTCTCGGGCAGACTTTTTCCCAGTGGGTTAGGTTTGTCATTATTAAGATGAAAGAGTCCTCTTTTGTCTGTTTATTCTGGTTTGGTTTGGGGGTTTTCATGTGATGGGCATGAAGGCATAGCCTCAGGCATGTCTATGCAGGTGCTGTACCACTGAGCTGTACTTAATCCTAAGTGTGGGTTTTTTTGAGCCCCAACAACAGATAAGGAAAAATTTTATTTTAAATCATTTGTATTCATCAAAATCGAGGGCAAAACTTCGCAACTGGAAGAGAAAGCTCCCATCGCTTGATTTTAAGACTCTTCCTTCCTATGAAAGTTCACATGGCAGATAAACTCAGAGGTTTGTGTTTGGGTTATCACAGCCTCTGGGCATAACCTTTCTTTGCCAAGATGGATTAAAGCAGCAAATCTCTTAGTTGAATCTCCAGCCGTTTAGCAATGCAATAGCAGGCATCTTTGATGAGCACCAGCAAGAGAATGACCCCAGAGCTCAGCTGGTGGGACTGTGCAAGCTTTGCTGTCTTCTTGGGATTTATGTGTTGATGGATGAAATGACAGATGATGAGAGTCATAATCCTCTGTAGAGCAAGAGAATATGTGAGGCAGAGAAGTATTCACTACTGGTACCCAGCATCTGAAAGTGTACACAGACCCCACCTAGGTTCAGGTGCTACAGTTCAACTAAAAGGATAATTTTGTTTTTCTGTATGAATATGAAATATTGCAATTTCACACATCTGGCTCTATTTTTAATTACATGGGTAGCATGTACATCATTTTTTAAAGATCAATAACATGGGAAATATTGCTCTCTTGAGCTCTTACTGGGTGTTGATTTGACGTACCACTTTTCCACTTACTAATAGGCCTTAGAGATCATTCTCTACCAAGCACAAACAAATCTACCTCATTATTTTAAGGAGCTGGATGATTTTTGCACTTGAAATGCATGTCTTATTTGACTTCTCTCTTATTTATGAGCAGGGCATTTTTCACAATGGTTGCATTTATTTGCTATAACTGAAGGCATTTTATAAAGCACATCAAATTTTATTGTTATTAGCATTCCTTGACCTTATAAAACCTAACTCAACACTAAAAGAAGAGCCCCAAGGACTGTGGCCAGATTCTGACTTGGAAGACATCTTGTTCCACTGTTGCACTTATACGAGTGTCTTTGCCAACCCCTGAATAGCCTCCTGGTCCCAGCTCTTGCTCACCTTCCTTGGCTCAGACAAATGCCCGAAATCCAAGTGTCCTTACAGCCAAGGATGACTCATTGGAAAATGCCAAAGGGAAGTCAGGAAAGCAAGCAAACTAGCCTTAAGGTTGTTTCCCCTCACCTGCCAATCATGAATGGAGCCGTCTATATATGAACAACATAAAAGTATGCTAGGAACATTTGAGCAGTGTTCTGGCATTCACTGTCAAGAAACGAACATGAAAACTGAAATGCTTCTACTCTGGGCTCTGAATATGACTATCTTGAGTGGACAGAGAGTTCCTGTTCAGAATACTAGAGGCCTCCTGACACTAGATAGGTAAAGGCTGGAGGTCTAATCCCAGAGACCTTGATACAGTCTACAAAAGAAATCCCAGACAAGCCCCCAAAATGATACAGTCTAGAAATGATGATACAGTCTAGGGTTCTTGACTGGGTTCGTCTTTTCTCTGCCAGTTAAAGAATTAAAAGTCAAGAAATCTTGAAGCACAAAGGCAGTGTTCGAGAATTCTTATCACAGACAAAATTATCAGTAAAGGCATTTATTGGAGGTGAGCAAACAACTAATTTAGAGTTCATCATCTTGAAGACAGGTAGAATGTTTGGTCTACCACTGTTGTGTAACTTATCCTGATCCAGCCTTGAACTTGTTAAGCCAATCCATCAGCAGGGAGCCTGTTGGCCTGAGACAAAAGTTGTCAGACTTTTGTCTCAAGTCAGGAGGTTGAGAAAGATGCTGGCCACCTTGGAAATTCTCTCTGTTTCTTACCTAACCATGGACCCTCTACCTATCTGTCTACCCTCCATGGAGTCTGTCTGGCTCCTGGTCTCTCAACCTGACAGTAGGCAATGTGTCAGAGTGAATAGAGCACCTTTCTGTCAATTCTGTTCACATTAATTCATCTCAGGCAATGGGCACAGCTACACAGACACTAGAGTCAAGGAAGTCTAGTCAAGGGACAATGTCCCTCTTGAAAAGTTACTTGAGGCAAAGGAAGATAATTCCATCCTAGCAATTGACTTCAGCTAACTTCCAAGATTTGCCTGAGAGCCTGAGACTTCAAAGGTATAGACAAATGCTACACAAGCCACTGGGCTAAATAAATATTTAGCTGAACTCCAGTGAGATTCTTAGATTCATTTCCAGCTCAACCACATAGCTTGAATTCTACTTTTAGTGTGAAATAAATTTCACCATTTTTCATGGTAATTGACAGCTAACACCCTAGTAGTAAAGAAAGTTGAGGGTAAAGGCTTATGGCTGAGAACTCTGAAGGGTAGCACTTCATTACAACCCTCCAAATGCTAACAAACCCTAAAGAGGGCTTCCTCCCAGTTAGAGACCCAGAGATGCAAATTAGCATTTCCCACACTGGTAGTTCTGAGGACTGAAGACTTTCACATCTTAGAGAGCCATGAAGCTTAAAAAACAAATGAAAACTTAACGCCTATGATTCCAGACACACAAATAAATCTCTGCACTTCAGAACAAATATTGGTGTTTAAGAAAACTTTCTGGTGGTACATTCCTTTAATCCCAGCACTCAGGAAGCAGAGGCAGGCAGATCGATGTGAGTTCAAGGTCAGCCTGGTCTACAGTGTCAGTGCCAGAACAGGCTCCAAAGCCACAGAGAAAAACCCTGTCTTGAACACCCCCACCCACCCCCCAAAACAAAAGAAAGAAAGAAAAGGAAAGAAAACCTGCCTGGTTCTATTTTCTAATTTCCATTCAATTTTGAGAACATCACTCCAGAATAAAGATTTACATGTGGATATTCCTTTTAAGTTGTACTAGACTGTCCAGCTGTACTGACCTTGATCTAAGAATTTGATTATTAACAACTGTCATGATGAAGACCATGGGAAACAAACAAATTAATAAAATGAGTTTATTCCAGGCTTAGGATATAGCTTGGTGGTAGAGTTCTCACATGTCCAGTCCATCATGGCCCAGTCTCTAGGTCTGGTTCCCAGCACTGGGACAAGGGGGAGGAAAAGAAGGAATGAAGGAAGGAAGGAAGGAAGGAAAGAAGGAAGGAAAAGAGGGAGGGAGGGAAAAATAAAAGGACAATTACTCATCTAATATTTATTTGGCCCTACTGTGTTCAGATACTTTACTCCTCACAAGAAACAGACTCCTCTCTCCTTGTGGGGTTTATAGTTTTGCTGAATTATTTAAGGGAAATCTCACTGTAACATGTTTCATCTGCCCCAAGTCAAGGAGAGTGAATGAATGCAGAAGTTATGGTGTGTGTGTGTGTGTGTGTGTGTGTGTGTGTGTGTGTGTGTGTGTGTCTGTGTCTGTGTCTGTGTCTGTGTCTGTGTCTGTGTCTGTCTGTCTGTCTGTCTGTCTGATTAGACAAGGAACCTTGTTTCTCCATGTTGGCTTTACACTCTTCATCTCCATGTCTGATGTCAAACAGCCCTTCAGATCTCCAACTCTTTTCAGCTTTTTTGACTACACACACTTTTCTCACTTGTACTGTTCTACTCCCTTTTAGCAGCTTTCCTCAGCAGGTATCCCATGGCTCTGGCATCTCCAACAATGGGTCTTGGAGGCACTCCAGGCTTCAGCTTCATAGCTTCATGCAATGACCAGGTTAGGCCTCCATGCAGTGACTCCTTTGACACATGTGTGACCTCGGTGGCATTCCTTGGTTGCAGAAGGAGATTCCATAATCCCTTTCTTGTATCGTTGATTCTAAAGCCAGAACCATGAGGCTGAAGCTGACAAGTTCTACTGCTTTCTGGGGCTAAAATATAGCCCCTCATTCAATTACATCTTCACCAGCTTTATTTTCAATGGTTTGCTTCACTCTCTAAGCTTGGCTGTTCTAGAACTTTCTCTGTAGACCAGGCTGGCCTTGAACTCTTAAATCTGCCTGCCTCAGCCTCCTGAGTTCTGGAACTAAAAGCATGTACCAGCCCTAAACTTTTCTTTACATCCTTTTCACAAGCTGGATATTTAGCTGGGTAGGATCTTGCCTCAAGATCACTGTTAGCATAATGTTCGAGGGGGTCCTTGGTGGGAGACAATGGCAGGTGAGGGTGACCAAGGCAGAGGGACAAACATGCCAGGCAAACAGAGTTTAAGTGAGAAGTTTTATTACAAGGGGGAAGGAAAGAGAAAAGAGATAAAGAGATACAGAGACAGAGAGAAGACAGAAGACAGAGACAGGAAAAGTCCTGTCTGCCCCAGGGAAACAATAGGAAGGAGAGAGCAGGGAGAACAGGAAGAGAGCAGAAAGAGAAGAGAGTGGAGAGAGAGAAGAGCCTGAAAGAGAGCAAAAAGAGCATAAGTGGGTGGAGGTCCTTCTTTTAAAGGGGCCCTTTGCACCTTTGTGCACACAAGTACTCATGGAACCCTGGGCTGACCAGAGTACTGCCTGAGTGCATTCTGCCAAGTGACAGGGCCAGGCTAGAATAATGCCTGAATCCTTATATTCCCACCTTTATTTATTATTAAAAGGTGAGGAGTTAGGTGTGGCAGGTTAGGGAATAAGGATGTCTTTAGAGTTCTCAAGACTACTTGCTGCTGACCTGGGGGCATCGGCCATCTTTGGGGGACCTGAGAAAGCTGGGGTGCTGCCATGTCCTGGTGTAGCTGGGTGTTTCATCACAGTTCAGGCTCTATGGAACTCTATGGCACCTCTTAAGACCTGGCAAGATGTTGGCAGAGCAGGGGACAAGGTTAAGTTTAGGAAAATTTTTTTCTAGGTCCTGGTACTTGAGGATCATAAGATGAGGGAGGGTTCCCAAGGGGGTTCCAAGATGAAGGAAGGGAGTCCCAGGACCAGAGAAAGGTTGAATAATATTTATCTGGGGTGAATCTGACCTGTTTGGGTGGGTTCAATTCAGCTCCCTGGAACTTGCAAGACTCCTTTGAGTTTATGAAAACATAAATTTTAGACATATTAGCAGTATACTCATGTCAGAAATGATTTGGTTGAAACCATTAATGTTCTTAAAACTGACAGATATCTTTAGCCCAATGAAAAGCGCCTTAATTTTGAGCTTGCAGTTATGATTGTATAGTGGTATAGTATGGTGTTTAGTACTCTGTCAGAGTTGGATTCGTAGCTTATCAGAACTTTGTTGACTAATGTTAAGACTATGAACAGTAGCATAATGAAAGAGAGAAAAATCTGGAACATATTTCACTCATTTGGATGTCTCAAATCCCTTTTTTGTCATCACTTAAGCCGTTTATCCTCAAACCTTCATAACTTGAATTCATACACCTTATGTTACCATTTTAGACCTTTCTGTTCTCAGACCTTCATAACTGGCATTTATCCTCAGACCTTCATGCACCTTACACTTTCCTATCTTCACCTGGATAAACCCTAAAATACCTGTTCCTGAAATCTGTTTTGTGACAGTTGGAGCCTTGGCTGCTGTTTACAACTGGAAAAGCTACAGTTGTCCAAAGCATCAGAGTTCTTGAGAAGGATAAAATTTTACCTGAGTTAATGATGAGAGAAGAAGGTCTTACTAGTTGACTGCATGGACAGCACCAGAGGTACCTGTGGTGCTGACCATGCCCATTTGGGCATGGTCGCAGGTGCGTACATGAGTGTGTGAGATTTGCTCTGGGGTCCTGGACAGACTTGCTCTCTCTTGGTTCTGGTCAGGTCATAGAGGGCAGCTGGGTGTTGATTCATGGAGTTGGAATTTGTGGGTTATCGGTTTCTCATGTATGTGATTTCTCCCCGAATAAAATTAACCTATATTATCCTAGTCCCATGTATCTTAATCTGTACATCCACAGAAAGTCACACCCCCAGTTCCCCACAGTTGTTGAGGTCAGAGGTTTTTAGGACACCTGCCTTCTGCTTACAGCATGGAACCTGTGGATTAGGAGCTTTAGGAAGACTTGCCTTCCAATGGCCCGAGCAACATGCAGAAAGTTGGTTCCACTGTCCTCTTGTCCACCATCTGAAGAGTCCTTTGCAGCAGTTGAGGTGAAAGGCAGGATTGCTCAGTGCCATTTATGAAGCAAGTTCCGGGTTGAGTTTCTTCAGTGTCCAGTCTTCTTGGAGGAAATGCCAACATTATGCTAACATCGGTGCATGTGATTGGGCAGGTTTTTCCTGGCATTTGTTCCTGCCCATGGTAGTCTGAGATATGCCGGGACCCTGTAACCTTCAACTAGGTCACTTTTCCAGCTAAGGATCCCTGGATTCTTCCAACCACCACCGCCATGTCTAGTAAGCCGGCTTCTCATTCTCTACTTCTGTCCATGCTTCCATGAGTTAGGATTCGTATCAAGACTGTGGTCTCTCACCTTTTTGGCCCTGTGAAAATCCCAGTACTGGGTGACCATGTGTCTCTCGGGCTCCGGGGGAGCCCTGGCACCTGATTTGTGCTCAACCAACCACAAAATCAGCCGGTGCCAATTGTATCTGATCCTCCCTTAGTCTCTGGGATGCTGGAGATTATAGGCTTTGGATCCCCTCTACCTCTCTCATGGAAGCTGAGCCCCACATATCAAACCAGGTACATGCTTGTTGGCACCCTCCCTTCTCCAGTGATCCTAGTTGGAGGTGTGGCCTCTGCTCTTCTTCACTTGTCTGTTTTCCTCCTCCACCCAGCATGCTAAAACTCTTCCTGCCACAGCAGCATCCTGCCACTTCCCATCATGGCTAAGCCTTTCTCAGAGCAGAATCCTCCTTCCACCTGGGAATGTCCTGTTTCACTAAATCTTTTGCTTCTGGGTCAAATGTCTCTCTCTCTCTCCTGTTCGAACTCTGACAAGCCATTCAGCCTGGGATGGCGAGTTCCTCTTTTCCATCCATCTGGGCTACTTCCCTGTTTCTTCTCCGTGCAGATGCCAGTGACTGACAGTGGGTTGGCCCGAGACAGCATCTGCTCAGAATGCTCTGAGAGTTTTGTATTTTTCATTGTTTCCCCACGAATGAGATTTTGGGGTTTTGTACCTTAGCACAGTCAATACCGACAGGTGCATTCATTTCTCAGACCTACAGCGGTCTTTTTGGATGTTGTGCCCCTTGGACTCCAATATCCTATTGGTTTCACACATCTTTCTGTCTCACTTGTGGAGAAAAAAAGCCAACAAAATTATTCACAAAACTTTCTAACCTCTGCTGGACAGGAATGTGTTTGGCCCTGCCATCTTGACCATGTGGCCTAGCTATAGGCCTGCCCACTCCCTTCCCTCAGTCTAGGCGGAGGGACAGTCTAGCTAGCTTCTGCCAACAAACCCTGCTGTCAGACATAGTTCATTTACTTTTTTGCCTTTTATTTTTTGTCTCTAATTTCTTCTTTCACTGGCTCAGTTGCGCATGGCTTGTTTGTGTAATGGTGTGCCTTTCCAGGGCCTGGTAGGGCACACATTTCATGGAAAACAAAATGAACAAAAACAAAAACAAAACCTTGCCTGTTGCATCTGCAGTGGATCTGGTAGTTTCAAGTCTACTCTGTATCTTTAAATGTCTTGTATGTTCACTACAACGTGCAAATCAGAGATTACACTCTGGTTCTCCCATTCTTCTTACTTTTACCCAGTCTTGTTTAATATATCTTTGTGTCTCTGTACAGATGATTTAAATATAACTTTATGTACGTGAATGTAAGCTAACTCTATATGCAACTTAAATTTAACTGTGCTAAATTTCAAATATTTCTAAATTGCTATGTATCTTTAAGTGACGGTAAACATTTAAGGCTATAAAGGTCTATTTCAAATTAACAAAATATTTACACCAACCAGTCCATCCTGTAAGCTTTTTGCAACAGTTAAGCTTCTATTAAGGGAGATTTTTCTCTACTACTTTGTCCTTTACAGGCACAAATCTAGCCTACTAAGTTAAAACCAGTTACAGTTAGGCTGGAGGGCTCTGAGTAAAACATCCCTCCACAGCCTCTCCGCTTGAATCCAGTTCTCCAGACAAACCCTACCCTAATGTCATTGTAGCCATACTAAGTACAGATTAATTAATTACAGTGATAAAGCCACCTGAGTGCTTAAGGCAAGTAACTAAAGACGAATTTTGTCTGCTGAGATATACTAAACAGATGAACAGCCCTCAAATGCTCAGAGATATAGAGAATATGGCATTTAAAATGTTTTCTTGAATAGCTTTTCATAACAGAGAGACAGGCCATTTGCTGGCACCACCCTGTTTCCTCCAAGAAGACTGGACACTGAAGAAACTCCACCCACAAAGGTTGTAATGCTAGCCACTGCCTTTCACATCAACTGCTGCAAAGGACTCTTTGGACCATGGACAAGAGAACAGTGGAATTGACTTTCTCCATGTAGCTTGGGCCAAGCTCCTACTCCACAGGTCCCATGCTATCAGCAGAAGGTGGGCATCCTTAAAGCTTCTGACCTCAACAACTATGGAGGGGGCTGTCCATGTGGCCAGCTAGGAAGTCTCTGTTCTCTAATCATTAATGCAGGTAAAATTTCATCCTTCTCAAGAACTCTGATGTAGTTTGATGGCTGGTAGGTTTCAGTGTAGCTCTTGTCATTCCTTTGTTTAAACAAACGTTTTAAGGTATAACAAAGTAACTTAAGGTATACAAATGCAAGTTATCAGATTTCTTTCTTTCTCATTATGCTACTGTTCATAGTTTAACATTAGTCAACAAAGTTCTGATAAGCTACGAATCCAACTCTGACAGAGTACTAAACACCATACTATACCACTATACAATCATAACTGCAAGCTCAAAATTAAGGTGCTTTTCATTGGGCTAAAGATATCTGTCAGTTTTAAGAACATTAATGGTTTCAACCAAATCATTTCTGACATGAGTATACTGCTAATATGTCTAAAATTTATGTTTTCATAAACTCAAAGGAGTCTTGCAAGTTCCAGGGAGCTGAATTGAACCCACCCAAACAGGTCAGATTTATCCCAGATAAATATTATTTAACCTTTCTCTGGTCCTGGGAATCCCTTCCCTCATCTTAGGAACCCCTGGGGAACCTCTTCCTCCTCTTATGATCCTCCTCCTCCCAAGTACTAGGACCTAAGAAAAATTATTTTTCCTAAACTTAACCTTGTCCTCTGCTCTGCCAACATCTTGCCAGGTCTTAAGAGGTGCCATAGAGTTCCATAGAGCCTGAACTGTGATGAAACACCCAGCTACACCAGGACATGGCAGCACCCCAGCTTTCTCAGGTCCCCCAAAGATGGCCGATGCCCCCAGGTCAGCAGCAAGTAGTCTTGAGAACTCTAAAGACATCCTTATTCCCTAACCTGCCACACCTAACTCCTCACCTTTTAATAATACATAAAGGTGGGAATATAAGGATTCAGGCATTATGCTAGCCTGGCCCTGTCACCTGGCAGAATGCACTCAGGCAGTACTCTGGTCAGCCCAGGGTTCCATGAGTACTTGTGTGCACAAAGGTGCAAAGGGCCCCTTTAAAAGAAGGACCTCCACCCACTTATGCTCTTTTTGCTCTCTTTCAGGCTCTTCTCTCTCTCCACTCTCTTCTCTTTCTGCTCTCTTCCTGTTCTCCCTGCTCTCTCCTTCCTATTGTTTCCCTGGGGCAGACAGGACTTTTCCTGTCTCTGTCTTCTGTCTTCTCTCTGTCTCTGTGTCTCTTTATCTCCTTTCTCTTTCCTTCCTCCTCCCTCCCCCTTGTAATAAAACTCTCACTTAAACTCTGTTTGCCTGGCATGTTTGTCCCTCTGCCTTGGTCACCCTCTCCTGCCATGCCCCCCCCCACTCTAATGTCTCATTACAACTTTATGCTAAATCACCATTCCCTTTACCACATTTAATACCAGGCTTTTCTTTAATCTGCTTATCTCTTTGAACACAGGACTTTGCCCTAGTCTACTTCCTGGTGCCTCTTCCTCAAGATGTACATTTTATGTTTTTTCTTGTTCAGCTTGCTCCATTTTTAGGTCTGCATAAGAGTGAACATTAATAGCCACATGACAGAGTCAATACTAAACTATTTTGTGATTTTTTTCTGCCAATGTCATTAATCCAAAATTCTTCAATTTAGACACTGACAGATGAAGGCAAAAATTAGCCATGGTCTTAGCCAAAACATCACAAGAATGATCTCTAAGCCACATACAAATATTCTTCCCTCAGAAACCTTTTGAGCCAGCCCCTCACAGTTCAAATGACCCTCAGCACCACTGCCTTCCATGTTCCTACTAGGATGGTCCATTAAGCCCCACTGAAAGCACTCAACTGCTTTTCTAATCTGAAAGTCCCAAAGTCCGTATCCTCCAAACAAAAGCATGGTCAGGCTTTTCACAGCAATACCCCACTCCTGGTACCAACTTCTGTCTTAGTTGGGTTTTATTGCTGTGAGGAGACACAATGCCATAGCAACTCTTACAAAGGAAAACATGTAATTGGGCTGGCTTACAGTTCATAGGTTTAGTCCATTACCATCATGGTGGGAAAAGTGGTGGCGCACAGGCAGTCACGGTGCTGGAGAGTCAGCTGAGAGCTCTACATGAGGACCTGTAGGCATCAGGAAGAGACTGCCACATTGAATATGGATTGGACATCTGAGACCCCAAAGCCCACCCCCAGTGACCACTTCCTCGGCAAGGCCACACCTCCTCCAACAAGGCCATATGTCCTAATAGTACCACTCCCTCTAGGCCTATGGGCCTATCGGAGCCATTTTTATTCAAACCACCATAGGGTCTAAAATTTAAGTGAAACTTTGGAAATCACAGAATCAAAAAAGTAGAAATAAATACCCATAATTGCAACACAATGTATAGACTGCAACACTGATTCTCCAAAACTTCAAAAAAGAAACATGGTTATAAGGCTTTCACCAGCCCAGTGAACAGCATAGCCATACCCCTCCAATCTGAGGTTTTTTTAAAATGCCATATTTTCTATTGACATCCATTAAAATATCAACATCAAGATGTGGTAGACTTTGGGGAGCCCCCTTTTGAGGGCCTTATCCTGTCTGGGGAGTGGAGAGGGAATGGCTAGGGGCAGGTGGGATGTTGGGGAAGAGGGGAGGGAGAGAGAGAAGGGATTGACATCTGAAGCAAGCTTGTTCCTAATTTGAACTAATAAAATAAAAAAAAAATCAACATCAAGCTGGGGCCCAAACCAAACCAACCATAGTGTTTACTTTGAATACGTTTGTCTTTTCAGGTTTACAAAGTACCCCCAAAGACTGGAGAAAGAGGAGAAGAAAGAGAGGAACAGGAAAAGGGAAAGAAGAGAAGGGGGAGGAGAAGGGGGAAAAGGAGAAGTCTCACTGTGAGGCCCATGCTGACCTTGAACTCATGCTCTCCCTGCCTTTTTCTCTTGAGTGCTGGGATTACTGCTATACCACCACACTGCAAATTAGATATTTTGATCAACCCTCTGCTTTATCGTCTCTGCTCTGCCTCACCAAAGCTCTTTCCTTTGTGGTAAGGGTCAGAAGGGTTGCCTGTGTCTTTCTATTAAAATTCATATTTTCTCCAAACAATAGGTTATTGTTTAGGTTTCTTCACTAATTTCCATAGTTTTAGAAACCAAAAGTCATAAGAATCATCATTCTCAGTCTGTGATCAGGTTGACTTTACTATCTATTGCAACTTCAAGAAGAATCAGTTAAAATATGATTGCATAATTATTCCCCCCTCTACTTTTTGAAAGGCCAAATTTATTGTGGATGGTGGAGAATTGGTAATGAAGCAAGGGCGGTTTTTTCTTTTTAGATTATATTTTTCAAAAGAAGTCCAATTGTCATAGCAACGCTCTGAAAAGATTCTGATGCAACTTTGGAATTATTTCACACACCCAATTACATAGGATGTCTGCTTGGGATGAGAGATAAATGCTTCTGTGACTGCAAACATAGGAAGAAAATCCATCTTCACATTTTTAGCCATTTATTAAAGCAGGGGAAAATCGTTTTCAAAATGCAATTTCTGACTTCAAGAAAGATTATTGCAAAAAAAGAAAAAAAGGTGTCTCGGTGCAGTTTGGAGGTTCCTAATAAAACAGAGACTGCCACAAGTCATCTTCACTATAAATCTCCTGCATTGTCTATCCCCAGGCCCTTTGAAATCCTCAGGGGCAGGCAGGTAGACACCAAGGACTAAGACCTCTGGCACATCAGAGCTGTGTTGTGACAAAAGTTTCTTGTGGCTTACCTAAATCTTGGCAGTTAGTCTGTTTGTCTCAACCTAATCCCAGGAAACAATATCACCACCAACAACAATTTATTGAGTGTTTTCTGTTGTTCAAAGGTAGAGGGGAAAAAATGAAGTTCCTGTGGTGATATCTTGTTTGTACAAATAAAGCATGTCTGAAGATCAGAAGGTGGAGCTTGCCACTAGCTAACCATAGAGGTCTGGAGGTCTGTATAGACAGTCAGGAAGTGAGATGGTTGGGTGTAGAAAAGAATATAAGTAGGAGAAAGTAGGAAATTGCTCTCTTTTCTGCTGGAAAGCTAGTGAGGTAAAGGTGGCTTTGGCTTGCTCCTTCTCTCTGATCTCTCAGCATTTCCCCTATGTCTGACCCCAGGCTTTTATGATTAAGACTTATTAGAACTCATGTTACAAGTCCCTGCCATGGGATATGTGTGAGCTACTACTCTCCCTCTATGGTTGCTCCTATTGAGTTTTAGTTTTTTGGAAGGTAAAAAAGGCTTTGATATTGTTCCATCCAGTCCCCTAATTTCACCTTTTGAAACATGTGGCTCCTGAAGAGGTCATACAGAGACAGATTATCAATTCAGTGTGTGTTTATTTAACCTATGCTTGTCACATTTCCCAAAATTACAAATTTCTGAAAGTATGGCAACAAGAAGCATAAGCTATTACTTGTGTAAAATCCTTGCAAAAATGTCTAACCCGAATCTGACAGTAAGGCAACATGCAGACAAATGCTGACTGCAGTACACTCCATGAGACAGATAGACAACTTGGGTTCTTCACAAGGCTTTGTGATAGGAAATGTTCAAGAGAGATTGTCCTGGACTGAAAGGAACCAGCCTCAGCTAGATCCTGTCACTTAAACACAAATGCCATAAAAATGTGTTCTTAGGACAATGAGAGCTATGGGTGTCGTTATAGATAGTATGGTTGAACTAAAGAGAGCCCTTCTTTTTGTTTTATTTTCTTTATTTTTTTTTGTTGTTGTTCTTGAAGACAAGGTTTCTATGTGTGTCCTTGGCTATCCTGGGAACGTCCTCTGTAGAGCAGGCTGGTCTTGAACTCAAAGATCCACCTGTCTCTCCCTTCAGAGTTCTGGACTTAAAGGTGTATCATCACTGCAAGAGAAAGAGAATCATCTTATTCTTCCAAGATGCATTCTGAGCACTTAGGAATGAGGTACATGCTCTACACGTCCAGAAAACAAGAGAAGTGGGGGAAAAGTACACATGAACATGGCACCAAAGACAAATATAATCACGAACAGTCAATGAATGGGAAAGATGGTGCAGGTGCTTTTCCTTCATCTTTCTACATGTTTCAAAAAATTTTTAAAATTTAGTAAGACGGGAACCCTCAGGCTAAAGTCCCCTGAAGCAAGAGTATAAGTTTCTCTATACACTGAGCTCTTACAGCAGTCCTGGCACCTACTAGGCACTGAGTGTTTAAACTACAGAGAAGAAGGTCCCTGGATAGATCTTTGGAAGGGACAAACCAAGGAGCAGCCAGTCTGCTCTTCAGGTGATTTCTCAGAGGCTCCATGGAGCCAGAGCAATGCCCAGAACTGGGTTCCTCTGAGCATTGTGCTCTCCATGTGAGGTCAGCTGAGCAGATTAGAGAAAAGACCCATAAGACCAGAAGAGCTTCACCATGACCTGTTTCCTTGTCACTCAACAGGGCTGGAAATGGTGTGGGGACTATTCTGATGACTGAACAAAGACAGCACACACTGACTCAGACAGCCACTCTATATTCAGGAGAAAATCTGACTGTTAGCCCTCAGGGGCCATGGCATGCTTCATCCCCAGTGCAGAGGTAGATAAATTCTTTCTACATTTCATCCCACCAGAATGACTTGGTGGGTGGTTTTTGGGGGTGTTTTTTTTTTTCCTTTCAGTTTTTCCAGACAGAGTTTTTCTGTAGCTTTGGAGCCTGTCCTAGAACTCACTCTATAGACCAGGCTGACCTTGAACTCACAGAGATCTCCTGCCTCTGCCTCCAGAGTGCTGGGATTAAAGGCATAAGCCACTACCGACTGGTGATACCTTTTGATACTTTTTTTTTTGAGTCTTCCAAGCTCCTACGAGGTGATAACTTACCAGGCCACTTCCAAATTGGGTTAAAGAAAAATAAATATTTTAAAGATTTATGTATGAGTCCACTGTTTTATGTGAATTTGGGTGTGCCTGCATCAGTTTGTGTGAACCATGTGTGGTGGTGTCTGAGGAGTCCAGAAGAGGGCATTAGATACCCTGAAACTGGAGTTATAGGTGGTTGTGAGCCACCATGTAAATGCTGGACTCTGAACCCAGGTCCTCTGAGAGGTCAGTAAGCACTCTGAACCACAGAACCACCTCTCCAGCCTAAAGAAATATATATTAAGAAATTGCCAAACTGTAAATAAAATGCCCAGAAAGGAGGGTAATGGGGGGGGACCCAGGGGAGGGAGGAGCTACACAAACAACCTCTTGCCTATTTCATTTCTCTTGACCACCCCTTTTATCAGACAGACTCTGGTTATGCAGACCATGGTGGCCTTGAGCTCACAGAGATCAACCTGCCTCTGCCTTCCAAGTGATGGAATTCATTATCTGGTGCCCCACCTCGAATCCTCCAGCTTGGCACTTGGAGGGCACATGAGGCTTTCCAGCCTCCTGGGAAGTGGAAAAACACTATTAGTCCTCTAATAGTGACTGGGTTCAGATCCTTTTAACAGACCTGACCCCCTGCCACCCCAGGCTTGTCCTTTTTCCTCCGTAGATTGCAAGTATGATCTGCAAGGTGATCCTGTCTCTCCCATTGCAGGAGCCTGCCTGAGCTTTCTAAACTGAATCCAAGAAAGGCAAGTTTGCAAACACAGACTCTCCTGGTGCCAGCAGCTGATCTTCAGGGAAGAGGGAGCCCAAAGTTATTATGAGATCCGTGGTCCGTAAGGTTAAGATATCTTTATTCAGATAAACCCCGCATGTCTCAGCCCCAAGCCACAAAGCCCCTTGGGGATTTCTGCTCTCCTATAGAGACAAGGGTCTTGGGTTTCACAAAGGAATTCACAGAGCCACTGATGCCTCAGGGATCCGATCTGCGGGGAACTAAGTGGAGGAGCAGCGAGGAGAGCCAGGCACCCTCTCAGCTCTGTCAGGACCTGGGTTGTTTATCAGGGATGAAAAAATGTCCTCTCACTGAAAAGGAATGCTTGGCAAGGAAACGGCCCCTGGAAATCTACCAAATGGTGCCTGGGGAGCCAGTTTAGGTTGGCAACAGATCAAAATCACCAACTTGGGTCAGTCATACTGGGTGGGGCAGGTTCACCAGAGCTTTGGGAAAGGACAGCTGTCCTCTTTTCTAGGTAGATGACGTATGTCAACAGAAGGAGGAGGTAAGAGAGGAAAGGGGAGACGTTATATGAAAAAGCAAAGGAGTGTTTGTTTGTTTCCTTGCTGTGCCTCTCAGCTCAGCGCAGCACCTAGGTCTCTTCCCACCATGTTTGGGGATGCTGCCATGAATGAGGCAAGTAGCTCTGCTCACTGGCATGCACACAGATAAGGGGAGAAAAATGATGTCCTTCCTTATTTGGTGGCCCTCAGAGTCACCATGCTTCTGCCTCTCCAGGCAGAAGCCTGCAGACTGCTTAGCACTTCCTTATCTAGGAATTCCAAGGCCCACCACAGGCCTCCGGATGTGCTTCAACCAACGGCCTGCCACTTGCCTCCTCTCATGATGACAAGCAGATTACATAGCTCACATACCTTCTGCATACCAACCAGACCCCAGCTCTGAAAAGGAAGCAGCTACAAAGTGAAGGAGATGCATGTTATTATTGTATATATATATTATAGACATGGCTCAGACCCTTCTCTGAGCCTAGATCCATGGGAGAAATGCTTTCCTGCTCCAGGTGAGCTAGCTCTTCAATCATTAGCAGGCACAGAGGCTAATTAAATACTCAAACCCACACAGCAAGTGAATGTGGAGGGAGGGGCTATGATTCAAAATCAAGCTGACTCCTACCTAGTGCAAATGGCAGTCACTAATCAGAAAGCTTTGTCACGAAGTCTGCCTTTGTGGACTTGAAGACAGGTTCCTTTCAGATATTGTTTCTAATGGTGCACTTGGGCTGGCTGTCGGCATCACCATGGTTACAACCAAAACTCATCTGCAGTCTCCAAAGATCCTGTTTCCCAGAGTAAGAGAGTGAGGAAAATATTTGTTGAATATAGAAGTAAATACATGAGTGTAATATATTTATTGAATATGCCAGTAAATACATGAGTGTAATATATGAACAAAGGGGGCTGGTGAGATGGGCCCAGCACATAGAGGACTAGTTGCCTACTGACCTGGGTTTGATACATGAAAACTACCCAAAGGTAAAGAAGAGAATCAACTGCCCAAACCTGCCCTCTGACCTCCACACGAGTGCCACAGCACATGGCCACACCACACACACACACACACACACACACACACACACCACTAATAATAAAAATTTAAATATCTGAATTAAAGTGGAAGGAATATAAGGCAGATCCATTCATAATCTCTAAACATGAATGAGTTAAATAAGCCCCTTAAGTGACAGCTAATCTTAGGAACTAGCAATTCTACCTCTGGCTAGCACCTAAGATGATTAAAAACAAGAACTTGCAAAGATGTCTGCTTTTCTAATATTTATTATTAAAATATTTATTTTATATCTGCATGGGTGTTTTGCCGGCATGTATATATGTGCTTCACATTTGTGCCTGGTGCCAAAAGGGACAAAAGAAGGTATCAAATGCCCTAGGATTGGAGTTACAGACTGCTATGAGTCACTTGTGGGTGTGGGAATCCCACCTTGGTCCTCCACAAGAGCAGCCATTGTTCTTAACTGATGAGCCAACTCGCCAGCCCCTTGAACAGATATTTATACACTCATGTTTATAGCAGCCTAGGTTAACACGGGGATGCATACCAAGTGTTCATCAAGAGATAAACAGAAAATCATTGCATAGTGCTTACATATAATCAAATACCATTGGGCCTTGGGAAGGAAGGCTGTTCCGGCTTATGATACAATATGGATGGAACTTGACAACATCATGCTGAGTGAGGTACGTTCCAGAGACACTTTATTATCTCACTTACCATCAGCACTTAGATTAAAGCAAAACCAAAAAGTCGGAAAGTAAAGTGTCTTCAAAGGCTGGGGAAAAGAGAAGTAGGGAGTTGGAACATGAAGGTAGGTTTTACCATGTGTCAGGAGTTATGGAGCTGAGTGGTGGTGACAGTTGCATATTATGACTTTAAAGTACTAAACTGTACACTTACACAAGGTTAAAAAAAACCTAATTTATGTATATCTTACTACAAAAAATCAAGACAAAAAAAGGAATGAAAATAATTATCTTAAGAACATCAAAGAGATAATTATTTACTGTAAAAGAATGAAAACCCAAGTATATGCTGTGTATGAGAGATACGCTTATGCCAGAATGACACTGAGGCCAGGCTTGGTGGTGGCTATGCCTGTGATCCCAGCATTCAGGAAGCTGAGACAGGAGGCCATGACGCTTGAGGCAAGCCTGGGCTACAGAGTGAGACTCTTGTCAAAAGAAAAAAGAAAAAAGAAAAGGCTGGAAGAAGCTAGCATGTAAATGCTACTAAAATACATAGAAAAGACAATAATAGTACCAAGAAGAATAAAATACAAAGCAAAAAGCAATACATTAGAACAAGGAGAGAAGACACAACACTGAAAAATGTGAGAGTAGTAGCACTTTTTTGCACAACAAACAATATGGCATCAAAATATCTGCCAAATCCATGTAGCCAGGCATACTAAGAATGAATAAATATAGTAAAAAGTACTGCTTTAGCTGGATAGGAACTTGCTGTCTTCCCCTGGAAAAATCTGTCTGTGGTTTATTTAAAGCAGGGAGCTCAGGCCAGATTTCCAGATTGGAAAGTTCTAGGGTATCATGGGGAGGAGTTATTTATGCTGTATGAGTATTTTACATCGGGGCAGTATTATAACAAATAGATCATGGAAGTCATACATCATCATAAGGAAAGAGACAAAACCCCAGTAGTTTCTTGGAGTGTCCTTTTGGAAACTCCCCAACACTCAAGGTTCTTACCAGGGCACGTGTGTGTGTGTGTGTGTGTGTGTGTGTGTGTGTGTGTGTGTGTGTGTGTGTTAGTGGAGGTGGTGTTATACCATGATTTTCCTCTAAAAAACTCGTTCCAGCATCAGAAAATGGCAAGTCAGTCAAACTTGAGGGGATCATAGCTAGAGAGTTTGAGCACTGCAGGGTATGTTTCCAGGGAAAGAATTCATGCCAGAAAATTGAACCCTGTTCTGATAAAAAAAAAAAGTAAGAAATAAAAGCAGAAAAAACAACAACATTAAAAAAAAATACAACCAGGTAGGCACTTTGAGCTAAACAAAAGTGTTGGGGTACCGCTTAGAACTTCTCACATGAGAGCTGAAATTCCCAGTAAAAGTGAGACAGGATCTCTGTAGTTTAAGAGGTGTGGATGTAATCAAACTCATTAATGTCTCATGTTCTTTGCACAAACTACACAAACCAAATCACCATGTCCACACTCTGTGCCAATGGGGGTTCGGGTCTTTTTGGGGCTGCCATTACGTTGGTTTGTGTATGCTATTTATTTTATTTTTTGATGTGGAGTGGGTTGAGGATACCCACATATTCTATATTAATGTACCGATGTGGACGGATAATCACATATTAGGCTCAAGACTCTTCCTGTCTTTCTTGTCCTTAAGTTGGTCTCCCCACTCCCATCTGTACCCCTGAGTAGGGTGTTCTTGTCTCTCCAGTGGGACTCAGCATATTACTTTATCTCTGGCTGTCCGCCCTTTTTTCATCTTTTTCCCTCTCCCACCTTCCTTTTTTTTTTTTTTTTTTTTTTTTTTTTTTTTTTTTTTTTTTTTTTTTTTTTGCTTTCTGTGTTGGCTGTGGTTGCTGCCTGCTGCCTGCTGCTGCTCGGCTGCATTTCTGTTGATGGAGTGAGCATTACAGAGGCCCAAATATGGTCAGAGGTTTCAGTCAGGGCTGAGATCACCATAGATGAGCAATGCTTGCATTCTGCCCAAAACTAAGGAAACCACGGGGTGTCAGCGACGACGGTCCACTGAAATCCAGACACCTCGGGTCAGGGAGGAAAGGGATGCAGCCAGAGCCCTGTTTATAAAAGCAGCAAAGGCTTCTGCTGGCTGTGGCCTCTTGGTGTAATACAGTCAATTTTCCATTCCACATCAATTTGCATTCCTACCTCTGTTATGATTATTTTGCTAAGCATAAGCCATCTTCCCTAGCTCCCCTTAGATTATTAGAGCAGGTACAACAATGAAACTATTGAAAGATTTTTTTCTGACACACTCTCTTTTTGAAAGAATGTCCAAAGAAATTGGCTACCTTAGAGGTTCTAAAATGTCAAAAATTTCTATTATTTCCTGCCGTGGCTATAGCCCAAAACCTTCTAGAACACTGAGATTTCTTTTTTTATCATTTCTTTTTTAAAAAATTATTTCGCATACCAACCACAGTTTCCCCTCTCCCCTCTACTCCTGTTCCCCCCCCACCGCCTCCATTTTATCCCCCCATTCCACTACTCCTCTGTCTCTATTCAGAAAGGGTAAGGCTTCCCATGGGAGTCAACAAAGCATGGCATATCAAAAGTTGAGGCAGGACCAAGCTCCTCCCTCTGCATGAAGGATGGGTGAGGCATCCACCGTAGGGAATAAGTTCGAAAGAGCCAGCTCATGAGTCAGGGACATGTCCTGGTCCTGGGTGTCTGCCACAAAAGACCAAGCTACACAACTGTCAGCCAGATGAAGAGAGCCTAGGTCGCTCCCAGACTGGCGTCCTAGCTGTCTGTCCAGAGTCGGTGAAGTCCCACAAGCTCAGATCAACTGTCTCTGTGGATCATGACCTTGATCCCCCTCCTTTGCTCATATGATCCCTCCTTCTTCTCTTCAACTGGACTCCCAGAACTCTGCCCAGTGCTTGGCTGTGGATCTTTGCATCTGCTTCCATCAGTTACTGGATGAATGCTCTCTGGTGACAATTAGGGTAGTCACCTACTGGTCTGATTACAGGGGAAGGCCAGTTCTGGCACCCTCTCCACTATTGACAGGAGTTATAGCTGGGGTCATCCTTGAGGGTGGGTTCCTGGGAGTTTCCCTGACACCAGGTTTCTCCCTAACCCCACAATGGCTCTCTCTATCAAGATATCTCTTTCATTACTCTCCCCTTCCAAACTGCCGACAACCCACCATCCTGATCCCCCATGAGCCCATCCCTCACGCCCCCCCTTTCTGCCTGCCCTCAGTTTACCCAGAATATCTCCTCTTTTTCCTCTTCCCAGGAAGATCTATGTGTCCCTCTTAGGGTCCTCCTTACCTAGCTTCTCTGGGCACTGAGATTTCTTATTTCTTGGAGTAAAGGATAAGGGATAATTTTATTTGCCTGAGACCTAACCCATATGAGAAACATGTTTCCCACTATGTGGTGATATTTGACTAAAAGACTGCCTGCAAAATTTCTAAGGGACCCATGGGGAGATCACCTTTTTATTAAAGTACTTTGATTAACTAAGCACTCAGAATGCAGACTGTTAGAATGTACAGAAAGTCTTCTGAACTGAGCCAACTTCAGCCACAGTGGACAGCGGCCTGTTGTTGAGGGATGTGGGAGGGAGGCTACTGAACACTATGTTGGGGCTACAGCCCAGCTTTCCTTTTCATTATTATCACTGTGTGCATTGTTCATGTATGTGTACATGCGTATGTGGGTGTGCTTGTTCTGTGTATGTGGAGGCCAGAGGCTAATATTAGGTGTTTCTTTATTGATCTTCATCTATGATGATGATGATGACAGAGGATCTCACCTTGTATCCCTGGTTGACCTGGAACTCACTATGCTGACTAGGCTGACCTTGAACTCTCAGAGATCTACCCATCAAGTGCTGGGACTAAAGGCATAAACCACTATTCCAGGCTCTCACTAACCCTGGAGATGATCATTTGACTGGTTGGTCAGTGAGCCTCTGGGATGTACCAGTCTTTCTGTCCCACCCTCAGTACTTGGTGCTGGGTTGACAGGATCTTGTTGCCATCAGATGCTTTATGTGTGTGCTGGGGATCCTAACTCAGGTCCCCGTGCTGGGGATCTGAACTCGGGTCCTCATGTTTGCACAGCAGGTGCCTTAACCACTGAAGTAGCTTGCCAGGCCCCCAGGTCTGGTTTTCTGTTTTCTTTTTACAATTTTTCTAGGGGATTCCAAGCCAGAAAGGCAGGGGTACTTTCCACTTCAATTCACAGCTCATGGAACTGATTATAAAAGGTTTTGAAGTCTTCAGCAAGACTCTGTGGGACAAATTCTAACCTACATAACGTAACCTTCCCAGTCCCACCTGTTTAAATCTTTGCTGGCCACCTGCCAGGCGCCACGCTTTGGGATGTCTGATCGGTTCATTTTAAAAACCTCAGTGTACCCTTATAACTTACTGCATACTCCTCTTTACAGATAAAGAAACTAAGTCCATTGCTTTAAACTGATTTTCTCAAAACCTCATAGCTGGGAGGAAGAAAGAGATCTGGGATTCCAGCATCGTGTGCTAACTTTGCCATCTGCATTTTCAAATCCTGTGCTTATGGCTAAGCTCCCCATTCTGAATACAGCTGGGGAGAAAACTGGCAACACACATCATCTGTTTACCTTCCTCTGAACACCTACAGTCATCTACACAGCACACACTCCATGCAAGACTTCACCGAGACCACCGGAGCAAGAATTGTTCAGACACACCCACGCAATCCCAAACCATTTGCAAAGCCTGATATCTGTGCTCTCAGATGGCCATTGTAAGAAGGGGTCATTTTCAGATCTTAACAGAAAAGGAGACTAAGAGGCACAGTGGTTAAGTGATTACTCAGTGTTACAATGCAGCCAACATAGCTGAGACTTGGGTCTAAGATGGGTCTTACTCCCTGTGCAGTGCCCATTTGGCTCCTCTGCTGGTCATCTGCATCAATGGATCATGACAGCCTGGAAGCATCACGTTGATAAAGAGTCACAGAATGTGTTAAGACTTAGCAAGGAAGGTGTAGCCATTGGTTAAGTTTGTGAAGGAACATCAGAATTGGGAAGAACAGCAGTACACTTGTCACAAATAGGTCATCTCTGATCTATTTTGTGCAACCTCATCTTCTACAGAAAGGGAAATGGAGGCCCACCTCAGACATTTGGAAATTTTGCCACATTCTCTGAAGACTCAATGGCAGAGCCAAACACACACACACACACACACACACACACACACACACACACACACACACACACACACACACCGACAAACAACTCTCTCGCCAAAAACAAAGCAAGGAAACAAACAAACAGCAAACTCGGTAGTTTGAAAAGTCCAGATCACTTGCCATAGCATTTAAAATATGAAGCTCAGGCTTGTTGTGCTCATCCAATCACAAGTTTCACAGTCTCTTATGTGTGAATGGAGGGTAGGAATAAAACTGAGCTGGGTCGTTGCCAGGGAAGACGGAGATGAATCTCACAATGTTCCCCTTCCAAGCACCTATACCCTTCTTTCACGTTCCCTCTCTTTTACTATCACTAGTACTGGCTCCTGCATCCCCATCCTTGTCTAATTCTCCCATCTTTAAAGAGTTTTACCCGATTTTTCCTACAACTATGAACTGTTCAGTGTTGGATGAGAGCATTGTTTTGCTTGTCCACAGACTCTTCTTGGCTTTGCCCTGCCATGTATGCATCCTTACTGCCTTGAATTAACTTCAGCCAGGAGTCTAGCAAGATGGTCCATCTCATAAAGACACTTATTATCAAGTCTGATGACCTGCATTCACTCTTTGTCACTGACATGGAAGAAGGGGAGTCTGACCCTTCACAAATTGTCCTCTCACCTCTATCCATGCTCTACGGCAAGGGTGCCAACACCCCCCCACACACACACATACACAAACACACACACACACACACAAACATTATCTGGTTCACAGTGTTCTAGAGGCTCAAGAACTGAAATGGGTGATGGCCTTCTCTCTGGCTGAGTTCCAGAACCAACAGAAGATGTCATAGAATGACAGACTCTGTGTGTGTGTGTGTGTGTGTGTGTGTGTGTGTGTGTGTGTGTGTGTGTGTGTCTTCTTAGAAATACAACGAAATTTAGTAATGGAAGACTCACTTAGGTCTTTTCTAATCCTACTGATCTCCCAAAGGCTTCACTTTAAATACCATAGTTAGATTAACTTGGCATATTTCTGCAATCTCTACATGAGATTACAGCCCAACACATCCAAATCACAGCAGCAAGTTAAAGCAACATCTGAGAATCTGATTCTGTGGTCCAACTGGATTTAATTCCCAAGATGCCTTTTCCACAGCAGAAAGTGGGCTGAGTTTAGGATTTGATGATGAGGCCAAGCTTTGTTCCTCTAATTGATTATAAGTACTCATTAAAGTTAGCATTATCATCCATAAAATGGAAATAATAAATCCTGCTCTGCAAAATGGAGATGAGAATAGATATGTTTTAAAAAAAGAAAAACACAAAACAGCTCTAACTTGAAATTAAAGCATACATCATTATTTTTCTAGGTTAAATATAAATGATGAGGAGTCATTTGAAAAAGGACCAGGCCCAGGGCAAGGAGATGGAGCCATTTGCATAACCCAGCTCCAGTGAGTGACCTATGACTGGAACTTCCTGGCTTTACGAAAGTCATGCATTTTTAACACATTTCCCCCCTCAGCTATTAAATGAAATAACACCAGATGTGATCAAATGCCACTTTTTGATCTCTGAATATTTTGGTTTCTGGTGGTTGGTTTGCTTCAACTTATGCTTTCATGTGTGGGGGGAATGTAAATTAAAATCATGAATATTATTGCCTGGATCTATCTTTTGGAAACGTGTGAATGATGAAGGGTTTCATCTGATGGAGCTTGTGAGTAGCACATGTAAAGTCTCTCCAAGCAACTTGTAGAGTATTTTGAATTGGTCAACGGATTTGAACCCCAGTATCTGGGTCTAAACTTCAAGCCAGCAATGTGGTGAAACCAGCCATGGGTTCCAAGCTGCACTTCAAGCTCTTAAAAAGCCATCTTCACTTCTAGTAAGTTCTTGGGCTGCCAAGACTAAGACCACACATTGCAGAAGTTTCTCTTCTCAAAGTCTGGTGACTGGAAGTCTGAAACCGAGATGTAAGCAGGGTTGTTTCCATCTGAGAACACCAAGAAAGCAGATTCTTTCCATGGCTTTCTGTCTATTGTAAACTGAACTAGGTCTCTATGAAAATGTTACTTTGAAATCCTAACCTCTCGTGCTTTGGAATGTGAACTGATTTGGAGATAAGTTAGTTACAGGGTTAAGTTATAGTGAAATCATCAGAGAGGACTCTAAATCAGTATGAATTACATCCTTCTAAAATGAGAGAATTTAAATACAGACTCACAAAAGAAAAGCAATATAAAGATACAGGGAGCAGCTACTAAGGAGGCTGAGGCAGGAGGATTGCTTAATGCCGAGTGTTTGGGGTCAATCTAGGCAAGATACAAGGGGGATAATGGGGAACAGATCTCTCTCTAGTATTAGAAGAAGTACCTGTGGATACCATGCTTTCAGCCTTCCAACCTGCAGGACTGTTGTTCAACCCAAGTGTGGTCCTTTCTTCTGATAGTGCTACCATGCTAATAAACTAGCAAGATTTGGTATTCCTGGCTTATAGCTCCATCTTTACCTACAGTTCATAGATTATTTCCTTGTTTGCACATCTGTCTGCCAATGCCCTTTCTGCTTATGACTAATAGGAATGTGACTGTTGATTTATGACCACAGGAGTCCAGAATGACATCATTGTAACCAATCACATATGCTACCACTCCATTTTCAAACGTCACAGTTTGAGCTATGAGGTGTTCAGATTTTAATGCAGGAATGGAGGAGGGGACAAACCCAATTGGTAACATTCACTTTCCATAGATTTTTTTTAAAAGCTTACATAATGTGGCACCATGCCCTTCAGCAAGAGGTGTGGTGGTGGTCAGCTCCCCTCTGAGCCACACTTGTGACTTACTCTGAATTAAAATGCCTTGGCCATGCTGAGTGAGGGCCAGAGCTTTGGTCTCAAAAGCTTGGAAATTTCTTCCTCCCCATCTTAGAATACTGCCTACAGTCCAGGAACAGAAATTTCCAGAATCCTAGAAGACAAGGGTCTTTGTGTAGGGGACCAAAGTTGCTGCAACAACCAGCAGGCTTATATGGGTGAACTCATTTAGCAGACAAATGTGACACAGTACCTGTTCTTGTATGACCTATTACCTAAAACTATTTTATTTCATATATATGTGTGTTTACAAATACATATATATAGTTTTCATAGTGAGAAAAATGAAAAGAATCACCAAATGCCAAGACACACAGTTCAGGCTATAGAACCTACAAATAGACCATTCTCAGAACACACACTCTTCAGGCATGGTCTGGTCATTTTTGTTATAGTGCAGACATGACTATTAGCTACAGAGACCATGTAGCAATCAAAACCTAAAATACAGTCTGCCTCTGTATCCTTGGTAACCACAGAAAGAAAATATTAAAGAAAAAGTGTCAGTGCTGAAAATATATGGAACGTTTTTCTTGCCACCCATTCCTAAATGATGGAACCAAACAGCTGGTCTCAGCATTTACACATAATAGGTAAAAGTACTCTACTGATAATTTAAGATGTAGGAGAGTGTACACAGGTCATCTGTGGACATTATGGCAATTCACATGAGTATACACGGGTCATATACAGACACTATGGTGATGTAGATGAGGGGTTTGAGAACCACATGGCTTTTGATGACCCTGTAGAGTTGGATATATTTCTCAGGCAGTCCTTCACAGACGAGGTTTACCAACCTTTGTCCTACACACAGTCAGTTCTTCAGCTTGTCACAGACACACTAGTGAGATGTAGAGGACCAAGTCAGGGATGCTCAGTCAACCCAAGGCTCAGGGGAAAAGTCAATTCTTCTGTAAAGGATTCAAACTTAAGGATGTTTCGCTATGCCATGAGAGAGAATATATTTCCATAGATTCTATTCATTTCTTTTTAGATTTTGTGTTAGCTTATAAAGAATTAGGCTTTATCATCGTGTTTTTGAATTGAAAATCATATTTGTTGTTTTTTCCTCACCCATCTTCCTCCCTTTCTTGTGCCTTAGACATCCTGTAACCATGTCACAGGTGCCCCCCTCCTTTTTTTAAGTCAGAGTCTCACAACGTAGCCTTCAATGGTTAGGAACTCTTGGTGTAGATTAGGCTGACCTCAAACTCACAGAGATACATACACCTGCCTCTGCTTCCCAGGGTCTTGGTATTAAATGTCTGAGCCACCACTAACTATACCCAGGCCACATGTAACCTTTTGCCCACCACCCTCCTTTTGAAAACACATCTCTTGTTGTCCTCTGGTGGTTGGCTATCTTGTTAGATAATCATCTTCTAGAGAATTTACTTACTTGACTTTCAGTTAAGAACAAAATAATTTTCATATCTGTTTTTGAAAATAAAATGAGTTTGAGAATTAAATATAAACCAAATAAATATAAAACTTTATACGAATGGCTATATTTTCCAGGTAACATACTTAAATAAAATATATAGAAAAAAATGATCTTTTAAAAATATTTTATTTTTTAATTGTGTGTATATATGTGCATGTGAAAGCAAGAGCCTAGAGAGTCCAGAAGAGTGAGCTGAATTCCCTGGTGCTGGAGCTGTTGTAAGCTACCTGGTATGGGGTTAGAAACTCACGCCAATCCTTTGCAAGAGCAAGTGCTGTTTACCACTGAGCCATCCCTTCAGCCCCTGATTATTTTGTTTGTTTGTTTGTTTGCTTGCTTGCTTGCTTTTAGACAATGTAGTGTGTATTCCAGGCTGACAAACATGATATGCACCTAAGAATTATGTTTAACTTTTGATCCTCCTGCCTCTACCTTCCATGCATTGAGATTGCAATGGTGTTCCACTATACCTGGTTTACATGATGCTGGGGATTTAACACAGGGCTTTGTGCATACTAGGCCAACACTCTACAAGAGCTGCATTCTCTGTCTGAGAACAAGTGATTAATAGGATGAAAACTCTCAGTTAAATGTTGTTGAATTCTGTGGTTTGCTTTGAACTTAGAATATTCTAAGTTCCGTTTTTCTGAATTTTGTGCTATTTGTGCTACTTGGACAAGATGTCTAGACTACTTACAAAAACTCTTTCCTCATTCATACTGGTAATGAATTTGAGCTGCTCTGAAACAAACCTAGAGAGATATTAATTGTGTTATGTTGTTTTCTGAGCAAGCTATGGTCAACTGGCTTCCTGTGTAAAAGGCATCTTCTCATTTAACTTGGGGCCATGCATGTCTCAACTACAGCACTGAGGAAATCATTAAATTAAGAAATAGAATATCTAAGTTCTCATCCTGTGCCACCTGAGGCGTCTTCTCCACAAACCAGGTGAAAGATAATATTTAACCCATTCTTTATATGCTGAAAGTTATGTCAGCAAAGCTAAAAAATACAACAAAATCCTTGCTCCCATGAAAGAGACTTGTGTGTGTGTGTGTGTGTGTGTGTGTGTGTGTGTGTGTGTGTGTGTGTGTAACATAAATGGTACTCATATAAGCAAGAATGTACTGTAGACTGCAAGAATCCCATAAAGGAAAACAAAGCAAGGGATGATGCTTTTGTTTGGTTGGTTCTTTTTTTCTTTTCTAAGGAGCCAAAGAGAGGACTGAACAGAAATTGACATGGGTATCTGATGACAGAGCCTTCCAAATAGAGCACACAGCATGTGAACAATCCCTGAGGCAGAAGTGCACTTAGTACTCTGAGAACATCCACGAGGCAGGATGGCTATAGCCCAATGAGGCCAGATCATGCAGAACTTTCTAGATTATTGACAGTATATGGATTTTTTCAAAGGACAAGATGAACACTGGAGAGCTTGAAGACAGAAGGGGCTTTAAAAAAAAACGTGAATCTAGTGCTTGCTTCGGTAGCACATATGTTAAAAACTTGAATCTATATTTTTATTTAAGTGTCATTTAATTTTTTTTGGTTTTTTAAGACAGGGTTTCTCTGTGTAGCTTTGGAGCCTATCCTGGCACTCGCTCTGGAGACCAGGCTGGCCTCAAATTCCCAGAGATCCACCTGCCTCTGCCTCCCAAGTGCTGGGATTAAAGATGTGCGCCACCAATGCCCGGCTTGACACTTAAATTTTTAAAGCTCTTCTGTCACCTATATTGAGCATTGACTGCAGGGCAAGGGTGGAAGTTGGGAGACAATTGGAAGAATAGTAGAGTAGGCCAAGTGGGTGTCGTGACTGGGTGCAGCAGATAAGTAAAGAGTGCATGGAAAATGGCTATGCTTGAAGGTAGAACCTAGTTAGATGGAAAACTTGTAAGGTGTGAGAACAAAACAGAGTCCAAGATGACATCAAGTTTTTATTTGAGCCGTTGGATAGAGACATGAACTGACATCCACCAAATAGGGAAGAATGTTCCAGGTGAGAAGAAATTGGAGTTTGATTTGGAGCCCTTGAACCTAAGGCATCTATTAGATATCCAGAAGTAATAGAGAGTATATATTTTAATTTGAGAGTTTGGAGTTCAGGGGGAGTAGTATGCTTGGGGTTTTCCACTCTATTGGGCTGGTTGCCATTGTGAGCACTGGAGTTCCAATCCTGGTAGACTTCTTGATAGCTGTGTGTTAGAAAGTGTGTCATCTTTTCTAAGAGTGAGATAGAGGAAGAGCCATGAGCTCTCATTCTACACAAGGGTAGAACCTTAAGCTGTTAGCTTTTCCAGTCCTGAGACTTCTGTAGGTTCTGGAAAGCCCAAGCAGGTCCTTTTAGCAATCCCATATGATATGATTTCTGGTGGCTCCCAAAGATATTGTGCTAGGCTTGCAAGATGTGCTTTAAGTTAAACACCTATAGATAATAAATTAGTCTGGATTGTCTATGTGATCCCTTAGTTCAAACACAAGTGTTTTTGGAAACTAGGTATTTTATTAAATACTGAATAAGACAGTGTGGTGAAAGGAGAGAGATAGACAGAGAGAGAGAGAGAGAGGCAGAGAGAGAGAGAGAGAGAGAGAGAGAGAGAGAGAGAGAGAGAGAGAGAGAGAGAAGAGAGAGAGAGAGAGAGAGAGAGAGAGAGAGAGAGAGAGAGAGCTACATCATTGACTCTGGAGGTGGAAGAAGGGACCATGAGCCAAGAAATGTAGATCATAAATGGAAAATACAAGAAAACATATTCTTCCCTGGAGCCTCTAGAGCTGTGGTTCTCAACCTTCCTAATGTTGTGATCCTTTAATACAGTTCCTCATGTTGTGGTGGCCCCCAACCATAAAATTATTTTCTTGCTACTTCAGAACTATAATTTGGCTACTATTATGAATCATAATGTAAATATCTGTGTTTTCAGGTGGCCTTAGGTGACCCCTACAAAGAGTCATTTGACACCCACAGGTTGAGAACCACCTCTCTAGAGGGACTGCACTACCTCCAAGGTCTCACACACAGAAGAGGCACTTGTGTAAGGAAAGGAGTTAATAAGATTACTCTTGGATCTGTCTCTTGGCCCACCAGCCTTAAAGGCCAACAGTGACCCAATGCTAATAGTAGTTTCCGATCCAGAAGAATCTTGCTAAGTCCCCTTATGAAACATCCTTCCCCCACAGCCCACAGAAAAAGGACTGCTGATCCAACATAATCTAGAGCTGCAGGAATCGGAAGCACACATTCTCAAGTGAGTCCTTGAGAACTATGGCTACAGTGTCAGACCCAGACACTGTATTATAGCCACTTGAGCCACAAAGCCACACACCAGTCCTTGGTTCACTATATATACTGCATCCTAAAATAACCCATTCTGGTTCTGTAATCTTCCTGAGAAGATGCCATAGCAGGGCCACCTCCAGGTGATTTGGTATACAGTAGGAAAAATGCCTTCCATAAGGGTCTGTTGGATAAGATGTTATCTTCACCGTAAGGTAGGCTCATTGATCTGTGTTACGGGGGGGGGGGGCAGCATACCAATCAACTGGGCATTCTGTGAGACCTTAGAAGCGGTGTGACGAGCAGCACTGGAGGCAGAGAAAGAAAAAGCACATTCAGATGGGGTAGATGTCAGTTAAGATAAGGATGGATTACTGCTTCCTCCAGTGTGGAAGGCTTCTACAGAGCCCTTTCTAATAGTCTAGTAATCACAAGATTAATGGTCAGTGCTGTAGTGTGGCCAACTGGTTCCCTCACCATAGAGTGGCATAACAAATTCTCAGTGTCAGTCTCTGCAGCTGTCAAGAGGGCATTTAACTGTGAGTGACAATTACTAATAGAGTCTCAAGGAGAGGAATCCCGTTGGTGACCCATCCCTGCTGTGACGGTCACTTACAGGCCCATTGCTCAAGGACCACAGTGGCTGAGAGGAGGCGCTGGCTTCTTTCCACAGGGTAATTTAGCCCAAGGACTAGTTCAGTGTTTGCTTTTTTTCAGGTTGCAGGCAGGCTCCTCTCATTTCCACATGACTCCCAAACTCCCTTCTCTCTGGTCTTCCACTCAGTTTCCTTCTGGTACCCTTGCTAGATAGACATTTACTTTTCTCTGGCCCATGTGTGTATGTATCTCAGTCTGTCTCTCACTTTATATAAACAGAGTCTTTCTGAATGGAACGAGTATTCTGTAAGCGGTGTCCCTTGGGGTAGCTCTGAGGAATGCCAGGATGTGACTCACACACGATGTGTCACCCATTTATGAAGCAGACTTCAATTGCTTCTGCTATTGGTTGAATACAGGGAGCTCCTTAAGAGTTCATAGGTGACAGCCAGGAACAAGGAATCTCTACAACAAAGGCCAGGTGTGTACCATGACCCCAAGTGGTAGTCTATTCTTTGTTGTAGATGGCATGGTCTTGTTCCAGAGTCCCTGTATCTGCTCTCAACCTGTTAGACCTTGACAGATGCTCTATTAAGTACTGATATCTACCACTCAGCAAGAAGGAAATCATGCCTGGTGCTGAAAACTTTGCCAACTACCTACTAATGAAGTCGTAGATATTGTAGGAGAACCTCCAACCACCACGTCGTTAAAACAGAATAATCCCTAACAACAATTCAATTATTTATCTTGGTCATCACCCCTCATCAAGGAAACTTCTCTTCACAGCAGACAGAGATCATTACAGAAAATCACACCCAATCAAAATGCAGAGTTGTGGAGCCCCGTCCTATTTAGGAAACTACTTCCTCACCTAAAGATCAGGGCACATTTCAGGAGAGGGAGCAAAGAGATGGGTCCTAAGAGCTGGAGAGCTAGGGAGTTTTCTGTGACACTGTGTCTTCTAGGAATGTCAAAGCTACACCCATGAAGTCTCACCAACATGATTTCCTAAACATGAGCTGAACAAGTTCAATAATAAGATGGATGGGAGAAAGCCCATGAGGCCTCAACTCTACACAAAGACCTACAGGAATGCCAAGAGCAGGAGAAATAATCTTCCCCAGAGAAAAGAACACCAACTGGTTATCCAATACCAAATAGTCAGCTCTGAAGACACACACACAAGTAACATTGTATAGACTGAGCAGGGGGTATTGTATACAGAAACAGCAGGCATTTACACATGTCTATGTATCAACAACTAATAAAAAAAGGAGGCCATGGACTTGAAAGAGAACAAGCCAGGATATATAGGAGGGCTTGGAAGGAGAAATGATTATATAACAATCTTTAAAAGGAAAGGAAATAATTTAAAAAGAAAAAGAAAAAACTCCCTAAATTTTAAAGTGAGAAAGAACAAAACCGAATGGAAACTCACACATAGAGTACTGAGAAGGACAAATGTGTGAACAGATACATGTTGGTCTTAGGTTTTCAATTTCACGAGAGCATTTCCTGCCTAAAGCAAAGACAGTAACAGTAGGGAAAATGAGTTCGTCATGAATTGATCCCATTCCTCTCCAAGACATAGGTCCCCACCCCAAGAACTTGGAGAAATTCCTACTGATAGGAGATGCACAAAGTGCTTTGCTTTAACATCAATGACAGGACAGAGTCACTCGGTTTAAAACCCTTTCATAGAAAAGGAAGCCTGAATGTCAAATTCTCAACCTTCTGAAATTCCATGTCCTGAACTATAACCAAGAACTGAATTGGTCTGCATGGTTTCTCAGACCCGAGACTTTTTAAGAGTTGAGATAATGGAATATGCTGATGTTTTATAAGTGAAGGAAACAAATGTTCTATAAATAACTGCTATTTGGAAATCCCCTCTCAGCTTGCACCTAGAGACAGAATCCAGATTTTAACCAATCTCTCCAAACATTTACAATTTGCTCTTTGGCTCACTGCTTATATTCCATTATAGATCAAGCCAAATGCATCCTGGCCTGATTAAATAAAAGAAAAACTGAGTACTCCAAGCAGGTAAGTGAACCAATAAAGCTGGAGAGGCTAGCAAAGACATAAACTACAGGTTATGGGGACAATAAAGGACTCCAGTGACACATAGATAAAGAGCAGAGCGACTTTTTCTATTAAAATGACCTCAAGACTAAAGACTCACTTGCTGGAGGGACATATAAGGTCCCCCAGGACCCAACGGCAGGCAGGGCAGCAGGCGGCATGGGGGTTAGCACAGTCCTTCTGCCAGCTACCCAGGCCTGTAGTCTCTTATCGCCACCTCTCCCTGCATATCTACTCGCCTTGTGGTTAGTGGCTGTGGGTCCTGATGTACAAATTTGGGGGGGGGGCAGTAGGATATTTATTTATTTATTTCATTTATTTTACATACTAACCACAGCTTCACCTCCCTCTTCTCCTCCTGTTCCCCCCCCTGCCTCCCATCTACTACCCTCCTCTCATTCACTCCCCGTCTTTCTCCATTCAGAAAGGGGCAGGGCTCCCCTGAGAGTCAATAAAGCATGGCACATCAAGTTGAGGCAGATTCAAGCTCCTCCCTCTTCATCAAGGCTGGGCAAGGCAACCCAGCACAGGATATGGGCTCCTAGAAGCCAGCTCAAGAGCCAGAGACAGGTCCTGATGCCACTGCTGGGAGCCCCACAAACAGACTATGCTACACAACTGTCACACACATGCAGAGGGCCTAGGTGGGTCCCATGTAGCCCCCCCCCCAGCTGTTGACCCAGAGTCCATGAGCTCCCAGGAGCTCAGGTCACCTGTTTCTGTGGGTTCCCCTGTCATGACCTTGACCCCTCCGACTCCTACAATCCTTCCTCCCTCTCTTCAACAGGACTCCAAGAGCTTGGCCCAGTGCTTGGCTGTGGATCTCTGCATCTGCTTCCACCAGTTACTGGATGAAGGCTCTCTGATGACAATTAGTGTAATCACCAATCTGATTACAGGAGAAGGCCAGTTCATGGATCTACTTTTGAAATGGAGTTTGCTGTCGTGGTTGTGAGGTGCCAGGTGAGTGCTGGGAATTGAATCCAGGCCCTCTGGAAGAGCAGCAAGTTCTCTTAACCACAGAGCCATTTCTCTAGCTCCAGTGGCCTGAGGCTTCACTGCTCAAGAAAGGCTGGGAACCCTGGCTCCATCCCTCTTCATATCTGTGCCCTTAACAACATAATTAATCTTTGTAAAGTAGCTCTTTGAAAGACGTGCATATTGCTTCCTGTTTCCGTTTATTTGTGTTCTCCTTTCTCCCATACTGTGTGATTCTTATCCATTATTATATCCCATAGTGTCTACCAATATGAGCACAGTAACAGACTGTATGTAGGAAGCTACACCCATAAAGTCTCACCAACATGAAGGTCCAAACACAAACTGAACACGGACAACACAGATAGACATGCCAAAGTGGATGGGGAAAAGCTCCTGAGGCCTTCACCCTACCGAAAGAACTCAGGCAGCTATGGAAGGCTGAGCACAGGAGAAATAGTCTTTCCCAGGGAACAGAATGCTAACCGCTTGTCCAATACCAAATGGTCATCCCTGAACACACACACAAGTAACATTGTGCAGACTGAGCAGGTTATATTTAGGAATATATATGTATATGCATATATGCATGTAATAACAATTAACAAAAAAGGGGGGTGATGAATTTGAAAGACAGCAAGGAGGGGGTATATGGGAGGGTTATGGAGGGAGGAATAAGGAGGGGGAAGTGAAAACAAAAAACAAAACAAGAAGGGAGGGTGCTGTCTAATTTCAATTTTTCTAAGGGTCATTTTTTCCTCAATGTTTGGAAAAACATTATTAATTCATTGGAGACCTACTCCAGGCAAGACCCTGAGTCAAGTTGCTGTGACAGGGAAAGGGAAGGCGGGTAAGGAATAAGCCTTTCCTTGAAGACGGTTCAGTCCAGACAGGCAGGCAAGCATCTTAGTCATCTGCCCCAGGGCTTTTCTCTCCTCTCCCACAACATGTGACTGTAGGGAACCATTTTGGGAATAGAAACTTTGGGATTGTTGGGAGCAGAGGTGCTTTCTGGGTGGACAACCCCGCTTGCTGGGTTGTCGCCTCGGTCACAACCACCCTGTGTGCCTTTTTCTTATAAAACATATTAGACATCAAGAAGCCATGTGAGTCTTTTCTAGAAGGCCCAGGTTATTTCCTCAATGATCCCCAGGGAAGCAAGCAGGAAGCAGGCAGGAAGGTGATGAAGAGGGGCCCTATCCTGCCCCCTGCTTCCTTGTACCCCTTTAAAGGATTACACCCTCACATGCGCACCCCTTTTCCCTATCTTCCTATTCCCTATTTCTCAGGAATATTCCAGGACTTATGAATGGACTGGAGGAAGCAGAGATCTGGGCCTGTGAATGAGCACAGAGGGTGCAGTGAGCTAAGAAGGGGTGGAGGTGGAAGTGGAGACTGATCTCCTTGACCAGGCAGAGGGTTAACTTATGCTGGTAGTGCCCACCCCTTGCAGCCCAGGCAACGGCTTTCCCTTTGACAGACCTTTGGTCTTGCTTCATGGAAAACATTGGTTCTATCCCTGTCAATAGCTCTGTTCTTCACTATTCAGGGTTACTGTGGTAAATGACAATGATGGGTGCCACCATCCCTGATTTCTCCCTCTTCCCAGCTAAATGAATGAGAAGACAATAAGAGTAGAGACTGAACAGTCTCATAGCAAGGAAATATAGTGCTAATGTGAATCCCAGAAGGATCTTGCCAGCGGTGTCCATAGAAGTGTTGGTCCCTGGGATCACGGAAGACATCAGTGGACATTTGAGCTCAGGTGTGATGATGCCTTCTCCAGCTATTCTTTTGTACATTCTGGATGTACAGTGCATACCCACTTTATCATGTATTTCTGCTGCTCCCTGTGCCCATAGACTATAAGTGGGTTGGCAGCATAGATATTGTCCTGTCACCATCAGCAGCTGGAAACAACCTACCTAAGCCTGCCCCCATACCAACTCTGGCACACAATAATTTTTGTTAAAGAAATCCTTTGCCTTCATTGTATTTAGTAGGCTCCCCACCCATCTCTTCTCTAAGCTGTCATAGTTACACTATGAAGTCAGCCAATGATTGATGAAGAAAGATATGTACAAAGATAAATAAAAGACAGATTGTCTTCCAGGCTTGCAGCAGGAGGGGTAGGGAGTTCTAGCTCGATTGACAGATCTCCAGCCACACCAAGGAATGGCTATGCCATAACTACAGAGGGTGGAACAGTTGACCGACAGTAGTTAAGAAAAAAGGACAGCTCATGGACCAAGAAGCTGCAGCATGTCTCCTAGCTGCCCCATTGCTGTGATCTGTCTGTGAGCAGACAGATGGTTCTACTCTCAGAACTTGAAGCCATAATATATTTGAGTCATACACATAACTCCTCTTGTTCCAACCACATTCTCACCAAGCGACTGGAAAATTACAGTTTGAGTTTCCCGTGCATTTAGCAATGGCCCATGTTGTTATTAGAAGGTTATAAGGGGCTTATCAAACCTATCTGCTTCAATCTAAAAGATATGAGTGAATGCAAAGGGATTCCATGGGCTTCTGGTTTGCTTGCCTCAAAGCCACTTCGTCCTTATATTTCCCCTCTGGGGAAAACATTGACTTCTCCAGTATAATTAATTGTACCTTCTCCTCACAGGTTCTCAGAGGAGGGTGGCACCCACACTTGCCAAGTCTTGGAACTCCTTGCATCGACTTATAGAAGCTTGGCTAAACAACTCACAGGAACTTACCTTGGGAAATTTGTCTGGATTCTGGGATGAAAGAAATATTCTACTGGAATTTCTGTCTCCAGACAGCACCAGCCTGTGCTGCCAGCACCCTGTAGGGGTGGGTAAGGGGAGGCCAGAGTCTCAGAAAGGAGCAAGGTTATGTAGCAGGGAAGAAAAAAAACCCCAAACCCAGCCATGGATGAAGCTTCACTAATTATTAGACATAATACCGTCCCTGTTTCCCTATTTGAATTCCTAGCCATTCTCAACTAGGGGTCCTAAGTAATGCAGTATATTTTAAAACATGGAGTAAAAGAAATGAAACTAGACAGAAAAATGTGAAACTAGAAGTAAAATGAACACAGGTTCTCAAACATGCTAACCTTAACTTTCAGTACACTTGCTGGTGTGAATCACAAAGCCAACCCAGAAGGAATTTTGCTTTGTTTTGTCACGACACTTACCCAGAAGATGGAAACTAACCAAGACACTCAGAAATGTAACTAGTCCTAATTATGAGCTTGAAAGGAGTTCTCTACCTGGGGACCTTGATGAAGAAGATGCTGTGTAAGGCAAAGAGCCACATCCTCACCAACATCCCAAGAGTAAGAACAGTGACAAGGCAGTGTGTCTCCTGGCACTGCTCCTTACAGCATCCTGAAAAGCAAACTGATGATGATACAACACTGAGCACAACTCAACGAGAACAGCTTGCTCCCTGCTGACACAGGGTTCTGATTTGTCACCAACGCCAGTGCATTTGGCACCTGTCTCATTCTCTGCATCTTTTCTAGAACTATTATAACAACCATGAAGCTTGGGCTTCTTTATTAGTGTTATCCCATGATAGTGAAGATGTTTCTAGAGAGGACAAAGAGACTGGAAAGTATTTTCTGTGTCTTTCCCAATGCTCTCTAAAATGGTTTCATTTCTATTTTGTTTTATGTGTGTGGTGGTGGTGGTTGTGGTGTGTGTGTGTGTGTGTGTGTGTGTGTGTGTGTGTGTGTGTGTGTGTAAATGCATATGTAGTTGACATTGGGAGCCTTCCTCAATTACATTACTCACTGTCTTAGTTTGGGTTTTGTTGATGTAAAAAGACACCATGCCCATGGCAACTGTGCTTTTGCTTTTGTTTTTTGAGACAGGGTTTCTGTGTGTAACAGTCCTGGCAATCCTGGAACTCACTCTCTAGACCACACTACCTTTGAACTTACAGATATCTGCCTGCCTCTGCCTCCCAAGTGCTGGGATTAAAGGCATGTGCCACCACTGCCTGGATGCCATGGCAACTCTTATAAAGGGGCTGGCATACAGTTCAGAGGTTTAGTCCATTATTGTTATGGCAGGAAGCCTGGCAGCATGCAGACAGACATGGTGCCGGAGAGGTAGTTGAGAGTTCTACATCTGATTAGCAAGCAGCAGGAAGAGAGAGATACAGTGAGCCTGGCTTGAGCATCTGAAACCTCAAAGCCCACCCCCAGTGACACGCTACCTCCAATAAGGCCATGAGCATCTGGGGGCTATTTTCATCCAAACCACTACACTCACCTTATTTTTTGAGACATGAACCTGGGACTCCCTAACTTGCTTGACTAGCTTGCCAGAAAGTCCTAAGGGTCCTCCTATTCCTGCCCTCACAGCGCCAGGGTTACAGGTGTGCACCACATTGTCCACTTTTCACATGGATGCTGGAGATCTGGACTCAGATCATAATGCCCAGCAAGCATTCAGATTACCCATCTTCCCAGTCATTTGTCTGCACCTCTCAGGCCACATATCCCCCCACCCCCATCTTCTTCAGGGTTTGGTGAATCTGTTGGTGCTGAGCACAGAAAGTCTATCTATCTCATTGTTGTGATTTTAAATAAAACTAGCACAGGACAGATGAAGAAAATGACCATTAGTAGTCTGGATGTCAGCATAAGCTTCAGTCGCAGTAGGCCAATGTTTAACCATGGAATACACATTGTCAAAGGTCAGACCCATTCAATGGAAGACAGTCAAGTTACTAGGTTTTGCCTTGAACATCCTCAGCAGATAGCTGGACCTTGGCTAATGATGTCTTTCAGCATTCTGCAGATCAGCAAGGCAACTTAAACACCAGGACCCCAAGGCCATCAAGCATAATTGAGCATAGCAAGTGATTTCACAGCCTACTACTTCCTTATAAAAGGGATCAATATTGGGTGTCTCTTGATCTTTACCAGTTTTTGAAAGAATGAATGTGCTAATGGTTTCACATGACCTTGCTAAATGCACCTGGGGTCCACAGGTTCCATGCAGGAGGTGGAGTGTGGGACTCTGTGTGGACAACAGTCATGGTTTCCTAAATTTCTGTTCTTGGAGTGGTGTCAAAACTTGCAGAGTTTGAATTGTATTGCAGAGCCATGGTAACAAAACAGTATGATACTGTGCCAAACCAGATATATAGACAAATGGAATAGACTGTAGGATCCAGAAATAAGTCCACACAGTCACAACCACCTGATTTTGACAGGGATCTCAGATACATACATTGTGAAAAGAACCTGTTCAACAAATGGTGTTTGGAAACCTGGATTTCCACATAAGGGACAATGAGACTGTGTTCAAATCTCTCACCCTGTGCAAAAATCAATCCATAATGGATCCTAGCCCTCAATGTAAGATATGAGACTATCAAACTTCAAGGGAAACCATAGCAAGATGCTTGAATACCTAAGCTAAGGCAAGGGCTGTCTGAGAGGGGCTCTAATAGCTCAGGAAGTACTCTTAAGACTGACATACAGGCTGTGTGACATTTCAAAGCTTATGAGTAGCAAAGAAAAAAAATCACCAGTATGTAGAGACAGCCTTCAGAATGGGAAAATCTTCCAATTGTACTTCAGACAAGGATTAATATCTAGAATCTACAAGAGCTGCAAAAGAAAGCTTAAAATAACAAATCATTTAATCAATAAATAGGCCACTGAACAGAAAAGACAGTTTTCCAAAGACATATAGATTTCAAATAAATATGTGAAAGCATATTTAAACTCCCCAGCCATCAAGGGTATGTGGAATCAAACTACATTGAGATTCTTCTTTATCCTAGTCAAAATGGCTGCTATCAAGAAAATAACAACAGGGCGGAGATACCTGGCCCTGCCTGGCCCTCAGTGGTGTAGCCCTGTGACAGAAGTGAGCAAGTATCTAGTGAGAGATGTGAGAGACAGAGAAGTGGTTCATGAAGAGGGAGAACTGGAAATCTGATGGCTGTGAGGAACAGCCTGATGTGACAGGCCTGTGCTGCCACCGGAGGCCATGGCGATGTCTCGGACTGTGCTACGACCGAGGGCCATGTCTGGGTCTGGGGTCCTGCTGCAGCCAAGTTCTGTGTTCATGTGGGTGGCCTGTGTTATCACAAGGTCATGCAGATTTCTGTGGCCTGATGTCATATTGACGTCCCAGAGCCTAACTGAGCCGGCCACCACATGGTGGCGCCAGCAGTGAAGTGTGAGAGAGCCGGCCCTGGCCATTGCCTGGGCAGCATGGGAGAGCCGGCCCTGGTGGCAAAGAAGCCTGAGACCTACCCCCATGGCATGAGTGTGGGAGACTTGGTCCCACCCCTCATCCAATGCCCATGAGGAAGAACTGGTCTCATCCTTCTCTGTCCTTGTGGGAGAGCTGGCCCTGGTGGAGTGGGCATGGGAGAGTTGGCCTCCATGGAGTGGGTTCAGGAGGTCTGGTGGGTTAATTAACTCAGCTACCACCCAGGCCCAGATCCAGGCCTTTGATTTGGCCCACCCCAACATCTCCTCCATCTACGAGCTTCCGGAGCTCATGAAGGGGCCTGTCTTGTGGATTCAAAGCCACAGGATATCCATGACTCAGGGCAGCAGCAACGTATCTGAGAGTCTCTTTGAGGGTTCAGTATGGACAGTGTAGTAGAAGTCAGAGGCTTTGAACTAGAGGAATGACTCACTGCAATGAGCATTTTCAAGTAGAGCTGTTTGGGCAAAAGGGTATACTGAGTGACACATGGCAGCTGCCAATGTCACTACAATAAACTAATATGCGATGGAGAGGTGGAACTGTGGTTAAGAGAGGACCGAGGACTATGCACAGCCGGCTGTGGTTGACAGAGGACCTGGTTGTTGCCCAGAGGGGTGGGGAAGATGGGTTTTCACTTTTTTGTCTGTTTGTTTGGTTGGTTGGTTGGTTGGGGTTTTTTCTTTTCTTTTTAATTTTAATTTTCTATTTTCTTTTGGGGGTGAGGTTACAAGGGTGGAGGGCAGATATGGAAGGACTAGGAAGTGAGTGGGTTTGGGGTTCGTGATGTGAAAATCCCAAAGATTCAATAAAAAATATATTTAAAAATTCTTATTTGAAGTGATAGATACGTTAATTAGATTGGATGATTTTTTTTAACAAATTGTTAATAAATCCTAACATCACCTTGTACCCTATACCTGTATACTACATAAATTATCAGTTAAAAAGTTACATGGTTTGATAAATTTTTTAAAAAGAATATAACAACAGCTTAGTATGGTGGTACACACGCACCTTTGGTTCCAGAACTCCAGAGGCAGGCAGTTCTCTATGTATTCAAGTTTCTGGGCCAGCAAGGGCTACATGGTGAGACCCTCTCTTTCTCTCAAAAAAAAAAAAAAAGGGTGGTGAAAATGTGGCAGAAGAATCCTTACACACTAGTGTGAGAATGTGGACTAGTATAGGCACTGTGGAAGTCAGTGTGAAGGTTCCTCCAAAACCAAAACCCCTGTAAGACCCAGCACACCACAAAGACACATGCACATGTGGGTTTATTGGTGCTTTGTTCACAAAAGTGAAGACATGAGACCTGCCAGGTCTGTTTTGTCAATGGATGGACAAAGAACAGTTGGTCCATACACACAGTGGCAACTTATTCAACTGTAAAGAAGAATGGAAACTTGACATTTGCAAGAAAACGTTTGGACCTGGAGATCATTGCGTTCAGCAAAGTAAGTCAGGTGCAGAGAGAGCTCCAGGCTTCCTCTTTCCTGTGGGATCTGGATTTAACTTTGCATATGTATATACTCAAGGCTGGGCATGGGCTGTGAGAGGAGGAAGAGGTGTGAGGGGTGGATAATGAGTTATGAAAGTGGAATTGCTTAACCTGGTCTGTGCGTATTTTAACATGGTGGAACCTGAACTCAAATGTACCGCACAGTGGGGCTGGAATGATGGCTTGGTGGGTGAAGTCCTTTACCATCAAGCACGAAGACCCAAGTTTGGATCCTCAGCATGCAGAAAATCAGGGTATGGTGGCACACATCAGTAACCCCAGCACCAGGGTTGGGAAGTTCAGGGGTGGAGAGGGCTAAAGGGTCAACGGCAGGCCCATCCATTGTGTACACATTACAATTTCTTTATCCATTCATCTGCTGACACTACAGTATGATTATTATAAAAGTTCAACAATGAACATAAATGTACAAGCATGTCTACAGTATGCTGTCTTTGGAGTATTTTGGATAACTAACCAGGATAGCTGGCACACAGCACTTGTATTTTCAGGTTTTTTTTTTTTTTTTTTTTTTTGGAGCCTCCATTAGTGATTTCTGTAGAGGATGGACTGGTCTACACACACACACCAGTAGTGTGCAGCTTCTCTTTCCCTGCATCCTCATCAGAATTTGTAGCTGTTCTCTCCCTGACAGACATTCTAACTGGGCTGAGATGCAATCTAAGTTGAGTTTTTGATTGTCATTTCCTTGGTGGCTAAGGATGTTGACCATGTATGTCTTCATTTGCTCATTGGCAGTTTGCACTCCATCTTTCGAGATCTGTCTGTTCATTAGCTCATTTGTCATTTAGGGTGTCTGATATGCAGATTGTTGACATTTTTTAAGTGTGTGTATTTATTCACATGCTAGGATGTGCATGTGGAGGGCAGAGCAAAACTCGTGGGAGTCAATTTTCCCCTTCCACCATGTGAGTCCCAGGGATTAAACTCGTAGTCAGGCTTGGCAGTAGGTGTCCTAACCCACTGAGCTATCACACTCCTCACTGATTTCTTTTATTTCTTAATAGGTTTTAGATATTAACCTTCTGTTGATGTGTAGCTAGCAAAATTTCATCACATTTTGTAAGCTGTCTCTTCCTGTGATGATTTCTTTTACTGTATAAAAGCTTTTTAATTTCAAGCAATGTCATCTATCAATTCCTGGTTTTTAATCCTTTTAGAGGATTCAGAGGAATTCCCTACCTATTTCTAAATCTTGAATGGTTTTGTCCAAGTTGTCTTCCAATCACTTCAGAGTTCCAAGTCTTGTGTTAAGATTACGAATCAACTTTGAATTTATTTTGTATAGAAGAGACGTAAACTTAGTTTCATTTTTCTAGATGTGGATATATAGTTTTCCCAGCACCCTTTGCTGAAGAGGCTATGCTGCTTTTAGCATCTATGTTAAAAAAAATTGGGTGGGGCTGCACTTTGGTCCTTTTCTGTAACCACGGTCTGTGTCTGCTTTCAGGACAGCACCATGCTGCTTTTGTTACTATGGCTCTACAACGTGACTTGAAGTCAAGGATTGTGATTTTTCCCCTTCAGTATTCTTTTGACTGTCTGGGATTTAATTTTTTAATGCTTCTATAATTTTAGGATTTTTTCTATTTCTGTGAAGATTATCATTGGAGTTTTATGGGTACTACATTGAATCCGCAGATAATTTTTATAATATAGCCATTTTATGATTCTATCAGTTCTATCAGTTCTTAATTCTATCAGTTCATGAAGGAATTTTCTAGTGTAGTCTTCAATTTCCTTCTTCAGTGTTTCAAAAATTTCATGTTAGAGGTCTTTCAGTTTCTTGCTTATGTTTACTCCCAGACATTAAAATTATTTATTTTATTATTTTAAATTATGTGCATATGTGTATTGTGTGTGCTTGTTGAGAGTGTGTACAGAAGTGCTCATGCCTTGAGGAAGCCAGAGGAGTCAGACTCCCAAAAAGCAGGAATTACAGGCAATTGTGAGCCACCAGATGTGAGTGCGGAGACTTGAACTTGGGTCGTCTGCAAGAACAGTGTGTGCTCTTAACTACCAAGCCATCTCTCCATAGCACCCAGGCATTTGCTTGTTTGTTTGTTCTTAAGGTATTGTGAATGTGATTGTTTTCTGATGTCTTTCTCAGTTATACATCTTGATAATTTGGCAAAACTGGTCATCAGTTCTAAGAGTTTTTATGGTGGAGTCTTTTAAGTATAAGGTCATGTTTTCTTCAGCTAGGGATATTTTGCTTCTTCCTCCCCCTGTGTCTGTTTTAGTTCTTTCTTCTGTAGCTGTAGCTAAGATTCCAAATCTTATTGAACAACCACAGGGAGTGAGCACCCTTGCTTCATTGTTGAAGAAATGCTTTCAGGTGGTCCCTGTTTTACATATCTTCATTAGGTGCATGCTGGCCTTTATCAGGTACAACGATCATATGTAGTCTTTAAGTACATGCTGGTCATATGCAGTCTTCACTATGTTAAGAAATGTCCCTTCTATTTCTATTTCCTTGGGGCTTATCTTGTGAAGAGATGTTGGACTTGCTCAAAGGCTTTTTCTGAATTTATTGTGATGGTCCTTGAGTCTATTTATGTGATGTACCATATTTATTGATTTGCCTATATGGAACTATGCTTGCTTCCCTGGAATGAAGCCACTTGGTCATGGTGAATATTGTTTTCAATATGCTGTTAAATTGTTTCCAAGAATTTCCAAGAATTGCATCCAGGTCATCAGAGAGATTGACATTGTGTGTGTGTTTCCTTACCTGGTTTTGGTATCAGGTTAATATTATATTGGCTTGGAAAAAGAATTTGTTAGAACTTTTATTTTATTTTTTGCAATAGTTTGATGAGCATTGGTGTTAGTTCTTTAAAGTCTGGCAGATTTTGGCAGTGAATCATTATAGAAAGGGCTTTTTAAAAAAAGTTTTTCAAGACAGGGTTTCTCTGTAGCTTTGGACCTGTCCTGAAACTCACTCTGTAGACCAGGTTGGCCTTGAACTCATAGAGATCTGCCTATCTTTGCCTTCCCAAGTGCTGGTTTTAAAGGCATGCACTACCACTGCTTAAAGACAGGGATCTTTACATTTGGTGAATTTTTTGGTGACTACTTAAATCTCATTACTTATTATTGATCTGTTTAAATCACTTATAACCTCTTGGTTTAATATTTGTAACAGTAGATGGTATGTGTGTTTGAATTCACAGCTGTTTGTTTTGTGAAATAGGTTTATCCAATGTGCAGTGAATCTATGTTTAGGGTTATAATATGCTCTTGATGAATTGTTCTCTTCATATGAAGTGGTTTTATTTATCTTTTCCAACTGATTTTTATTTAAAATCTATTCTATTAGATAAGCAACACATGCTTGAAGTTCCATTTGTTTGGAATGCTCTTTTCCATCCTTTCAACCTAAGGTTGTGTTTGTCTTTGCTAGTGAAGTGTGTTTTCGCACAGCCAAATATCTGGATCCAATCTGTTGATCTGTGTCTTTTGATTAGAGAACCTGAAAGACATGCATTGAAAAATATCTATTGGAAGGCAAGTTCTCACTATACAGCCAAAGCTGTTTGCTAAACCCTCCTGTTTCAGCTTCTCAAGTACTGGAACAATGAACATGTGCCCCATGCCCAGCCTAAAACAGGAAATTTAAAGATCCAAGTGGTTTTTAGTTACTCAAAATATTAAAATTTAAATTCAAAAAGTTCAGACTTCTATTTTTGTGGGGGCAAATGAATGAAGATACATTAAAAGGAATGCAGAATAAATGTTGCTTAATATAATGGAAATCATGTTTACTTCAAGAAGCTAAACTGCCCTGAAGACAATGGGATATTGTCTTTAAAAGACAAAAAAGCTATATCCCTACAGCTGTGCTTACCTCAAAAAATAATTTCCCTCTTAAATATTTACAATGGTAAATCTTGTTATGTACATTTTACTAAAGTAATAAAATAAAATTTAAAAAGTGAACCTGATCAAAGCATGTTTGGTTTTGGTTTTCTTTTATTTTGGGTAGTTAATAAGGCCACATCATTTTAAATGTAAAAAAAGCTATAAACAGTACCTCTGAGTCTGCTCCCTGGATAATCTATTTTCTTCTCCAGAGGCAAATAATAATACCAGAATTTTGGAACTCTTCCAGAGATTATTTTATGCATTCCTAGGCAAATACAATTTTCAAAAAATGTTTTTTACACAAGTGGTATTGTATTTCACACACTGTTCTGCAATTTGCTTTTTCAACTTAATGAAATTTTTCAGGGAATGTTTCATATCAGTTGATCAGTAACCCAGAATTTGTGGCTACAGGTTTTGCCAGCTCATTGGAAGGTTCTCTTTGTGGGGAAGTGTATGTTTTGAATCATGTGCTGTTCAAAACAGTGGCTAGTCTCTTGCACATGCCATTTTCATATATACCTACACATAAGATAGTAACACATGGATTTGTCTAGCTATGGTTTTAATCCTTTCCATGTTAAGTCAGCAAGCCCTACTGCTCAAATGTCGAGTGAACAATTTGAATTGTGGTACTGACAAAGACCTTGAATTTGAAGAGACAGCCAGAAAAGAAATTATATTAATCCCATTCAGAGACCATTGTTCTGTTCTTTGTGTGTGAGATAAAGTTAGAAAATCATAAATTAACCCAATAAGTAATGTACAGTGCGTGTGTGCGTGCGTGCGTGCGTGCGTGCGTGCGTGCGTGCGTGTGTGTGTACATGCTCTAATGTGTGTACATGTGAGAAGCATACCCCTGTGCTGCAGGCAGAGGCTGGAGGACAACATCTGGGTTCCTCCTTCACTGTTCTCAACCTTATTTCTCTGAAACAAGATCTATGACTGAACCTGAAACTTGCCATTGCTGTCAGGCTTGCTAACTAGTGAACATTTGGGATCCATCTGTCTCCAACTCCTACATCTGGAGTTAAAGACACATATGGCCACACCTGACTTGTTTTTTCTTTCCTTTACATTTCATGGGTGTTGGGGATTTGAATTTAAGTCCTCATGCTTACACAGCAACTACTCTTGCTCACTAAGCCATGTCTCCAGCCAACTCCCATAATGTCCATTGTTTTCAAAAACAACTCTGTCTAGTAGAGGTGTAGTCAGTTCATACCACAAAGCTACCTGATTATAAGCAAGCTTTCTTGAAATAATTGCTTATGCTTTCTCTACTATGATGTTCTATGTTTACCTACACTATTCATTCCTGTTGCAACTCAGAAACCTATTTGATAGAAGTAAGAAGGAATAATATATATATATATATATATATATATATATATTAGGCAAGAAAGAAGAGGGACAGAGGTTAACAGAAGTTGCACCTTGCCCAAACTCACTAGCAAGTTCATGGAAGAGCCTGGAGTAAAATCCAGGTCACCTGAACCATCTTAAAGTCTTCCTAGACCTCTGTTGTCCTTTTCCTCCATCTGTTTCTGACTGGCCTGACTGGGCCCAGGAGAGGTCTCAGTCTATGAACAAACATTTGATGCTACCACTCAAGAAGGAATTGGAAGTGAATTTGTACAGAAGATCTTTTAACACTGTATGCACCAAAATGCTAGAATGTATTTAAATTCCCATATTCAATGTGACTTGGAGGGCATAAAATAGAGAGGAAGTTCAGGCTTGTAAACAGAGAAGATAGACTGGCAACCTCAGATGGTAAGCAAGCACTGCATTGAATCAGGATACCTCTGGGTTATAGAGCATCAGTGAAAAAAAAAACAAAGAATTCTCAGAAATTGCTGTTCCCATTCTCAATCTAATAGGATGTCCATTTTAAGTGTTGTGTCAGTATATACCCCAATGTCCTCTACATTAATAAGGAGTTACATCTTGACCAAGACAGTTCATATATTTGTATGGGAGGAGGGCAAGGAAGCCTCTGCTCTTTCTGGTCATTGACTTGACTCTGACCACATCTGCTCACTGGCCTGGCCTCAGTCAATGAATGGCTCCCACTGACTGTGCTCCAGAAGCTCAGTAGGGTTTGTGAACACATAGAAAGCAGTTCCTCTGTCCCACAGCTTCAACTGCCTCAGAACTAAATGGTAAAAGACCCAATAGAGAACAGCAGATATGTGAAAGTCAGCAGAGAACGGGAGGGAGACTTGAACATGACAAGATGTAGACATTTGCCTATAGACAAGTCTTCAACATGAAGGATGTAGAAACTGATCCAAGGACTCCACTGTACATTATTTATAGTTTATGGGACAAAGCAATATATCAGAGTTAACCATAATAAACTGCACAGAATTCTCATTTTATACTTGTAGTCAACTGTAGCCCTTCTTGCTATCTTTTTCAAGTCATGGGTTAAAGAACCCTACTTGATACTTCTACTATGAGGCATGGGGATGGGGAAAATATTGACAATCAAGGTCAAGGCACCTGTCCCTATTCCAGTAGCATAGAGAGGGGATGTCATCTTAAGTGAGCCACCCCTGCTGGGTGCTTTACACATTTCACTTATACCACGGAAAAACTAGTGTGTGAGCAAGTGTCATCCATAGGGTCCCTGGTAAGGTATTGTTTAAACCACACACTGTGATAAATCTCAGGGAGGGTGAAAAACAAATACCCTTAATCAAGGGAGGTGGCTATTACAAAAAGAAATGGAGCTCCATTTTATCCAACGTAAATGTCTGTTTTCCTGCAAGTCATAACATTTTGAAAATATTTTCTCTGTATTTCTGAAGTAAGAACCTCCTCTGATCTTAGAAATGTGAATATCTATAAGAGAAGGGCTGCCTGGTTCTGAGGACACATAATACTTATATGAGGATATTTCCAAACACATAAGGCAACTGGAGTGGATCCATATTTTAATGACACCCTATGAGGCTCGGCCATATAAGACTCAGAAACAGGATCTACAGTAGCTGTATCAGGGCTGCAGGGCAGCTCCCAGAAGATGGGACTCTGCTGGCTCTGCAGTCACAAACACTTGCAAAGCTGTCCTGCCCATAGAGCAGTGAAAACCGCCAGCTAACATCTGCTTGGAGGAAGGAAAGACAGGGCTTCATGCTTTCAAAGAAGAGAGCAGGCACCTCTTCTGTGGTTCCCTGTCACGCTCAGCCACACTGTTCATGGGGCTGCCTGTCACCCTGTGATGAATTTTAAGGCTTTGTTCCAGAGCTTTCCATCTGCACTATTCCCAAAGATCTGTTGCCCTTACCCGTGTGCTCTCAGAGGGCCTTGGTTTCTATAACAACAGACCCTATCTGTGCCCACCATTGTGGTGTGTAAGACCATCTGCCAATCCACGCTCACTGAGCCCAGCCCAGCCCCGCCCTTCAAGACCTGAGGCACTTGTTCCCATCCAGGCAACAGTGTTGACCAGCAGTTATTTCCCAACAGCGAAGAGAGGGAAATGGAGACTCAGGTAAACAATAAATAAATCGGAGCTTTCATGAGCCCTTCTAATCTTGATGGTTTGCATTTCCTTCACTCCGCTCTGTCTAGGAACATTCAAGCTGCAGCGAGGAGAACAGGAAGTCCACTGCCCACGCATTGCCGTCCTAGGACGTCACCTCAATTGTCTTTTGCAAGAGAAGTTGAATTTAAGGTTTTATTTTTAAGCAAAGACAGCTGGGGGTGTAGTTCAATCAGCAGAGTGCCAGCTAGCATGTGTGAAACCTTGGCTTCGGTCTTTAGCATGGCATAACCCAGGCATAGTGGTAACCAGTGTCACACAAGCCAGGCATAATTGCAAATGCCTGTAATAGTAGCAATCATGAGGCAAACACAGGAGGATCTGATGTTCAAGGTTAGCCTTGTCTGTATAGAGTCCAAAGCTAGACTTAGGCACAGAAGACCCTGTCTCAAACTACAAAGATGTACCAATAAAAAGAAGTAAATTCAGGGAGAAACATGATGCACTTCTGGAGACAATATTTTTGTGAGTTTTCTGTCTTCCAAGGGTAGGCTTTTCTGAAAAAAAAAATTAGGACAAGAGAATGGTGTGGAGCTGTGCTGAGGGCTTGCTTCAGTAAGAGCCCTGTACCCCAGAAGGACTAAGATTGCAGAGTAGAATTAACAAAAACAAAAGTACATGATTTTTTTAATTGCGATGTTATTCACATTTGCAGTCAACCTTGTAACTGGAGCCACATGACTAATGAACTGTGCTCTAGAGGAGCTAACAGAGCTGTGTATCTCAATGCAGCAGCAGGTACAAGGTACCATAGGTTACAAGAACAACTGCTCCTTATGCTTGTAAAAGCATTAGTCCTCTGGGGTTAGGTCCTTCTGGACCAGGCATAGTTGCTAAGAGCTGGTGACCTTGCAAACTGTTTTAGCCACTTTTCTGCTTGGAAACATTCTCTTGGGAACATCAGAAGATGGCATGACAAACTTCTTACTCCCTATGTTTATATTCTGACTAAAAACTTCTGTTTCAAACAGGAAAGATCTTTCTTCCCCCAAACAAGTACAACTGATGGGAACATGTTTTTTCATGTTGCTCTGAAGGTGCCAAACTATTGTGGTTAATAATAATAGCAGTTTTCATTCTGATAACCTTCACAAGTCCCATTGCACTTGAAATTCAAGGTTACCACATGAGGTAGGGAGGGATGATCTCACTGGTCTCCCTATCAGAAACACGTTGGGATAAAATGGCTTGCCAGTGTCATGGGCTAAGCAATTGACACAAATTACAACACAAATACTCTGATAAATGTTAGCAGACTTTCTACTCTAGCATTCTGCTACACTTAAGAAATAATCCCATGGGTTTTAAAAGAAATGTAGTAAGCATTCATGCACACACTCCCAAGAAACTTCAGTTACTGATGGCAGGACTGGGGTTTGTGACACAAGGGGGACCATTAAATGCTAATCTTGGGGGTAAAGCAATCAATGAAAATAAGTACGGTCTTGTCATATATGCAGTCATTTGAAAGAGATCCAATGGCAGAGGCTTTCTCCCAACCAAGGCAGATGCTAGAATATGCCAGTTTCTAATGCAAATGCCTGTTATATTCTGTACCCTCAGGCTTATGGGGGAACATCAGATTCCCGAAACTTGAAGATGAGACAAATCTGAAATAATTTACTGCAGCTCCATGCTACAGGGGAGGGAAACAGGTTCAATGCCTTTCTCAAAGTTACACTTGTAGTAGTTGACAGAAGCCACACAAGACCCCAGACCCTCAGATACCAGACCCAGCTTAGGATGTAATGCCCCTGGGTCCTTGGGAGACACCAAGTCATTAAAGCATCAATATGTTACGTTCTGTTGATTGTAACCACATGAGCACAGAAGGCCTCTTAGCAAGACTTAGAGCAACAAAGGCTGGAATCAAAGGTCTTCACCTTGCTTAGGGCTGTTCTGACAAGAAATAGGCTCTCTGGAAGTCAGCTTCAACCCTGCTTTGCCCTGGGCTTCAGCATCAGAGTGTGGAGCCAGAGTTGGCTGAGGCTCAGTGTGGTGTGATGCCTGGGACAGGCCTTGGCTCTGTGTTGCCTGTGCTTTCCACACAGCTTAGTTTATCAGTCAGGGTACAGCGAGAATCCCAGAGCACCATGCCAAAACAACCCCAACTCATGTAGCAAGGGGCTATGGAATCTAGTCAGGGGCTCTCTCAGAGGAAGCCTTTCCAAATCATCAATTGGGAGGTTTGTTTGCAAACCTTGGTCCAAGACCAAACCACTTACAGTTATGTCAGCAGCTTTGTCCAAGGTGTCCCTGAGTGGCTGTCAGCAGTGTATTCTAAAAGGAACACACAAGCTTGAGACTTGCAAGCTCTAGGGTGGCCTGAAAGCAGGGTCAATAAGAAAATTTCCCTTATGTTTCTGTTCCAAGAACTTAATCAAGAGACATGTCTTGGAAGATGTGCCACAGTCTAGTAAATGTTGTGAGTTCTCCCAGGGGTTGACCTTGATGGAGACTGCAGCCCCTTCTCTGGGAACAGCCTGCATCTGCTGCATCTGATAACTCAGGGTTAACCTGATTGCTCTACCTGGGCTATCTGCAAAGGGCTTCCCAGCTTCACAAATCCCAGGTCTTTGTGCCCCCTATTGAGGGAGGGCTCCAACCTATGCCCAGCCTGATTTCCTGACTCCCTGGTAGATATTATTCCCAAGTCCCTGTCCCTCCCATGTAAATATGCAGCTCTTGATCCAGAATTTTTACTCAGGGAACTAGACCCACCACAAGGACAATGTACGCTGACCCAGTCTCTCTTTTGCCCTCTTTGGGACTAGACTCTTCATCCTGATCTTGATGGAGAATCTTCTACCAACAACTTCATATCAAATACATGGAAGAATTTTTTTTTTAATGAAGACAGTGAGAAAAATCTGTGTTGGTTCCCTAGGGCCTCTGATCTCCTAAAACAACACAATATTGTCTACACTACAGGAGGGCAGAAGGCTATAGTCATCTTCACTACAATCAAGGTGTCAGCAGGGCTGGCTCCTTTCAGAACTCCAGACAGAATCACGTCCATACCTTTTCTAACTTTTAGAGCTAAATTAATGGACACTCAGCCCCTTCCCCACTCTTCAAAGTCAGTCACATAGCATTCTGCCACCACAGCCACATTGCTTCCTTGTCCTGTATCAACCCTTCTAAATCATCTGTGTCCCTTTAGTGACTGCACCGGGTCCCACTTAAGTAATCCAGGATGAGCGAAAAAATCTGAGTACTCCCATCCTCTAATTCTATCATCTCTTTCTTAAAATTTTAAATTATATGTAGTCCCTTAAAGAAGAGTGGGCTACATGTGTGACACGTGTGCATGTTGCAGTCAGAAGACAATGATATATATATGTTTATACACACACACACATAGAGAGAGAGAGATGATAGATAGATAGATAGATAGATAGATAGATAGATAGATAGGATTTATTGAAATAACTTGCAGGCTGCAATCCAGCTAATCCAACAACAGCTGGCTGTGAACCAATGGTTGTTCAGTCCATGCCATGGGTCTTAGCTAGTCTTCAATGTACTCTGGAATCCCAGCAAGGCAAGGACAGGCATGCAAAGAGCAAAAGCTCCTTCTTCCATGTCCTTATATAGGCTTCTAGCCAAAGGTGTGGCCCAGATTAAAGGTGTGCCTTCCCACCTCAATATCTGGATCAAAGGTATGTGTCTTCCTACCTCAGAGGTCCAGACTAGAAGTGCTTCCCCTCACTTCAAACCAAGCCAAAATCCCTCACAGGTATGCCCTCTGCTTCTGGATTCCAGGTAATTTTAGATATGGTCAGTTGACAACCAAGAATAGCCATCACAACATGCATATTCTGTTTACTATATAAGATAATATCCATAGGTCCTAGAGCTTAGAACCTGTAAATAATGACAGGCTATTATCTAACATTCTATAAAATCAGATGGCAAATTCTGAAGGACATTCAGGTCATATTTGCTGATCAAAAACCTGTGTATCCTCTTCTCTGGAAAGTGAAGTAATCTTTGAATTTTCTTTTTTGTCATCTGCTTGCTGTCCTGGAAGCCTGGCCTCAGTGGGGCTATCTGTGTTTTGATTGGTAATTTTATTGGGAAATGCGAGAACATCAGTAATAGGCATGATCTACCTGCATTTCTAAAATCTCTTCTTGTATTTGCTCCCTCTCGCCCCCTGCAGCATCCACATCCAGTGTCTGCCCTCACCTTGGAGGGTCTACTTTGTGTGACCAAATAACATTCTCAGCGCACAGTGGTGGGTGGGGATGGAGGCAGGAGAGGGATACCCAGGCCTGCTGGCAGATTGCAGTGTCACTTCTATAAAGCAACTGCAACTTGACCTCCCCTGACCCTTCTGATGGGGAAATCTCTGTGGCTGAATTTCACTCACTGACTAGAAACTAGAGGAATCTCACATTCTGTTGATCCCAAGAAGTGCCCCCCAAACTTCATTTCCCCCTGCCCAGTTCTTTCAGCATGTTTTTCTTTTGCAGACCTGTGTTAGTCAGCTTTCTGGCACTACAACAAATGTCTGAAATAAATCAACCTAATGGGGAACCAAAGGTTTATTTTGGCTCTGCTTTGAAGGTCTTGGTCCATGGTCAATTGGCCCTATTGCTCTGGGCCTGTGGCCAGGCAGTATGCCATGATGGAGGCAGCAGATAAAACCATTCACTTCGTGGTGGAGAAGCAAAACAGAGGAAAGGGAAGAGACAGGGATCCCAAACTCATCTTTTTGAGGGAGTACTCCTAATGGCCAAACACCTTCAACTGGTCTGACTGCTTAGAGTTTCTGCTACATCCCAGTAATGAGCTAGGGACTAAGAATGCAACACACAGGCTGATGGGGACCATTTACAACCCAATGTATATATTTCAAGATGATAGAGATTCATGTATATGTCGCTCTCCCATATTCTGGCTAGACTACCAGCTCCCCTTTTCATCCATCTGTCTCAATACAGCAATGCTCCAGGGTCACCCAAGAGAACATGACCTCTGTGAAAGGAGCCTACTACCTGTAGTCCTTGAAAGGCTCTGTCATCACCACCTCCCTGGCTGTACGATGCAGGCAAGGGCAGGCACCAACACCGAGAACAAGTTGGCACTCAAAGGGAACCTGTGACTGCCATCTGCAGACATGACAGCCAAGGATGTGACCCTGGGGGAAGCCCTTCCCTTGGGTCTTTCCTTTTGCATTTATATTTAGCACAAACAAAAACCAAGCCTACAGCTGTTCTTCTCAGTGGCAGGGATTGCATAGCAACCCAAAATCATAATAAGGAGCACTCCTCCTGCAAGTTGTCATCTAACTTACCTGAGCATACACACATGATCTAAATAAATAATGCAGAAAAGAAATATTTCAAACCTGTACAAAGGTACAGAAAATAAAACAAACATTCAACCAGATTAAATTACTAACATTTCCCCCACATATTAACAGCTAAAGCTAAGGCCTCTTCCTTGCCTTCCCTACTTCCTTCCATAGGGTACTTCGGTTTGAATTGTCTGATAATCCCTCCCATGATCTTGTACTTTCACTAAGTATTTATAAATCCCAACATTTTCAGTTGTTTTGTATGTATTTAAATTAGCATAAATAGCACACACACAGAGAGAGAGAGAGAGAGAGAGAGAGAGAGAGACAGACAGACAGACAGACAGACAGACAGAGAGACAGAGAGAGAGAGTCTTGCACTTTGCTTTTCTTTCCCAACCATGAATCATAGAGATTTGCTTATGTTGCATGAATACAAGGCAGCTATACTACACTCCTTTTAATTTTAGTCTATGGTGCCACCATTTTCTAGTCTGCCTTTTGAGGGACGACGGTTCCTTGTTTGTTTTGCAGTTGCTTATGAATGCACTTTTTGTAGTCCTTGGCATAAATTCATGTGGGTGGAATTTGTGAGTTGGTAAGCACGTGTGCCTTGCCTGCTTTGGTACAGCCAATAGCTGTGCCCATGTCATTCTTACTAGAATAAGTTTCTATTTTTCTGAGGCCTTACCAGGCCTTTTTGAGTTCTGATTTTCCAGATGCAAGTGGCATCTCTCCTTCATGCCTCACTACCAGGGAATTTTTGTTAGTTTGCTAGTCAGTTCTGGTGTGGGGGTGGTGTGTGTGCGTATGTGAAAGAGGGTTCTACCCCCTTGCTCTCTTCTCATACATTTGTTACTATATTTACATGAAAATTAACTTATTTTAGTTGTAAATATCCTTTCCCAATCTGCATCTTTCCTTTCACTGTCGTTTGTTATACATAACAGATAGCACTTTAATTTTCATAATCAAATTCTTGTATCTACCCAAGGTTAGAGAGCATTTGTCTTTTATTTAATCATCCATTCCTAACTGCATCCAATATGTTCTCCCACTCACTTTCTGAAAATTTGAAATTTCTGCTCTTCACTGTTACGATAAATCTTTCCACCAAAAGCCGCCGAGCCCCACTGCCACGTGGCCGGTCTCTTCCAGCCGCCCGCCCGATCTAGGCCCCAAATTAATACACAGAAACTTGTATTAGTTTCAAATGCTGCTTGGCCAATGACTAGGATTCTCATCTGTTAGCTCAGTCTTAATTAACATAAATCTATATATTTTATAAGACTTATAGAGGATGCCTTTCGCTGGCACCCTCTCTTGCTGGTGGCTCACATCCCACCACTGGAGGAAGAGCAGAGGGGTCAAAAAGGACCATTCCTGTTTCTCCTTGCTTAAATATGAGTCTCCTTGCTATGTCACTTCCTGCCTGGATCACCACTTCTCTACTACATTTCCCAGAATCCTCTTTGACTCCTAGTCCCATCTAACTTGCTGCCTCATTGGCCAAACAAGTACTTTATTCAACAATCAATAAGATGAACATACACAGTACATTCCCCATCACTTCACAGTTCAACCTTTGTCCATCTGGAATTTACTTTTGTCTATATGGTGAAACAGACATCTAGAATAAGACATCTAGAATAATCTCTCTCTAACTCTCTTTTTTTTTCTCTTTTTATTATTATTATTAATTCAAGTTAGGGAACAGGCTTGTTTCACATGTAAGTTCCCTCTCCCTCCCCCTCCCCCACCCCCATTCCTTCTCCCCCACCTCCAACCTACCCCCCACCCCATCCACCCACCACTCCCCAGGCATGGTAGGGCCCCCAAAAGGGGCTCCACCAAGTCCACCAAATCGTCCTGTGCTGGGACTAGGCCCCTCCCCATGTGTCCAGAGACAGAGCGCATCCCTTCAAGCGAGATGGGCTCTCAAAGTCCCACACACACACACCAGGGCAAAACGCCAGTCCACCTCTGGAGGCTCCCAGGAGTGCAGGGGCCTCCCCATTGGCATCCACGATCAGGGGGCTGGATCAGTCCCGTACTGGCCTCCCAAAGAGTGTCTGGGGTCGATATGCTTTCCCTTTTTCAGGCCAACTGTTTCTGTGGGTTTCTCCAACCTGGTACAGACCCCTTCGTTCTTCATTCCTCCCTCTCTTCAACTAGGTTCCAGATTTCAGCTCAGTGTATTTCTGTGGATGTCTGTCTCTGCTTCCATCAGCCACTGGATGAGGACTCTAGGATAGCATAGAGAGTAGTCATCAATCTCATTCTAGGGGAAGGGCTTCTAGGCCGTCCTCTCCTCCACTGCCCGGACTGTCAGATCGTGTCATCCTTGTAGGTCTCTGGAGATCTCCCTAGTTCCAGATCTCTTCTCGGACCTATAGTGGCTCCCTCTGATATAGTATCTCTCATCCTGCTCTCTCTCCTCTATTCTTCCCCCAATTCAATATCTCTGCTCCTCCATTACTCTCCCTCTCTCTCTCTCTCTCTTAAAGAAAGTTAGTTAATAAGAACAGTACAGACTTTCCCACAGTAAAAATCCCAATTGAAGTGACCCCTCCCCTTTTAACCTTAAACTTGCTTTTGCTTTCATTCATCCTGACACTCCTAGTATTTTCGGATCAGCCAGTGTAAATTGCACTGTAGTCAGATATATATATATATATATATATATATATGTGTGTGTGTGTGTGTGTGTGTGTGTGTGTGTGTGTGTGTGTATAATCTGTCATTTGCTTTGAAACTCTGTTTTTGCCATATCTCAGAATGTTTTTTGCACACATATGTGAACTATATTTGTGGTTTGCACATGTGAGAGTACATGAGTATGAAGCAATGTGTGTTTGTGTGTGTGTGTGTGTGTGTGTGTGTGTGTGTGTGTGTGTGTGCACCTGTGTATGTAGACTATGTCTATGTTGGAAATCTTTATCACTCCATTTTATACATTGAGGCAGAGTCTCCCATTGAACCTGGAGGCTCATGTTTTAGCAAGTCAGGACTACCAGCTTGTTCCAGGGATCCTGTCACCATCTGCCAAGCACTGGGATCACTGGTGGGCTGCACGGCAACTGGATGTACATGGCTTCTAAAGATCTGAACTCTCCTTCCCACACTCAGTGACAGGTGTTTTACTGTCGAGCCATCTCCACAGGGGCATCCCACAGCCTGATCTGCTGTTTTCCCTCATTATTTAGGTGTAGGCATTTCTGAATTTCAATTATGATTCCTATTCTGACTCTTTATTTATTTCCAAGTATTTTAAAACTCCCAAACATGGTTCTTGTTCTCTCTTTCTCTCCATATACATATACATACATATATATGCATATATATAACTATATTTGCATTTCGTAATGCATTTCTAATTTAGTAGCATTTTGGAAAGCAACATGGTCTATATATTGATTCATTTGTTATTTTTAATTACTCACTTCATGGCTTCATGGTCAAATGCAATAATATGGATTCTTTGTTAGGTACAGGAAATGCCGTGTTCAAGCTCTTAACTGTGTTTTTAAATCGTTCATATGTTTACTGAGAATTGTTATTTATGTGAGCCATTTGCTGCTGAGCATCATGTTATTTCATTGTGGTTGTGATCTAAAAAAATTCTCATTCATGGTTTTGAGAGTACATAATTATTTAAACAATATTTGTATTATTTGAAAGCTTTATTCACTTATACACTACTTATTGATTATATCCATCACCACTACCCTCTTCCAACTCCTCCCAGTGCCTCTTACCTCATCTCCCCTGCAACTTAACATCCTTTTTTAAAATTGTTAGTAATAACCCGCGTCCAATTAGTGCTGCCCATATATACACATGAGTATGGGGCATGAGCAATTTGTGAGCAGTTACACTCCCAAAGGAAAGTGGCCTTCCCTCCTGGAACAGCCACCAACTCTAATAGATAGAGGTGGGGCATGGGCGCCCTCTCCATCCATGCTGAAGTTTTGACTGGTTTGACCTCGTGCCTGCCTTGTGCAGGCAACTATAGCTGCTGTAATTTGACCCATGCAACAGCTATGTCATGTCCAGAGACCAGCATTTCACAGTTCTTCTCCCGATGTGTCAGTTCTTACATTCTTACTGCTCCTTCTTTTGAATCCCCTGATTCTTGCATGGTGGGAGGCTCGGATAGATGACCTGTCCACAGCTGAGAACTCGGTGTTATTTATACTCAGCCTTTTGACCAGTTGTGAGTCTGCATTGATCACCAGACATTGAAAAGGGAAGTTTGTCTGACGGAAATTGAAAGCAGCATAGTCTATGAGTCCAAACTTAAGCCGTCAGAATGCAGTTTGACAGCATGGCCATGTAGCAAAACAACAGTAGGCTCCCCTTTAGCACCTATGATCATTCAATCATGGGCTTTTAACTGGGTTTACATTATCAGGTTGGATGGGAGATTATATTATTAAATGTTTAAACCCAGGTGCACACCTAGGATTTCAGAACTCAGGAGGCTGAAGCAGGAAGATCACTCTGAGTTCAAGACCAGCTTGGTCTACATAGCAAGACCACTCCAATATCTATTGCTTCAGAAATTTTTGGTCATCCTGGAGCATGGTTTCTAGCCTGCCTATGTGATCTCTTCTCTTCTGAATTTTTCCTTTTTCCTGTTGGGAGGAATCAGGGACTCCAATACACAGTCTACCCCATTTATACCCATGTACCTCACTGTCCACTGCTCCAAGGAACATTGTCATTTATTTTGCAATACAAACTTTTAGCCACCTCTTAGGTTTGCTGAAACTGGAGAATGAGGTTTATTTCCTACTATTCTTGTTTGCATTTGGATGCTTTCTAAGACCTGCTGATCTCTTACTGCCGTCTTCACTGGCATTTTGATCCCAGGAAGCCTCACACTGGGCTTAGGCCCCTTTGGGGAAATGCCGGTTCTGGTCACTCCTTTTGTTACATGGTTTTGCTATCCAGTATTTTAGTTACACCTTTTTTTATCAGCTCAAAATTAATTATGATCCACCTGGGCTTGCTTCTGGGCTTGCTTCTATTTCCTCAAATATGTTCTGATCTTCCCTCCTCCTCCTCTTTTTTCCCTTCCTCCTCCTCCTCCTCCTTCCTCCCCATGCCTCTTTGGTGTTGGGGATCAAACTCAGGACAGCAAACGTGCCAGGCAAGCATTCCCCACTGACTTCCACCCACTGTGCCTCACTTACCTTAAAGGTCTAGTGCCTATAGCAGACACGCTTTTAAAAGCAGCATGGAACTGTGAATGGTAATGCATTGGATATTTGCTTGCCTGAAGATGCCTCAGTTTGCCTTCTGTCTTACATTTTAGCTTAGCTGAGAGTAGAGTCCTAAACTGTCAGTTCTTTTCCTCCAAGGACTTAGAACTCAGAGCAATACTTTGCAGCTATGGCTGAATTGGTTGGCAATTACATTTATAGTTTTGCAAACTTTGTTTCTTTCATATTTTTATAAGCAAAACTACTTTGAGTACATACTTCTAGAATAAGTACACATTTCATCCACACACATACATCTATTACACACTATGTACATAACACAACATATGTAAAAAAGAACATAAAGGATTACATATATAAAAACAGCCTAAAACTCAATTTTGTCAATAAAATTAAAAAAGCATATCGCCAGGCATAGTGGTGTACACCTTTTATTCCATCATGTGGGAAGCAGAGGCAGGCAGATCTCTGTGAGTTTGAGGGCAGCTTGGTCTGTATACTGAGTTCCAGAACAGCCAGAGCCACATAGTGAAACCCTGTCTCGAAAAAAAAATAAAAAATAAAAAATAAAGCAAAAAGCATATTAGCTTTTGGCAAATTAATAGTTTAACTAATAGCATTTTAAGGAGCAAAGTCCTTAAATGCTACATTGGCTTGAAAATATTTGATTCAATGGCACTGTAGCAGGAAGTAGTAAGAGCAGCTAGCCGTTTGGCTCATTGCAACACTTAGATTCAATAGCTATCACTGCTAATAATAATAAAAAAATTACCACACAAAAACACGTGGCTGCAAATGACACAAGCAGCTGCACTGAAGAAGATGTGATGCCCACCTTCCAATCCACACATAAGCAAGAATCACAATGCTGGATAGTTTTATGCCAACTCGACACAAGCAAAAGTCATTTGAGGAAGAAACCTCAATTCAGAAAATCCCATAAGATCAGGCTGTAGGCAGGCCTGTAGAATATTTTAATTAGTTACCAATCTGGGAGGGCCCAGCCCATTGTAGGTGGTGCCATCTCTGGGCTGGTGGTCCTGGTTCTATAAGAAAGCAGCAGACTGAGCAAGCCATGGGGAGCAAGCCAGTAAGCAGCACCCCAACATGACCTTTGTATCGGCTCCTGCCTCCAGGTTCTTCCCAGTTTGAGTTTTGCCTTGGCTTCCTCCAATGGATCATGATTTAGGATAAGTAACCAAATAAACCCTTTCCTCCCCAAGTTACATCTGGTCGTGGTGTTTCATGATGACAGCAATAGAAAACCTACTACAACACCCACAAAAGCTTTTGTTTAAACTTTACTTAATAAAGTTTCTCATTTCCTCCAGATGTCAACCAATTGTTTACACAAGCTATTAGGGACTTGTTGCAATTTTATATTATCTGAAAGACTACATTCAACTCATTATACTCTTCATTTAGAAGAGTTGCAGACAGATGATGCTATTGTGCATGTGTGAGTGTACATATGTGTGTGTGTGTGTGTGTGTGTGTGTGTGTGTGTGTGTGTGTGTGTGTGTTAATATGCCGATATGACGGTCCCTCCCCCACCTTTCATCACGAACACCTTTACATTGTTTTGGTGACAAATAAATTGTAACAGTATGAAAAATGTTTGACAACCCTAACAGCTGGAACCACTTGCCTTAGTTCTCTGTGCTTCTAGTGGCAAAATTCTTCCACTTTCTGTGTTTCTGTTTCCTTCATTTGAAAAGGAAGAGCAGCTGGCAGAGGAGCCCAGGATGTCGACCAGGTGCTTGGGCTCTTGGACAGATCATGTTACGTGATTCACTGCATATCCATGTGGTGGAATACTGCACAGCCACGAAGAAACCAGGACACTTCGTGCTGCTCTGGATGAATCAATGTGTTATTTAAAGAAAACAGCAATGTCCAAATGAGCGTGTAAAAACAGCCCCTTTGCACAAGTCTCTTGAAGATGGAGGGAGAAAGAGAGTCTGATATGAACAATTTGGGGTGTAGAACATTAGCTCTCAAAACAGTGACTTAACAGTAATGGCAAGGACCAGGAAGTGAAAGCTCATGTTTGCTCTTTCTATTGTACTTTTGGGGAGTGTTTGAATTGTTTAAACACATACAACATGAATACATACTATTTTATAGGAATTTATATGTATAATCAATCCTCTCTACATATAGGTTTCAAATCAACTAGACCTGGGTTGAAAATATTCAGGGAAAAGGTACCTTGTGAAACATGTTCTAACTTTTTTCTTGCTTTTATTCCCTAGACCATACAGTAAAACAACTCTCTACCTAGTACTTACACTGTACTAATATTAAAATGAATCACAATGTTAAAGTCTGTTAGAGAATGTGCATGGATTAGATGAAACATATTACTTTTCTATTACTGTGATGAAGTACCAACACCAAAAACAACTTATGGAAGAAAGTGTTTATCTGGGTGCATGGTTCCAGAGGCATAAGAGTCCACCGTGGGGAAGCATGGCAGGCCGGGGCAGGAAGCTGAGAGCTCATACCCTTAACCACAAGCACCAAGCAGACAGAGCAACCTGGAAGTAGGGCTAAGCTACACACTCTCAACGTCCACTCTCGGTATATTTCCTCCAGCAAGGCCACACCTCCTAAGCTTCCTGAAAGAGCACCATCAACTGAGGTCCAAGAGTTTAAATGCCCAAGCCTTAGGGAACATTGTAGGCAGTTACTGTGACATCTTATGTGAGACCTGACATCTGTAAGTTTGGGTGTTTGCAAGGGTGGTCCTGCAGTTAATAGTCAAATAGGCACTAAGTGTTAACCATATCTGTCTGTCTATCTGTCCAGCCATCTAAGCATAATATACATACATATATATATATATATGTATATATATATATTAGAGGAATATGTATATATTATATATTACAGATATAGTTCAGACCCCAAAGAGAGTTTTCTCAGTGAAGGATTGTAAACCACCCTTCTAATCCAGTTCTTTATAGTTTTCTGTTTGTACAACTTGTGTTTTATTCTGTTGTATTGTCCATTATTTATCTATAATTATTTATTTGTTTGTTTGTTTTTGAGGCAGGATCACACAATAGTGCAGGCTTCCCAGTGCTGAGATTACAGCATGTACTGCCAGAGCCACCACAGAAACAAACAAAAGATAACTTTCAAATGCAGAAGACAAAGTGAAAGGCTTAACCGAAAGCTGTGTTAGTTTCCTAGAGCTGATATAACAAAGCACCACAGACAGAGTGGCTCAAGCAGAAATGTATTGTCTTACAGTTCTGGAAGCTAGAGGTCCAAAATTAAGGTGTCAGGGGTCCTTTCTGAAGGCTAAGAGGAAGGCCTTTCTCAGGTGGCTATCTTCTCCCTGGGAGCCCATACAGTTTAATTTCCATATACTTGCCTCTGTCTCTAGGCAAACGCCTCCATTTGATGAGAATGATGAACACATCGAATTAAGGTTCACCCTAAGGACTGAATTTTAATATGATTATACATAAGACTTTATCTCTAAACGAAGATATAGTCTGCAGTATCGAGACTTAAGCACACCTTTATGGGGAGATAAAGCAGAATTTAACCCACCAGAGTGCTTACTATGACGCCAGTTTATAGACATGGGGGAAATAAAGACCTAGTTTTCACAGAGTATTGGGTCTCATTCTTGAAGGCTAAGTCAGGCTTCATCCTCAGACAGGGAGAAAAGGAATTAATTCCACAGCCTCCATCTCCTCTGTCTAGAAAGCATTATGAGAAGAGAGTTGTGGAGGATAAGCAGGGTATACAACAGAGATGCTTAGAATCCTATCCAGAAAGAAATGATTCATTCATTGGTGAACATAAAGGGTGGGGGTCGGGGGAGAGAACTGTTATGGCCTTGTGAAGAGATTGGCTCCAACTGAAGGCAAGGAACAACATCCACGTCCCCAGAGTTGGCCTATTTGGAACTACCCAGTCTATAAGCCCATCCCAAGCTCCAGGAAACTGAGGCAGAAGCCAGAGAAACATTCTTTAATAGGTAGGCAGGTGGAGTAGGCCAAGTCATCATACTGTTCTGTGAAGTCCATCTGAGTAGAGACACAGGGGAACACAGACACAAAAGACACAAGTTAATGCCATGTTCAGTGGCAACAAACAAATCGCTAAATTTAGAAATCAAGTTCCTTCATAAATCTTGAGCCAGTGCCAGTGTGGCTGAAAAGAGGGCTGGGAGAAAAGACACTTTGTCTAACAGGAAGGGTTTGATTCCCCAGAGGGAAACTTGCAGCAACATTTTCACAGAGCCATGAAGTCTAGGCCCAGGACATGGGGTCAAAGCATGAGAATTTTGGCTCAAGATGAATAAACCTGGCCTCAGCAGCTGCTGCCCACTCAAAATTTGTATGTTCAAAGAATGTGAGCACTTGAGACTCTTTCTGGTCCCAGCTGCTCTGAGATATTAATAAAGGTCTAATTGCAATGAGCATGTGGAGTAGACCTGGTGTTCATCTTCCTGACGCATGGAAAATGTGGTTTGGAGGCTGAGCTGTCAGACCCAAATCACCTCCAGCCTCTGCCTGCTGTGAGCACATTTCATCAGCAGGCAGGGCGGGCAGGGATTGGCCAGCGCACTCCTTGTGGCTATTTGTTTCCTAACACAGGAGCTGACATGAGAGGTTAGATTCACATCAAAGAACCACGGCATCAAGCTTCTTCCAGGCCAGGTTCCCAGCTAACATGACGTGAAGAAAGCCCATCAAATTATCACACCTGAAGATGAAGGAACAACTTGTTCACACATAGCTTGTATTTATAAACTGTCCTGGAGTCTTTACCAGATCATTTAAAATAGAGGGTACTGCCTCACAACTGGGAGACTTTGTAAACAACCAAGCTGCCATTTCAGAGAGAGGTAGGCACGGTCAGGGAGGCTGCGGTTATTGTGCCCAAAGGGAAGCATGGGGATGTTCAATGTCCCTAGGAAGTAGCTGCTGTCATCTCACCCTACTCCACCCCATCTGCCAATCATGCTGGCTGGCTGTCTTCCAAACTGAAATGTATTTTATCACCTAACTGTTTAATGGAACTTTTATACAAACTTCCCAAAGCTGGTCACCATTTGTCCCATGTTAAAAATTACAGCTTCTCTTACGTGTATATTTTTAATATGTCTTTAATTGCATCTCTTTCCTAAAGTTATTCACTATTGGTTCCTTTATTCTTCCACATGACAAGGGCTCTTTACTAAGACTTTGGTTCTGGTCGAGTTTCCTATGCAAGCATTGACCTTTAGTGCCTGATGTGACCCTTGTGAAGTATTTCATGGAAATTTGCCTTGCTGCCCTCAGGTGTCCACTCATTGCTAAGCTTTAAAGAACTCTTCGGGTTGACAAGCTGTGTGGCTTGCTGTTTAAGAAGCAGGCGGTAGGTAGGAGCACACACCTTTAATCCCAGTACTCAGGAGGCAGAGATAGGCAAATTTCTGTGATTTATAGGCCAGCCTGGTCTACAAATTGAGTTCCAGAACAGGCTCTAAAGCTACAAAGAGAAAGCCTGTCTCAAATCAAAACAAAACAAAAAACCAAACAAACAAAAGACAACAAACAAGAACCTAAATTCCAAAGTCAAGACTGGTGTAAGTTAGAATACCATTCCCACCATTTATACCAGATTTTACCTTGGGGAATGTTCTAAACTATCTGTCCAATGGATTGCTTATGATAAACCAGGAAAAGTAAATTATTCTGCACAGGGCAGTTGTAAAACTGCTCTGAGGACCAGCCACTGCTATTGTCACCACAGAGTCAGAAACAGTGAAGTGAGTTTCTGGACGTGGTGTCCTCTAGAACTTGAGTTCAATGAAAGCTGATCTCACAGGTGTTCCTCAGCAGAGTTGTGTGGTTTCCGGTGTGGCCCATGCCATCAAACAGGAAAAAAAAAGAGTATGATTCTGATACCAGAGGGCAGAGAGCCCTTAATGCAGAATGGACAGCCCAGCCAGAAAGTGGCTCCGTATCTGTGTAGGGTCCTGGTCTGCTCTAGCCAGAGGCAGCCCAAGGAGAGGGTATTAATTCATAGCAAGTTTGACAAAAATCAACGCTGGAAGCAGAGCCCATCCTTTAGTTGGGTGAGCGGACTGATTCTGTATAATAGCTGATAGAGACAGCTGAGCACCTGCTGTCATCCATCAGGAAGAGAGTCTCAGCAACCCTGTTCAGATCTCTGCACTGGTGACTGCTGGAAAGTGGCCATTGTGTTCCCTGGTGAAGGGGTGAATCCCAGGTTCAAGGGGCACTCATTCCCCAGCTGTGGCTCCCTCAGGAGTGGGTCCTTTTCAGAATCACCTGATGGTCATACTCCTTTTCCAAACAGCCCAATCCAGGGTGAGCAACTGGGACAGTCTGATGCCAGAACCCACAAAAGCCCTCAGGCTCCTGAGAAGACTGCTGCTAAGTTACACACCTCCCACCAGCCTGATGCTTCTTTTTCTTTCTCACCCAGCCAAGGACCTCAAGAGAGACAGACATCCCTCCTCCCTTCCTGTCCCACATCTCCCACAGTTAGCTGCCTACAAATCTCCCCAACAGAAGCCTTCCCCATGGGACAGGAATCTCATCTGGCCAGAATTGTCCCTATTTTCTTTCCCAGGGGGCGGTCTGGGGCCACTTGATGGCTTTGGGATGTCTGCAGGGCCACAGGTTAGCCCAGGGCTCTCTCTCTTTGGCTCTGGTGAAGCTCTGAGTCAACTGACCCACCACAGCGGACTCGACCTGGGGGGTGGGGGATGAGGGTGGGGGTGGGGTGGGGGAGGATATTCACTTTCACTAACTCTCTGAGGTTTGGCATATATTTTTGCTTTTATCTTGCTGTGGTTTTGTAATGAAGTCTAACTTACCCCATCCTGGTCCTTTCTAAATGTATCTATATTCATTTAGGGAGTTTTCTAGTTTCAGTGTGAGGCAACAAAAGGGCCTATAATTCCAAAATAAGACTTATTTTTCATCTATATCTGCTTAGTGTAACTGGTAGGAAGACATGGATTTTTATTTTCAATATTATCGGTAATGAATCGTTTTATTGTGTGTATAAGTTTTATTTATTCTCCATGACAATATTTTCTTATAAAGTCCCCTTTCGACTTTATAAAACCTCAAGTTAACTAAACCATTCAAAAAATAAATCAGTAGACATGGAAGCAACTGAGAGTTGTGGCCAATATTCTGTTGTCCAGAATGGAAAACATCCAATAAACAAACATAAATAAACATATATACACACTGCTCAACCCTTCTAATGAATTAAGTATTCATGCCATGAACTACAAGCCAAGACTCTCGCCTCAGGGGGAGGACTTAGAAATCTTGGGAGATGATTGGACAGTGGGAGAATCTGACCTGTGCCACAGACTGACAACAGGATGCAGCATGGTGGGACATGCCAGGTCCACTGATGGCCAGTGGGAGAGAGTATTTAGCATGCCTGGGAGGGCTAGAGAAAGTTCCACTGAGGTGGAGGGGCAGCCAGACTTCACCAGGTACATGACTGAAGGAAATTTATTCTGGGCAGAAACTCCAGAAGCAATCTGACACAGACTGGAGGGATGCTGACATGTGTATGGGGTTGGGGGCAGGAGCCCTAGTAGGGGTAGATGAGGTTGAAGAGAAGGAAGCAGGCTGACCCTAGGCTCTCTGGCTGATGCTACAGAATTTGGAATATTTGTTGGTTTTTCTCCCATTTACATGTTTGTTCTGATCTATATATCCCATCTCTATATAAACAGAACCTGGTGGCTCTGAGCCCTGGCTGTCACTCACAGGGGTCTAGCCCCAAGCACCCTTAGGCAAAGCTAAGGGTCCCTAGAAAATGCTTATCTCATGCATGTTCCTAAGCAGACTGACTCTTCCAGTGTGCCCAGGACAGTACTGATTGTATCACTAAGAGCTGCAGGGCCAGGGCAACCTGGCACCCCAGTCAAGCCAGAGTGGTCTTCTCATGTGTCTAGGGAAATAGGCCTGGCCTGCTCGTGGTTGGGTTCTTACTCAAGATTCCTCCATAAGTTTCCAACAACCAGCTCCCCTGCCTCAACCAAACACCAACTAGGGCTCTAGGGCCTCAGGCAGTGCTCTGTGACCAAGATCTGTGGAGACACAGCCACTCCCTTTCCCACTCCCCCACATTCCACATAGCCTGCTCACAGACCCACTTGAGATGAGCCAAGCCTCCGGGTAAGAAAGATGTGTGGGATTGTATCTCTAATTCCTGGCAGCAGCCACCCTGAGGCAAGCCTGCTGGAATCTTCCAGCTCTCCTGACCTCCGGGTTGGCTCCAGGTGAGAGACTCCAGTACTTACCTGCAGCCAGGAAATTTGGGCCAACTGTCAAAGGGCTTTGAGACTTTCAAAGTCTCAAGCCTGCTTGCTTCCCAGAGAGGCAAATGCCACCACTGCCATTGGAGACTTATTCTTTCACTTCCTTGGTGGTAGCAACTGATTTATTTAGAAGGGCCCAGCAGAGCATGTATTTGAAGATTTCTGAAAGACTATTAAGGGACAGTCAACTGGGAGACTTCATCCCAACACACATCTCACCTCTGTTATTTCTCCCCCTTTTTATTTATTTTTTGTATCCAAGCTACAATATGGATATTATGGTTGTCACTCCAGCAACTATCCTGTGACCTTGAAAAGAAACCATTCATTAGGACTAAATTCACCTGAATGGTAGATGGAAGCCCGAGTCTTTGGGGACCAAGGAGTCACCTTAGTCGCTATGACTGCCCACTTTCACCCTTTCTTTTAGAAGGAGAAGTAAATCTTGTGTGCTTAAGCTGCTGTTGTTGACGTTTTACCTAATCCTGTGTAATTGGACCTTCTTGAATTGACTGACAGGGAATTTTTTGAGGGAACAGTCCCAAACCCTACCACAAGAGGGTAGCCTTGCCCCATAGGCCTCAGTATAACAGCAGCACCAGCTTCCTGTCAGTGAGTTATATCTTAAATCGCAGATGACAGCAATGGCCCAAGCCAGCGCAGTCTTACTGTTTCACCCAGATCTCCCAAAGAAAGAAAATAGGCAGAGAGGCAGTTCTGACTCCATCCACCCTCAGAACCAGGGACCTCTACTCTTAACAACCTTCAGGTTGACTTTTCTTGGTTCTGCTTTTGTTTCTTTCAAGAAGGTGCCCAGGTGCAATCCCGTAAAGACACCTGTGTGGCTGCTCTGGTAAGGGAAGAGTCTTGCCTGAAGTGGTGGTTGGAGCTCCACTTCCTGGCCGGTTGCATTCCATCGACTCTTGTTTCAACCAAATTTCAAAACTCCCCAGGCAGAGGGTTGCAGCGATTAAGGGTCTGGAGTCAGGGGAAAGGTTTGTCCAGGTCTCAGGCTGAGAGCCTGCCGCTCATGAAAGATCAGCAATGTGTCTCTGAGACCCCGTCCTCGGCTAACCCACTAAGGAGTTTGCAGTGAGAGCGGTGGTCAGTGAGCCACAAGCGCTCTTCTGAAGGGTCTGACGGCCTGTGGACATGACGCCGCCTGGCCTACCTCCAGTTCACAGGCTAGCCCTGTACAGCCAAGGTTCAGGGAAGGATGGAGAGCTAACCTCCATGCTTTCTTGTTCCAGTTTCCTTCCTAGATGGCCATACGTGAACAAACATGGTGCCGGGAGAGAGCCTACCCGAAGTTTGAGCATCTATTCCTCTGATACACATGGAAAGTTTCCACCTGTGAGAGAATCCCAACATAAAAGACTGGAAGCACCAGTATCTGTCTCTTAGAGGCCTCTGGAGAGTGGGACCTAGCACATATAAGATGGAGGACACCCTGTGACAATGAAATGTTTCCCAATATCTAGGCAGTAATCATGCATTATTTGATGTTTTTCTGAAATTCAAATGCAATGACGTTTATTAAATTGTATCTTGCCGACCCTATGGGGACATAGGATCTGCTCACTTCAGAGTGGCTGGGGACACAATGATATATTCTGGAATCCATCAAAGGGACTGACTAAAGCCGAAACAGCCACAAGCCTCCAGGTCTGGTACCCGGGTTTTCCACAGTAGCTTGTGTTTTCTTGTCCCTCTATCATTTCAGGTGACTCCTGCTGTGTGGTGATGAAGCCCTTCAGGGATACTGACCAGCTGGTTGCACAATGGCCTCCAAAGAGGAAGTGCCTAGTCAAGCCTGGGGCCTCCAGGGGGCTTAATTAGTGATTGATGGAGGAAGAGACAAACCCATTGTGATTGGTGCCACCCCTAGGCTAGTAGTCCTAGGTTCTATGAAAAAGCAGGTTGAGCAAGCCATGAGGATCAAGCCAGTAAGCAACCCCCCCCCCCCCATGGCCTCTGCATCAGCGACTGCCTCCAGGTTCCTTCCCTGTTTGAGTTCCTGTCCTGACTTCCTTTGGTGATGAACAGCAATATTGAAGTGTAAGCCGAATAAACCCTTTCCTCCCCAACTTACTTTTGGTCATGGGGTTTCATTATAGCAATAGTAAGTCAAACTAAGTCATGTGGTTTCCTGACTAGCACTATTGCTGTCACCTATGAGCTATGATGTTCCCTCCTCTCAGATGACTTTAGCTCATGTCAAGTTGGTATAAAACTATCCAGCATGCCACACCTTGCGTAGCTGTACTACAAACTAAATTATCCTCCCCTGGATCAAGGGACCTAGAACTCCCTGAGCAACTATCAAAACACTTATTTGGGGACTGGTGAGGAGGCTCAGCCAGTAAATGTGCTTGCCACCAAGTGTGATGAGCTGAGTTTGGACTCTGGAACCTACAGGGTAGGAAAGAACAACTCCTCCCAATTGTCCTTGACTTCTATATGTGCATCTCCCAACCCCAAATAAATAAATAAATGTAAAAATTGGGCTGGAGATAGGACTCAGAGGTTAAGGGCAGGGTGCTGGTGCTATTGCAGAGTTCCCGAGTTTCGGTTCCAGCACCCACATGGCAGCTTTCGATCATCTGTAATTCCAGTCCCAGGGGCTCAGAAGCCCCTTCTGTCCTTTGAGGCCACCAGGCATGCACATAATGTTCAGACATACATGCAGATAAAATACTCTTACAGATAAAACCAATGAATCTTTTTCTAAAGATCAGTGATTGTTAATTTTCTCTTGGAGTCAAACTGCCTAGATAGGTTGAAAATACAATAAAGAAGATACGTCGGTATCCTTTACAGTCAAGTCACTATCAACTAGCAGCGGGCTTATTATATAGTATGTGTTCAATACATCAATAGATTTCTGAGGAGGAAAGGGAAGATAGGGGAGTGGTTTCAAGCTGATTATCTTTCACAGGTGAACAAATATGACTTTGAGGCAGTTTTCAAAGAAGAATCAAGAACGTACTTTGCAGGGAAATGTCTAGACAACACCTCAGGCAGTTGAGAATGGCATTGTTTGTATCATCCCTGATATTGATGACAAAACAGCCCATGAAACAGTGTTTCCAGCAAAGCAACTTTGCAAATAACCAAGTCACTGTGACAGCTGCACCTGAGAAACAAGCCGGACTAATTCACCCACTTCCCACTGGGAGCATTGCTTGCACGGAAGTTATTCCACGGATGTGGAATAACAAGGGCAGAGGCAAGGAAGAGTTGTCGGACAGGTCTAGAAGTCCAGCACACTCTCCTGGCTGTGGGACCTAACTGTGCAAGCCCCAGGCTCCTGGGCTGCAGAAGATGAAATGGTGCCACTCAGCAGCGCTCAGTAGGGAGTGACAGTTACGCACAGGCTGTCTGTGCTTGAGCTCTGTGTGACTTGGGTTCCTTATTTAACCTTATTGCTTCAGTTTCCATGTCTTTGGTAAAACTGCTTCTAACATGATTGTATTAAGCTGATATATAGTAAATCACTATTTTGTAGGTAAAAATGGTTGAATGTCAGTAATTTCAAAAAAATTCAGACTGATATCTACTTCATACACTTATTTAGAAAGTTACATGGGTTGGTTGTAAGTCAATAGGTCTAAAATGATGTCTGTTAGATGTTAGGCACCACAGAGCTCTTACTACATACTTTGACTTGACTGAGGACCCAAAAAGGTTGATACACACAACTCGGAGTCACTGCAAGCGTTCAATAAAATGCTGTTTCCACACCTAATATAAACAGTTCTTAAGAATCTAAACTTTAAAAATACTAATGTTTTCAAGTGCCTCACAGCATCCACAAGCTGCTTCATGAGCCCATGATCATGAAGTTCAGAAGCAGGCTGAGAAGACACTGGAGACTAGAGACAGGTTAGGATCACAAACCTGGAGAGACAGCAGCCCAGGACAGTGGCATTCTACTAACGTGTTAGCCTCCTGCCTCCACTATGTCTGGTTACATTCTAGGAAATCCACTTATATAGGGCAGAGTGGTTATTCAAATTTCATGCAGTTATACATGATAGGTTCCCTTTGCAAAGCTGGGTTTTGCTAACTCCCCTGATTCTCCATGGTGTCTCTACTTTTTATTTTATACTTCATCATTTGCCCATTAGGAAACATCTTAGAATCCCAGGAGCCTGGTTGAATGCCCCTCTCTTTCTTCTAAACAGCTGGATTCCAGTAATGCTTCTGTCCCATTTTGCCCCACACCCTCAGAGTCACAGAAAGTCTTATCTGAGGCTGTGATGCCAACACTTACTAAATAGCCATGTGGCCTCTGCTTCCTGCCTTGTTCTCCTAGTCTCTCACTATCATGAAACAACCCCCTGTACTAACTTTCCTATGTTTGAAATAGCACAACATAGGGTTTCTGTGTCCCTCACTATCCCCACATATGTTTATAATGCATACTAACTGAAATTGGATGGGTCAAATCGAATGTAAGAAATTAAAGGGGTAACCATTCCTATACTTTGGTGAATTGTACACAGCAAATTGTGCATCTTTTATTCTGTTAGTTTTAGTCATTTGACATTTATTGAAAATCTAGTTCACACCAAAAATCTACCCTCCTACCATTGTCAAAAAATGAAACAGAAAGTTTTTGTCCTAGGGGAGCTTAGAGTGGGGTTGAAGCTGGGACTGCAGAAGAGACAAAGGTCGCAATGTGATAAGTCACATTGAGTACATGGTGGACATTGGATCCACGGGATGACAGGAGAGGCTGGGGAAGCCTCTCTAAGCTGTGCAAGTACTTGGCCATTAGAGACGGTTGGAAAATATTTTCAAGCCAGAATGAGAAGCAAGGGCCAGGGCTGAGATTTGTAGGCTGCTGAACTGTTGCCGTCGTCAAACATTGTGTGGTGGTTTGAATGAGAATGTCCCCCATAGGCTCACAAATTTGAATGCTTGGTCCTTAGTTGGCAAAACTGTTTGGGGAAGGATTAAGAGGCATGGCTTTGTTGGAGAGGTGTGTCACTGGGGTGAGTTCTGAGGTTTTAAGAGCCATTGCCAGGCCTACTCTCTCTCTCTTTTTCCCTCTCCCCCTCCCATGCATGTGGATCAGAATGTAAGCTCTCAGCTACTGCTCTAGAGTGATATTTGCCTGTTTGTCACCATGCTTTCTACCACGATGATCAGGGACTCAGCCTATGAAACTGTAAGCCAACCCCCAACTAAATGCTTTCTTTTTATAAGCTGCCTTGGTCATGTGTTCTCTTCACAGCAACAGAACAGCAATTAAGACAGAGTTGAAAGGTGACAACTGAAACTGGGATGGACAGTCACACAGGGTGGCCTGCACCATGTTGAGGAACAATGAGTGAGGTCAATGGAAAACCTTGGTTAATAGTGGCCTGCCCACACAACACAAACACAAACTCTCTAGAATCTATCAAATGATTGACTGAGTAATAACAGGGGTTACAGTGTCAATGGCTCTGCTTTTTATTCCCTAAATATTTGCTAAACAACAAGCAGTGAGATTGTGTCTGGAGACGTAAAGGTAAATGAGTTTCTTCACTCCAAAGAGTTCACAGTCCAGTGAGAGAGAAGCTGGATTAGTTGTGGTATCAAGGGTAAGAGGGCGGCAGGGACCAAGTAGGAGAAAATGGAAGACTTCATGGAGGACGGGCCTTCGAGTTTATGTTAGCTGCTTTTTCCTGTTGCTGTGATAAAATATACCAATGAAGGTGACTTAAGGGAGGGAGAGTTTATCCTGCTCACAGTTTGAAGGTGCAGTCTGTAGTGACAGGGAAGTTCATGTTGACAGGAACTTGAGGAAGCTGGTCACATTATGTCCACAGCTGGAGGTGAGTATGCTAGCGTTCAGCTCCCTTTCTCCTTATTATTCAGCCCAGGACCAAAGTCTGTGGTACCAAGTGGCTCACTGTTAAGGTTACTCTTCTTATGTCAATTAGCCGAATCTAGATAGTCCCTCCCAGGCATGCTCAGTAGCTAACCCAATCTAGGTAATACCGCCCAAGTGTGCACACAGGCTAACCCAATCTAGTTAATAACTCACAAGTGGGCACAAGGCTAATCCAATCTAGTTAACCCCTCACAGGTGTGTTCAGAGGCTAACCCAATCTCGTTAACCCCCCACAGACGTGCCTAGGGACTTGCTTTCTAAGTAGGTGTAGATCTAGCAAGGTGACAATCAGTATTAACCATTATTAACAGCACAGAGTGTGAAGAGCAAGCTAGCTGAAATGGGAGGAGTAGACCTTCCTGGTAAAGTACATTGAATTTGCATCAACTTGGGAAGAAATGTTCTTAGCATAGAGAATGGTAGACGGAGGCACCTAGGCCAAGGGTACAAAGATGAGTGAGAAATGAGTCTGAAGGCCTCATAAATGCCCAGGGAACTTTGTGGACAGTGGAGCATTTCCTCTAAACAACAGAGATTGACTGAAGGTTTTTTTGTTTTGGGTTTTTTTGTTGTTTGTTTTGTTTTTTGACTGAAAGGCTTTACAAGGGGTGTCGGTGGATGAAACCAGAGCTGAACTTTAGAAAAGCATTCTGAAAAGTCATTGAAGCAGAGAACCCTACATTATGGACATGGACTACACGGCTGAGGCTATGGTTCTGGTGGCTGCTGAGGAGGATGTGAGCGAGAAGAAGCAGAGGGATGCAGCACACAGAACAACCCCGAGACCACACTCTCCATCCAAGCAGATGTGTTCATTGCAGCGGTGCCCCAAGGACACCTTCAATATGCTTCTGTTCTTGTCTCTCAAGCTTGTTAAAGCCTGTTACTGCTTTAAAACGCATGCCCTAGTAGAGCAGACTGTTGTCTTTCCAAAAAGTTTGGGAAGCCATCCCAAAGAACAGACTGCACTGCTAAGAAAGTGCTGAGATGGGGGATATGAGGACATGGGACAGAGTCCAACAAACATGCCACGGTGAGTCTCAAAGCAGAAAAGGAGGCTGGTACCAGGGAGGAGTGGAAATGGGGTGGGGCCCTACGGAAGCAGAGGGTTAAAGGTTGCAAAGGCAAAAACTCCAGGAGCCAGGTGGTTACTTAGTGAGGGAAGCAGGCTGGGCCAAGGAGACTGAAAATATCTGGCTTCATGGCTTATTAAGGACAGATTCCTATAAATCTCTGTCACATGAAAATACCGGTTGCTAGTGTGTGTGTGTGTGTGTGTGTGTGTGTGTGTGTGTGTGTGTGTGTTCTCCAAGAGAAGCTAGAAATCTAGATGTTTCTGTAAAATCACTCACTAATTTTGTTGTTGATTTGTTTGCTTTTCTAAGTATGATGCTGACCAAATAAAATACTGTGGCCACATTTAGCCCGTAGGTAGCCTCTGACCTAAAGGAATGGCCTCTGATCCAGAAGGAATGACTAGGCTGTTCTTTGACTAAATCTTACAAGCCATCTCAAGTATGCTTCTTCCTTGCATTAGAACACAAACCACAAGATCTGGTTCACACACAAAGACGTCTACTATGCCGATGGACCGAGTTTGGAAAGATGACAGAAGATTGCTAACTGATGAGTTTGACCTTGTTTTTGTGGGAAATACTTTACAGAAGCTACTCTAGAAGGAAGGAAACAGATATTTTCTAACATTGTTTAAAATTTATAATGTAAATACTTTAGGTTGCAGAATGGCATGCTGGAAAGAAATCATGATTTAATGTCTCTTTCAGGAACCAGTACTAGAAGTTATGCTCAGTTATGTCAGCATCTATCACAGGCAACATGTAAAGAGTTTCCATGAATCAATAATATGATACCAAGTGGAACAATGACAAAGAAAGCATAGAATTGGTGCTGTAAAAGTGTGCTAGATCACTTCACTCATAAGAACGCTTAACCTATTATACATGAGAAATCCAAGTTATTTTTCAGCTGTACCATCAGAAAATAGTTAAAAAAGAAAATTGGGTAATATGCTGTGTAGTATTGGGAAATTAGCATCATCACAGACCGATGATTGCTAAAATTGGAAGACCCAATTAAAATAAATAGTAAATGATTCGAAATAAACTAAATGTAATCACTATGGAAACTCAATTAGGGTATCCCAATCAGAAAAATACACTGAAGCTATTAAAGGGAAATGAACATAAATCTAACACAGACCAAGCAGGAGAAGTTAGGGAGTATAAACTGCCTGCTAGTCAAGCACTTTACCAACTTAGCCACATCCACCATAGAACAAGAGAGACAACGTCCCAACTAGACATCCTATGCAAGCAAGCAAAACCTCCAGTGCCAGAATTGGGTTACATATTGTTGAGTCATTGGCCAAAGGGGTCCTTGAACACCTCCAAACAGCACATGCTATTGCCAAGGCTATTTGTTACCCCCCCCCCAAATAATACTACAGTTAGTCTCTATTTCTGAAGATAACACTTACATATGTCACCAAAGAAATTGACCTGGTATCTAACTAGAAGTTTCGCCCCTACTAACTAGTTATTCATGGTGCAGAAAAACACTCTGCACACTACCAGAAGAATAAAGCAATCATCAATATCACCCATCTACAAACTCTGTGACTTACAACTGTGACTTGCCTGCAATCCGCATTAGTGTAATAGTGGCACACATGTCATGGGAGTTACCAACCACATTTTTTTTAATTAGATTTAAAGCCCCATCCATGAAATGGAACCCTTCCCTGACAATGCTAAAGGGGTCAAGAACCAAGAACTAGATAGACCAGGGAAACTAAAGGAAAAGTTATTACTCTTATCCTGCTAAAGGAACATAAAAATAAAATGACCCTTAATAGCACTCTGTTTTACCCATAGATCAGAACATCATTCAGCCTTCATCAGAGAAGATTCTTCTTGCACTAGATGGTAATTAATAGAGAGATTCATAACTGGATAATGTGAAGATAATGAAAAACTTTGGAGCACTCATCCCGAAATGGGATGTCTTTGTCAAATACCTACTCTCAAGGCTGAGTCGTCTACACAGAAGAGGAGGCAGAAAATTGATAAGAGTCAGAGGTAGAGTACGGTTCCAAGGAAGCAGCATCTTCTAAATGGAACAAAGCTGATGCACATATGAAGTCACAGGACTGTGAAAGCACATGTAAGAGCTGCACACATTCAAACCAAACAAAATCCCAACATTGAGAAGGGGAAATACACACAAAGCTCTACCCCTAGCAAGGAACAATTTGCAACTGATACCTGCTGGGAAAGGGAAAACCAGTGTTCTCCAGAGGAGTATCACTGGTATGTCAGCTACACTTCAGGGTTGACCAACCAAACAGACTCCATAGATTGTGTGATTGTGTGTGTGTGTGTGTGTGTGTGTGTGTGTGTGTGTGTGTGTGTGTTATTGGATTTGGAGAGAGACAGACAGACAGAGGAGAATGAAGTTTCATAGGTAAGAAGGTGGGAGGATAGGATTTGACAGGTATTGGGAAAGAATATGATCAAAACACATTGAATGTAAAAATATTTTAATAAAACAATTTAAAAATAAGTTTAAACTATATAACACAGGATTGCACAAATATATACTGTCTTACTCAGTGTTTTATTGCTGTGAAGAGACACCATGACCACCGAAACTCTTATCAAAGAAAACATTTAATTGGGGCTGGCTTTACAGTTTCAGAGGATAGTGCATTGTTGTCATGGCAGGACATGGCAGTGTGCAGGCTGACATGATGCTGGAGAAGGAACTGAGAGTTCCACATCTTGATCCACAGGCAGCAGAAGGAGACTGTGTCACACTGAGCACAGCTAAAACATATAAGACCTCAGAACCCACCTCCACAGTGACACACTTCCTCCAACAGAGCCACACCTCCTAATAGTGCTACTCCTATGGGCCAAGCACTCAAATACATGAGTCTGGGGTGGGGACATTCCTATTCAAACCACCACATGTACTTACATGTGCGTAGTGTGTCTTTAGAATGTTTAAAGTTGCTACTAATGAAGGATGACTAGTGGGAATAAATGAGAAGAAATTTATTTTTTGCCATATAATCTTTTGTACATTTTGAATTATATAGAGATAGATAGTGACCACACATTAACTATGCAGCATGTAGATCCCACATCATATAACATGAGATCTAACAGGTATAATATAACAGTATTTATATTTATTTTACTATTTTACCTATCAAAAGAAATTTAAAGTAAAATCCTATTAATTTAAAAAATGATCAATTTATTGTTAGTAACCTATAAAATTATTTACTTCTTAATCCCAAGCTCAAGCTTCAGCTTCAAACTCCTAGTAATTCTTTTTTATTTTTTTATTTTTTATTATTTTTTTTACTCCTAGTAATTCTATCACAACTTTGGCTATTAAACTTACTATACTTATTTTTTTGTTAACTGAAATTCAAATTCAATCAATATAGCATTTGTATCCAGCATTCTGACAAAAGAACATCTAAAGCCACAGATTAAAAAATAAAAAGATCAGCACGGAAGTTTAATTCATCTGTGTAAAATCTGAGACAGTTTCTTTTCAGCTCACACTGGTTTTCAGGGAGTTTAGGAAACTCCTGGGTTTGTCCTGAGTACTACTTCTAACTAAAATAACACAAGGTGTGGAAAATCCACAAGTCTTTCTGTTCTCAGTGTGTATAAGCCAGATTATTCCTCTCAGACAAAGAAGCATAAAGGTCTTAGAAAATTCCATGAGTTTCAGAGTGTAGTACCAAAATAATGAATAAGTCATAAAAATAAGGTTATCTGTCTTATTGTATTCCAAAGACTGCACAAGTTTAGGTCCACAAGTACTTGCAACTATTCCAAACAACCAGAGTCCTAGGATGCTAAGTTTGGTACCATTGTAGTGTCATCATCTTTAGCTGACTTTGTGCACACTGCACATTCCATACTTGTGTTAATACAGATATATATATATATATATATATATATATATATATATATATGTTACCTTTGAAAATTTGTGTTTTCAGAAAAAAAAAAAAGACCAGACACCAATAAAGACAAGTATCCCAGGTGATCCAGCCTCTCAGAATGCCTCGGTTGCAGTTTCCTCAAATTTCTACATCCAGAAAGATTTCAAAGTTGCTAGCTGGGATGGTCCAGTCTCATAGAATACTTTATCAAGGACTTCAGATAAGCCCTGCACTTTCCCATCACACAGAGACTGGACAACAAATGATACAGCTAGCTCTCCCAGGACTTGATCATTATCCCAATTTTCTGAGGGTCTCCTAAGGATGCTGTTACCCTCAGACAACAGAAAGCAGACTAGAGAACACAATATCCATATATCCTGTGCCACAAATAAATAAATGTCCCAGAGACTGATACTGGGTTTCAAGCTTCAAGCTTCAAGATGAATATCATAGAAGCAAAGCATCTGGCCACTAGCTTCTTACCTCTACCTCAGGCTGAATGGGCTGATTGTGTCTCCACAAGTTCTCACCAAGCATCAGACTGTAACCTTTCCTCTGTGTGGATGGAAAATGCATGTCTCTACTGAGACCTTGCTTCTGTCTTATATACTTCCATAATGTTGGAATTAAAGGTGTGAGCTATAATTCTCCTTTAGACTGTTTCACTCTTGTGTAGATCTGGGTGGCCTTGGGCTCATAGAGATCCATCTATCTCTTAATCCCAAGTCCTAGAATTAAAGGTGTGTACCACCACCTCCTAGCTTCTGGCTGCTGGGATTAAAGGTGTGTGCCTGGCTTCTATAGCTTGTGGCTGACTTTGCTTTCTGAGTCCTCTGGCAAACTTTAATAAATCATAAACAATATATCACCACAATATCCAAGAAGTGGGTATTTTTGGTTGTTTGGAGGGTTATGAATATTTATCATCATTTCAGGGGTTGGTTGCAAATTGTTTACTGGTCATGATAAAGGAGGAAACTAATTGAGGGAGGCTAGATTCAAGAATCTCTTTCTGAAAAGAAAAAAAAGGGGTGTATAGGAATGATAGAATTAAAAGGTAGATTATTGAATCTACTTTAAACTAAAAAGCAACTGTAATCTCAAATACTTTACATTGGTATGGATTTTTGTATATTGATATAAATTTAAGGTTTTTTTGTTAGAAAATACTCTGTTTCTTCTCTTAAGGTATCTTTGTATATTAATACAAACTTAACGTTATTTTTGTTATTATATATATATATATATATATATATATATATATATGTTTCTACTTTTGTTTAAGGTATTGTACCTATGCAGCTCATTTAACAATGGAATGTAAATTTCTAGTCCTAGAAACTTATTATTACAAACTGGTTAGGATAATTAAGAAACACAGGTTATTAATCAAATTTGTGGCCATGTTAGGTGTATTTTCAAAGTCAAACAGAGATATATTTTAGATAGACAGATGGTCTTCAAACACTTCAGGGGCCTAAAGAAAATGACATTTAAGATGTTTTAATACTAAGGCTTTTTTATGACAGTGAAACTGCTCCTGGCAGCACCAATTTACTTCAAAAAAGATGATGGGCATTGAAGAAGCTCCAAATAGAGTTTGCTTTTAATGTGGCAAAGTTATCCACTGGGCAAGAAACTGCCGTTGCCTCTACTGCTGACAGTGTGAGAAAGTGACTGCTAAACTTTGCCAAGACAAGGTAAGACAGTCTTTAAAAAATTTCCTGCTTCACAGAAAAATCTGTCAGATATTATAGGCCTGTGTGCTGAAAATGGATGCCCCAACATTACAGAAGAATCTTGGGTGACTGTCCAGGCAGCCAGCTATTTCTGTAGTGTTGGAAGTTGTTTGTTCTGCACTTCCTGTTTAATCAGGTACTATTTTATCCTTCTTAGGTGTTTGATGGGGGTTGGAGATGGATAGCTACAGTGTTTTCCTTATTATTAAATTCAGAAAAAACTTACATAAGAGATACAAAGTTTATAAGGTTGAAAAACATAAAAGTTTAAGTTGTTTATCTAAGAAAATGTTCTGAAGTCTAGAAAGATAGTTTTGGGTTGGTAATACAAGCTAAAATAGAATGTGAATTAGGTACAAAGGTTTAGACCCACCAAGACAAGACAGATAATAGAGTATTTTCTTCAAATTTGCCAAATACAAATGGACTGGGCATTGTAAATATAATTCTTACCTGATTATTGTTCATATTGTACTGTGTTAAATCCTTTCTTTTTATTTAGACAGAAAGGGAGATATGTTGTAGAATATTTGTACACTGAAATGTGTCTTTGCCAAGCTGCATTATGATTGGTTTGATAAAGAGCTGAATGGCCAATAGCTAATCAGAATGTATAGTTGTTTATTTTTACTCTGGGGAGGGGGGTTGGCCCACCACCCAGCTACCAAATAAATACAGGGAGACTTATTCTTACTCATGAATATTATGAATGCCCAACCTTAGGTTGGCTTGTTTCTAGCCAGTTTTTCTAACTTAAATTAGCCCATTTCTCCTCTTCTACATTTTTGCCTCAATGCTTTTAACCTTTCTTTATTCTATATAACTTTCTTTCCTTCTTACTCCATGGCTGGCTATGTGGCTGTATGGCTAGTCCCTGACGTCCTCCTTTCCTTCTCTTTTTCTCACTCCTCCCTCTTCTCCTATTTATTCTCTCTGCCAGGCAGCCACAACTATTTCTCCTTCATGCCTAGTTATTGGCTGTTCAGCTCTTTATGAGACCAATCAGGTGTTTTAGACAGGCAAAGTAACACAGCTTGACAGAGTTAAACAAATGCAACATAAAAGAATGCAACACATCTTTGCATCATTAAACAAGTGTAACACATCTTAAACTAATATTCCACAACAGGAGGTGTAGGCAGGATTTCTGGGGAGAGAAAGGAAGAAGAGGAGAAGGAAATATAGGCATACAGGAAAGGCCAGCCAGATTCAGAGGAAATAGGAGGTGCAAGATAGAAGAGAGGTAATGCCTTGTGGCAGAACGAAGATTAATACAAACGGGTTAGTTCAAGCTATAGGAGCTAGCTAAAGGTGAGCTTTCATAATTAGTAATACGTTTCTGTCGTTATTTGTGAGCTGGTGGCCCAAAGAAAAATCCATCTTCAGAGAACCAAACATAAACACATATGTGAAAAGTCAAATAGCAAAATAAAACTATCTTAAAGATGGCTGGGGTCACTGCCCAAGTGGTTGGCGTGGGTATGATACATAAAGTTCTGAAAGGGTGAAGCAGTGGTCTGGAGTTATAGAGGCTAGGTAGGGAAGAAGGAGCTAAAGTTAATCCTGGGAACAGGCTGTATACATCCAGAAGAAGATACAATCCAGATTGTAAAAGGCTGACACTTTCAGGGCAGTGGTTAATCTAAGCCATATCCACCCACAATCCCTTTTCACTTTAGAAATTTGTACACAACTCTGGGTGTATAAAATATGTATACAAACAGTTACCGATAATAAAGACATGTATTTAAAAACAATTCCTTGGTAAATAGGTATTTTTACAGCTTATTAAAGATGGATACAAATCTATAGTGTAATAAGATGGATATGCTTACTTATACATAATGCATTAAAATTTGGCAGTCCTCTGTCTCCTCCATGGCTGTTTGTCTGATGTCTGACCTTCATTCTGGCTCTATGGCCCTTTCTCTTTCTCTACTATCTTCCTTCTGTAGGCAGCTGTGGAGATTTACAGCCCAGCTTGCCTGCCCTGTGTCTTTTCTTTTACACTCCAATAAAACTATTGGGGGGGGGAGGAAAAAAAGAAATTGTGGTTGAATGTTTGGTACTATAGGTTGTAAAGCATCTTCAACATGTTTTTAGAGTTGATTGACATCTTGATTTTATAGCCATCAATGCTGATAACATCACTTTGAATAAATACACAGTACAAAGTGGAATATGCATGTTTTTGTAAGGCAAAATTTATTTTAAGAATTGTTGTAGAGACTAAAGTGTCAGAAAACCCAAACAGACATTTTATAAATCAAACATTCTAACACAATACAATCCAAGGGCACATTAATTTGATCCCTATAAGCTGAGGGATGGTGGTAGACAAACATTAAAAATACTTGTTTTCAGTATCTAAACTGTGACACTTCTATGCAATCAGAAAACCTTGTATGGACAGGAAAACCCCTACAATCAATAACATATCACAGTCTTGAATCTGAGCAGATGTGTTTTGGACAGCCTTGGTTGGTGTAGTATGTCATGATGCTGTGCACAGTGCAAAACATGTATGTTGTGTAATCTATCAAAGCCTGCAGTGGAGTTGCATGATGCAACAGAGGTGAATGACACCAGAAACACCTTTGATTCACTATAACATTTGAATCTGAATCAATTTTTTGGCAGTTGTATATTAAGAAACATTTTTTTGTGGCAAGATTTTTCAAAATCCCCACATTCAATTGGTTACTGTATTTTAACTTTAAAGGGCCCTAACAGGACACCAAAAGGTTCAACATGGTCCTCTAAGAATATTTCCCTAGTGCTCATTGGAAGAGAGGGCTACGGTAGTTGTGGGAGTGAAGTAGAGAAGGGATTGGCCCAGGTACTCGCTGTGAGATAACAGTTGAGTGTAGGGAAAGTGCAGGGACTAGGGGAGGCTGTTGAATTAAGAGTTGACATATGAAGAGCTGCAGGAAAGAGTAGATGACATGGGGGTTAACATCTCCATAACGATGAGGTACCATTTTCATGGTGACAATAGTTTGGAGGATCTCAACTTTTCTCTGAGTTTTTCTCATTACCTTTCCTGTTCCTCTGCAACTTTTTGTTTGTATTATCTTTCCTGAAAAGCCATCAGCTCATGTGTCTCTGGGAAACCAGCATGGGACTGATCCAGACCCCAAGAATGTGGGTGTCAGTGAGGAGGCCTTGGAAATCTATGGGTCCCCTTGTAGTAAATCAGTACTTATCCCTAGCATAGCAATGGACTTTGGGAGCCAGTTTCACATAGAGGGGTACTCCCTGAGCCTAGACACACGGGGGAGGGCCTAGGCCCTATCCCAAAGGATATGACAGACTCTGAAGACCCCCCCTGTGGAAGGCCTCACCCTCCCTGGGGAGCAGAAAGTGTATAGGATAGGTAGGGTGTTATCTGGGGTGGGGGGGCAGGGGAGAAGGGGAGAAGGGGAGAGAGAGGGAACTGGGATTGACATGTAAAACAATCTTGTTTCTAATTTAAATAAAAAATGGAAAATTTTTTTTTAAAAAAAGTTGCAATTCACCAGAGGTCTGTGGTTCCAGGAGAGTAGGAACAGGGTCCTGTGCTAGGTAGCATTCAATTGCTGTGACCAAATCACCTGGCAGAAACACAGAAGCAAGGATGGATGGACGGAAGGAAGGAAGGGAGAGAGGGAAAGAAGGAGGGAGGGAGGATATGTGGGCTTATTTTGTCTCAGTCCAGGATTCTTTGTCCCCTGAACTTGGTCATAACAAATGGCATGGGAAATGTTTGTCAGGGGCTCTTCACTTCCTAACAGACCAGAAGTAGAGACAGGGGAAATACAGCAAGAGATCAGGGCCAGATATAGCCCTGAGGGTATACACTCAGAACTACTTCCTCTAACTAGACCCCACTTCCTCCTTTCACCAGCTCCCAATAACGACAAGTTATGAATTCAAGGGGTTTATGCACTCATTAGGTCAGAGCCCTCAGGATCTAAGTGTCTCTGGAAACACAATCACTGACACATCCAAGGTGTACTTTGCTTATCCCCCAGGTACTCCTTAATTAAATTAAGCTAACATCAAAAAGTATCCATCAAAGACAGCATGAAACCTCCAGCCCAGTTCAACTCATTCGCTGACCTCTAAGAAGCTAGCCAGCTTCCAAGTGATGGCTCCACACTATGCCTGGAGGAATCAGAAACTACGCCTTGCCAGGAGGAGCTAAAGCACCCATGTCTACACTTAGAAGCATGACAGGACCAAGTGTGAGCAAGAATGAGGAGCTCTTGGGTGCACCAAATGCTGTGTGCAAACCACTTGGCCCACAGCTAGTAAACTGAAGATTCCCAGAAATAATCTAAGGTAGACCTAAGAAGTATTCGCATGCATAGGCCAGGGGCAATGGTCTCAAGAATTTTCAAGGCCAACACGAGTGAGACAAATCTTTGTTTGTAAGAATGGAAAATTGGAAACAGCTTAAAACCCAAGAGGAGATTAACCATATTGTGTATATTTATGAAGCAGACCGATAAATGAGTGGCACACAGCAACATGGAGAGATTTCAAAAAGCACAATGCTGAATATAAAAAGCAAGTTTTGAGAGGAAATTACCATTTATATAAAGATTTCCAATATGCAAACCATGACAAAAAACGAAAGTAGAGCCAGCACAAGATCCATAACCAGAAAAATCAAGGCAATGATTACCATCAGGCGGAAGTGGAGGGAAAATTGGATTAGGATGGGATAATGAAAGTTTCAACTGTATCTGTAATGATTTGTTTCCTTAAAGAAATCCAAAGGCGTATTAGCAAAAAGTTAAGGTCTATCAAAAATTAGTATCATATCCACAGATGCACGTCATATCAACCTTTGTCCGAATATACAAAAGTTTCATGAAATCTTTTTGAGTATATATGTATGTGTACATGCATGAGTGACTATGTGTTCATTGGAGACCAGACATCGAGTGTCTTCTTCAATTGCTCTGCACCTTCTTTATTGAGACAGGGTCTCTCTCTGAACTTGGAATTTGCTGATTTGCCTACATCAGCTGCCCAGCAAGCCCCAGAGATCTTCCTGTCTCCACCTTCCCATGGCTAGAAGGGCCCCAGGCTTACAATCAGATTGACTTTATGTGGGTGTGAGGATCCAGACTCAGGTCAAGACTGTACAGCAGGCCCTTTGCTGCCTGAATCATCTCCTCAGTCCCCTATAGAATCATTTTAATAGCTCTACTAAAGTATTATTTAAGTGCATATGTTTAAGTAAATAATTAGATCAGTTTTATAACCTTGAAATAATCACACCAATAAAATAATAGACATAGAGAACACTCTCCAAATTTTCCTCATACTCTGCTGTATCTTTTTTCTCATTGTACACTCAATTTGCTTGAAATTCTTATAAATTAGTTTACATTTTATGAAATATTTAAATAGAATATGGCAGTATGAGCTCGTTTTTGATTGTTTTTTTTCCACTTTGCAGAAGTATACTGACACCATCTTTGTTGTTGTATCAATAGCTCATCCCTTTTTAATGCTAAATAATAGTCTATCATGTAGATATGCCACTGTGATTGTTAATCTTCATTATCAACTACATAGGATTTAGAATATTCATGGAAATATACCACTAGTTGTGTTTATAAGTGTATTTCCAAGAAGAATTAAAAGAGCAGGGAATATCCCTAGGGTTGGGGTCCCAGAGTGGACAAAAGAAGAAAGGAAACAGCACTAGGGCTTCTCTCTTTCTGCTTCCTGACTGTGAGAGTGATGTGACTGTCATTGTGCCTTCCCTGCCATGATGGACTGTGCCTCCTGAGACTGTGAGCCAAAATCAGTACTGCTTTCCCGAAGTTGCTGGGTGTTTAGTCACAGCAATGAGATAGTGATTAATATACCTATAGTTTATTTACTTCCTATTGATGGATTATTAAGTACAGATTTGAAACTTCATCACAAATATGAAATGATTGACCTTTATCAGACATATGACATGACTTGCAAACATTCCCTCTTCTAATCTGTGTCTTCTCCTTTCATTTGCTTATTGTCATTCTTTTCTCTTTTCTTTTCTTCCTTTTTTTTTTTTTTTTTTTTTTTTTTTTTTTTTTTTTTTTTTTTTTTAGATAAGGTTTCTGTGTGAAACACGCCTGGCTGCCCTGGAACTCACTCTGTAGACTAGACTGACCTGAGCGCACAGAGATCCCCCTGCTTCTGCCTCCCAAGTGCTGGAATTTTTTTCTCAGTCTTAAATTGAAGAGTCCAGTTTGTTGGTTTATTATTTTGCAAAATGTGTTTTTAGCACCGTAGTTAAGAAATTTTATCCTAACTGGTGGTTTAAAAAAATTCTCTTTTCTTTTCTTTCTTTTTTCCCCCCCCTGTTAAGTTCTCTAGTTCTTGGGTCTATACTTGAATCTATGATCTTTTTTTTTTTTTTTTTTTTGAGTGACTTTTCAAATGGCAGCCCTCTGGGTTGAAGATCCTCTGTGTGGCTGGCAAATTTCCAGAATTGTCAGCTTTTAAACTTTTGTTGAGCAACAATCACCACATGGATCTATTTCTAGATTTTTCTACTCTTTTCTAGAAACCAACAGTTTTGTCTTTACCTACAATACACTACCCACTTGAGGCCAGGTTGAGTAAGTGTCCAAACCTCCTACTTTTTAAAAATCAAGATGGTTTTACCAATTCTAGAGGATTTTTTGTTTTTCTTTTTACATTTTCCTGTGATATTCAGAATTACCTTGTCAATTTCTTCAAACAATAGAAGCCAGCTATTACTTTGATTGTATTTTAATTGGGATAGCATGGATCTTGGTAAGGTTGATATTTCCCTGCCCCCTCTTTCATTTTTACTGAGTGGGGCTGGGCTCCAACTTTCTATGTAGCAGAGGCTAACTATAAATGTTTGATCTGCCTCAACTTACTGAGTGCTGGGATTACAGTGTGTCCCACCATACTGTAGTGTTTTGTAGTTTTCAGTGTTCCTGTGCAATTTATTTCTAGGTTATATTTCTGATAGTATCAAAGTGGCTTTGTTTGGGAGATTTCAATTTTTAATTGCTTGTGAAACGTTCACAAACTCACTTCTAATAACTTTATAGGAATAACATTGCAGAAAATCATGCCTGTGAATATTATGTCTATTTTTTCAATCTGGCTGCTGTTTGTTATGAATATAAAACAGGCTTTCGTGTGTTAAAGCCTGTCTCTAGCTGGTGTTGCTGTCTAGCAACATGGTAAAAACCTCAGGAGGTGAGACCTAGTAGGAGACAGCAGGCCACTAAGGAAGGACCCTTAAGGACATCTTGCTCTTGGCCCCTTTCTGCTGCTGTCATGGTCTGAGCTGCCCCAGTCAAGTCTCCTCAACCATGGTAGACAGAGACATCTGAAAGCAGGAGCAAACCACTACCACCTGCCATATTAAGCTCTTCCTGGTAGGTACTTGGTCACAGAGACAGCAAAGCTAGATGATTCTCTTTTTCCTGAGGCATTGGCTGGAACCCCCAGTGCAACACTGCATGGACACGCTGAGTGGATTTCTTTCCCTTATCCCTGATCATACAAAGTACGTAGTCTTCCCTTGCTAAGTATATGAAGTTCCCTTCTACTCCAGCTTTGCTAATGGCCCTCACTCAGTGGAAGGCCAGACAGTATCTGGAAGCCAGGTTTTGTGACCTGTCATTGTTCTTTGCTGTTGGGACAATGCTGCTCCAACGACTCCGGGGCTGGGCAAACTGGCAGGTCTGTGAACACATATAAAGCCATGAGACCCCCATCTGATCCAATGTGATGTCACCTGTCTTTCTACATTTGCCCCTCCTAACCCAGTTAGGGCACTCAGGTCTGACACTCAGTTCTCCCTCTCACCTGGACACCTCCTTTAAGCCTCTTGAACTCTGACTTCCCCTGTCATCTTCCCCTTCAGCTGCCTCCCAAGCAGCACACAGGTGGTTCTCCTGGTCTTTCACATATTGCCCCAGGACACAGTGGCGCCTGCCTAACTGACTTCCCCTTTGCTCTGACCCTGTAAAGCCTTTGGGGTAGATGCCTTCAGGATGAGAAGGAAAAGGAAGGTTAGGGGATTAAGCTAAAAAATAAATACTTTTCAATTAAAATAAATCAGAGGGCAATGCTGGAGAGATGGTTCAACAGATGAGTCTACTTTTCATTTCCTGCTCTTTCAGAAGACTGAGTGTGGCCCCAGTACCCACTCAAACACACACACACACACACACACACACACACACACACACACACACACACACATATTTAAAATCCTGGTTCTGGTGTAATGTAAACGTAACAGTTAAAATATTCTATGAGTGGGGTCAAGAGACATTGGTGGTAAAGCTTTAGCAATGCTGAATAACCTGAGTGGTAACTGCGTGACCTTTGGACTTATGAGGAAGGAGACTGAACTTCCTGCCACCTCAGGAAGAAGAAAATAAGATTCTTACTATCTTGAAGAAAAATAAACTAAATGTATCCTTTCTTAACCATCATGATTAAAAAATGGATATTTGCTACAAACAGAAATAAAGGACTTAGGAAGCAGAGAGTTAGGAGGTGACAATAGATTCGAGAAAGGCAATTAAACGCAGGGCTAGAGCGCAGAGAAAGGTCAGCGCTGCAGATTGTGGGCTGTAACATTGGCCTGGGCTAACAGTCTAAGCCCTGCAAATAGATGAGGTCCCCATGGGGGCGGGGAAAAAGAGTAACCCTGGACATCCATCTTTGCCTGCAACACGTGCAGCTGGTGTGAGAGGGTAAAAGGAAACAGGAAGGGCTTGCTGTGGCCAGCCGGGTGGTGAATCTGCTGACCTCAACCATCTGGAAGTGTAGGGAGCGCCGTGGGGCTAATAGCGTCCATGTTTTAGACCCGAAAGCAAAATGAAGCCAAGAAGCCATTAGATCCAATGACTTGGCGACAGCTTGCATCCTGGGAAATGCAATTTCAGTAAAACTGAACATCGAATTCCACTTCAGACCCTCTAGGAAGGAGTGGGGCAAAGTTGTCTTTGAATCAGTGTAGACCATCTGAAGAATTTAGCTGTGACAAGTAAAGGCGTGAGCAGTGGTTTCAGAGGTGGTTGTGGTGAAAGACACATGGCATAAGCAGAGGGCTTTCTACGGGGGAGAACATGTATGTTTAAAAATAATCATTGTCTGACCTCTCAACTATTACTGTAAAACATTCGTTGTGATCCAGAAGCCTTATTTTCACAGAGCTAATGCACCCACTTGGTGTAAAAATAAAATAAATTTGCATTTAAAATGCAAATGTTATAAGCAATAACTGTTTTCAAACCCTTTGTACAAATGGAAAACATGATACTCTTCAGCCAGGCTCTTGGCTCCTTTTGACTCATGAGCTAACATCAGGATGAGCTGGGTATTTGAGTTGGAGAGCTGGGCAGCCGGGCTCCACTGGTCAAAGATGTGGAGCAAGAGGAAGGCCTCTCAGAACATACTTGCTAAAGCCTCTGCCTAGTTTCTCTAGTGCAGGAAGTGGCCTGCTCACGGTCCGCCTTTCACAGTTTTCCAGTGTTCCCTCCACATAGCACAATAGGCTCTATGCCCAAGATGATTTCAGTGATGCTTCAAGAAAGCAAGACAAAACATTTGGAAACTGTGTATAAGACAACAACAGTGCTCTGTCTCAGCCCTCAACCAATTTAAAGTCGATTTAGAGACAACAATCCAACTAGAAGCTGGAAAACAGGAGTAGGTGCAGATAAACTCTTCCATCCCCTTGCTGAGAGGAGGAAAAGGAGGAGGAAGAGGAAACTTTTAAAAGCTGGAGAGGGTGTGGCTGGATAAGAAGAGCTTTATAATCTGCCCATCCTTAAACACCACCACTTGGTGTGTGGTGGTGCATAGGCCAGCAGTGTTGGCATCACCACGGGGTTTTAGAAAATCAGGGTCCCAGATCCTGTCCTCTGCTGACAAAACCAGATCATGTTCCACATATGGCTCATCTGTACATGCAAGCGTGAAAAGTGTTTAAATGACCCAGGGGCGGTGAGATGCAGGATGCAGTGAGAGGCTCTCTGGAGATCAGACCACTGAGAAGCCAAACTGTTCTGACTGAAAGGAACTGTCAGTTACTGATACCAGTGCGGAATTTACAAGGTTTTGGAGGAGAAACTAGAAGGAAGCAGAACACTGGGAGCCACAGAAACTAAGTATGAGGCTGGACATGAGAATGAAGCATTTAAGTCATATCATTATAGTCTCACTGCAGCGTAGGAGTGCTAAGAAGAGCCCCAGTTTAACACTGAAAGGCAGACCCAGAACAATGGCAAATTATACTAAAGCCACATCCAGAAAATGCCCTGAGTTACTAAGTGAAGGCACTTCCAATGGGGTGTTGGGGCTGGGGATGAAGAAAGGAGCGGGTGTTGTGCTTTGGAAGCTTGAGCCAAGGGCTGTATGCATTTTATAAGCCTATCTCGTGAAAGTCCCCTCTAGGGTTGTAAGCTTGCTAACACTGTTGAAAAATATACAAGATAATCCTAAGGAGAGAGGCTTATTTGAATCATGGATTCAGAGACGTTGATCTATGATCAATGGAAGCTGCTACTTGGGGTCCCCTGGTAAAGCAGTACATATGGTGGGAGCGTGGGGCAGAAGTTGCTTACCTCATTGTGACTGGGAAGCAAAGAGAAGGAACAGAAGGGACTGGTACCCCATTTCCCCCTAAGGGTACCTAACATCCACCAGACCATCTTAACGATTCCAGTCTCCCAAATAGAGCCATGGGCTGGAAACAAAGACTCAATGTGTGGAGCATAAAAGGATGTTCTAGAGACAAACTATATACAGCAAGAGACACAGTCGTCACTGTAAATTCCCACTTCTCTCATGACTCTGGGTCTCACCTGACAGAGAGGTAGAGACTGATAGATGTTTGCGGGACCCTCTAGAGCTCATGGCTCCTCTGTTCTTTCCTTGGCAGCCTTCCTTTTCCAGGCTGTGTTCTCTCTCTCTCTCTTACCTTCATCACCTCAGGGTGATGATTCTCCCACACATCTCCAGCCACCCCAGCTCCCATCTACTCCAACCCCCAGCCCTAAACATGTCCGCCTTGCTCTCTCTAGTCCCACTTTTAGATCCCCATGAGTTCCAGCCAGCATGTATTCATCTCTCTCTTCTTTAGCAAACAAGCTACATGGACAGGAAGGAAGGTGGTCCACTTATGGTTGACCTAGCATGTTAGATTAGTGACTGTCAAGGCCAGATACATGAGTGAGAACACGGTAAGAATTCATCTAAAACTCAGCTTCCATTGATAAGTTCCGAGGAGCTACATTTCCCAGGGAACCCCTTTCTGCATTCACAGCTTTCATTTTTACTTGAACTTCAGATTGGATTGGCTGCCTCTAAGTAAAAGCAAGATATAGCTTCCAGGAAGGTGTTAGTCAGATTACCACTGTGGCAAAATACCTGAGACGATCAGCATATAAGGCCAGAAAGGTTTAATTTGGTTCCGTCAACTGTAACGTAAGTTGTGTGCTCGCCAGAAGGGAGGGGGAATGTTTGATTGACATCGTAGAGCTCCCATTTAAAAGATGTAGAAGAAACTGCTCAACAGAGCAAGTCAGAAGCATCATCATTTCTTTTTAAACACTGGGAGTGTGGAGCAGGATGAAATTCAATCCTCCATGCTGTGCTCTGATGCGTGCTCATTTTGAGCCACGAAACCCCACAAACCCAGCCTGGAGATGGAAACTGGACTCCAAGCCGCAGCAAGTCTCCCTGTTTTCTTTGGGAGTGAGCCAGAAAGAGATAAAGGAAGTGTTGTCTCAGGGCAGCAGTAAACAGGCCAGGGACCAGAGGGCTTTTAATAAAACAGACCTTTATTGGGGCTAAAATGACCCTAAGATGACCCCACCCTAAATTTTGACAACACACAACTATAAGAATTTAAAGGAACAGGCAGACGTCACATGTTGAATTCCTGCATACAGAGCAGGGAAGCCAGAACCTACAAGCAAGGAATGCATACACATTTCTCTGGCATTGTGGCCCAAACGGTTTTCAGCTCAGACGCAGATGCATTTCTGCCTCAAATTTCTGTCCTGTGACTCACAGGGAAGGCCTGAAGACAATAAAATATCCCAAGTACCTAAAATAGGCCCTCCTCCTCCCCTCCACCATCAGGGCGAGCTCCTCAGGCATTTCTTTCTTCCTTTATTAGCCAGGCATGAATGGTAACATTGCCTGAGCTGAAGAAATCATCTTTGTCACTGGTAAATATAAAAAAAAAAAAAAATGAACCACATTCACAGAAAAGCATGCCAGCAGTTCATTGATTAACATCCCATGCAACAGCCTCTCTTTGAAATTAAAAACACTTTCAATGACACTGAATGGAAAAGGCATTGTAGGAAAAATATTTCTTAGACAGGATTGTCATTAAAGTGTGCCAAAAATAGAACTGTTTTTATTTAAGCATCCTTACTCCTCCAGCTCCCCCCTTCCCAGCAGCCCTGGCAGACAGCAAGGCTCTGCACTGGGAAATCACCAGAAATAGAGAAAGTGGTTCTGCCCATTTAAATTGGAGATGTTTCAGAAGCAGGCCTATGAATAAGGCCCAGGTAATGTGTCCATCTCCCTCGAAGCAAGTGACAACTAAACAGGGGATGCAACCAGATTGAAAATTCACTGTCCCATAATCTCCAGGTGAAATGTGACTTTTTTCAATTTTAGTTGGCTCCACTGCCAGTCTCTCATATCATTCTCTTCCACCTCCCAAAGAACCAGAGTTGGCTCTCTCAACCGCTAGCTTTGAGCTCATGTTTCCTGGGGACAGGGCTACCTTGCAGAGTTTGAAAACTCATCTTCTGGAGGGCCAGGCTCTTCAGGTTTTGCAGTACCAGGGAGTGTTTGCTTTGCTTTGTTTTGCTTTAGGTTTTCAATGTCCCATCTGAATTTTTAAACAATAGGAAAGACAGCAGTGAACCAACCTATGAAGCATCACACTCATGTACATTTATTAAAAATTAAAATTTGGGAGCTGGCTCACTTAATAAAGTGCTTGCCATACAAGCATGAGGACATGAACTTGTGTTTCCACCCCTCACATAAAAGTCAGGCATCGCTTGTATGTGCTTGCATTCCCATTGTGGATGCCTGGGGCTTGCTGGCCAGCCAGGCTAGCAGAAATATTAAGTCCCATGTTCAGCAAGAGACCTTGTCTCAAAAAACAATAGGAGAGAGCAACTGAGGAAGACACTCAACACCAACCACTGACCTACACATACATGCATATATGCACACACATATACAATCAATTCTATTTTTGAACGTCACAAAAATAGCATTATCTAAATACATAATTAAATTGGTCATAAACATTTATGGTGTATATTCTGTATACAAAGCAGACATAGTTACTGTACTTATAGACTTTGAATGTCTTGACATAAGTGTGTGTGCTGGACACCCCGAGTCCTTAACATTCTCTCCTCAGACTCAGACTCTAATTCAGGATCAGATGCCATATGACCTTATCACTGTCCCATCTACTTCACAAGTCTTCCTTCCTTCCTTCCCTCCTTTCTTCCTTCCTTCCCCTTCCTTTCTCTCCCTCCATCCATCCCTCTTTCCTTTCTTTCTTCCTTTTAAATCTGTACTGTCCTCGTGTTTCCAGCCAGCTCGTCTACCTCTGCATTGGGCCAATCCAGGTCTGCTGTTGAGCCCATCTGCCTTGCTCCATATTCATCTTTGAAGGCTAAGTAGAAATGTCACCTTCTCCTTAAAGTGTCTGTGGCTCACCACAGTTGACTCTACTGAGACAGTAAAATCAAAGACTCTGGCAAGAGCCAGGCCTGAGTTCAAATCCTAGCTCTTTCTTGTATCAGGCATGAGAACCCAGTTGATCTTCATTATTTTGATGTCTTGGAAGCTCCATCTAGTGATATCTGGGATAATAATTATTCAGATAGTCAGCAAAGGCTTGTTGTGAATATCAAAAGAGACTATTCATGTTCAAGTACATATATAATTTCTGGTAGAGCCATTTGTGGTGATTTTTGTGTGCTTCTCTGCTTTTATAGAGCATCATGTGTCAGTTTCTCTGTTTGTCTTTTGATGACGTCTTTGAGTTGTCGTCTTCCTTCTCCCGTCTATCGTGGAACAGGAGTCTCGTTTGCTGCATCATTGTGTGCCCCAGCTACCTCCCTTCTTGGTGCTCAGTGGAGGCTGATTCACTCCAAGTGTGCTCAGACTCCTGCCCTAATTTAATAAGACAAACCACTATTAATTCTCCATGAGAGAAGCAGGCTGGGAAACCTTGTCAATTTGTATAATTTTAGATTTCTTTTTCTCATTTTAGATTTTTGCCCACATTATTTGGATTTTAATTCCCTAAATTATGATATACAGAAAATACTAATAATTTGTTGCTTATGGGGTTTGGGCATATATATGTACGTGTGTGTGTGTGTGTGTGTGTGTGTGTGTGTGTGTGTGTGATATTTTTCCTTATAGTTACATAGTATTTCTTATATACCAAATACCGGCTACTTGCCTCCATATATTCCTTGTATAACCCTCATAACAAATCTGGGAAGGAGATACCATTTTATTCTTCCTTTTAAAGACGAGAAAATTAAGGTTTGATTGAAACCTTGCAACAGACATGGGATGAACTTGAATCCTAATCCAGAAAACCTGTTTCAAGAGACAAAGATACTTGCCATCACCCAGCACAGCCCCTAACTTTCTATCTCTGGATAAACCAGAAAGCAAAAGGCAAAGGGAATTACTCCAGTCAGGTACCATTTCACAGACAATATGACCTAATCCAAGTGCTGTTTTGATTGGCTAGCTCTGGATCCCATGTGTGAGCTTGTGTGTAATTGGAAATGACTGACAGTTGTTTTGCAGCCCCAGCAGGTAGGTCTCCTGGGAGACCAGTCTTACCTCCCTGCTAGATGCAGGTGTAACCTGCCAAGAGAAGCATTATTAAGACTCGGGCTCTGTAGTAGCATGGGGACCCCTTAAGATCTCCTAGAAGTAGAAGAAAAGGAAGCCTGCCACAGACTGTTGGGTCAGACAGTGATGCCAAAAATAAAATAAAATAAAATGAATTGGCCCTGAAAAGGATTCAACACTTAGAACTGAAGCTGTGGATGGCACTCATAGGTCCACAACAGCAGCCTAAGAACCGAAGAGCTTACAGCCACACTGGCCCTATAAGGAGTCCCTCTGCTCTAGGGACTCCAGGAGGAGCCTTTGCCAGCATAGTGTTCCAGGATCTGGAACTACAGGACACTATTGTCATCTCAGGCAATGTTCCTCAAACTCAAGAGCAGACAAGTCACTTGGGGACCTTGTTTAAAACACGAATTCTGACTCAGCAGGCATGAGTTGCCCAAGAGTCCATATTTCTAACGAGCTCCCGGAGGACCCTTAGAGCATGCTTGGAACTGCAAGGACCTGCGAAATACCAGCCTTGGGAAGAGGTTTACGCAAGACATTCTATTTCTTCACAAAGAGCTTATTAAATCTCAGTGTGCTAGGCTGTGTTGCAAATCCCCCCTCCCCATGATTTACTTATGTTTATTTATTCAGGTACTATGTGTCTGTGAGTGTATGCACACAGATGTGCAGATCCCCACAGAAGCCAGAGGAGGGTATTGGATCCGCCAGAGCTGAAGTTACAGGTGGTTGTGAGCCACTCCAGTCCTCTAAAGAGTGGCAAGACCTGCTCTGAGCAATTGCTCCAGTCCCTCTGTTGCAAATCTGTTTTTAAGAAGGCTCTGTGAGTGTGAGGTACAGCGCTCCTTGAGCTTGCCCTCTATTGGTTTAGATCAAGTTCCAGTTTTGGTTACTAAAACATCAAGAGTAACAGTAGCATTTTCCTCTTTCCTTATGAAGAAATCTAAACAGACTAAGATTTGTGTGTTCACTAGAGACTGCAGGAACCCAGACTCTGGGGATGTTCACATCCGTCTCCAGGGTGATATGACTAGCTCCAACCACTATGGACACATAACAGGATGTGGAAAGGAGCCGAGGACATACACACCGTCCTTTCCAAAGACAAGTGCAACAGGCTGTGCTCACTGCTTTACATTTCTACATCTTTACCAGAAACCTCATCACATGGCAAAGGAAGCAAAAACTGAATCACACGTACAAATGACTAGACGATGCCGTCCTCCTTCTGAGTGCATCAAGTATGTTTGGGAAAAGATTGAGAGAGTGGGTATATGGAGTTTTGAGCTCTTTCCAAAACAACCTCTTAACGACATTCGATGATTTGGGTCTGATGATGGTGCCTCTGACTCCTTCCTTGCAAGTTTGTTGTTGGGCAAACCAAGATACGCATCCAAATATCTAGGTTCCCTTTCAAGGTCTTGTCCAATCACTACACAATTCTTCCTCAGATGCTAACCTTATGCCCAGTGGTAGAATGGAGACCCCAGGGGAGTCCTCATCTTGTCCCTTAGGAGCAGAAGCCCTGGTCAGAACACCTAGTTAAGACTGATTTGCCAAACTCCCACTAGACATTGGGAAATTCGTTAGCACCCCTCCAAAAGAGGTAAAGATCCTGAAGAATGAGCCTGGGGGGGGGGTCATTTTTGTCTATCTGACACCTGTGTGCTAACAGGCAGAGGGAAGAATCACACTTACATTTTCAGCAATTGTATGACAAAATCAGTCTTTGTGAAAGCGCCTCTGTGGATGCTCAGGGCTTGGTCCTCACTTCACAGTCTTTACATATTGATCTGCCATGGGAGGCATCACAGAATAACTCAGCACTGAATAAGAAAAGAAATTGAACAGAAGCTGGGAAGAGGTAGGCACGTTTATTGACTGCCTCTTGTGTACCTATATTCTAGCCTAGGTGTTTACACACTTACTTAATGCTGATTACGATTGATGACACAGACTGACCAAGGTGATTTGCTCAAAAACGGATAACAGGAGCCTTCCACGAGACTTCCTTTCTTTGTATCTGCCATCCACCCTTTCTCCCCAGCTACATTCTTTCACACCCAGACTCTGTGTTCATCATTTCCCAGTAATTAGTAAATTATAACCCCGCATCTCAAGTTCTTGACGTTCATTTGCTGTTTCCCAGTAATTCATTCCATTTGGTATTTGCTTTGAAAAAGAAACCAAAGTCTTCACTAATGCAGCACACACTCCCAGGCCTGGACAGGGCTCTTCACCTCATTTATCACGTTGTGCGGCTGGTCCTGAAGTCTGACAGGCAATTCAGGCTTTGTGAATGCAATTCAGGCATTGATTTTAATCTATAAAGCTCGAGCGTCTGGACTCTGGCTGCCATGGAAATGAAATCGCTTCTTCACACGCTGCAGCTGACTGTTCTGCAATGTGGGCTTCTGAGAACAGCTTCTGTACTTTTTCTGATGTAAACATCTCCGAGATGAATGGATTCTTAGCCTTAACAACCACTGTTAATATGAAAAAGAGCCCAAGTAAAAACAAGTGCAGGCAGTATGCATAGATTTGTGACCCTACACACTGAATTCATTGCTAATGTCTACTTAGAAAGAAATTTCAAAATGTACATCACAAGGTAGCCACCGCAACACATTCTGTTTTCAAACAGGAAGTCTTGAAGCCCAAGCAGGATACTGGGTACCAGGAAGTCAATGGGGGAAGCAAGATGGTTAAATGTTGGTGGTGTGTCACCTGATTTCTGTCACCCAGACGGGACGTTGATGGCAAGGAAATGATTCTAGAATGCATGCATTATGGAGGGGTGGGCGCAGGGAAGCAGGAAGTATGAGCATGATGCTGATGCTGGAAGTATGGTGGCCAGAAGTGACCCATAGAGCTAGGAGATGATGTAGGGGCAAGAAATGCGTCAGCGAAATGAAAAGGCTGCACAATGACCTACTCCTAAAAAGATCACGGTATGAAAACATTGGACAGCCCCTGCCAGGGGTCAAGAGGGAAGAGGGGGGATGGGTAGACAGTGTTGGTATTCTATAGAACGGTATAGTTAGATCTATGTTCCTGTATATTTCTTCAAAACACACAAAACTGCGTAAAGCACAGGTGATCTTGGTGAGTCGGTGCAGAAGTGGAGGCGGACAGCGCACATGCAGGACGAGGGGGCTATTTGGGAAAGAAATCTGCGTGCCTTCCTTATATCTTGGCTACGAACATAAAACTGCTCTCAAGAAAGAAAGAAAAAAAAAGACTGGGGGGAAGAGTGGTAGCAGGCAGTGTGCCCAGGAAATATGACACCCCCTTTGTTCCAGTGGGCCACAGGGGCTGGGAAAGGTGGGGGAGGAGATGAGAACTGTAAAGGGATTTAAATGCTCTCCACCCCAGCTCCATTTTCATTCTGCAGCCAAGGTTCTGGCTGTCTGCCCTGCCTGCTCACGTGGCCTCCATTCCAAAACGCACGCTCTTGCTTCAGCTTTTTCAATTCGGATGACACTGGCATTAGCAAAGAATGTGACAAAGCAGTTGACATGTTGACATATATCCCTAAACGGATAGATATTTTTTTTTCCTCCCAATAAGATCGTGTCCAAAGTGAGGGACTTGAGTCAAAGTAGAAATAGAAAAAGATGAGGCAGTTGCTTTCGCAAGGAGGTAGCAAACGGCAGTTGGGTCTGCTTGTGTGACTTCACTTTTCCTTAGAAGAAGGCTGCCAGTCCATGACTCATTAGAGACGTGAGAGACTCAGAAGGAACCAGGAGGAACATGGATTTAATTGGGTCCGGGAAACAAAGCTTCATACAAAATGTTCTGTACCTGTGATTTAACAGGTAGATGCCAATCTCAGCTCCCAGGAACAGAAAGGGATAAACTCTATTACAGTTTTCCAGGACCCTCTTTCTGTCTTTTTCCAATTACCCAGTTCTCTTTTGCTCTTGAACTACAAACATAACACCATCAGGATTCTCTTTAGGTTTCAGGATAGAGTTCAGTAAATCCAGGCCAGGCTGGGGGACGGAGCTGCCACTAGAAGGCATAAGCCCAGTTACATGCACTCTCACTTCCTTAACACTCCAAGGTCTGGTCCTGTTGGCAAATATCCAAATGATTCCATCATAGAGTTGGTTCCTTCAGAATTCCCCATGGCAGCTGCATGGACCATCAACACAGACTGCCCTTTTAGCTTTCCTAGTGTGGACTTGCAAGTGGCCTGGGATACATTATCCAGGAGTGCATACTGACATGAAAAGAGAGAAGGTTGCTTTATTTTGGCCAGTCCCAATCAGACAGCTGCACAGAGGGAGCATTGAAAGAGGAGTTTGACCACCCTTAAGTACCAACACCATGACCTTTCACACTCAGGGGGACTTGGTGCCGGTTGTCCCTGCCCCAGGTCCTCAAGCTTAGCTCATTTATTAAGGTAAGCACAGGATCCATGCTGAGTGTTGGGATGCTATTTAGCAGGGCTTTATTGGCTGTGTGGTGGTTTGAATGAAAATGGCCCCCATAGACTCATGGGGAGTGGCATTATTTGAAAGGATTAGGACCTATGGGTTTGTTGGCAGAAGTGTGTCACTGGAGATGGGCTTTAAGGTTTCAGAAGCTCAAGCTATACCCCGTGGCTTACTCACTTCCTGTTGCCTGCCAATCCAGATGTAGAACTCTCAGCTACCTCTCCAGCATCATGCCTGCCTGCATGCTGCCGTGCTCCCTGCCAAGACGTTAATGGACCAAACTCTGAGCTGTAAGCCAGCCCCAATTAAATGTTTTCCTTTAAGAGATGCCATGGTCATGGTGGTTTCTCACAGCAATAGGAACCCTAACTAGGATAGGTTGGATCCATCAGGACGCTGCTTTTTAAACCGTAACCTAAGGGGTAAGTGAAAACTTCAGCAGTTTGACTATAACTAGGAAGGAGCCTTCCCTTAAAATGATTCAAAAATGACACGTAAACACCCCACCTGAGTAGGCCAGGCTCACCAGATTGTCTCTAAGAAACTGAAGTTGGAAGAGGCTCAGGCCTCCTGAAAAATACATAGGGAGCATGAGACTGTGAGACCATGGCTCCATGAAAAATCCTGATGTCCACTGTGATGAGGATGCTGGACCTCAGTCAAGGCAGTGACACAGATCTCTTCAGAGACAAGCAGGGACGAGAGACAGAGACCGAGGACACTGGGGACATTCAATCTTTGGGGACCAGTTACCCTTCTCTTCATTGGCAGTGGGGTACCCCTGACCCCTAAGCATAGTCTCCTTTTGCTTCAGCTGGCTAACATTGGTTCCCATCATTAGCAGCCAGCATGACACTCTGGCAGATTTTCTTACTCTGACAGCTGCCAGACCAATGGCCAAGAACTCAATGACCTTGATTGTTTATTTTGCCTCCATGTGTCTCCTTGTTCCTCAAGGAGTTCTGGAGTCAATCTGACTCAGCCATTCAAGATTCAATATTCCTAGAGGCTACCACTTTCTTGTGGCCCTAAATTCATCATGGCATCCTTCTAGATTGGGGTAGGTGGGCTCACATTTTTCTCCTGTTTGTCGTCGGAACTTTGGGTCTCTTGGCTCAATACTTTGCCATCCTCCTACATCCATTTTCTGTAGAGGCTTGTAATTTCTGGCAGATGGTAGTGCAAGTCTAGTGAATACCCTTCTTCCATCAAAACCTCAAACTCTCCCTGATCCTTCTCTAATTCTAGCCATTGCCCTTCCTTCTCCCTTTCCTTTTATTCTTTTGACATTAGACCCAGACTCATGGATAACTAAAAGTTATCTTGTCTTCTAAAGCAGTCAGACAGCCATGCTTTAAAGCTTTATTTTGACATATTTGATTTTTATTCACCACAGACTGTTAGAGATCTTATTTTTAAAGGTACACAGAAAGGTCTTTGACAATACTTAACTGTGTTTGTTGTAAATATATTTTTAGGCTGAGAACATTTGAAATTCTTTCCTATGTGCTTTTGTTACTTTTCTCATTACTGTGACTAAATACATGAAAAGAGGCGATTTAAAGAGGAAAGAGTTCCCCTGGCTTACAGTTGAAGGGGATCGTTCCATTATGGTCACAGCAGCAACAGGAAGCTAGCTGGTCACCTGCACTCTGGAATCAGAGCATAAACAGGAAGTAGGACTGCTCTCTATGCCTTAAAGCCCACTCCTGCCTCCCAGGGCCCACTTCCTTCCAGCTAGGCTCCATCTCCCAAAAGGTTCCACAACCTTCATAAACATCGCCACCATCTGAGGACCAAGTGTGCAAACAGAAGAGCCTGTGGGAGACCTTTCACATCCAAACCACAACATTATGTTTGCGAACTTAGTGAGAGGCAAAACTCAGTTTCTTTTGTAGAACCTCATAGGAGCTGTTTTTCACTCTTCCAGACTTGCTTTCTGCTAGGGTTTAGGCACCCAAAGGCAGTTTGTCCAATATATACCTCGTACCAAGAACCCAAAGCTAACTAGGACAGAAGGAGAAGGCATGGAATCTCCATCAATTGGTAGCAGTCACAGCAGCAACAAATATTAGGGGTGGGTTCACACAGAGAGGTGGCAGAGGCATCAGTGCCTCTTAGCAAGGGCAGTGATATCTAAAGCAGCCAGCTCCCAGGACATTGGTCAAAGCTGAGATTTGTCTGAACAGGTTTTCTTTGTTTCTATTCCTGTTCTGTGCCTGTCCCTCCATCCTGCCACAATGATTCTGTGTTCTCTCAGCACATTCTCACATGTAGAGTCCTTCTAGCAGGAACCGTGAGTGATATGCTCTCCTTGAATTCACCGTGGGCACTCATTTACTCTTTTGCCTGAAGCACAAGTTTGGAATGTATAACCTGGAAGGCTGCCTTGTAAAAGCTAGTCACTTCCCAAGACAGCGAACATAGCCCACCTCCCATTCCATGACTCAATACAACTTGTGACACTATAAAACATGACTCGTTCCTTCTCCTGGCTGTGTATAAGTACGGTTGTTAAGCTGGGATTGTGATGAGAGTAAAGAGTTTATGAGAAGGAAGCAATGGTTCCTTTTCTCTCTCCCCCTACCCCCTACCTCACCCCACTCCTCTCTCTCTCTCTCTCTCTCTCTGTGTGTGTGTGTGTGTGTGTGTGTGTGTGTGTGTGTGTGTGTGTGTTGGAGAGTGGGAAATTATGAAAGGTCTACAGGATTGATTCAATGTGTTTTTCTCATTTTCTAGGGGAAATTACATTCTGCAGTGACTATGGGACTCTATGACCAATCAAATCAGGATAATATTGACAGCAAAAGAGCATGCTATTCATGGGGACAATGAGATAACAACCATAATAGGTCACTCTAGGTAGCAGAGTGTAGATCTGGGGAGCCTAGGTCCTGGGATCTCTCAGACAAACCTGAGCTACCCATGGTGGTACCTTCCCATCACCCTTGCTCCACTCTGTGCCAGTCTCTTCAGGACCAAGGCTGGAGACTGACGAGTGTCAACATGCCTGCCCCTGCCCACACCTCCTTATTCACGCCACTAGCAATCTATCCCACATTTGTGCACATTCCTACAGAGACAATTTCCATAGCAACAGCAGAACCCTATCAAAAAAGGCACCTGAGCTATGCTTTCAGGGTAAATAGCCCTCCTGAAGTCTTCCATTTAGAATGTGTTGCCTCTATTAACACTTACATGTGCCCATCTCTAGTCCTGGGTCACTGTTTTACATTTTAATTATTTACAAATATTTTACTTTCTCTTCTTAAGCTGCTCTTGCTGTCCAGCTACGGTTCATCGGTATTTTAATGATCTATGAAGGGAGACACAAACACGGTGGCAGGTTCGGAGTGCCTATTATTTGAGTACCCAGTGCTCCTACCTAGAACTCATTTTCACAGAAATGCAAGCAGAGCGAGGGCTGCCCTGGGCACAGACTGAGTCTTGTGTAAAACCAGGCAGTTTTATAGACAGCATCCCAATCATGTGTTCTCCACCCAGGAATATCCAGCAGGGAGCAGGCCTTAGAGAGAGGTCTGTTTGAGAGAGGATGGACATGAGAATGGTGGGTGATAAGAAGAGTCAGGGAGAGTGGAAAACATGGGGCTCGGGCTGGGGATTTCTTCTTACCAGGGCAGGAACGATGGAATGATGGAGGTGGGAAAGAATGGCAACTATTGATTTTTCTCATCTGAGGAGTGGTCCCCTGCCAATATAGGGAACTCAGTAATCGGGGCTTACTTTCTTGAGACCTACCTGCCAGCCCCAATGAAACCTCTTCTTTTTGAATTTAAAGAAATGTGTATGCAGTACTGCATTTCTGAACAAAACACTGGGCATTCTGTGGCTCTTTATACACCTTAATTTTTCTGAGACAGTCTCATCTGTAGTTTTTGATACTGTTGTCTTATTTTTCACTTTTGTGCTTCAGAGTTGGTAAGAAAAATGTTTTATTTTGATCTATTTTTTAAACTAGTTCATTTATCCCCTGACAGAGACTATGTGCCACTAGTCTCCCTAGAGATAGATAGTCATTGTGTTTTAGTCAGAGATCCTAATAGACACAGGCCTTATTTTCTTAATTCTGTCATTTAATTGAAAATAAAATAGAAATCAGTCTGTTACTAAGCAATTACATAGTTACAAACTGAAATAAGGACAATGGGACAAAAGCACATATGACTTCAAGTGCTGAGGTGTGTCACTTGTCCCTACAACATCCCATGGATTCAAAGATTTGTCCATTTGGGAAACAGACAAATTAACACATAAGCCATCTAACTTATCCCATGATTTGGCTCAGTTGTCTATTTTCCTTTAGAGTCAAAGGTCAATGTTCCAAAGAAGTAGAAGGATTTATGGACTCAATGGACAATAAAGGAACAGTGATTCAGCAGCACTGAATATCAGTGGTAAATCTGATTGGGGAACCCCAGGAAACCTACTCTCAGCAACAAGGTGTCAGATGCCAGATAGAGGGAGTGAGAAGGACACAGCATGAAGCCAAGAGCGCAGTCAACTAAACAAACCAAAGAAACTCCTACCGACACTGCACATCCCTGAAGAAACGCTGGCTGTGGAGTACAAGGACTGATTTCATACTCATTTGTCATTAGTACAATCTAAAGCCAATTTCCAATAGTCTCATGGTTAAAAACAGACACAGGTGTTTGGCATGCGCTATGGAACCAAGTGGCATCTTTGTTTTATTAGAGTTTTGCAGATGGCTAGGTTGGATCCTGCCAACTGTAGCAGATGGAAAGGGTTCCCTTACCTGGACTGAATCAGCACACCCAACGGTGGTTCAGTCAAGCTCGCCTCCTGAATGAGATAATATAGGAGGTGGTTGAGGTTAACGGACATTCTTTATTCCAGTTATGATGCAATCCTTGGCTGTCCTATATATCTGATTATGAACTTAATCTTTTTAGGGTCCTTTGCTTTAGTGTATTGGGTCAAATGACATGGATACTCAAAGTCTCTTGCTTTCCTTTATTTTAGCCTGAAGCCTAAGCTAGAACTGACCTGTGAAACCAGTCCCTTGGTTGGCTTTCATCTAAGCTGCCATGTGGTGCTCCATCTTCCTCTGAGTAAAACCATCTCCTAAAAGGAACGTTCAGCCAGTGCCATTTTACTTTTGTGGAGACATAAATGGAAAGAGAAAGTCCCTAGGGGCTGTGTGGCATGTCATTGCCCTTCCTTCCAGTCTCTGTGGCCCATGAACACAGGTGGACATTTAGCTAAGTCACTCTTTCACAGGGTTTAGAGCTCAGAGGAGTATGCAAATGCTCTTGGTTTTGAGGCCATGTGGCACAGGCCCTGCAAGGGCTGCTGCCTTTCACCCCAACAGCCTTCTAACCCACATTAAGAACTGAAATGGATCTCCTCCAGGAATTTTCCCTTCTCTGAAGCAAGATTCTAAACTTTCCCTCAGAGTCTGCATCTCAATGGGATGCTGCTTTATGTCAGTTGGAACTCCTCCATTCAACTTTATTTAATCTAACAAGTGCGTAGGATTTTCCTCTATGCACTGGGAGTAGAGTGACCCTGAGCTGGAGAATCCTGTCCTCCTCTACCCAGCTTGTCAAAACCCTTTGTAAAATGGAAGTCAGTCATTCGTGTAGAAGGCAACTTCTCCACTTTGAGGAAGTGAAAGAAATGAAGGTATACACGTAAAACTTATAGAAAGTACTGCAGTCCAACAGGAAGCAAGAGCCCACATCAGGCTGGTGGCTCTCTGTCCACAGGTCTTGACTTAACATCACTCTCCAAAGCTCTATTTTCTTATCTGTAACATGAGGGAGTTGGACTCGGCACTATCAGAAGATGCTAACAGATTTGGGCCCTGTAGACACGGCCTACAGACCAAAGTCTCTCCTCTTGTCTGTCCCCACCATAACTATCATCCAAACCACCATCTTTCTCCTCTTCAGCAACAAAAGAGCCTACCCTCACAGCATGCTTCCATTCTGACACCCAGAATTCATCATCACTGCCAGGGGGATGTTCTGAAAATGAAATCATACCTTGTCATATGGCCCTTTTCCACTAACTAAAACCCTCAAACAACTCCCAACTGCTCTTAGCAGAAAACACTACCGATCTAAGCAGGCCTTCCAAAGTCTCTTCTCTGACCTTGTCTTCCCATGTTCTCCCCATCAGCCCGCTATGTTCTCCTGCTTTCTTTGTCTAAACCACTCCCAAATTAATTATGTATGCACTTCCATCTAGAAAGTTACTTTCCCAATAGGCTCATGCCTTCTGGGCTTTTCATTTGCCAGCACACCTATATCTTCCTCCCCCAAACTAAGATCAGGGGACCAATAAGACAAGCAGTAGAAATCAAGATGGGATTCTAGTCCATCACAGAAAGTAAGTGGATAACACTAAGATTTCTAATTTGGAAGACTAATAAGAGCAGGAGTACAAAAGAGCAGGTTTGGAATGCCTTAAAGGGAGATCCAATGGATGCTCTATTAATTGCTCACCTTCCTCGGGGTACTTTTCTTTCTAGGGTACATCTCTCATGAAGGAAAGAGTAGGCATAGCCATGACTAAACTGGGTGTCTGGTCTGTCAGTGGGAGCCCAGTTGACCCAGATGTAATCATTTTTTTTTTTTGTGCCATGGCTGTCAGTTTTTTTGTTTGTTTGTTTTGTTTTTTTTGTTTTTTGTTTTTTTTTTTTGTACCACATTACTCCTTCAGAGCCCTCCTCTGCTCTGTGCTAGAAGGCCACTCCCAAGCAAGCTTCTTTTGGTTCTCTAGGGATCATAGGACCTCCAAAATGCAGACATTTCTGGAATTAAAGTTGTAAGACAATCCAAGGAACAAATTCAATCTATCTGAACATTCTTTAATCCTTACAGTTCATCAAAGTTTACATTTTGCTTCATAAGAAACCTGTATATTTTCTTCTTATTTCATTTTTTATTTGTTCTTTGAGAATTTCACACAATGTATTTTGATCACATTTACCCCTTCTCTAGCCTCCTTCAAGATCTGTCTCCCCTCCCCTCTGCTCTCCACCCCTCATTGTATCCTCTCTCTCTCTTTTTTAACCCATCAAGCATGGTTTATGCTGCTCATATACTCTTGGATATGTGGCCTTTCTATAACATGCTTTTAAGAACTGTGCTATTTAGAGACTAAGAGCTTCGAAGCCAGATAGATAAGTGTTTGGGCTGCTGCTCTGCCACTCACTAACTGTGTGACCCGGACAGGTGTGTTATCTTTTCTGGGCTTCCGTATATGTCTTTCACACTGTTTCTGAGAACATGATAAATATTCTGTGGACTGGAACATCCTGTAAGTGAGCCACTGTCTACTGCTGTTCACCTGTGTCTTCCTCTTGGAGACCGCAGTCCTGTCCAGGAAGTGACTTTCTGCAGGATCAGTCCTGTGCATCAGACACAAGCCCACCTACCGTACCATCTTTTTACCACCAGATGGAGAGCATTCGTCCTACAAGTGTACATCCATTAGGCATCCAGAGCAAACGTCTGTCTACCAAATCTTAATCAGATCAAATTACTTATTTATGACAACATCAATACAACAGGCTCTTAATAAATGCAATTACAAGGTAACTCATGGAGTTAGTTATTCTAAACACAATGAAGAGGCAAGGGCCAAGGGGAAATATTAACATCACAATGTTGATGGCTAACCTCACCCCACCTTCGGCACAGGAAGACTTGGAACCGGGAAAAGGGTAGAAGAAACTCTAAATGGATTCTATACCTTATTCCTTAGATGCTAACTAACAACCATCTGTAACTCCAGCTCTGGGGGATATGATGCCCTATTCTGGCCTCCATGGGCACTGTATGTACATGTGTACAGACAGACATGCAGGCAAAACACCTATACACCACATACATTTAAAAATATTTTTAAAGTCTATCTGGGGGAATGTTCAAGGATAAAATGTGCATTTATTCATTTATCTCTGAGTTATTCAATGAGCCTAATGTGCTAATTATTCAATGATCTCTTCAAAAGATTTAAAATTTATAACATTGAAACAGTAGATCAAAGACTATAGTGTCTCTTGGTCCCTCATGTCACGACTGTTAACTGAAGTTAAGTTTTTTAAAGTTAAGAGCTTAAACTCAGTCGGTTAGTTAGTTGTTATTACTGAACTAAATTGTTTTCAACTAATCTGAAAGGTGAATGAATAAACTGTTTCTGGTTGCAGATGCTATGTAATAAACTATCCAAGTTTTAGTCGCATTGAACAATAACGGTATCATAGTCATAGTTGCTGTGGGCCAAGAATATAGACAGAATATAGTGGGATCTTTGTCTCTGACATTTGAGGCTTCATATTAGAAGACTCAGCCTGGGATCACCTGACAATTGGGAGTCACTTGATGTTTGGGGCAAAAGTAGCTGTTTTTACTCAGGTATCTGGCGATTGATACTGGCTATTGTCTGGCACGGCATCCGAAGCTGCATACCAAGCCATATACTGGCTATAAGCAAGTAATTATATTGGCCCAGACTCCAGGTTTGGTGCCTGAGACTTCGGCTCTCCATGGTAAGAATTTGTTTATGTGTTTTAAAGCTGTTACAGTGTCCTCTGAATGCTGCTACTACAATGAAGTGAGATTAGTAATCGGAGACCTCACTTCCTCTTTAGCCACGCAAGGTACCCATACGGGAAAACTCTAGAATATACCCTCTCGAGTATACAAGAACATGTCTGGCCACATTCAAATAGCTCAGGAGTACCCTTATGTGGTCACCTACCACCCCTACTCATTGTGAAAATGTGTTAGTTATTGTAATCCAAACTTAATAGCTAATAATAACCATTAAACATAAAGGTGCACATCATAAATTGCATGCAGAATAAAACTTTCACCACACGTGATGTAGTCTTCAAAGAGAACTTTGTTATTTATTGCTGCATAGAAAATCACTCCACAAGTTAGTATCTTAAAACAATAAACACTCTCCTCGAAGCTCCAGAGGGTCAGCAATGTGTGAGCAACTTAGCTTAGTGGCTTTCTCTCAAGGCTACTCATAGGGAGGGACTACGGCATCTGAAGGATTGTGCGGAGTGGTCTTCATTGAACATTGTCCACCCATGTGCTAGTGGATGGAAGCCCCACATCTTCACACATAAGCTTCACCATAGCAATGCCCAAAAGTTCTTATGACATGACACTGGCTTTTTATAGAGTGAGTGATGCTAATGAGAACAAACCAGAAACCGTTGGTACAGCCTCTAGCTGTATTCCAGCTAAAGGGGGAAGGGCTTGAATTTGGCCAAAGATGACACACTTCTGATGTCCTGTCTCCACCTCCTAAGTGTACTAAGTGTACACCGCATGTAATTACACATGTACACCACTGGATAAAATGATGGTTTTATCCAGTGTTGTAGATCCAATGCACGCATGCTAGGGAATACTGTACTAACTGACCTATGCCTCTGTTACTTCTGTTTATTAGAAATAAATTACTAAGTCTGGTTTCTGCTTAAGGGAAAGGGATTCATGGTGAACCTCTTGGAGGAGGCACATTAGAGACTGTAATTAAAGGTTGGCTGTCTGCGGGAGTTTAAAGAAAGATTTCCATCATACTGGCTCAAAAAGATCCGCCATTAGACACCTGTCCTCATTTGGACAATCAGTGTGGAGAAAGAAGTCATTTCCATATGAAAAGTAGCAATCAGTTTCTACTTTACTATTTGGAGATGAATGTACCTGGACTCCCCTCTTTTATCCCACTCCTATCTTTGGAGGGGGGCTAGACACCATGATTCTTGCCAGCAGAAGCACAGGAAATGTTTTGTGTGTTTGATTTCCCACATAATCCTGTGTAGGTCTTCTGGTGCCTACTCCAAGTCCATCCTTGGCACTAAGGTGAACTTGACCACTCAGCTGTTGAGACAGCTATGTCCTTCCTTACACTTTATTCCATCTTGTATCTTTCAGAAAGCCAAGCTGCAATAGATGAGGCAGAGCTCGGGCCAAGGTTGATCTGGAGCAGCAGACAAATTGCCCTCTTCACAATGCAAATTCAGTGAAGTAAAATGCAATCCCAAGTAACTGTTCCTTGTCTCTAGTGAGGCATAGCAAAAAAGATGCAATACTTCATGTATTGGAGAAGAGAAACAAGTGGTGCCCAGTTCAGATGTCTCACAGGAAGCAGTGCAGCAGTTCCTAACATGGGAAAACACCAGTCCTTGGGACAGGACAGCGAGGCCGCTGACAGGAAGGTGGGGGTTGTTGTCTTCAAAGAGAAAGGGTTGAATTGTATCTGCTTCTGGATCTAATTCAAACTGACTACAGAGCAGTGAAGATAAATTGAACCACAGAGAAAACTGAAAATTGCGTTTTCCTGGCAAGTCCTTCAATACATTTAGTGTACTTAGATTTTGGGGAGTGGGGGTGGGGAATGGCTTTCTCTGCCTTGGGTTTTCATGTTGTTGTTTTTCCAGGGATGTTTTTTCCATCTGGCTAACCAGAACCTGAGGTTGTTGAATACAACAGCACCAATAGGTTGGACTGGGGCTGCCTGGAGCTTGCATAGAACTGGAAATGTCAAATTGTCTCCTTTTGTGAAAGGTCAGTGGAGCACCGCCAGCTAGCTCCCAGTTCCTCAGACCTCAGCTCCCAAAGAAGCATTCTATTCCTCTGACTCAAGAGACAAGATGCCACTCTGGTGAAATGACAGGGGGCTCATGGGCATTTCCTAGTTTGAGAAGCTAGTTGGCATCGTGGAGAAAGGAATGGTGTCAGATAGCTCAGGTCTTAGAATGTTGGACCAGGGAAGTACAGACTGGTCTACTATATTTGAGAGGCCCTGGAGGAAACACAGGAGTGTTTCCACACATCTGATGAGTTCAAGGATAATGCAACACAGAGAGCCCCAGGTGTTTGTGGGAAGCAACAAAACGGCTTTACAACAAAAAGCAGCAAGAGTAGGCAGAACCATAGCACTCCAGACTGCCAGTGATCAGAGGCAGGACATATCTTAAGCGAGGCAGCCCTCATCAGAACACCATGTAGGCTGCCCACATAGTAGTTTTTTTAAATGACATTTGTTTTGAGTTACGCATGCATGGGGGATGCGCACATGAGTGCAGGGCTAGGGCTAGGGTTAGGGTTAGGATAGGAGGGTAGAAAAAGGTGTCAGCTCCTCTGGTTGTGAGTCTCTTGATATAAGTACTGGGAACTAAACCCTAGTCCTCTGCAAGAGCCCGTTATATGCTCTTACCCACTAGGCCACCTCTCCAGCCACTAGATTTATCTATATTTTAAGGTAAAAGGGCAAGAAAGCATAATTTTCTGGAAATAACTGCAGTATCCGGTAGGAAATGAATTAAGTTACATTAAGAAAAAGAACATTGCCTATTTCTTGGACACTCCGTGACTGAAGAAAGTTCAAAGGTGCTTAGAAACGGGCCACCCTCGGTGGTTCCTAGGCCTCAACCTTGAATGTCAGGGTATGACGGGCAACTAACTGAGGCCATTCTGTCTCCCAAGAATTCAGCTGATGGCTTGGCAAACACATGAAGTCGTAGCACCTCGGTCTTCTAGAGCAGTGGTTAGAAAAATCCTTCTTTAAAAAGTCAGAGAATATCAAATTTTTAAAAAGCCAGATAATAACTTCTAACCCTTGCTGTCAGCACAGTTTCTACATCCCATGTCAGCTCAAAAACAGCCACACGTAGTACAGCCATCCACACTAGGCCAGGCTGTGTGCCAATAAAACTTTATTCTCAGACATTAAAATCTCATAATCTTATCTCCCCAAAATCATTATTTTTGTTTTCCAAGAATTTTCAAATGTAAAAATTGTCCTAAGCACAGAGGTCACATGGCACAGACAGCAGATAAGATTTAACCATAGGCAGTAGTTAGCTGTTCTTATTTTACACTGGCCACATAAGTCTGCATTATAGGATGGATGAGTTTATCAGGTTCATAGCTATGGGTTAACGAGCCAAGTGCTTCGGGGAGTAACCAGGGGAGGAAATGCCCATGAGAATCACAGAATCTTACATCTTTTTGTCTTCTGGTGGTCTTTCCCATAACTTCTAGGCAAGTGAGTAGCTTCATATCTACTGTCAAGGGACTGTCACCATCATGAAAGCCATCAGGTGGGCTCTGATGCCTGAGAATGCCTGTGTCTGTTTTCCCCGAGGCAGTACTATTGGGCCACATAAGTCAGTACCTGACACGGGGGAGATGACAAATCAGTGTTCATTGACTGAATGACCCAATGATTAAAAAGTTCTTTTCAACAGTTTAAGAACTGTTCTGTGACTCCCTCTAACATATTACACAATTCTTACTTAACCAATGTCTGAAATGGGCATTTAGAATTCAGAAACCCCACCATGTGCCAGACATCAGTAAAATACTTTCATAAACAAATGACAAGAGCTGTCTTCAGTCAAGTGGCAAACTGTAAAAGCCATGTAAAAGAGGACCTGTATGCACCCAGATGTAAAGCGAAGTCACTGTGAACATTGCAGGGGGCACTGGGAAGTAAACCTCCCAAGCCCCTCTCCTGTGGCATTAACTGCATTCCCGTTAGCCTACACAAGTGGCCCCTACCACTTTGCTCAGGACATGAAAACTACCTTTTTTGTTTGTTTGTTTGTTTTCCTATTCCTATCTGAAAACAACTAAAAACTAAGAAACTTAGGAGGGACCCACCACAGGGGAGGAGCCAAAGCCAAAACTACTCCTGCACACTTCTAAATGGGCTTCATCTCTGTCCACTAACCACACCCACACAGAACACAATCACATACACCCATACAGAACACAATTACACAGCTCGGGGTTGTCTTCATTCAACATCTATATGAATAAGCTTCCTAGCTTTCCATTGAAATTTTTCTTTTCTTTTTAAAAAAGTCCCGAGTGAATCTGCAAAGAGAGGCGTGAGAATGTGGAGGGATTTAGGCGGTAACTAGTGTGTTGGTACCAAGATGAGGCAAAAGAAAAAGATCAAAGATTCCTTCCTCTAAGCTGGGCGGCACCTTGGCACTGAATCCTGGAACAGATGCTGGCCTATTTGAATAAAAAAAGGAGCAGAAGTAACGAAAGATATGATTGGCTAAAAGATACAAAACCACGTTTGTGAATGGGGATAATAAAGTTTTCCAAGCCGTCCCTAAAATAGCTGACTTTTCAAAAGCCAACCTCAAGGAAAAGTAGAAAAAGGGAGGCATCGTGTGTCCCCCACGGTGAATATTTGAATTAAGACATGGTCAGTAGAGAAGAGACACTTTGCAGACTTTCGGCAGGATGAATCAATCTCGGGGAGTCCTTTGTGTTCCTGGAGAATGATGTCAGGACTCATCCCCAGGAAGAAGAAAGAAGAGCTGCACGAAAGGTCACTTGAGGATCATCGGTCGGGGATGCTGTCTCTAATGACTTAGAAAGTCCTCCCCGAAGAAGAGGAGTCAACTTACTGTTTTAGAATCAAAGGAAAAGAGGGAGGAAAACCCCCTGGTTGTAAACCACCAGAACCCTTTAGATTTGCTAAGAACTCCATGAAATTAGAGTGTGAATATAAACAGAGCCATACTATATTGATTCATTATTTAAAATGTATGTTTACATAAGTGTTGGTTATAAAAGTATTACTTAAGAGGCTTCTAAAACCTGAAGGCGAGGACTAATGGTCCCTCTACCTTACTTTCTATCTGATTCCCAGAATCCTCAGGGTTTTAAGATAGACATGGCTCACAGAGGAAACACCACCAGCCTGTGACTTAGTCACACCTCAGCTCCATCACCTCTAACCCCAAGAACCACTATGGTCTCATTAAGTTTGTCCAAGTCCAGTCTCCTTAAGGATCCCAGTTAAGTGGAGACTCGGTGTTTCCAGTGGACTACTGTTAGAGAACTTTCTACATAGGGTGAACAGATAGTAGGTGTTCAACAGAAGCCAACTCAGATGGCATTTTACTTTTCTGGACAGCTAACTGCCCAGAGTACTTCTGTAATCCCTCTATCTACACTGCTTTGGATGACTCAGAAGCCCTGTAATCAAGGGCAATTGTCACCCCCTTCACATAGATACTGCAACCAAGACTTAAGGTGTCTGCAGGCTTGCTCATGGTGCAAGCTGGGAGTGGTCTGTCAGACAACCTGGTTCAGAAACCCTGCTCTTACCTGACCAAATATGGGGAGGCCAGAGGAGCAAAAATTGCATTGTCTTTTCCCTTTTTGTTTCTGTCACGACTCAGGGAACAGCAGGAGATGGTTTCCTCCCTCCGTTGCACAAACAGCTGCTGACTTCTTTGTGACAACAAAAGTCAAAGACAATGGCCTTAGGTGGAAAAGATGTGGGACTCGTGGACACTTTGTGGCCTGGAAAATGTTGAAAGTGTCTTTTAATACATGTCATTGATGCCCGTCTCAGCAGCCTTCTGAGTTATGCTCCTACGTTGTATGGAAGCCTCAAGTGAAGGCCATGTGAAGAGCTACTAGAATTCAGTGCATCACAGTTCCCAAGCATTCTACTATACAGTACATGGGTACATAGACAGTTGACTCCACGGGCCCCAGCAGATACCAAACACCTTGGACAATCTATCACTTATGTGAAACGGTACAGCTATATATAATCTACACACATCCTCCAGTGTACGCTAAGTCACATTTGGATTATTTATAATACCTAACAAAGTCCAGAAGTCATGTAAATAATTCTTATATTGTTGAAGTAAAAGTGATAAGAAAAAAAAAGACTGTCTAAGACTGATCCAGCCCCCTGAACATGGATGTCAATAAGGAGGCCTCTGCACTCCAGGGAGCCTCTGGTGGTGGATTAGTATTTTTCCCTGGTGTAAGAAGGGACTTTGAGAGCCCATCCCATGTGAAGGGTTACACTCTGGCCCTGGACACATGGGGAAGGGCCCAGGACCAGCACAGGAAGATTTGGTGGACTTTGCAGAGCCCCCTGTTGAGGGCCCTACCCTGCCTGGGGAGTGGTGGGTGGATGGGGTGGGGGTAGACTGGGGATGGGGGAGGAGGGATGGGGGTGAGGAGAGGGAGAGGGAGAAGGGACTTACATGTGAAACAAGCTTGTTCCCTAACTAGAACTAATAAATAAATTTTAAAAAAAGAAAGTTAGTGGGGAAAAAAAAGACTGTCTATGTCCAGTACAGACAGAACTTATGCCCCCATTGGTGGCTGGTTGAGTCTGTGGATGCAGAGTCCTTGAATGTGGGGCACTGACAGTTCAGTGTCTCAGCTTCAGGCTGTTAGGGACAAACCAGAAAGCACTTACTGGCTCTGTCCTGGCTAGGTACTGGTAGTAGGAGAATAGTCAACAATGAAGCTTCAGGACAAACTGCAAATGAAGAAAAGTACTATTTATTGACAGCTTATAATTTAAGTAAATAGGGATAGTTAATAATATCCTAACTGGAGTTGCAAGACCTTGGACTTCAGCAACGATAATAACAGGGGTCTGTGAGCTATTTTTAATGTTTCAAAAATGCCCATTAGGATGTCACCAATCATACAGAACAAGGTCATAGCTTCTGGATATGGTAACAAAAGATGAAAGAAGAAAAGGTTTTTTTGGGGGAAGGGGTAAATTCCATTTCTAGACTGGAGCAAGGATTCAGGAACTTCTAACTGTGGACACAAGCAAGTGTTCTGTGGGTGTTGAAATAAATCCCTATAGATGCCACACTTACTCTAACAAGGAAGATGCTCCACTGTCAATGACAATTCAACAAGACTCACAGCTTCAGGAAAGAAGCTGTCCACAGACATGAAAGGCAATTTTAGCTACTTACTTTGAATTACCAGTCACTGGAGGAGCAGAAGAGGCATTTTTTTCCCTGCCAACTGGTTGAAGCTTGTGCCAGAATGATCCTGTTGTTTCTTAATTGTCCTAAAAGCTTGTAGCCAGCAATTTTCCTGCCAAGCCTGACCTCACTTTCATGTCCTTTATAATATGCAGATCACGAAGTGTACACCCATTGAGAGAAGGAAAACGAGAAGCCACCTCCCTGTCCTTAAGCTGTTTGGAACTTACCATGTGTTCTGAATATCACCTCTTTGTCAATTAACAAACCGGCATCTGTATCAAAACTTTGGGTACCCCCCTTTAAAAAAAAAAAGTAAAACTGTACTTGAATACTTTCAACATAGGAGTAATTGCCATGGCAACCATTTACAATCCTTATAAAGATAAAAGAGAAGCAGTGTGTCTCCCACTAAGAATAGAACTCTCACTGCTGGACACAAAATTCTATGTGTAGCATAAGTTGTAGACTATGAAATGAAATACAAGACATGCTTTTATTTAAAAAATAAGTCATGTAAGTATACATGCACACACTCACAAGTGCACCTGTCTAAGGAAGAGGTGTAAAAAAATCAGCAAACAGTTTACAGTATCTAATCTAGCATCACTGAAGGTCTCAACTGAATGAAGATAAGGTAAAGGCAATATATCACTGGAAGCCTTTTATATTCTTTGTGTGTTTGTGTGATATGTGTCTGTGTGTTTGTGGTGTGTGTGATGTGTTTATGTATGTGATATGTGTGTGGTATGTGTGATATGTGTGTATGTATGTGTATGTGATGTGTGTGCTTGTGTGATGTGTGTGTGTATGTATGTGTGGTGTGTGTGATATATGATGTGTGATGTGTGTGTTTGTGATGTGTGTATGTGTGTGTATATGAGATGTGTGTGTGGTGTGTGTGATATATGTGTGTGTGATGTGTGTGTATGTGATGTGTGTGTATGTGTGTATATATGAGATGTGTGTGCATGATGTGTGTCTATGTGATGTGTGTGTTTTTGTGTGATGTGTGTATGTGAGATGTATGTGTATGTGGTGTGTGTGTGTGTGTGTGTGTGTGTGTGTGTGTGTGTGTGTGTGTGTGTACACATTTGGACAGGCACATGTGACACATATGGAGGTCATAGGACCACAACCTCAGGTGTCAGTCCTCACTCCCCACCTTGTTTGAGACAGGATCTTTTGTTATTTCCAACTGCAGATGCTAAGAGGGCTGGCCCAGCTTCTGAGGGTCCTGACTCTGCCCGGTTTACACAGGTTTCACAATAGAAGCACCAGGATTAGTGCAGCCAGCACACCGCCACATCTGCTTTATGTAGGTCCTGACTTCAAGTCCTCACGCTTGGTTAGCAAATGCTTTACCAAGAATATTCATTCTTATGTCGTCTATGAACCTGTGTGCGTCGATGTCTTACAATAGATGCATTTCAATGATTTCCAAATATTTTATTAATTTATTTTTGATTCAGGGTCTCACTTTGTAGCATTGGTTGGCTTAGCATTCCTTATGTAGACGAAGCTAGCCTCAAATTTGCAGAGATCCAATTGCCTCTGCCTTCCAAGTTCTGGGATTAAGAGTGTGTACCACCACAACAAGCCAAGAATAATTCTTAATGTTTAAAATAGATTAGTGTCTTCTTTTCCCTTTTTTATTTAAATAGATTAGTGTTTTATACAACTCTATTCACTGTACCTTGTTGTATTCAGACTTCTGGAGAGATTTTAAGGATACATTAGAAAAACCCTCATGAACTCTGAAAGGACATAATTCCTTGATTTTTTGACTCTTTTGGAAATTACCTTCTGTAAATCCTGCTTGAAGCACCTTGCACTTGCTTCTGGTTGGGGTGGAAATGGACTCAGATAGCCACAGGCTTGCACTGATAATCTTTCTGGCTTTATTAAGTTTTTGAGGTAGCTGAGGAGTAAAATAAAGGATATGGGTGGGGGAAAACCATGATCAGAATATACTGGAAGTAAAAACATTCAATTAAAAGTAAAGATTTCTAAAACGAGAATGCAGTCTTCATGATTTGTTTAGATTTTTGTACAAGCCTTTCATAAGACCATTTATGGTAAACAGGCTACATAACAAATCTTCTCATCCCTCTAGGAGGGGTACTGAAGGATTATAGCATAGAAGAAAAAAGCAAAAAGTTGGACTTGAAGAGACTCACGTTCAAATTTTGCTGGTCTCCAAAAACATCTACCTCAAATCTGTAAGATGTAAGATTCTTTCTGGTGCAGAATGGAAGAATGGTGGGCTTGACAGCCAAATCAGATACACGGGACATTACCCGGTCATGACTCAGTGATCATAACTTTTGATGCCAATTTCTAAAGCATAAGTAGGTTTTAATCTACATTAATACTTAGAAGAAACAAATAAGGAATGCAGAATCCAGACCCCATGAATGTGGGTGTCAGTGAGGAGGCCTTGGAAATACATGGGGCCTTATCCCTAGTGGAAGGAATGGACTTTGGGAGCCCATTTCACATAGAGGGCTCCCTCAACCTAGACACACAGGGGAGGGACTAGGCCCTATCCCAAAGGGTATGACAGACTCTGAAGATTCCCCCCCCCCCACAGAAGGCCTCACTCTCCCTGGGGAGCAGAAATGGTATTGGATAGGTAAGGTGTTACTGGGGGGACAGGGGAGGAGGGGAGGGAGAGGGAATTGGAATTGGCATATAAAACAATCTTGTTTCTAATTTAAATAAAAAAAAATTTTAAAAAAGAAATGCAAAAGACTGCTAAGAAATGTCAGTGGTCCTTTCCATGCCCTGCTTACCCAATTTTGCTTCCTATCTGACCAGATCATTCCACTCTACTACACAAAGGTTACTTGAGACATACCCCCTACTGAGGAAGGACCAATAGTGCCAACTATAAAGGCGAACAACATACAAAAATAGCAGGTTATCCTTGGTAGGCAGATTGTGTCTGCAATTGGGCGCTCAGTTCAGCCATCTTCTGAAACACTCTGAACCAAACAGATTAGATTTGAGTTTGGATTAAAAGTTGACTAAGAGATTGGAAAAAGCACAGGAAGCCTCAGTTGTGTCCAAAGAACTAAAGGCTCCCGAGTAACACAAAGAGCAGGAGAAGAAGTCCTCCCTAGGGAAGGGTACACCAGTGGGTTGTTCAGTACCAGTCTGCCCCGAAAACACACAAATAACATTATATGAAAAGAACAAGTCATATTTAGGAGTACATAACACAAACACACGTTTATATACACATACTTGCAATAACAATTAGTGAAAAAGAGACCATGAATTTGAAGGAGAGCAGGGAGGAACACATAGAAGGTTTTGGAGGGAGGAAAAAGAAAGGAGGAATATTACAATTATAGGTCCACTGTAGCAAATCCAGGAGAAGCAGTCAGTGGGAATTAGTGTGACTGTGATTGTGAGATGATAATCTTGAGGTTCTCCAGTGTAAACTTGGAAAGTCATCTTTCATTTACCTTGTATCTATGAGCACGTTACCACATCAGTCTCGATGGAGACTCAAAGGTAGATTAAACAAGACAATGCCCTCTAGTAAGCCATACTCTCGAAAAGTTCAAAGGACAAGGACTCCCTAGGTCACCTAGGATGCAAACATACAGATTCGAATCTTTAACTAACTCCCCCCAGAGCTGATTCCCTGCGGGGCTCCTCCATTAGCCACCACAGAGTGCTTCCACATGGAGGTCTAAGTGTTGAAGACAGAGGCTATGGAAGAGGCCTAGCGATCTGTGACACAGCAATCTTTTGCTTTGTTCTTCCTGACTCCCTCCCTACAAGTGCACCATTAACAGCACGGCACCCAGTGTCTGCCCTCTTTGTCCTGGGGAGGTGTGACTGTCCAATTTGCCCTTCAGGGAGCCTCCAAGATGGGGGTGAGGGATCCTGAGTCCTCCAGAAAGCACTCCCAGGGTGTTGATGCTCCAACACACTCAAGTTTTCCCCTGAACCAGGTCCTCACAAGCCCATATTCCATTCTTTCTCTGTTCCCACACTCTCCCCTCCTCTAATGCCTGCAATACCCAAAGCTTGCACTGTTTCAAAACTTTGCCCTGATAGTTTGAGGCTCTAACATAAGTCACAATTTACTTAGAGTGTGGACAAAGTGGTTTGCGTTCTTGTGCTATCTCCATGGTTGGCAGTAAAGCATGTCACCTCTCACAAAGCAGTCAGTGTCACTGGCATGTATGTATGTAGCTTCAAACATATGGGGATGTGTTTTCAGAATGAGTTATGAAGGTAGTTCATAATTTGCAGCATGAACAGTCTCAGAAAAATTAGCTCTTCAGGTTTGTTCCCTTATTTGTGAAGTGAAAAAGAAAAACAATACCTGTGTCTATTTTCTATCATGGTGAGTAAGTCACATAAGTAAAACGCTAGGGACTGGGCTCAGACTTAATGATGGCTCAGAAATAGCAGTGAATAAACACATAAAATGCTTGCTATCGATAATGAAGAAGGAGGAAGAAAAAGGATGCAGATGCAGAAAAGACAACCACAAACACCCACAAAGACTTAAAATAGAAAGAGAAGATGTGGATAGGCCCACGCATCTTGAGGTGTTTGTTTATAAAACACATGAGGAGTTTCTTATTCATTCCTAAAATCTTCTCAGTGCCATCTCAGGTCCTAAGATGCGCCCTCGCCTCCTTCCTTTTGTCTTTTCTATTGCTTTAACAAAATGAGTCTTATCCCACGACCACCACCAATTTGCAATAAAAGGGGGAGATCTGCAACCCAGGTCCTATAAATGTGGCAGTTTATACCAGGGAATTAAATTGGCTGTGAATATACAGTTTTAGTCATGGTGACCAGAAAAGACAATATCATTAAACTGGTAGACCCGAACCTAAGGTTAACTATGGATGGTTTAGTCATTTAAATCATAACTTCATGATCAATGTTTTATTGCCAGCACACCATATTATCACAAAGAAAAGCTAACACCAATGCTAGGTGACTTCCAAAAATTATTTTTCTCAAAAAAATTCCTTGTGAAAATTATACTATAGGAAAAAATTTTGTGATTTTTAACATCATTTTTACTTATTTTTCTCAAAACTTATTTTTACTTGGCATTCCATGTGTTTAGTCTGGAAAAATAGGAAATATTTGGAGGAAATACAGAAAAAATATTTTCAGGAAATTAAAACTGGCCACAATGTACTATCAAAAATAAAGTGTTGCTGTTTCTACAACATGCTATCCTTTATAGATGCTTTCATTTTTAAATGTAAGGACTTATTTAAACAGGAAGATTTTTACATTCATTTATTTATTATGTTTTGTTTTGTTTGCTGCAGGGTCTAGATAGCCCAAGCCAGGCTGGAACTTTCTATGTAGCCAAGGTTAGCCTCCAACTTAAGATCCTCTTGCCTCAACCTCACATGTCCTGAGATGAACAGGCATGTACCACATGTCTTGCTTCTTTGATTTTTTGATACAAGAATTTTATGATGTAAATACTTTTTAGTGACAGGTAGCCTGTTATGGAATATTTGTTTATACTGTGTGAAGATGTGTCACTGAGATTGGTTTAATAAAGAGCAGAATAGCCAATAGCTAGGCAGGAGAGAATGGGTGGGACTTCTGGGCAGAAAAAGACACTCAGGATGAATCCAGGCATGCAGGAGACACCAGTGAGACAAAGAAGAAGTTGGGCATATGGTACAGAGGAGAGATAACTAAGCCACCCATGTGGCAGAAAATAGATGAATAAAAACAGGCTAATTTAAGTTATAGGAGCTAGTTGGGAATATGTCTAAGCTAAAGGCCATAGTTAATACTAAGTCTCCCAGTCATGATTTTCCAGTTGGCAGTCCAAAGAAAGTCTGACAAGAGTGCTTATAACAATAATCCATAGTATTCAGATTTCATCAATTGGCTATTGTGGGCCACCTTAACTGTTGGAAATTTTGATCATTTCCTTCTATGCTGTTTCCCCTTCTACATTATTAGTAGTAATGTAAATATTCTTATACGTGTATTCATCATTAGTATGCATAACTTGTCATGTCAGGTCTTACCTATTTTCTTGGTTAGTAATGGCCATGTCACTGTCTTCACCATGAACTTGGGACCAAGGATGATTGAGAGTGTACAGCTCAGAGATTTGAGTAGGGAAGAGAGAGACAGACTAGAACAGAGTTCTCCTCATGAATATTGGCATTCCTTGGCACCACATGGCTTTAAAAAGAGTGTCTTTGTGCTACAAAATCTATTAGGAAGTAGACTTCCAAGCACAGACATGCCTGATGTTGGGTCTGCAACTTAATAAGACGCTATCAAGCACAGGCCTTCTCAAGACCCGCTAAGATGTAATGAAAGGAATTAAACCCTAGAAAGAATAGTGAGTGGGAAAAACAGAATCTTTAAAATCTATGAACAGAAAATCATTCCTTTATGGAGGAATTAATTTCTTCTAAATAAAATTCCCCCTCTTTTGAACCTCTACAACTAAGATCAGCTTGTCGCTCTATGTGGAAATCTCCAGAAGACAGAGATTTTAGCTCTGGGGATGCACAGCAGTCAGGGCCTTTCCTTGGCCATCTACCAATACCACTGACAGGTAGATGAGGCAAGTTAAAGAGGGCAGTTATAATTTGCAGTGTAAGTAGGAATGTTACTTTGGCCCAGGATAAAAACCAGGTCCTTCTCCCCGATACCCTAGCAAGTCTTTGGTATTTCCTCCAGTGTACTTCTTAACCTTGAAACTTGCTGACTTCCAAAACAACAGGGCACAAAAATTGATATAGTCTCATCCATGAGGACTTAACACTGCTGGTGTCACAGACGCAGTCTTCAGATTCCTGGGAATTTCTACTTCACAGAAGCTGCCCAAGGTTGTCAGACTAGGAGTCACAGAGCAGGAGTGTTGCTGAGCTAGATGCCAGTCCCCTAGAGGGTCCACATATCATTAGCTGGAGAGCTGTAGAAAAGCTGAGGGCCATGGATACCATACATCATCACTTTGTGTCATCAGACAGCGGATACATTTTTCTTTTTCTTTTCTTTTTTTTTTTAAGACCATATCACTTTGAGTAGAAGCCCATTCTCCGACAGTGGTCTCCCAGATCTCCAATGATTGGGGTACAAACTTGGCTAACCTTCTTCTCCCTTTCCTTTTATTGCTTTCTCTGTTGTCTGCACGGTGATATAGAAAGGACACAGCAGCTGCAACCTGAAAGCTGAGGCTAGTCCTGAGAGCCCAACATCTGAATGTTACCAGATAACGCCACTGTCTTGAACAGCAAGATTTTTTTTTCTATAGTCAAAGTTCAAATAGCCAAATCCCACAGCTGACTTCCTCCCCAAAGTGATTTTTCTCCCATGAGACATTCCCTATCACCACTCTCCAGCCTGGATGATAGGTCTGGGAGGGGGGTGGTTTGAGGTCCCATACTCATCTCTCACAGTATCCTATACTCCTCATTACCACAGGTTCACACAGAGCCCGATTGCTCACTCACTTCTCTGTCTCCTGTTAGACTAAGGATGGGGACTGTATACTCTACTTGCCATTATGCTGCCAAGCCTGAGAAGATACAGCAGATGGTTGTTGAATGAAAATATAAATGAGTGAATGATGCCCAAATGTAGACGGAAGTTTCTGTACTGCCTGGTCCTGTAGCCCTTTAGTCCCAAATAAACACACTGAGGCTTATGTTAATTATAAACTGACAGATGGCTCAGGCTTCTTATTGGCTAGCTCTGTCTTAATTATTAACCCATTTCTATTAATCTGTGTACCTCCACGTGGTCTTGGCTTACGAGTGATGCCCAAGCATCTTGCTTCCTTGGTTGCTACATGGCATCTCCCTGACTCTGCCTACTACCTTTCTCTCCCTGTTTGGATTTCCCTCATGGCTAAATCCTGCCTGTCCATTAGCCAAAACAGCTTTATTCATCAACCAGTAAGAGAAACATATATTTACAGCATACAGAAGGACATGCCCCATTACCCAATTGCTTCTATTTCCTTACCCTGCTATAGAATCAATAAATCCCAAACCTAGGGATGTATAAAACTCATACTCTCATCCAGGACAATCAGGCCAAGATCTCTCTTCTGGCTTCTACATTCTTCTTGGTGACTAACCCTAATAGTTAGTGCTATTTTTACTGTAAATTTGGGTTCAAATCGTCAGGAAAGGCTGCCAAGTTTCTGAGTATGGAGAGCCATGTGTAAGACATGGAACTTCAAAAGGCTCAGAAGAAATTTGTTGCATACAAAATCACACCCCTCCCTCTCACACAAATGATATCCCAACACCCAGCAGGTAACTTCTAGGAGAAAAATTCCAAAATGAAAATTTTATCTCACGTGGATCAGCCCCAGCCCTTCCAACATCACAGTCAAGAAGAAGACGACATGCACACCTGTGAAGATCTGAAGGCAACTGTGAGAGGGACTCACCAATTCCCTCCAAACCAAGGCATGTTTCTTTTAAAATTGCCAGTATTCAGACCACATCAGATTGGTGGCCCCAGAAGTCCGAGAGAAGGTAAGGGAGTAAATTTTTCTCAAGTTCTCCAGGTACCTCCAGTGTGCAGCCAAGACTATTTTGGATTCTTCATTTCTTTGAGGCCTCTTGCACCAGACCTTGTATGAGGCTAGATCTCTTCCTTAATTCACTTACATAAAATGACATCACACATCTTTGTGATGGTTGGTTTTGTCAACTTAACACAAGCTAGAATCATCCAGCAAGAAGGAACCTTAATCAAGGAATTGCTTCCATCAGAGTGCCCATAGGCAAGGCTGTGTGAGCATTTTCTTGATTAATGGTTAGTGTGGGGGGACCATCACACTGGGAGCAGTGCTACCCCTGGTCAGGTTATCCTGGTGGGATATAAAGACAAGATGAACGAGGCAAGAAGCAGCTTTCTTCCATAGTTCCTGCTTCTGTTCCTGCTTGAGGTCCTGCACTGATTTCATTAAATGGCAGACTGCAATCAAGACATGGAAGCCAAGTGAATTCTTCCCTTCCCATTTTTGGTCTCGTTGTTTATCACAGCAATAGAGAAGACTAGGTTACCTTTTTCCATGGTTTGCCCTCAACCATGGAAGGAAAACAATTTTGTGGGCCTTCTTCATTTGCTTCACAGGACCAAGCTACTAGAAAATAAGAAAAACTATTTTGTACTCACTTGTGTAAGCCACCATCTCATTACTTAATGAGAATCTATGAGCCAGACCTTCATAAGAATATTGGCAATGATGACAAAAACAAGATATTCCATGACAAAACCAGACTTAAACAATACATATCCACAAATCCAGTACTACAGAAAGTTCTGGAAAGAAAACTACAACCCAACGAAGATAACTACACTCACAAAAACATAGGCAATAGATAAACCAATTTTAACAGACATGAAAAGAAACAGGAAGGCAAAATACACACACAATGACACCACCAACAATAAATCCAAAACAAACAAGAAACAACAATCAATGGACATTAATATCCCTCAGTGTCAATGGTCTTAACCTGCCCATAAAAAGATAAGATAGAGGATAATAGAATGGATATGAAGACAGAATCCATCCTTCTGCTGTGTACAAGAAACACACCTCAACTTCAAAGACAGTCATTACCTCAGAATAAAGGGTTGGGAAAAGATTTTCCAATCAAATGGGCCCAAGAAACAAGCTGCTGTAGCAATCTTAATAACTAACAAAGTAGACTTCAAACTAAAATCAATCAAAAGAGATGAAGAAGGGCATTTCATATTCATCACAGGAAAAGTCCATCAAGATGAAGCCTCAATCCTGAACATCTATGCCTCAAATACGAAGGCACCCACATTTATAAAAGAAACATTACTAAAGCTCAAACTACACATAAAACCACACACACTTATAGTAGGAGACGTCAACACCCTGCTTTTACCACTAGACAGGACCACCAGACAGAAACTTAACAAAGAAACAAAGGATCTAAGAGAAGTTATGACGAAATTGGGATTAACAGACATCTATATAACATTCCATCCAAACACAAAAGAATATACCTTCTTCTCAGCGCCACATGGAACCTTCTCTAAAATTGACCACATACATGGCAACAAAGCAAACATCCATAGATACAAAAGAATTAAAATAACCACCTGTATCTTATCAGATCACCATGCTTTAAAGTTAGAATTCAACAACAATACAAATTGCAGAAAACCTACAAACTTGTGGATATTGAATAAAACCAATTGCACCATTCCTGGATTGAGGAAGAAATAAAAAAAAAGACATTAAAGACTTCCTAGAATTTAATGAGAATGTATACACAACATACCCAAACTTATGGGACACTCTGAAAGCAGTGCTAAGAGGAAAGTTCATAGCACTAAGTGCCCACATGAAGAAACTGGAGAAAAGTCACACTAGAGAATTGACAGAAGAACTGAAAGCTTTAGAGCAAAAAGAAGCAAACTCACCACAGAGGAGTAGATGCCAGGAAATAATCAAACTGAGGGCTGAAATCAATAAAGTAGAAACTAGGAAAACATTACAAAGAATCAATGAAACAAAGAGTTGGTTCTTTGAGAAGATCAAAAAGATAGACAAACCTCTATCCAAACTAACCAAAAGGCAGAGAGAGAGCATGCTAATTAACAAAATCAGAAATGAAAAAGGGGATATAACAACGGACACTGAGGAAATCCAGAGAATCATCAGGTTGTACTTTGAAAACCTGTACTCCACAAAATTCAAAAATCTAAAGGAAATGGACAATTTTCTGGATAGATATCACTTACCAAAATTAAATCAAGAACAGATAAGCAACTTAAACACACCTATAAACTCTAAGGAAATAGAAGCAGTCATCAAAAGCCTCCCAACCAAAAAAAGCCCAGGGCCAGATGGCTTCACTGCAGAATTCTACCAGAAATTCAAACAAGAGCTAATACCAGTACTCCTCAAATTGTTCCACACAATAGAAGCAGAAGGGATGTTGCCAAACTCTTTTTACGAGACTACAATTACTTTGATACCCAAGCCACACAAAGATACAACTAAAAAAGAGAACTACAGACCAATATCCCTCATGAACATCAATGCAAAAATACTCAACAAAATATTGGCAAATCAAATCTAAGAACACATCAGAAAAAAATCATCCACCATGATCAAGTACGCTTTATCCCAGGGATGCAAGGATGGTTCAACATATGAAAATCCATCAATGTAATCCACCATATAAACAAACTGAAAAAGAAAAACCACATGATCATCTCACTAGATGCTGAAAAAGCCTTTGACAAAATCCAACATTCCTTCATGATAAAGATCTTGGAGAGAACAGGAATAACAGGAACATGTCTAAACATGATAAAACCAATATACACCAAACCAACAGCCAACATCAAACAAATGGAGAGAAACTCAAAGTGATTCCTCTAAAATCAGGAACAAGACAAGGCTGTCCACTCTCTCCCTTTCTCTTCAATATTGTCCTTGAAGTTCTAGCTAGAGCAATAAGACAAGTAAAGGGGATCAAAGGAATACAAATTGGAAAGGAAAAAGTCAAACTTTCACTATTTGCAGATGATATGATAGTCTACATAAGTGACCCTAAAACTCTACCAGGGAACTCTACAGCTGATAAACACCATTTGCAAAGTAGCAAGATACACAATTAACTCAAAAAAATCAGTAATCCTACTATATACAGATGATAAACACAATGAGAAAGAAATCAGAGAAACATCACCCTTCACAATATCCACAAGCAACATAAAATATCTTGGGGTAACACTAACCAAAAAAGTGAAAGACCTGTACAGTAAAAACTTCGAGTCTTTAAAGAAAGAAATTAAAGAAGATACCAGAAAATGGAAAGATCTCCCATGCTCTTGGATAGGTAGAATTAACATAGAAAAATGGCAATCTTGCCAAAAGTAATCTACAGATTCAACCCAATCCCCATCAAAATCCCAACACAGTTCTCCACAGACTTGAAAGAACAATACTCAACTTTATATGGAAAAGCAAAAAACCCAGGATAGCCAAAACAACTCTGTACAATAAAGGATCTTCTGGAGGCATCACCATCCCTGACTTCAAAGCTCTACTATAGAGCCAGAGTTCTGAAATCGCTTGGTATTGGCACAAAAATAGACAGATAGACCAATGGAATCAAATTGAAATCCCTGATATTAACCCACACACCTATGAACACCTTATTTTTGACAAAGATGCTAAATCTATACAATGGAAGAAAGATAGCATCTTCAACAAATGGATTCGGACATGCAGAAGATTGCAGATAGATCCATATCTGTCACCATGCACAAAACTTAAGTGCAAATGGATCAAAGATCTCAACATAAATCCAGCCACATTGAATCTTCTAGAAGAGAAAGTGGGAGTTACCCTTGAAGGAATTGGCACAGGAGACGGCTTCCTGAACATTACACCAGTAGCACAGACATTGAGATCTACAATTAATAAATAGGACCTCCTGAAACTGAGAAGCTTGTGTAAGTCAAAGGACACAGTAAGAAAGACAAAATTACAGCCCACAGAATGGGAAAAGATCTTCACCAACCCCACATCTGACAGAGTGCTGATTTCCAAAATATACAATGAACTCAAGAAGCTAGCCACCAAAACACCAATCAATGAAATTAAAAAGTGGGGTGCAGAACTACATAGAGAATTCTCAACAGAAGAATCTGAAATGGCTGAAAGACACTTAAGAAAGTGCTCAAACTCCTTGGCCATCAGAGAAATGCAACCCAAAACAACTCTGAGCTACCATTTTACACCGGCCAGAATGGCTAAAATCAAAAACACCAGTGACAATCTATGCTGGAGAGGATGTGGAGAAAAAGGAACACTCCTCCATTGCTGGTGGGAGAGCAAACTTGTAAGACCACTTTGGAAATCAATATGGCAGTTTCTCGGAAAAATGGGAATCAGTCTACTTCAAGATTCAGCAAATCCTCTCTTGGGCATGTACCCAAATAATGCATGTCCATACAATAAGGACATATGTTCAACCATGTTCATAGAAGCATTATTTGTAATAGCCAGAACCTGGAAGCAACCTAGATACCCCTCAACTGAAGAATGGATAGAGAAAATGTGGCACATTTATACAATGGAGTGCTACTCAGCAGAAAAAAGCAATGGAATCTTGAAATTCACAGGCAAATGGATGGAACTAGAAGAAACTATCCTGAGTGAAGTAACCCAGAAACAAAAAGACAAACATAGTATTTACTCACTCATATATGAATTTTAGACATAGAGCAAAGGATTTCCAGCCTACAATCCTCTTCACCAAAGAAACTAGGAAACAAGAAGGACTCTAAGGGGAAAATGCATGGACCCCAGGAATGGAAGCGGCAGGAACTCCTGAGCCAATTAGGAGCATGAGGGTAGGGGAGAGGGAGCCGCCAGAATGAGAGGAGGAGAATTGGAGAGGAATGGAGGTGCAGAAATATTGAGTTGGGGAAAAATAGGGTAGAACAGGATGAGAGATACCATATTAGAGGGAGCCATTATAGGTCCGAGGAGAGATCTGGCACTAGGGAGATTTCCAGAGACCTACAAGGATGACACGAACTGACAATCTAGGCAATTGTGGAGAGGCTACCCTAAATGCCTTTCCCCTATAATGAGACTGATGACTACTTTTTATGCCATCCTAGAGCCCTCATCCAGTGGCTGATGGAAGCAGAGGCAGACACCCACAGACATACACTGAACTGAACTCTGGAACCTAGTTACAGAAAGGGAGGAATGAAGATCAAAGGGGTTGATACCAGGCTGGTGAAACCCACAGAAACAGCTGGCCTGAACAAGGGGGAGCACATGGACTCCAGACTGCTGTCTGGGAGGCCAGCACAGGACTGATCCAGACCCCTGAACATGGATGTCAATAAGGAGGCCTCTGCACTCTAGGGGGCCCAAGGTAGTGGATTAGTATTTTTCCCTGGTGTAAGAAGGGACTTTGAGAGCCCATCCCACGTGAAGGGATGCTTTTTCAGCCTGTACACATGGGGGAGGGCCTAGGATGATGTGGTGTACTTTGGGGACCTCACGTCGAGGGCCCTACCCTGCCTGGGGAGTGGAGGATGGATAGGGTGGGGAGAAGGGTGGGGGGAGGGGAGGGAGAGGGAGAAGGGATTGACATGTGAAGCAAGCTTGTTCCTAATTTGAACTAAAAAGAAAAAGAAAAAAAAAGAATATTGGCAATGAGGCTAACTAGCAACTGGAGCTATCCCATAGGTGAACTCCACTCCACAGAGCTCAGTTTGCATGTTACAATTTATATGTGAGCAATGAAAATCATTAATGGATCCCCAAAGCAGTCTGTCTCAACTTCTTTCCATCAAGTTCCTCCCTTACTTTCTGTGAAAAACTGCAAGAAAAGCAATTATTATAAAACATTACCCTCACTTTGGGGGGGGATATGGATTGGGGATGTAACTCATTTAAAGCCCATTGGAACAGTGAATAAATCCTCATTTCCATAAAGGGGTTTATAGTTATGCATAATGCCACGCCCCTATACATCAAGAACCCACATTCGCACACAACTAAGCACAAACTGCATAATGCTCATCCTTATGGAAAGACACAATATAAATTGAAACTGGAAATAGTACATGGGTCATCACAGGAATATTTGACCTAGACATAAAACAAAAAGGCACATAGATGTTCTGGACAATGAAGTCAGATGAGGGTATATCTCATGTGGTGTTGAGGACTGAAACCAAGGCACTATACAATCTTAGGAACTGAAGTCAAAAGAAGTCAAGGAAATGTCCTGAGATTGCCAGTAGCCCTGTTTCCCTTGATACTTCGATATTTAAACAAGACTTATAAATGACACACATTGTCCAAAGGCAAACATCATTAAGCATAGCCTTGATAACTGAGAACTACAAACAGAATAGAAAAGAGTTTGTCCAGCCTCTCTACTTGATAACCATTCCAAAGCATTTAAGGGACTGGTTTACAGATGCATTTATTTAGCTATTAAAATTATATTAGGTGGAATAGATGGAGGCACAGCTGATTAAAATATCAGCTTATGGCCGGGCAGTAGTGGTGCATGCCTTTAATCCCAGCACTCAGGAGGCAGAGGCAGGCAGATGTCTGTGAGTTTGAGGCCAGCCAGGTCTACAGAATCAGTGCCAGGATAGGATACAAAGCTACACAGAGAAACCCTGTCTCAAAAAACAAAACAAAACAAAAAAACAAAAAAAAAACAACAAAAAAAGAAATATTAGTTTACCTAAAAGATTTACTATTACATGGGCTGGAATGCTGACTTTTTGCTTGTGGAACAATTTCATGCACCAAGCTAACAATAAGGCCCCCATGTAGAAAGAAGCGGTCCTGTGTTCTGAGAGACACATCTGTGGTGTTTAGGGTTTTGATTGATTGATTGATTGATTGATTGATTGATTGATTGATTGATTGATTGTCAATTTGACCCAAGCTGGAGTCATCTGGGAAGAGAGAACATCTGCTGAGAAAATGCCTCCGTCAGACTGGCCTGTGAGAAGCATTTTGATTAATGACTGATGTGGAAGGCCCAGCCCACTGTGGGCAATACCTCTCCTGGGCTGGTTGTTCTGGGTTGTATAACAAACCAAGTCAAACTAGCCATGAGGAGCAAGCCATTAAGCAGCATGCTTATATGACTTCTCTGCTTCAGTTCCTGCCTCCAGGTTCCTGCCCTGACTTCCCTCAGTCATGGACTGCTACCTGGATGACTCCAGCTTGGGTCAAATTGGCAAAAAGAAAAAAAAAAAACCTTGAGCACCACAGATGTGTCTCTCAGAACACATGACCCACTGAGCCATCTTTTAGGCACATAAACTTATTTTAATAAGAGTTTGTTCTAAAGTAATAATAAAATGTATAGTAAATACAGACCAGTAGCATAGTCACTGAATATCAAGCAGGGTGCACTGTATATTGATGGGGGTGTCCTTCTGTATATATGTTTCTCTTATTGGTTGATGAATAATACACTGATTGGCCAGTAGCCGGGCAGGAAGTCTAGGTGGGGCTACAAGACAAGAATTCTGGAGAAAGGAGCAAAGAGAAGTCTTGAGAGAGATGCCATGTAGCCACTGAAGGAATAACCTGCTGGACCCTTCTCCAGTAAGATAAAATCATGTGGAAATATTTAGATTAATAGAAATGGGTCAATAATTAAGAGAGAACTAACCAATAAGAAGCCTGAGCCAGGGCTGGAGAGATGGTTCAGAGGTTAAGAGCACTGACTGCTCTTCCAGAGGTCCTGAGTTCAATTCCCAGCAACCACATGGTGGCTCACAACCATCCATTATGAGATCTGGTGGCCTCTTCTGGTGTGCAGATACACATGGAAGCAGAATATTGTATGCATAATAAATAAATAAAAGGAAAAGGAAAAAAAGCAGAAAAGTATTTAAAAAAAAAAAAAAGAAGCCTGAGCCATTGGCCAAACAGTTTATAGTTAATATAAGCTTCAGTGTATTTATTTGGGGCTAAAGCGGCTGTGGGACCAGGCAGAACAGAAACTCATCCTACAGTATATGACTGTATATTGGACAGACTTTTCTATGACTGGCAACATGACATTTGGTACACCAGAGTCACCACGACCACAGCAGGAGTGCAGTACCCTAGATGCTGTGATGGTTATCAAATCTCTATTACAATTTTGAGATCATGAGGTTCATGAGGTCAGATAATCTTCTGTGATCATTACTCAACTGCATCTCTACAAGTTAGTGCTGAACTACACAGATAGTTGGTGGTCAATAAATACTAATTAAATGTTCACTAACTGAATGGATGCAGTTGAAATATTTTCACTTGGTACGCCTTTCCCTCCTCCTCTTTTGCTGTCACCGGCTGTACCATGTTATGGTTCTACCCACAGTGTGAGCGACAAAGGAACATTAAGCCCTGTGCACCATTCATTAATTCCAATACTCCCTCTTCAGTTTCCTTCAAGATCTGACAGACCATCTGGCAGTGAATAATTGAGTCACAGTGGCTGTAAATATGTTCAGGCCCAGCATGAACCTGCTCTGCCATCCAGCCAGTCTTTTGGCTGTCACAGAAGTATCTCCATCCATTTCAGAAATATGCCTGCTACAGAAATATGATGCTCAGCTGTCTGCATTTATGAGACACTGAATCTTTCAGGATGCCTTCAATCAATAGGAAATAGACATTTTGTTCTTACCTGAAGGGAACGGTGATGTGATGAGCTGCCGAGTCAGGAATCTGGGGAATAAGATGACTCTCTGGGAATTATTTTAACACAAATGAGCTGATTGGCCTTAAGAAAGGCGGCTTGCTGAACAATTAGACTTGATTGTAATGAAGTCTGTGGAAGGATTTTAAATATATGTTAGTCAAGGGGGTGGGCAGATGAGCAATGAGATATAAACAGAAAGAAACACACCCTGGCAGAGGTCACAGATGACATGATGCGAGTCATTATGGCCACATTAGCAAAAACCTTCGCTTCCCAGGAAAGGGTTGGCATGCTACCTGTGTCTTTCAGTCTCAGTCTCCGGTGTATTGGCACTCAGTCCTAGAAACACAGTCAAGCCAAATCCTTCCCCCAAATAACTCTGCCCCTATGTGGGTAGAGTCAGGTGTTGAAGCATAAGTGGAGGCCATCAGGAAGCTGTACCTCCACCACAGAGGCCACCAGCAGCAAACCCCTCAGGGACACTGCCTGCCTTCTAGTCCCTCCTGGCAAATCTTAACCTTGCTCTAGGCTGTTTCTCCCGAAGTTTATGTAGTGTAAATTGGCCTTGAACTTGAAATCCTGCTTCAGCCTCTGGAATTCTGGGATTATAAATCTTCACCACCACATCAATTTATTTCTTTCCAATAGTAAAATGGAGACCAAGGAATAGGGAAGTAATCTGTACCAGCCACTCTCCCAAAGATGACAGTAAAAACACTTAAAACTCAAGTCATACTGTGTGAATAAAAACTAGTAAGCCAGGGGCACCATGGCTAGCTAAGGAGCTATTGGTAATTGACAACTGCTGGGGAAAGGGGAGCCATTTTCTTTCAGGGTGTGGACATTGGTAGGTTCTATGCCCTGATAGATGACCCCACACCCATGTCCACGATGGGAGCACTAACTGGACTCAATGGATTACTTTAAAAGAAATGTCATGAAGTTTGGAAGAACAAGTATGGTAGAGACAAGGAAGAGGAGTTTAGAATGGACATGATCAAGATACATTACATACATGTATAAAATTGTCAAAAGTAAATAAAATATTTTTAAAGCCTAATAGATAAGAAAAGACATTAAAATGATATGGCAGATAAGAAAGGGAGAGAGAGAGGAGAAGATGGCATCTCAGAAGCTGAGGAAACAGTGGGCAGCATCTCAAAGGATCCAAAATAAACATAGCAGAATATGAATCTCAAATATGATTAATGAATTCTAGATGCAGTCATAATAATTGTATTGGGAAAATTAAGAAATTGCAAACAAACCAAATACAGAAATATCACAGCAGTGGGCCAATCAGTAAAACAAGAAGTGTAAACAAAGGCAAGCTGACTGGAGAAGAGGCAGCTAGGGGAAGACAGCTTTAAAACTGTGACGTGGCTGTTGTTTGCACTGGTAAGATGGTTCAGAGAGTAAAATGCCTGCTGGTATACCCAAGGACCTGAACTTGATCCCTAGAGCCCATGAAGAGGTAGAAAGAGAGAACTACACAGAATTGTGTCAGCAAGAGATTCGGACATCATGGAGGCCCTTATTCATCCTGACTAGCTCGGTCTGCTTTCTTATAAAAGCCAGCATCACCAGCCCTGGGGCGGCTACACCCCCTCCCCCATTGATCACTAATTAAGAAAATGTCCAATAGGCTTGCACACAGCCCAATATTCCTTCTTCTCAGATGACTTTAGCCTGTGTCAAGCTGACATAAAACTAGCCAGCGCAAGTTATTAGCTGTGTCACAATACGTTAATTTTTATAGCAAAGAAGAACGCATGCCATTGTGCTAAACTCCCCCCTGAAGCCTTGACCTCCATGATTCATTTCTATAGCTTATCACTAGATGTGTCTATGGCTCTGGGAGTCCTCTATTATTTTTTGTTAAAGTTCCCCAACCATTTCCCACATGCAACTTGATGCTAGAATCATAATCTATATTTGTCACGTGCTCTTAACTTAGTTTACACATTCCTTATCTATCTTCCCTCTCTCCACTCATTCTTCTTCCTGTTAGCAATATTCACTGTCGCAAGATTGCTGAAGTGAGCAAAGTGATGCTAGCTAAGGCGGTCGATGCTACTAGGCTGAGGATGTGCTGTCCACCCTTAAGAGGCGGCTCTTGGAGTGATGTAGAACATTCATTGGTTTCCATGGTGCAGACACTCCCAACATACCACACTCAAACCATCATAAAATCTACGTATTTGGGGAAAATTCTTGGCAATTTAACAATGAGCCTTCCCATTTTAGAATTGGTCAGTCACAGAATATCCCAACTCCTAAGAATTACCAAGGTTTTCTGCTGGAATGATAGTGGATTCTTGTGGAGGAATTTGCCCATTTTTTAGAAACAAAAATTTAATTTTCTGAACTATTTGTTAAATTTGTGAGCTATTATCTAAATTTTATATTACACCTACATGTATCCTCTTTACAGAGGTCAAGAATAACAATCTTTGTGATTTTCCATCTACTGTATATAAAATGTACTAGCAGAAGTGTTATTTGAATGAAAGGTTGACTTTCTAGCATTCTGTGTGTAAACACATGTCTACAAATATTCCTTCCCCCATAGCATGTTTGTGGAATGTACATAGGAGAATTTTTATTCTTATTCCCTAATTCCAGCAACCTGTTCCTCCACATAATTCAACTCATATTTTCTGCATTCTTTGCTCTCAAAAAGAAGTAGGATGAGGCATACTCCTATCCTGACATGTCACCTACTGCTTAGAAGCATGAGCTGTGGCCAAATCGATCTTGCCACTTCCAGGGTGGAATGTTGTCTACTCTCTCTGAGGCCTTGATAATACTTGTTAACTCGGACTGTTACTATGAGGCTTAAATCAGATAATACCCCCAAAATCATATTACCTTTGCCTAAATAGTAGTCCACCTCAGCATTTGCTATCATTATTTTAATTTCCCAAATAAGTATTAATGCTACCACTTCCTTAGAATGGTTACTATGGAAATGGGTAGCTCAGATGCTGGTGTTTACTAAGATACATTCTCCTCAGGACTGAAAACACTCCAAGGATCTCTTCACATTGCTCAGTCCTTATGCTTATAATCACTTGCAGAATGCTGTTTAGAAGCAATCCCAATATATAATTTCCTCTGTGTTGCTTTGTATAAACAGTCTCAATACTTAATGTTCACTTACTGTGTTTTGTTTTCTTAACAATTTTGTGAAAACATGGGGACCACGTCTTAATTCGTCAGTGAGCTCCTTGGCAGCTCTTAGCAGAGTGCCTGGAATGAAACTAGAGTTCACTAAATATTTGATTGAGCACACTGTTTATACATATTTGCACTGTAGCTTTGTTTGCTTTCTATTATTCTGTAGATCTATAGTATTTTCCTTTATAAGATTCCTAGGAACTAAGGACTATGGGCAAAATAAAGCACCCCCTGCCAAGACCAAGAGATATACATGTTCATATTAGTGTAATGTATACATGAATATGTATAGGCATGAGCAGTAGAAGTGATCACTGGTAACAATTCCCAGGCAACATTCTGGAATAAAGAACATGGTTTTATCTTCAAAACAATAAGAATGCTTTAAGGATCCTCGGACCTGTTGTCTTGCTCTGAGACTTTGTTAGAGCCCCAGCAGCCTTCAAAGAGCTCTTTGGAAGCTGATCCCAGGCTGTGTACATGGTTTGCTGTTCAGCACCATCCTGAGTCTTTGCAGTGACAGGATGACTCCAACTGGAGATGAGAGATGGGGCTTGTCAAAAGATTTCAGAGGGCAAAAGCTGGGCTGAATCACATATGGAGTTGGGTAGTCTTCTGAACATGGTAGATGCACTCTACTGAGCTGGAAAACTCTGGTAAAGGAAGCAGAGTCAGAAGTAAGAAGTAGGCATGATTCTCTAGAAGAAGAGAACCCAGTATATAATGCATAGAAACTGTACAGAGGGATTTATTCGATTAGAAGCTGGGTAGTCCAACAGTGGTCATCTATACACTGGAAAAGCAGACAACGGTGTAGTTCATCCCACAAAAAAATGGATGCTTCAGCAGTTCTAGTACTGTACTGAAAACCCAGAAGGTCACTGGGGAGTCACTGGTATTGAGTCCATATTGAAAATTTGAAAAGGCTAGAATATGCAGCCAACAGAGGATGACAGGAACAGCAATAAGATCACAAAGGCAGGCAGAAATATGCTATACATGCTGTTTCTTCCTTACATGTCTTTGTATCTGGGACTCTTACTGGAAAATGCTCACTTTGAGGGTGGGTCTTGCCCTGTCAGTTAATAATCTCTAGAAATGCCCTCACAGACAAACCAAGAAGTGTAGCATGAATTCTAGTTGTTCTTAATAATAAAAACTCAAACTCAGCTATCAGAGAGTGAAAGCTGAAGGATTAGAGAAGCAGATTGGCCAGCCACTAGAGTTCTTACCTCTATCAACACTCAGACTAAAGGGAAGATCCTGTTCTCAGACTGACTGTTCCTCAGACTGACTATTCCTCAGTCTGCATCCTCGGACTGCATCCGCTCTATGAATCCTCAGACTGACTGCTGTTCAGACTGCAGTCATCTCTACAAATCCTCAGACTGCACTGAGCTCCTCCTCCTCCAGCCTTATATTCTTCTCTCTCTGCACAACCATATCACTCTTGTCTCTACTTCCTTAGTGCAGGGTTAAAGGTGTGTGATTCTCAGGTACTGGGATTAAAGGTGTGAGCCACCACTGCTTGGCTCTGTTTCTCTTTTAGACTGGGTCAATTTTGTGTAACCCAGGACAGCCTTGACTAACAGAGATTCACCTGTCTCTTTATCTCCTGAGTGCTGGGATTAAAGGTGCATACCACTACCACCTGACCTCTATGGCTAACTAGTGTGGCTGGCTCTGTGCTCCAGTCTTCAGGCAAGCTTTGTTTGTTAGATCACAAAAAAAAGTGTATGTTTTAGTTGATTCTAAATCCTATCAAGCTGATAATTCATGTCATCCATTATCCCTCATTAACTTGACACCTGACCAGTCACTCATTAAGTTAATCATCATGTCATTATTGTAACAACCTGCCATGATACTGTTTATAAAAAACCAAGCAAACAAATGATCAAGATCCTTGTAAAATAAGTAATGACACAGGGCTGAGAAAAATATACTCTTCAGAGAGGACCACGAAGGTGTATTGCTAACCTTGCCTGCCTAAACCAAATTGCTCTAATGGGACTTATAGATAGGAACAGACAACAAAGCATCTGTGAGCTGCAAATAGCTGCAAATCAGGAACGAAGAGATGTATTAATCCATGAAAACAAGGAAAACACATCTTGTATAGCAGTTGCAATCAAAGTCACGACTTGGTTAAATCTACAAGAGCCAGCTTCTTTCTCCAAGATCCATCTACCTGCTGCACAATCGAAATGGAGTCACACAGAGATGTGGGAGGAACCATGAGTCCTGTATGTTTCAAATTACAATCCCTCTAGGAATATGATATTGTTTCTGTTCACCGTTGTCCTGAGAAGCAAGCCAATGACTTCCATGGTCTTTCCAAACATAGTATTCTTCACTTTGTGGATCAGCGAACCAATGTGAGTTATTCTGTTAACTTCTTAGTGTACCTATCCCCATTATACATTCAAGTACTGTAGGAATAACTGCAGGATGAGCTCAGGGACCCACTGGATTCACTGTGAGTCAGCCAGGCTAAAACTCCTTTGAGACTTGGTCTCCACGGCAGGCCACATTACTGTTTGGAATCTACCATTCTGAATTTGTTGCTAAGGTATTTGCACATTAGACCACAGGAGAATCAACCCAGCTGACATTCCAGGACATTCTACCTCAGCAAAACTTCTGTGGGTTCAATAGTGTGGGGCAAGCATCTATCCCCATCTACCACCAAGAAAAGATCCACAGTGCTTAGTGGATTTTGAGGACAACTGAGCTCATACTTGAACAGACCTGCAGCTGAAGGCTCTGCTCTCTTCTTGTAACGGTAGCTGGGACAAGTCCAGTGGTGGGCGCACGTGGGGAGTGTGTGCATAACTAATCCTAGCAAGCAGATTGCCTGCGGGGATGAACACCAAGGTAAGTAAGGCATGAAACAATGTGCTGCACTTGAGAAGGTAATGCCATTAGAACCCAGTTTTCAAAGTAAGGAAATGTGAGGTGTGCTGACAGCTCTTGCTTTTGAAGGGGATCTCAAAACCAGGCAATGGGCTGAAAACAGGACATGGGAAAGAGAAGGAATTTTGTGTGTAGTCATTGGCTTTAATACGGAACATCTCATTCCCTGTGGTCCCACTGTGTTCCCCTAGTTGAAAGCCATTAGGCATTCCCAAGTCATTAAAGCAGCCTTTCTATGCCTAGGCAATGTGAAGATGACTTATTACTTGAAACCAGTCTTAGGGTTTTCTCAGAGAAAGAGAACTACTGTGAGTGTTGTACATGAAAGAACTTCTGTTGTTGGTTGTTTCTTACTCTTTGGGGGCCTGCCACCCAGCTCCCAAATAATCACTCGGAGGCTTATTCTTACTTATGAATGCCCAGCCTTAGCTTGACTTGTTTCTTGCCAGCTTTTCTTAACTTTAATTATCCCTTCTACCTTTTGTCTCTGGGCTTTTATCTTTCTCTGCTCTATATACCTTTCTTTACTTCTTCCTCTATGGTTTGCTGTGTAACTGGGTGGCTGGCCCCTGGAGTCCTCATCTCCTTCTCCTTTGTCAGTCTCCAATCTTTCCTCCTTTTTATTCTCTCTGTCTACTAGCCCCACCTATCCTTTCTTCTGCCTTGCTACTGACTGTTCAGCTCTTTATTAGGCCAATCAGATGTTTTAGGCAGGCAAAGTAACACAGCTTCACAAAGTTAAACAAATACAACATCTCTTTGCATCACTAAACAAATGTTCCACAGCACAAACCAATTTAACGCATCTTAAAATAATATTCTACAACAAACTTCTTATAGGGCTTCCACCTCACACAGTCACATGACAGGTTGGTGAAGTCTATGAAAAGCCGTTGCTTCTGCCTCTGATTTCAGACTTGCTCTACTGGAGATTAGATGTGGCAGCAGTAAAGAAGAAATCGGTGGTAATAAAGCAGAGTAGGACCCACAAGGGTGTGTGGAACTCACAAGGACAAATGAGAACACAAGACAAATGATTCCAACCTTGACGCCAGGATGACTTCTAAAAGAAGGCAGTGAGTGCTCTTGGCCGTGAAACTGCATCTGCAACCAGTTCAGGCCTCAGAGAAATTTCAGGAAAAATCCCTGAGAAAATGAGAAGCTGGGAGCCAGTTTGCTGCCCCACCAGGCAAGCAGAGGTAGCATGTCAGAGACATATGTGTAAGCTGCCACAGTGCTTGGCATAGAAACAGCAGTTACTATACTTCTGTCTTCCAAATGTCTAAATTTCTCCGGTGGCCAGCCCTAATCCGTAATCATACTGAGGAGTCATTTTGCCTCTTTATATGTACACAGTAAAATGCCACCACATAGAGACAGACAACACAGGGCTGGGATCTCCTTGCAGAATAACTGTAAAAGGCTAGCGTTACAAACTCTATGCAAGTCTGATAGTTACAAACACATAGCTGATCCTCAATGATGGGAGGATGACAGTGCTGTGGATGAAAGCATAATCTGATAAAGTTCCCATTTAGAATTTCTTATCCTTATTTTTCCCCTTATATTTTAAGCAAATAGCCTTAATTCCTACCTCCATATTCGAGACAGGCTTGGGCTATCTAGCCACAGGCTGGCCTGGAATACTTTTTGATCTTCCTGCTTCAGCCTCTTTAGTTGATTATAGGCATACACTACCATGCCCAGTGTATGAGGCAGGGTTCGCTAGAGGAACAGAATGATGGAATGAATGCATGCACATATATATTGTGGGATATTTTGCTTGTGTTCTGTCAAATGAAGTTTTCCCAGAGATCAGAGGGTGGAGCTAGGCACTAGTTAACCGTAGAAGCTGAGCAATGGTGGCTCACACTTTTAATCCCAGCACTCGGGAGGTGGAAACAGGAAGCAATAGTGTGGGGTGGAGACAGAATATCTGCCCTTTTAGACGAGGAGGGAGACAGGTAGGAATCAACTGGTGGCTGCTCCTGGTTCTCTGATCTTCCACATTCTCACCCTAATGTTTGACTCCTGGTTTTTTGATTAAGATTAATTAGATTAAAACTTCACATGGAATTCACTAGATTGCCTTGCACAACAGCAGCTCGGTAGTCCAGCGATGGCCTTCTGCACGATGGAGAGGCTAAGAACTTCCCCTCACTGACCTACCTAGAGTGACATCTCTGCACTGATTTCAAATCCCCTAAGATAAAGACCACATGCAGCTTATGGAGCATCTCCCCCATACTAGAATTTCCTCTAGAACCCTCACCCCACCCTCCAGAAGAGCCCCACTAGGTGATATATCTTAGTGTATCAGATGGAACGAAGCTGGAACCTTGTAACTGGCTCCGAGGCTTGTCATAGCTGTAACCCAACAATTAATTAGCAAAATGGTCATGCTAACGATGTGCCATTTTACCCAATAGTAATCAGCATGGAGCTTCACTAATAATTAAGATGGATTTCCTCTTTGGCAGAATGGAGACTCTGAAATATATTCAACATTATTTTTTAAAAGCTATAGAAAAGTAATGTTTCTGGTTCTCTAAGTTTGTGGGCATGTATGGATTCAATTAAAAATAACATTTTTATTTATTTTTTTTTTATCATCTGAGTCCCACTAGAGTGTGCCTGTGCCCAGATAATGCAACCATCCTGACTTGAATGGCGATGGTCTAAGAAGACATGTCTCCCTTCTCTTTCATTCCAGGGCTATTGAAACTAGGGCCCAGAAGAAACTGGAATCTCCACCAAGCATGGAGTGCAGGAAGGAGGAAAATGCTGAAGCCTAGTACCCGCCAAGGAGGCAACGTGTCTGCTGGAGAGAGGCTTCACACCGTTTCTCATGGTTTGTCGAGCTGCCTTGCAGAAGAGGCTGAAGCCTAGACAATGGCCGGGACCACGCCTTGCCGAGGACTACTGTTTGGCTCTGCACATCTCTTGCCTTCTCTTCAGACAGGATCCCAAGGACAGCCCTGCAGAATTTCACCAAATTTCTTCTTTCTTCCCAGTATGTCCACGTTGAGTCATTATCACCTCTTCCTCCTATAAAATGTTAATTGTATCAGTCCCACTGCAAACTGTTCTGTGTGCCCCCCTCCCTCTCGAATTCACGGCCTCTTTTCCTTTAGTTATTATTGTTATACATCCATCCGAATAAAGGTATAAACACAACCTGCTGAGTTGGTTTAGTAGTGCTTATGTGTATATTTTTAAGGCTGACTTCTTAGTATTGGATAACCATTTAGGGGTCTCATCTGGAGGAAGACCAATTCTCCACCTCTCAGTGGTTGTTAATTGCCTTTAGCTCTTATACTGGGCATCTGAACATAGAAGAATGACCCTAGACACCCTATCTGATGCTCTGCCCAAAATCCAACTCCAAACAGATAGAAGACCTTAATGTGAATCCTGAAATATTAAAATTGCTAGAAGAAAACATAGACAACACCTTGCAAGATGCAGCTGTAGGAAAGGGCTTTCTGAGTAGGACTCCATTTGCCAGGAGAGTAAGGCCTGCAATTGATAGGTGAGATCTCATAAAAACAGTGCTTTAAAAAACAAAAACAAAAGGTCTATTGGGGATGGATGGCCAAGCCTAGCTTCTTAGGGTTAGCAGGGCCAAGGCTTTGGCCCTAATAACTTTGAGCACAGTAACTCCTGCCTTGGTGAAGGACTAAGCCAGACTAAGCTGCAGAGCAAAGGTATTTGTGTGTATGGTGAGGAAAACTGGAAAAAGCAGGGCAGAAGGCACCTGACTTTCAAAAGACAAGGTGTCCAGTGCTCGGCAGTCTCCTTAGTGCTTGTGTATCTTCCAGTTTGCCAGGTTGCTTTTCTCTCAACACAATATGCTAGGCTTCACAGTATCAAATTGGGGCAGCCTGGGGACTCAGCATGCCCTCCATCTCACACTCCTCTTGCAGCAGTGAGTTCCAGGGTACCTGCATCACCTTAGGACTGGCAGTGGTCAGTCCTGTAGAATCACAGAGGAGCTCCAGCCCAGAGGAATTCCAGTCTTCCAGTCACCCAGGCCCTAGAGAAAACAAATTTGCTCACATCCATGTGGAGGCCCAGATGTGGTGGGACCAATGCTCCCAATCTTCAGACAAGCCCCTCGACAGTTCCACAGAGAATCTAGAAAGAACTTCATCCACTGGTTCTACTGGAGGCAATTACAAAGTCTGTACTCCCTTTCCACGGTCCTGTCAAAGTGCCATAAATTGCCAGCATCTGTCTTGTCTTGAAGCTTTAAAGCCCATAAGCTCTTCAGTGACATAAGCAGACAGGACTCCATGTGAATGAAGAAAGGAGGGCAGAGGTTAAAGGGAATGTCACAGGGCTTCTAGAGAACTCCAGGAGAGCCATTTCTAACCAGCTTCTAGTATCTCTGTCCTCTGCCATGCTTTCCCTCTCCCTATCCCTCCTCCTTCTCCCCCCTTGTCTCTCTCTACCATCTTTTCCCCTTCATCTCTTGCTCTCAAGGGCATGTGCATCTTCCCCAGCTAAGGCCAGCAGGACTCAGGATAACACATGCCAGCCCAGAGCACACGGATCTTCCGTCTACCACCTCAGGCTACATGCTACACCAAATTTAAAACTCAACTTTCACTTATCTGCCTACTCATTCAACACACATTTTTGTACTGCTAGGTTAGGAAAAACGTAGCCCCGGCCCCCAGATCAGAGTATTAACTGATACACCCCCTAGACCTTAGCATCTCCCTTCAACAGAACACACAGAGTTCTTCTAAGGATCGGTTGATTGCAAATTTGTCTACTAGCTTCCCTTTGCCTGTCCTTCCCTCAACCCCTGAGCTACTCTGCCAGAATCTACTCATTTTTCTTCAGCAAGTGGAAAGTGGTTGTGTCTTAAATTCTAAACCCTCTGATTTCGGATTAGGCCAATGAGAGTATAAATAGGCATACGAATATTTAGCAAAAATGATTGCTATGTGAAGCTTGAAGTACTGTTGTCATAAGGCAGAGCCCACTTTAATCTCAGCCACTGGGAAAGCATTTGTTGTTGTCTTATCACACAGGAATGATTTCCCCGTCGGCAGTGGCAGCCTGCCAGCTAGCATAGTCCTCCAGGTCACAATATCAGTTGGCATGTTTCAGTACCACCAGGCACTGATATTTCTATTTTTGCAGTAGGTGCTGGGTTGGGAAACAAAACTACAGAACCACAAACTAATTCCTATTTACTTCAAATGTGAATGGTAGTTTGGCCCCAAAGCCTATGGAATTTTCAACTCTCATAAATTCAGTATATCAGAGATGCCTGGAAGCCTGGCTGATTGAAGTCTGCTGATGAACTTATCATTCCCTGTAATTCCCACAGAGGGTGGCAGGGAACATCTCTGTAAATCTGTCTCTTAAAGATATGGAAGCAGCCCAGCTAGGGCACCTTCATCTAAGCAGGGCTCAGAATAAACAGCAGAGATATGCCTTGCGTGGGAAAGTGAGCCCTTTAGGAAAACGTTCTGGGACCACCAGCTAGCTACGTCTCCCAAAGTATACTCCCAAGGCCTCCTTCTCAACCTGTCCCTGAGACAACTCAGCTATTCACACCCCATGATGAGTCTGTCTTGGAAATGTTTAGAGTTAGATTGGAGCCAACACGGAGTAATGAGGCCATACTTTACCCACAGTAAAAGAAAATGAACAAAATGTATGAAATACCCGTTTTCAAGACACTGAACATCAGACAATAAAAGATCCATGAGGTCATGAAAAAGATGAGCCTATAATTGCCCCAACATCCCAATCAAGGCTCCACAGGCTGCAGTTCAAGAATAGAAACATGAGGTGGGTGTGGTTCTCTCCCAGGGCTGAGAGATGGGATTGAGAGAATGAGACCAAAGCAACTGGGGTGTCTAATATATAGTACTAGGGAGAAAGAAACAGCACAGTGAAAACCTGGAAACTTCCTCTTGAGTGGTCAGCTAAATGCCGGCCAGCATGCATGAGACTGGTGAAAGAATCACAGAAAGGATTTGAAGTAACAGTACCAGCAATCACCAGTCAGAACAGATTCCCAAAGCATGGAATAACCACACAGAAGAGACATTAGTAGTGGGGAAAAGGTAGCATTCCACTACAATATTGTCCCAGTCATGCTTAGCAAGTCTTACAAGCAAGATTCAAAAGGATCAAAGTATTTCCAAATAACATAACTACATCCCAGAAAAAAATTTTACGATGTCTAAGATCTGTTGCAAAGCTGTCAACCATGCGAAGGAGGAAAATATAACCCATAGTAAGGAGAAAAATAATTAAAGCTACCCAAAACTCACACAATCATTAACATTAGCTATTGGAAGTCAAATGGCCTCTGAATGGTGATATAGCTACTGGTACATTGCCCATGATCAAGTGAATGATCCCATAGCCATGAATGTGTGTTATGTAACAGACTTTTCCTGGGAAGATTAAACACACTCATCTGTAGGTTTTGTGTATGTTTTTATCTTTCCTTTTCCTGGAATATATGTGACATTTGTTATCATTGTATATAGTTTTTGCATCAGATTTAAAACCTTCTTCTTTAGACTAAAAGGGGAATTGTAGTAACATCTCACCTTGCCAGTGAATTTGTGTTAGTGGTCACACCCCTTTGGGTGTGGCTTCAGGTGTGGATTTGACCAGAAGGTAGAGAAGCATGGGGCAGACTCTCTCTTTTGGGTTGCAGATCGAATCAGAAGGGCCGAGACTGCATCTTCTGGGGCAGGAACACTGTGGACGTTCTTTACTATTATCTGTGTAAGTTGTTCTTAATAAAAAAAAAACCCATTTATCATTTATCTTGGGTCTCATGAACTCATTAATACCCCACCTTCAGAGTCTTCTTCTTTGCACCTTGGCTTCTTTAGGGTGTCTCTTAGTGTCTCTTAGCAGTCTTTACTGTTTACTTATGGAGAGGACGAGACCTAGTGAATCTGGTCAGTTTCAGAGACTTCCTGAAGCTATTTTGAGTTGTTTACTTTATGTCTTAGGGAGCTTTCTGTAAGATGGGATGTTTTGATCTAGGAGTAAACTACAACACTACAACATTCAAAGAGAAGGGAGTGGGGCAGACTGCTTACTTGGTAGTGGTCAGGAATCAGAAATGGGGAAAACAGGAAAAGATGACAGAAAAATATGGCTGCTAAGCACATGTCCCTAGTAATCCACTTCCTCCATCTAGGTCCTTGTCCCAATGTTTCCAGAACATCCCAAAATAGCAGCACCAAAGCCTTCAATATATGATCCTGTTGGACATTTCATATTTAGACCATAGTCTTCCATATATGGTGTTTATAAGAGAATGTTGGGTCTGAGAGTGTAGCTCAGTGGTAGACCCCTCATCTAGCATGCAGGGGGGCCTGGCAATCCCCAGAGGGGAAAAGGAGCATTTTATAGAGACATCAAAAGATGTGAGCAGATGGAAGACCTGCCTTGTTGGACAGAAAATTCTTAGACTGTAAAATCATTAATTCCTTCAAGGTTGATAAAAACCCATTCCTTATGGAGGGATACTATTGCAGCCCAGATACAGCAAGGAGGGCCTAGGCCCTCCCCCAAACGATATAGCAGACTTTGAAGGTCCCTGTTGAAGGGCCTCACTGTCCCTAGGGAGGAGTTTGGGGATGGGTTGGGGAGGTGTTGGTAGGGAACATGGGAGGATGGGAGGGAGAGGGAATGGGGGGATGGATATGTAAATATGAGCAGTAATTAAAGAATTTAAATGAAAAAAATTTTAAAAAAATAAAATTAAATTACCAAACTGAGGGTAGAGAAATGACTCAGTGTTTAAGAGGATTTACTGCTCTTTCAGAGAACCTGGATTCAATTTTTACAACCCACTTGGCAGCTCACAACAAACTGTAACTCCAGTTCCAAGGGAACCTCTTCTGTCCTCTGTGTGTACAAGGTACTCACGTGGTGTAAGGACATACATACATATAGGAAAAATATCTGAATACAAAAATAAAATTAGAATTAAAATTATCAGTAGGCATTATTTGAAATTTAAACAAGCCAACTCAAAGTTTTTATGAGAAAAAATTCAAATTATTAAAAGCACTCTAATATTTAAAATGCATGAGTAGATATTAACACACAGTAGAAAACCACAATAATTTTAGCAATGTGGCACATAAATTAATAAACAAATGTATTCTAATTGAAATACAGTACACACCCAAACACATTTAGACGGTTGGTAAATTGGCAATGTGGCATTTCAATTCATTGGGGAAAATATTATTTATTCAATACATACTGTTCAAACAAATGAGTGACCTGGCTGTGAGAAGTAAAGTTGAATTGAGTAGCTCAGACCACACAAAATTAATTAAAGATAAATCAAAGATATGCATGAGAAAATGAATTCACAAAAGTACTGGAAAACTAGACCTTTATAACTGTGATGTAAAACTCACCCATGAAATAATAGGTTAATAAATTAATTCTAATAATGTGTTTTAATGAATATTTACATATTAAAATATAGGCCATAAAGCTATCACGTAAATAAGTAAAGTGGAAGAAAAAAATGGTATTTAGACAAAGGCAGAGCCCTAGTTTAATATTAGTAAACATTAATTCATAGAAGCTGGCCATAGAAAAATGGGAAAGTATTACTTTTTAGACATATATCTTTAAATCTCATAAAACAGATGGTTTTCTTTCATTTTCCAATATACTTCCCTAGCACAGCAATATAGCAGACACTTCCTCTTATTGAAACTTTTCTGATCTTTTCAGGTCATATTTCTCCCACATCTCCCTCATTTATTCTTTTAGCCATCCTCAGACACCAGGCACTTTATTTAAGTTTTATCATCTCTGGCCTCTCTTTAAGGACAAGCCTAGGGTTAGTGAATATGTTCACGTCAACTACCTGCCATCCAAGGAGACCATGTAGCTTGAACCAGGTTTAATTTAAAACATACCTAGCCTACACTTGTTAGCTTATACTCTCTACTGCCTGTATCATGAATGCCTGACACATGTCCTGATACTATTCCTGATACATAATGGATCTCATCTGTTTCTCATGTTGGATCCAGATACACAGAACTTCCCTCTTCTTCAGGACAGACTCCAAGGAGGTTGAGCCAGTCTATACCTGCCTCCACCACAAGTAGCCTGTCCTCACCTACCCTCCCCTGAAGGTCCCAGTAACACAATGCAAATGTTGCAATTAGTGCCCTTTTTAGTCCACTGTTCTTGCTGAAAACATTGTAACACATAGTTTTTGTGGTTTGTTGTAGATTGAGGAGTCACTAAATTCTCCTGTTTACAAGGTTTACAAGTCTCCTGTTAAGACATCCATATTTGTAGGAACTGGTGCTGACCCAAAGTCAGCCTGAGTTTATATTTGTAATTTCCTAAAATGTAGCAATGAGGATGAGGAAGGAAAAGGATGTTATTGTAGTTGAATGCCTATCCACTGAGAACAGAAGAAACCATGTTGGGGTTTGCCAAAATTAGCATTGCTAGATAAATTGGGAACCTTATATCCTCCCTGTTGCCAGGAGAGCATGCCAGCTAATTTTAGCCCACTGTGTAAATATAACCTGCACTGATATGCACTGACCTTTAACATCCACAAGGGTCAATGACATCCCGTAGCAGCCAGAGAAATGCCTATGCTGGCCCAGTCTTGACCCAGCTTTCTAGGCTGGATCCCACTCCTCCCAGACCTATTGATTTTTCTTCTTGGAAATGACCTTGGAGATCTCTTGGCCTGATACCCAGTCCAGGGACTGGTCACCGCTACTTCTTGGAGCCTAAAATTGCCCAAGCCAAGTCAGCAACATTTTGAAGCCCTAGGGGCAGATACAGCCTTGCTTATTTTCTTTCAACAACATAGCCCTCAGGCAGAAAAAGGTTGAAGAATCAAGTTTTAAAAAGAAATATTGGATATAGTCTATTTCCTTTATCTAGAAAAATTCCCCCCCTGACTCAACCTCTGGCACCACATCTGCAGCAGTGAATACAGTATGATTGCTTGCTACTATCATTTCCAGAAGAGGCCACTGCAGAGCCCATGCAGCCTGCCCCCCTGAGCCCCAGGCACCCATTGCCAGGGGCACATTGATAGTACCAGGGCATGAAGATCCTGATCAAATTAAAGTACAAATGAGGTGAGTCTCCAGCGCCCAGCCGGTGCCCTGGCTTTGAGATAGGCATGTGGGGATGCCTCTTTCAATGTTTTAGTGTCTTCACCTGTAAATGACAAAGTCCTAAGTCCTTGTCTCTAGGGTGGCTCACAAGAGTAAATGAGAGAAAGCGTGAAAGGCCTGTAAGAGCTCCTGGAAAAGGTCAACTGCTTACTAAATGTTGGCTACTGTTTAGTTGTGGTTGTATGGATTGACATAACGCTTTCCCATTTATTAGTTAGGTAATCTTGGGGCAACAGGACATAAGCTTGGATTTCCTCATCTACAAAGTGGGAAACAGAAAGCAATACCTAACAGACCTGTTGCTTGAATGAAGTGAACTAAAAGATATAAAGCTTTTTCTGGGCTTCTGCAGGCCTGAGCTGCACCAGCTCCTCCAGCTATCTCTCCAGACGCTGAAGCATCTCCTTACTTAACAGTGTGACTGACAGACCACAAGCCTCCAATACCAATGATGTCGGGGTTCTGGAAATGGCTGCCAGGGATAGATGATGTGTTCATTTTCAATATTTTCCTGGATGGCTACCGAGAGAAATAATGATAAAGACAGAACAACTGTAAAGTATGTGAAAATAACCATAAAACGGTATCCCTCACTTTGCCTCATTGTTTTAGAATTTTGTTTTGTGAGGGTTTTTTTTTTGGGGGGGGGGGTGTTGAGTTGTTATTCTGATTGCTTATTCCTCAAAATAGAGGACAAGAATGAGAGTTCTATTATACATTTTTAGCCATGATGCTGTTCTAACTCCAAGATCCTTGACAGACGCAAGCCATAGAAGACACCAGCAAAGTGGCAGGTAACTGGCAGATGATGGGGGCCTGAAGAAAGTCCTGCTGGGTGGATAGAAAAGGGTCCACAATTCCCTCTGGCCACCTCATTTGTTTGGGGGTGTTTTCTGTTTCTTCTCAGCAGCCAGTTAATCTTGCTCTGGTTTTGCTTAAACCAATATTAAAGTTAGTTTGCATTTCCTGAGGCGGCCAAGAGATTTGGGGGAGATAACAGCGGGTGACAGAGCTAACTCCCCAGGTTACAAGCGACTGCAGAGTAACAAGAGCAAAGCAAGCCAAAAGCAGGATCAGGAGGAAATGCCACAGTCAGGAAACCGTCTTTATTGTCTTTCAAAGAGAAGCATTTCTTTTACGTAAATCACCACTGTCCTTTTAAAAAGAAAAAAAAAAGTTGTCGCAGGAGTTTCCCCCACTCTAATGACAGTTACCTCTGCACCCTCGCAACTCTTCCCACCCTCCCCTGCCACTCTCAGGGGAACTGCGGTCCAACCGCTCTTGTGTAATAACGGGCCGTGGTGAGCAGGGAGAGACTGCACTTTTCTGCTGCACACTCCCCCGTGAATAGGACTTTATAGACCCAGCGAAACAGCACAGGCCCAGCAATCCCATAGACCGAGGTTAAACGTGTTCCCCAGGCTGCAAGTTGCCTGTACTGCCTCCTCTTAGGTGGCCCCTTGGAACTTTTCAACAGAAACACTGGTCCTACTTTGCCTTTCTTTGCCTTTGCCTTGCTTGAGGTCAGCCCAGTAATGCTGGCCCTTCACACACATGCCGGCTACTGTTTGTGTGGTGGGCTGTGAGGTGAGTGTTATTGTTAGTCTTGTTTTATGGAGAGGAACGCCAAAGCTAGTGTATGATTCAAAAGCCACGCCTTGCTATAAGAAGGCTTCTATAATGCCACAAACGAAACCTTGCAGGTGGCTTGAATGGTCCTCTCTCGGAAGGGGACTGCGTACCTAAAGGCATGTGTGGAAACCTGGCACACAGATACTCCAGACACAGCACCAGCCCCTGTCACTAGTGGAGTAAAGAGAAGATGTATTTAGCTCCCGTGCATTGGTTCTGCTCTGAGCCCATCTGTCTGCTTCATTTTTCCCACTTGATGTTGATGACATTTTTTCTGCATTGCAAGTTATTCTATATGAAAGTGATGTAACCTCTTTCTCACTTCTGGTATCAGCCTTACTCCTCTGCACCCTCTACACACACACACACACACACACAGAGAGAGAGAGAGAGAGAGAGAGAGAGAGAGAGAGAGAGAGAGAGAGAGAGAGAGAGAGAGAGACCACACAGCCTCTCACCACTCAAACTCTGAACATGTGGTTTCTCTGGTTTTTATTGCTGAGGTTGGGCTGCCTAGGCCCCCAAATCTGACAACCTGGAAGAAGTCAGCCTGCAGTAGAAGATCTAAAGGCAAACAGGGAAAGAAACAGAAGATAGCCTAGGCTGAGTCAGCCAGAGGCACCTCCCATGGAAAAGCCCAGCAAGTTGCTTATCCTAGGCTGCTCTGGCACTGGAGCCTGCCTTAAAGGCTAGATGCTCATCAGTTCAGTTGTTTGAGCTTCTCAGGACCCGACTCAGTTATATAAATCCATTACAGAGGACAAATTCACCGGTATTTACCATCCAGGGAATCGAAGAATGCTTTAACATACTCATCTTACAACAGAAAGTGGAAAAAGAGAATCCAACATGGATATGTGCTTTCCATGTTACACTCATCTATCCAACAGTCCTTTACTGAATATCTACTCTAAGCAAGCTACTGCAGTAAGGGCTTGGAATCTTAAAATAGGAATATAGCCCCTCCCTAAGGTCGCTTTCAGTGTACAAATGGAAAACAACAATAAAATGCTAAATAATGCTTTGGATAAAGGGCATTGTGTTTGCTTTCCTTTGTTATGATAGAATTCTCTAGCCAAGACAACTTGGGGAGGAAAGGGTATCTTTGGTTACTTGTCAGGTCACTGTCTTTCACTGAATAAAGTCAAGGCAGTAACTGAAATGGAGACCTGGAGGAACACTGCTTACTGGCCTGTTCCTCATGGCTTGTTCAGCCTGCTTTCTTATATCAACCCAGACCAACCAACTACCCAGGGGTGACACCACACATAATGGGGTGGGCTCTCTCACATCAATCATTAATCAAGAAAATTCTCCATAGACTTGCTCACAGGAGACCTGATGGAGGCAGTCTGCCAAATAAGATTCTCTCCTGCCAAGTGACTCTAATGTGTGTCAAGTTGACACAACAAAAAACCAACAACAACAAACCCAAAACTGCCAGGCACAGGCATAGTGAGCTATAGGTATAAGGAGAAAGTAGTCACATTCTCCCGGGAGAGTTAAGGAAAGTTCAGAAAAGACAACATTTTGTCCAGGTGAGTGTTGAGGAGGCCTTTATGTGCTCCATGGAACAGCCACAGTATCAACTATGAGACACATGCAATTGACTAGCTTAGCATGCCAAAACCCCTGAATTCAATCAGCAGCATGACAAACAAAAAGAGAGGAGAGAGGGGAGGGATAGGAGAAGGAGAGAAGAGAGGGAAGGGAAGGAGAGAGGAGGGGAAGGGAGACATAAACAATTGGGGAAACCAATGTCAAACTAGCATCAGAATTCTAGCAAAATCCTCAGATGACTGGTACTCCAAAAAAGTTTGAGAGCCATTGATCTAGACAAAAGGAAAGGTAAAATTAAAGCAATGTCAGGCAAAGAAGCCAACTTGAACAAAGACGGGTAAACATACTAAGAACATGGTGTGTTCATGAGGCGATGTCCCTCACAGCAGAGGGATAAGAGAGAATGTGGCATGTCCAGAACCAGGGGGCCTTAATATTTGTGCAAAGAGGGCTGGCCTTTATCCTACCATTAATGGGAAAGGTCAAATGGGGGAATATGAGGATATTGCATCTTCTTTAGAGTCATTTTCAAAATAGAATGCCTCTTATTTATTCTTTGATGATTTCATACATGTAAACAATTTATCTTGAACACATGCACCCTCTTCTTTTCTTAGCAGGGACTGTTGACACATCCTCCTCTTACCGTCATGTCCTCCATCCCTTTTATGTTTTTTTTTTTTTTTCCAAGTCAGGGTTTCTCTGTATAGCTTTGTAGAACAGACTGGTCTTGAACTTAACAGAGATCCACCTGACTCTGCCTCTGCCTCCCAAGTGCTGGGCTTAAAGGCATGTGCCACCACCGCCCGGCATCCTCTTTATGTTTTAGCCTACTAAGTTTTATTGGCTCCACGTATTGGGATGATGGCTGGTTTTATTGTCTGATATTGTTCAGATCGTGTGCAGATAAACATAGCTACGGAAAATTCATGAGTTAAAGGCCCTGCCATGTCCCGGACATTTCACAACATCCGTCCCCAGCCTCTAGCTCTTAAAACCTTCTAATCCACTCTTGCCCCATGTTCCCTGAGCCCTTAGGGGGTGAAGAAATAAACTTTCTTAAAAAGTTTATTTTGAGACAGACCCTTGCTAAGTTGCCTTGGCTAGCACTGAATTTACTCTGTAGCCTTAGCTGGCTTGGAGTTTAAAATCTTCCTGCCTTAGCCTCTCAAACATCTGGAGTTACAGGGCTGCACTCCCAAGCCCAGCTTAGATCACAAATTTAAAGTGGAATAAGAACATCTCTGCTAGAAATGATATGGACGATGAATCAGTGCTGGAACAAAAGAATAAATTCTGTTTAAGGTCTTGTGGTTTTAAGCCCTCTGTGATATATATATATATATATATATATATATATATATATATATATATATATGGTGGCAGATGCACATATGTTGGTACTCCACACTAATCTTCACGTACAAGATCTGTTTTTGAAATTCCTCAACTAGAGCCTACTCAGTTTACTTGGAAAGGATTTAATTAATTCCCCAAATAATTAGCTCTGATGTAGAAGTCAGTGCGTGTGAACTCGGACTCCAGCTTACAGCTGATCATCCTCCTTTACCTTTGTTCCTTGTAAGCGTAACACAGAAAACTATTGAAGGGTTAGCAAAGCCCAGAGTGTCATTCTGAGAACAGGAAAACAGAGGACCCCCTCTTTCTTGTTTTATCCATATTTGCCTGATCCCTTAAATTGTTCCCTTCAAATCTATTTAATAAGTAACAACAGAACCAGTACCAGGAGCCAAACACAGTTAGTAACTGGGGATTTGACAAGAAAACTCATGTTCTTCATAGGCTTGCTCTCATCAAGACAGACAACATTTGCACAGAAAGTAGATATGGTGAAGGCAGAGACCTGCTCAGATCCCTTAAAGAAACATGTTTATTTCTTGGCAGTCCCCAGAGCTGGATCATATTTCAGTCTACCATAAGTCAGTCCGATCAAGCCAAGTCACAATGTTTTCAAGGTGACTCCAAGATAATTGCCTAATGAAAGTGGAAGTAGCTGAGAAATATCATAGAGTGATCTCTGGTTGGTATTTCCACTATTTTTCTCATTGCTGTGACCTAATATCCAGTGAGACAACACTTGAGAGAGGAAAGGTTTGTTTTGGCTTACATTTCAGGGAATACAGTCTACAACAGCAGAGAAGGCATGATGGAAAACCAAGTCTTGTCTGTGGCAGCAGGAGGCTGCTTGCTCAAATCTAGGTAGATCTGGTTCAAAGAAAAGGAAAATGCCAGTACTGGTTTGGTTTTCTCCTTTTCTCCTTTTACTATGTTCTGGATCCCAGCCCAGTCAGTGTAGCTCTTACTTCTTACATTAATTCTTTTGGAAATGCCATCATATACCTAAAGGTTTGTCTCACCAATACCCTAGGCACTTCTCAATCCAATCAATTTCAAAATTGAAATTAATAACACCCAGCTAGAGTTGCCAGATTTAGCAAATTAAAATTCAGAACACCTGGTTAAATTTGCAATGGAGACAAGGAACAAGAAGTTTACTGTTTTTGCTCTGTTTTTATTTTTTAGTTTATCTCAAATATTGTGTGAGTTATACTTCTACTTAAAAAGTCATTCTTTATCTGCAAAGCCAATTTTACTTAGCATCTTTCGTATTATTACCCTTACTCTCCAGGCAGTAGCCAAGAAGGAAGTACTTCAAAGGTCTCATCTCCATTCAACTTTGCACTCTGCTAATGGGTGGTCTTTTTTTTTTGGAACTCTTGTTGGGTTGACAGACTTTGTGATATCTCCCAGGTTGATGGCTTTCTCTGTACATTCCTCCTCTCTTTCCTTTTTACCATAACATATGATATCACCCCAAATCTTTTGCTTTTCCAGCACTATATCATGACCTGCTGTCTAGAAAAAAACAACATATAGGAGTAGTTAGTACTAAAAGTGATTTAAGAAAGCAGTTGATAATAAAATGCTTGGGGACTGAATTTCTCACCACTCAACTGCCTTAATGACCACTTCCCTGGTGGAAAGGCATATAGACATCCCTTAGCATGAGATGGAGACTTGTTGGTTAAAAGTCCATCACTGATGGTCTAGGGTGGCACACTGAAGGAGGGGAATACACTGACTGAAGCATTTGAAGCATAGAAGAGGATTTATAAGGATAAGAACAGCATTTAGTGGCTGTTACCTAATATATTGATGCCCTATAGGAGAATAATAAAATGTTTAAAAAATTGCAAACAATTCAAACAATGTGAAAGGAGTTTCTACAATAGGTGAACAGAAGATAAGTCACTGGAATTAATAGTTACTAAACCTTAAAGACAACTGAATATTCAAATTTAAAGCAGGGATATTAACCAAATTAAGGATCCTAGTTTGCAAAATCTGGTCTTCCATCACTTAGGATTAGAAGATTTGGATGGATGCTCCCTGATCTCTGGACCCTCTGGGTCTTCAGAGATATCCCTCCCCTCCCTGTGAAGAGCAAGCCCTGCTCCCCCCTCAGGAAGTTGACACAAGGGTCTTTTCTTCAAAAGACAACAGATGGTTCCTTTCTCTTTTCCTGAATGTCAGGCCTACAGTCAGGACTGAGTCATCAGAGTCTGACCAGAAATATGCTCAGCCTGATAAAGGAAAGTGAGCAGAACTGTAGGAGCTACAAGATGCCACAAAGGGTGTGCAAGCAGTAATCAAAGTGCCTGATTAGGGGACAAGGACATGAGTCTGGACAAGAAAAGGGTTTGTTTGTTTGTTTTGTTTTGTTGCTTTTTACTTAGGGTCACTCTATTGAGAAACAGGATTTGACAACCCAGGAAATAATGTGAATTTGCTGCCATGGTAACTCCTAGAAGCCTGGAGAAAGGAATGGCTCCCACTGAGAAACTGAATTGCCTGCTTGCCATGGAAGACAGGGAAGAAGAAATTAAAGCTTTAGAGAAATGGGCTTACAGAAATGGGTGTGTCATATGAGGCCAAAGGTTAGTAAAATATACACTATTTACCAAGGCCACTGGCAGTGTGCTGGTGAGAGAGCCACATCTAGTATCACTAAGTGGTTCAGTGGAACTTCCTAGGGACAAAGCTAACGATATGTAAGTCTACTATAGACTCTAGCTCACTGATAGCAATGGAGATATTGAGCTCCACCAACTGAGGCCAGGCATGATAACTCGATTGCCAGAAGAAAGGTGGTGACAATGACCATGACAACCAAGAACACACAACAGTCTCCCTCAAGATAACTGTGAATAGAGAGTAAAACTCAGCACTCCTAGGAACAAAATAGCCATCCAGCCAACAAAGATGAGCAAGAGGCTAAGAACAGTTGTTCCCATAGAACATCAAGGCAGCCAATTTGCAGAACAAAACCCACTTTCATATTCCAATTCCCATTGACTGAAGTTCACAAGACAAAATACAATATCATGGCAACCATATACTGTAATGACCCTCAAATTCCTCCCAAAAGGAGACATGGCCATTTCCTTATTTTAGTCCATACCAAGGAAAGAGAAGTATCTAGACTTCCCAACAACTGTTAAACACACAGTTTTAATTGGGTTCAGATTTTAATTGACACATAAAGACCCAAAAGTGTAGCTGGGACTGGTGGTACAGGCCTATAATCCCAGCTAATCAGGAGGATGAGGCAGGAAGAGTGAAAGTGCAGGAACTTCCTAGTTACAGAGATAGTTTAAGACTAGCTTAAGCAACTTAGTAAGATTCTATCTCAAAACAAAGCCTAAGAAGATAGGAGAAAATAGCTCAATGGTAGAATATTTGTCTACTACACACAAGACCCTAGGTTCAACCCTAATGGTACAAGAAAGAAAGATGAACAAATTAAAGGAAGGAAGGAAATGAGGGAGGGAGTGAGGGATGGATGGAGGGAGGGAGTGAGGGATGGATGGAGGGAGGGAGGGAGGGAGGGAGGGAAGGAGGGAGGGATGGGAGGGAGGGAGGGGGGAGGGAGGGGGGAGGGAGGGAGGGAGGGAGGGAGGGAGGGAAGACCAAGCCAGGACAATGACTTAGTAATACAACTGATGGGTCTGCTATACATATGAACTCACAGCATACATAATACCTGTACAGGTTCAAACCAGACTGTTGCAAGTCTTTCTCTGTCCCACCTGCCAGCTCCCAAATAACCACATGGGGACATCTTATTAATTATAAAATCTCACTCAATAGCTTAAGCTTGTTTCTAACTAGCTCTTTCAACTTAAATTCACCCATTTCTATTAATGTACGTTCTGCCTCGTGGCTTTATTGCCTTACTCTGTACTGCCCTTGCTGCTTTCCTGCTTCCTCCCTGCCTGGCTGGCGACTCTGCCTTCTTCCCAGGTCCCTCTCTGCCCCCAAAATACTACCTAGCTATTGGCTGTTCAGCTTTTTAAATAAATGACAGTGACATATCTTCACACAGTGTAAAGGAATATTCCACAGCACCAGACAAAAATCCCAGCACCAAGAAGGGGAAGTAGACACAAAGTCCCACCACTAACCAAGATCTTACTTGTAGTTGATACTTGCTTAGAGAGAGAAAATCCGTTCTCTTCAATGGAGTGTTACTGGGCATATCAACCACACTTCCAGGCCTCATGCCCAGGAGTAGTTGGCCAACATAAAGTGAACTCCACTTTTTGGTATGGAGCTTTTTGTTTTACTTTTGTCATACTGACTTTTCTTCCTTCCTTCTTTCTTTTTTTAGTTTGTCTGTGTGCTGGGTGGTTCTATATCCATGTGACACAAGCTAAGTCATCTGAAAGAAGGGAACATTAATTGAGAAAATGCCTCCTTAAGATTGGGCTGTAGGCAAGCCTATAGGGTGGTAATTGTAGTACTATTGTGGTAATTAGTAACTGATGGGGGATGACCTAGCCCATTATGGGTGGTGCTATCTCTGGGCAAGTGGTCCTGGGTTCTATAAGAAAGCAGGCGACGGGTGTTGGTGGCACACGCCTTTAATCCCAGCACTCGGGAGGCAGAGGCAGGAGGATCTCTGTGAGTTCGAGGCCAGCCTGGTCTCCAGAGAGAGTGCCAGGATAGGCTCCAAAGCTACACAGAGAAACCCTGTCTTGAAAAAACAAAAAAAAAAAAAATGAAAAAAGAAAGCAGGCTTAGCAAGCCATAAGGAGCAAGCCATTAAGCAGCACTCCTTCATGGCTTCTATATAGCTCCTGCCTCCAGATTCCTACCCTGTTGAAATTCCTGTCCTGACTTCCTTTGACAATGAACTGTGATATGAGAGCATTAGCTCAATAATCCTTCCCTCCCCTACTTGCTTTTAGTCATGGTGTTTCATCATAGCAATGGTAACCCAAACTAAGACAGTCTGCTTTGATTTTCATTTTGTTGTTGTTGTTGTTCTTTTGTTACTTTTCTGGGGTTTTTGTTTGTTTTTGTTTTTAGAGACAGATCATGAACTTGGGTGGGTAGGGAGATGGAGAGTATCTGGGAGGAGTATAAGATCAAAATATATTATATGAAAATAATTTCAGTAATTTTTAAAAGGCAGAACCTAAAATGTTATCATGGTCTCTCATAAGAAGTCAAAGACATTAGTACCCAGCAGTAAATCTTCTGGCCAAAGTAAGATTTGTAGAGGCTGTTCACTCATGGACCTCAAGAGCAGTCATTTTCCTGCTGAGCATGTATTAATTGATATTATTAGCCTGGCAGTCAAGATGAATCCCACTCTGGGTCCTAGGCCTCTAGAGCTGTCACAATGCAGAAGGTCAAATGGAAATCTCAGAATTTGCTGTCTGAGATAAGTAAATCAAAGCCAAAGCTGCATCCTGGGGGCAACAGTGAAGATTACAGTTGTAGGGATGATGTTCTCTGTTATAGTTCCATTTAATCCCCAGTTGACCCTTATGAAAACTGAATGAATCTGAGAGCCCGAAGACTACCGCAAATGCAAACAAGTGGTACCCCTGTCTGTTGCTGCTCACCAGTGGGACAGATAAATATGGCCTCAGGTATGTGATATACTGTAGAGATTTGGTAAATGAAGGCCTTAAGCAGAAAGGACCATTAGAAACAGTTCACATTCAAATGTAATAGGCAGTGCAAGTCACAAACTGGCATTTCTACAGGGCCACACTATTTCTCATATCTGTCATAATATGCTAAAGATACCTGAACTATCTGGATATTATGCATGGTATTACATCAACCCATAAAATGCATGACATGATGAGCAAGAGGTAACTACCATATTGGAAGTCTTTGTTTTATATATATGGTGTCAGGAAATGACAGTAAATTCTGCAAGATCCCAAAACTTGCTATTTCAGTAAAGCTTTCAGGGGTCCTGAATTCATTCTATGCCAGACATTGTATTCACAGTAAAAGACAAAAAAATGCATCATTACGAGAAACAAGGAAGTACAGTGCTGAGAGCCTTTCATCAGATCTGGAAGCAATGTTTCTCATGCCTACAAATATTGTTCTAGCCCATGGGGAAGAGCCTACAACTGTGGGATTCTCTTTTTATATCATATGTCCACCCACCCACCCCAACTCTCTCTCTGTGTAGACATGGGTGGCCTACTGACGGTGCAGTTGAACAGAGCTCTCCTCCTGAATACATGTCTACATCTCAAAGCACCAACCTTTTAGATGTCACCAGGTTCCCAAGAGGAAGGACACATAGATCAAGATGCCAAGGAGGACCAGGGTCCTCCCTGCTTCCTACCCCTTTAGTTCTAGGCTCTGCAGGTTAGAACTCCTGGTCTCCCAAGAGGATACACTCAGTGGGGAAATAGCAGTTATCTTGTTAAACTATAACCCATGTGGGCACTATAGGTCCCTTATGTTCGGGGAATAGTTGGCAAGAAGAGGAGCCACCATTTTTGTCAGGAATAATTTACCCTGGTCATCGGGAAGCAGAAGGGCTGTGTTTGCACAATAGTACCAAAGAATACTCACAGAACCCCACAGGTCCCAGGGCCCAGGACCTCGCATTACTCCTTTGACAAACTGCAAATAGACAAATATGGAAACCCTTGCTTGAGGATGAGATATCAGGAACTTACTTCCTTCTCTTTGTGGAGCTATTGATGAATAAAAATAGTATGATAGTGGCATTAAAAAGAGACACATTGATTAATTGGGATAGAATTGAAGACACAAATACAAGTTCACATACTTGTAGCCATCTGAATTTTGACCAAGAAGCCAAAAATATGCATGAGAGAAAAGACAGCATCTTTAACAAATGGTGATGGTCAAACTGGATGGCTACATGTAAAAGAAGGAACCCAAGACCCCATCTCTTACTTGATGCCAAATAGACCAATGAGCTCAACTTAAGAGGTCTTTCATCTTCTAGCCTCGTCTTCAACTCTTTCTTCTGTGTCTTTATGTTTTTACTATTTAAGTTTTTCACTTCCTTAGTTAGATTTATTCCAGGATATATTATTTTGTAAGAAACCAGTAGTGACAGTTTTCTTTGCTACATCTGTCGGCCAGTGTGCTATTGGTGAGTGGGCATAAGACAGGGCAGTGATAGAGCTGGTCATCCTGGCAAGGGGAAAATGGCTTCTCATTGGCATTGTCACCATCTCAAGCCAGTGCCCACCAATCCAATGTTTGCAATGTATATTTTTTCCTTCTATTTTATTTCAGCTTGTAATTTTCTTACAGGAAATGCATCTTCTTACTGCCTATTCCCAGGAGAGCTCTGACCATGGCCCACCTACCCTTGACATGACCAATACCTCTGCAACCTTCCATTGACTCCATCAGCCTTCCATGGCCGTCTTAGAGGGCACAGCTGAGCTCAGTACTAAAGCAGTCTCCTTTATGTGGATGTTTCACATGAGAAACTGTGGTAATGAGGTTGGAGTGAGGAGACTTTCTCAAAGTCAGATAGAAAAAAATCCAAGTTCACTTGATTTCAAATACTATCTATGCACCCACTTTGTTTCTTTCTGATTCCCAGCTTTGGCGTGGGATCTATGTTGTACAGCCCCCCACTACCTCCACCACCACCATCACCACCACAGCGCTCTGGAGATTCTGCACTTTTACTAATCGACCAAGTTTAGAATTCCTCTTCCTCCACAGTGCCATTCCCTTTCCATTTCTTGGGAGGCCCTTTTTTCTCTCCCACTTAATGTATAGCAAGGGTTTAGATCTCAGTAGGTTTCCCTCTTTTCTATACACAGGATCTGAACAACAGGGAAATTCAGGCGTGTGTTTATATGCTGTGTGTGCTGTATGCATAGCACATACAACATGAGCTGGGTGTTTCGATTGGCATGGAGGTAGACATCCCGTTGAGAAAGAGCAAGTAGATAGACAGAAAACAAACAAACAAACAAACAAAACCAAAAACACAACCTCTAGGAATGGCATATCCCAGCTGGTTGCCCTGCACCCTTTGAAAACGTATCTCCCCTGTAGAGAGTTCCTTTCTGGAAGACCATTCCATTCCCTTGCTTAACATTTTCCATTTCCTACCTGCTGTGCTTCGGGACAATTTGTTTGTTTCTTGAGCAGGCATATATCCTCTAACTAGGCGGAATAAGAAGACATCTTCCTTGGTCCTTTCCTAGGTCCCCTCTCTTCATCCAGGATGTGAGAATAAGCCTGGACACATGCTGCTCCTGCAAACTGTGCCAGTGTTCTCATGCCACACAAGGCACCAGGGAAACAGTGTCTTTTAAATATGCAGTGCCATTTAAGGGCTACAGAGCAGTTTTAGAAATGGATTCGAGTTCTGTAAGGAATTTACATCTGTTGAAGAAAATAGAAAAGCTATTTATGCAAAAGGATGAAATTCTCCCCATATACACAGAGAGCTGTTGACAACTTATGCATGCTCTTTTCCCCATTAATACAAGTGTGGGTATGCATGCATACGCATGAGAAACACACACCATTTGATTATGCCATTTTCTAAGGAATTAATTACTACCGTTTTGGTATGGTCCAATAGCTTGTCTAGAAATACAAGTTTTGCTATCTTACACTCTCTTAACGTCTTGTGATTTATTACATCATTTACTAAACAAGTGGCTTCGGGTGGATGAGAAGCAAGGAGAATCAATTTTTCAAAATTATATTTCTGACCTAAAGTCATCCTGCTAAATGCTAGAAGCAGTACATAAATCATCTCTTTTAACCCTTCGGTTACATTTATTCTACACATCTCTCACTATGCACACAGAGAAACTACCCAAAGCTGCACATGAGCAGAATGAGCTCTGCTATTGTTGGATCTCTTAACATCAAAACATAGTTCTCACCAACTTGCTGATCTGTCAGTGAAGTAGCACTTGCCTGAGGGACCGGCAGGAGAAATACAGATCACTACTAATAATGCAACCCAGATGATCAAAGAAAATTAATGTGGGCCTGTACAACAGGAATAAATAAATGACCCAGAGACTAATATTGGGGTTCAAACTTCATGCTGAATATCAGAAAAGCAAAGCAGCTGGCCACTAGCCCTCATCTCTGGTGCAGGCTGAACGGGCTGATCCATGCAGGAGCTCTTCACTAAGTCTCAAACTGCTGCCTCTCCTCACTGCGGCTGGAGAATTAATGCTTCTCTGAGACCTTGCTTCTGTCTTATATACTTCCCTAATGTTGGGATTAAAGGTGTGGCTATAATTGTCTTTTAGACTGATTCACTCTTGGGTAGATCTGGGTGGCATTGGACTCACAGAGCTCTGTCTACCTCTTAATCCTGAGTCCAAGGATTAAAGGTGTGTGTCTGGCTTCTATGACTTGTAGCTGACTTTGCTTTCTGAATCCTCAGGCAAGCTTTAATAAATCATAAACAATATCTCACCACAGGCCTGGGTCCAAGATTTGCTTTGAAAGGTCGAGTGGAGGCTCATACAAAAGGTCAATCTCAGCCTCTATCAACAAGTCCTATATTAAACATTCAATCTATAATGATAAGGTTTTGGTGCTTGAAGAAAGCTGGGGAAACTGAGGCAGACATGTCAAGAAGTAGAACTAAATTTACCCTTTTGAGAGAGAAAAAAAACGAGCAGAGATTGTTAGTCAGGCTCTGCTGGCTGAGGCTGATTGGCAACAATACCGGTCATTCAGTGAGCCCTGGGGAATCCCCAGCAAACACTCAGGACCTAATAAATTCACTTCTCCGTTGGAAAAGGGGCTCTTCTGTTTCCTGTAAATCTTGAGGATAAAACAGGCAAATTTCCCTGCGGTCACTCACAGACACTGGCTGACTACATTCCAAAAGAGCAGGACAAACAACTGCTCCCCGTTAGAATCCTTTTTTTTTCTTCTGGGGATGAAACCCAAGATGGTCTGTGGCCACATGCAGATGTTGGCATTTCTGCTACATGAGCTGGAGGATTAACACTCTATAACTTTACTCTTTGTTTGGAAGAATCCTTATTTGCCACTACGACAGTCATTCATTTCCTTCAATGCATAAGCTATAGCTCGAAACTCTGCTAACGTCTTTGAAGAGAATTAGTTAGTTCTTCTGTTGATACATCTAAAGCACTTCAGGGTAGGTTTGGTTTTTCCTTGGCCTTTTAAGGAATTTCCATGGCAGCCATTTAAGGGACAGCAGACTTTGCAGGAAATGCTCAGAGCTTTGTAGATTTTGAAGAGAATCCTGCTCAATGGACATTTGAGCAATTAAAGTTATAATTACTCGTTGATAAAGGTGTACTTTTAATGAAAAAAATTCTCCCCAAACTGAAAGTTATGCCCTATGATTTTTTTTTCAAACAGAAAATACTTCCATGGCCAATTCATTTAATTATAAGCAACTCTAAAGTATTGGGCAGTACTCAAAGGGTGCCATGAAAGGAAATCACAAGTTATTTGCAAACTTCAGAGTATAATTCTCCATTTCTGGTGCACAGCCCCATGTCTTACAGGCATTGTCATTCCAAATGCTCTTTCATCTCTACCCTTACATAAAATTTACCAAAATCACTGAGTACCTGCTTTACCTTGGCAATCATTCAGAATAATGCCCAAATCCAATTTCTCACACCAGATAGTGGTATGTGAGCAAAATATAATCTTCATGGGGACTGGAGAGATGACTCAGACATTAAGACTGTCTTCTACTTGAAAAGGACCCAAGTTCAGTTCCCAGCACCCACCGTGGGCGGCTTACAACCGACTGTACCTTCCAGGGGAATTTGAAATCCTCTGGACTCTGCCAGCATGTACGGCTTACATAAACTCAGACAGGAACACACACACATACACATAAATAGGAAAAATAAATAAATCCCCCAAATAATAGAAAGTATTTTATCTTTAAAATTTTTTCAGAGGCAGGCAGATCTCTGTGAGTTAAGAGCTAGTTACAGGACAGCCCCCAAAGCCACAGAGAAACCCTGTCTCAAAAAACAAAACAAAACAAAAATTTGTTTTTCACGATAATAAGATTAAAGTCCTTTCAGTTGGCCTATGGCTAACAAGGATCGAAGCTGGAATTTGACCCTAGCCTTTGTTCTATAGTATCCCAAAGTGTCTTTGCTGTGGAAATGCCATGAAATGCACCCAGATGAGCTGCCACATGCACACCTAGCTCTCCCTGGTCTCCAGGCCAGAGCTCAGGGGCAAATTTTTAGATCTACCAATTAAAATATTTGGATTATGCCCCAGGCACCTGTTTTTTAAAAATCATTTTCATGAGAAAGAATCGAGAGACCGGCCTAAAATCTAGTTCCTTTGGCCTCTGCTTATAAATCCCAATTTCCCCCAAACTATCTTCATTTTGCTGTTACCCCTTTGGGATCTATCCCTCACAACCAATGTGGAGTAGCCCTGGGAAAAGCTGCCTGCTGCAGGAGGCAGAGCATGAAAGGTATTACTTCCATCCGTGCTATCAAAACTCAGCATCTCCTTACTGAAAGTGTGGGCTCAAAAATGTGCTGACCTTTCCCCCAGAAGTCTCTAGGGTAATCATAAAACTGAAAGCACTGGTATATTTTTAAAAATGTAGGAGGTGGAGAGATGGCTCAATGGTTAAGAGAATGGACTGCTCTTCCAGAGGACCCAGGTTCAACTCCCAGCACCCACTTGGCAGCTCACACCCATCAATAACTCCAGGTCCAGGGCTTCTGGCAAAACACCAATGAAAGTAATATATATATTATATATATGAGAAAGAGCGAGAGAACCAGGTGGTGGTGGTGCATGCCTTTAATCCCAGCACCTGGGAGGAAGAGGGCAGGCAGATCTCTCTGTAAAGGGTTTTTCTTTGGGCTGCCAGCTCACAAAAAATGACAGAGTCTTATTATTAATTATAAAAGCTTGCCTATATCCTAGACTGCTTAGACTTGTCCCACTAGCTCTAATAACTTAAATTAACCCATTTCTAGTCATCAATGTGTTGCCAAGTAACTCATAGCTTTTATCTCTCCCCCTGTATGTTCTGCTCCCCCTGCATCTGGCTGGTGACTCTGTCTTCCTTCCTTCCAGCACACTCTCTCCAGAGGTCCCACCTGTATCTTTATCTATCTATTGGCTGTTTGGCTTTTTATTAAAGTAATCACAGTGACACATCTTCACATAGTGTAAAGGAATATTCCACAGCAGATCTCTGTGTTCGATGCCAACCTGGTCTACAGAGCTAGTTCCAGGACAGCTAGAAACCCTGTCTCAAAAACAAAAATACAAACAAACAAACAAAAAAAAAAACAAAAAAGGAAAGAAAGTGTAAAGTCCATCTTTTTTATTCAAATCTTATGATATCATTTCAGTTAAGTCATTCAGCCTCTTGGAACTGAATGTACCTCAAACCAATACGGTCTTCTCCCCCAATCCTGTCTGAGATAGAATGTCATAAATCCCAAATCACATTGAACCGTGTGTGTGTGTGTGTGTGTGTGTGTGTGTGTGTGTGTGTGTGTGTGTGTATGTGTGTGTGTGTGTGTGTTCCCCCATGGGTCTCTTTAAAGATGACAAATGGGACTTAGAAGTAGTAGCACAAGTCTGATTACATCATGGACTTCAGTACCGATGGCTGAAGTTACTATCTGGCTCCCATTTTATTTATGTCCTGGAGCAGGCTACTTAGGTCATCTGTATGCCCCAGTGTCCATCTGTGAAATGGAGCTAATGGTGGTATCTGTCTCTTAGAACTGGAAGCTACAGGAGGTGGGACGGCTGCACTAGAATAATTATTTTCTGTCTTGTTTCTTAGAGGTGTGTTCCTATGCATTGTCCGCATCTGCAGAATTTAGATGCAGCGCCTGTGTCTGTCCATTCTCCTTCACGCCATCTTGATGGCCAGTCTCACTTTTGTCCCACACATAGTCCCAACGGTCCTGAGTCCTGGGAGCTCAGCTTCTCCTCAAGCTGAGACCTAGGGGGTAAGAATTGAACAGATTCATAGGCATAAAGAGTGCCTGGGACATGGTGCTAAAAAGCACATTTCGAGTTTGTGATGATTGCGGTACCTAGCACCATAGCAAAGCACCATAGCAGGGCACCCTCAAACCCTGTTAGCAGCCGAACCTCAGTGCCCCTCACCAGCTGCCCCAGGCTCTCACCTTTTTCTCCCCCCCCCCACATTATTGCCCCTCCATTAGCACCTTCTACCTGCCATCCAGGGATTTCCTTCACATCCACCAACCCCATGAGCACAGCCTCCTCCAAGGTAATGTGGCAAAACTTTCTCTACTTCTTTTGTTTCTTCAGTTTGGCAATCCCAAATCTTCAGTGTTACTAACATAACAGAGGTTTGTTGTGGAATATTCCTTTACACTGTGTGAAGATATGTCACTGTGATCGGTTTAATAAAAAGCTAAATGGCCAAGAGCTAGGCAGGATTTCGGGGACAGAGAGAATGCTGGGAAGAAGAAGAGGGAGTTCCTAACTGGATCCAGAGAGAAGGAGTGACATGTAGGAGATGAAATAATGATCCATGATCCACGTGACACCACATAAATCAATATAAATGGGCCAGTTTAAGTTATAAGAGGTAATTTAGGGACAAGCCTAAGCTATAGGTTGAGCTTTCATAATTAATAAGTCTTCATAATTAGTAAGTGGTTATTTGAGAGCTGGCTGGCAGGGCAGGTGGAGAAAGAGTCCCTACATAGGTTGCCAAGCTCTGGTGAGGCAAAGGGTGCAAGAATGTTTTTGTTTCTGGTGCGTGTGCGCGCGCGCGCGCGCGCGCACACACACACACACACACACACACACACACACACACATCTATGCTTGGTATTTAGTGGGCTCTCGATATAAGTTTCCATTTCACCTTAATACCAATTATAGAACTAGGGCAAAGTGATCAATCTCCAATGTTTATAGAAAGTCTGGGAACTACTGATTTTTTTTCTAATTCACAATGTGCTTATTCCTGTCTGTAAGGACTCTCCTGAAACCTGTTACATAGACTGATCCACAGGTTGGGCTTTATGAAGTCTGCAGCCTAGAGTTGTACTGCTCAATGTGGGAGCCACTAGCCATACAAGCCTATTAAAATTAAAATTTAATGAACTAGAAAAGCTGCAATGACTATTGGCAAAGACTACCTCAGACAATACTGACAAGAAATGCTTCCAACACAGCAGAAAGTTCTGTTGGACAGCTCCAGTCTACATGGAGGGCAAATGTGCTGTAGTTTGAATATAAATAACATCTCTCATGGTCCATGCTTTAAAGGCTCTGACCCTAGGGTGGTGCTGTTGGTTCACGTTGAGGGGTGAAAGTGATGGCCATTGTACACATGATCTCTAAATCTCTAAAGGGACTCTCTCTCTCTCTCTCTCTCTCTCTCTCTCTCTCTCTCTCTCTCTCAAACACACTCTATCTTTTCCCCTCTTCTCTCCTCCCTTCCTACCCTCTTCTGTTACTGCCTCAACTGACAGCCCTCTCTGATGTCTGCTTCTACCATGATGTACTGCCTCTACCAGAGATCGGAATGAATGGGCTGACTACTCTTGGACTAGGACTAACAGAAACAAGAGCCAAGATAAACCTTTTACTACAGAAATGTCCTGCCTCGGGTCCTTTATTGTACTGATGCAAAGCTGTCTAATAAATGGGGAGTGACTTCCTTAGAGAACTTTACCACGGCCTTCCTGAGCTTAGTCATCATGAAAACCGAGCACCCAGAGGTTCCAGACCTTTCCAACTGGATGACAAGACAGAGATGAGTATGGCAGACAGTATTGTAGGACGGAAATGGGGACAAATAAAGGGCTCCTTGTGTAAATCTGCAGGCTCTAATCCACTTAAGATCTACAAGGCTCTAAGAGGGACCAAGGCAGCAGGCTTTCAGAAAGAGTCATGCTTTGGACATTCCCTACTTCTCTGAAGAAAATGGTTTGTAAAAGGAGTCTGAGGGGCTTATTGCATCTTGGAGTGCAGTGAGAATGGGAGTGATTATTTGCATTACTTCAAAGAGGAAGATATCTAATATGTAACCGGGGAAGCAACTTGAAGAGGCTTCTGTTCTGCCTGCCTGCCTCAGAATCCCTCTTATTCGGCATCCCTTTCTTATTGTTACACAGAACCAGAGATAGAATTCACTGACTATACAATTTATGAGGCCTTATTTAATGAAAAACTGATAAAATTCATGACTATGAATTAACTATAAAATGAATATTTAGCCTTCAGATTCCTGGAATATTAGCAATAATTCATGCCTTTCCTCTGACATCCAAGGAATCTCGTCAGGCTTTTGACCAGAAGTGACTAGATAGGAATGCTTCCTGACAGCAGCATGCCCCACCTGGAACATTTCACAGTTCCCATGAATAACTGAGGTCTGCAGGAACTGGGCAATGAGGGTCTCTAGAATGCAGGCTTTCTTAGTTTCATGGTAATTCCACCTTTGATCACAAACTATGGGTGGAATTGCAGGGTGACCCCACACACTCTAGGCCTCTGCATTTTTTCCCTTCTACAAATGAAAATGACTTTACAAAGGTAAAGGTCCGCACCGCCCCCCAGCATCCCACAGCTCTTCACACTAGGGATTGAAGTTACAGGCCTCCTGATTCCCAGTTTTTGCCCTGGCCCCTAAACTCCTTTGCTGGGTAGGAAGTAGCATCAGAGTGGTTATAACCCCCAAGCTTAGAGTTAGAAGGCAAGAGTCAAAACATCTCATCCGCGTTTTACAAGAAGTGAGGTCTTAGAAAACTCCAACAGTTTCTATAGTTGTTCCTTTGTCTAAAAACTGATAAAAATCCTGGAAAGTGCCCTACAGACCTCTTGGGTTTGAGATATATGTATATATATGTATGTATGTATGTATGTATGTATATGTATATGTATATATGTATGTATATGTATATATATATATATATATGGAAACATATAGACTCTAATGAATGGTTAAGGAACAGACTGTCTTGAGTGTCTAATGCCATCACTTGAATAAAGCCTTTCCTTAGAAGGACAAGGATTTGGACTGATTCTATGAAATTAAGTAATATGATTAAAATTTATTTTTGGTCACTTACTAAATTTGTTCTTTGACCATTTCACACACATACACAATACATCCTGATTATATCCTCCCTCCCTCCCTCTTTAATCTCCCTCCCATCTCTATTACACCCATCCTTATCCCTGCAGGTTCTTTTCTCACATTTGGCTTTTTGTTTTGTGACTCACTGAGTTTAACCAAGGCCATCTGTGTGACCATGGGTTTGGAGCTATCCATTGGAGCCCAGTGTGTATTCATCGGTGGCTCACAAATGAAGACAATAGCTGTGCCCCACCCTGAGACCCATCTGTAGCCACCAATAACATTTCTTAAGTTTTTCCTTTTTTTTTCAAATCTAAGTGAAAAGAAGCCATGTAGTGTCATTATCAAAAATTTTTTTTTGCAATTCAAACAACCCAGGTGTTGGAATCACAACCAAAAAAAAAATGTTAAGGGTTTAAAATTAACTCTAACCATTTGGAAAATAACATAGAAGAGGTGTATCATTGGTATAATGTGCATTGTGTTTGTGCTATCATCATGGCCGGCTTTATACATCTAAAAATATGAATGCAAATCAATATTTACAATATAGAGCACTGAATTTTGTTTCCTGTTATATGTTGTACCAGCTGAGATTTCATGCTGCCCTATATATGTTCAAGCAGAGAAACACTTTGCCTTTTCCATTTGCTTTTGTTACATACTTTTCCCACCTATATTTGTTCTTTGGCACTGTTTGTACTGAAGCCAGGGTCTGATTTCTTTTCCCTTCATCTCTCCATGGCAACAGATAGATTGCAATGCCACACACAAAAATGCAGAATTATAACCTCCCTGCCAGATGGAGCAGAAAGAACCAGTACAGTGAAATCAGCAATGGGAACTTGGGATAGGTAATGAGTAAACCATGTTGTCATTTAGAGACAGAATGCAAATCGCAATTCTCTTCTGCACCTTCTCGTAGCTTTCTAAGGAAGATCCTGAGTGTGCACTCAATGTATTTATAGAATGAGGATCTGATTGACTACTGCCATCTCCCTTTTAAGTGCTCCTCAGTCATCTGATTAATAATATATTTGAGAACTGTTAACTCTAATGATTAGAGTTTATTGAAAGCTTTGTGTCTACTGAGGGCTGGACTGAATGCTTGATATAAACAAGCCTGTTGCACCTTTCCTCCAGCTCTATAAAGTGATCACTATCATCCTTTTTTGGATGAAGAACCTCAGGCTCAAGGAGATGAAGGGATGCACTCGAGGTCACAGCCCCCAGCCAGGAGTCAGTGGAGTTGAGTTTGCTCCTTCAGAGTCTGTCTGTCCTGCCGTGAAGGCTTAGTTCATGACCTCTCTGCTGGCATACCAGCCCAGAACGTAACAGATCTGTGTCAATTCCATTGCTATATTATTTTCCTAAGCACCCTTTTATCTCCATTTCAAAGGGGACACATTTTCTCCTCTTTAATATGGTTCCAATGCTTTTCTAGAGGTTTCTGACAGTGTCTCAGCATAACAACCCCTGTCTTTTTCTATGCTAGAATACATCTCAGGCCAGGTGCCTGAACTCATTTGGCATGGTTACACTTTCTCTTTGTTTAAGTTGTGATGGTTTTGGTGAGGACTATCCTCTTAGATGATTCATTGTCTTGGGATGTGCTTGCTAAGTCCGGACATGAGCACATGCTACAGTTACTCGGGTTGACTCCTATATGACTTTGGCCAAACTTTTCCCATTCTTAAAAGGGGACTGCAGCAATACAACACTAATCTATTGGTATCCTTAGGTCTTAATAATGATACCGCCTTTTTTCCCCTCTTTAGACTTTAAAATGAGAGACCAGGCTTAATCTTCAGGTATTTTATTTCAAATACTATCCAAATAGGTTTCACCTGACCATTTACTCTTAAAGCCCTTCTACAGTTGTTTGAATGAAAGGGGGAGGGGCTTGGTCCTGTCTCAGCCTCAATGTGGTATGTCAGACTTTGGACTCCCCAAGGAAGGCCTTACCCCCTCTGACGAGTAGATAGGGATGGGAAGGAGGTGTAGTGAGGGGGCAGGAGAAGGGAGGGGAGGGGGAACTGGGGTTGGTATGTAAAATGAAAAATAAAATTTTTAAAGAAAAAAAGAAAGTCACAGGGAAGCAGGTAGGCTAATCTGCACATCCTCACCTGTCTTTCATCTCCTCCAAAGCCACCCCCCAAGTCTCATCCTCTGCTCTGCAGCAAACCACCTGCTGCTTTGCCCCCCACATCTCCAGAGGATCCCACAGATCTTTGCCTCTAAACTTTTCTTCCCCCAACTCATCCCATTATCCCAGCCCCCAACTCTAGCAGGCATTCCCTGGGAACCCACAGGCTACTCTGGCCAAGGACACCAATAGCCGAACAGCAGATCTTCCTCTGATCCTCCAAATTCAAACCCCATCCCCAGTCTCACCCCCAGCCGTGCGCAAACTACATGCCTTGGCTGCATCTCCTTCCCGGCCCCAGTTTCAAGGGCATCACACAGATCTTCTCCTCTAACCTTTTCTCCCCTACTCAAAGAGATACATTATAACATCAAGGACAGGGCAGATATCATTGCAGGTTAAAAGAATGGAAAAAGATACTCCAAGCAACTGGACTCAAGAAGTAAGCTGGTGTAGCCATTTGAATATCTGCAAAACAGAATTCAAACCAAAACTAATCAGAAGAGATAGGGAAGGACACAACATATTCACCAAAAGAATAGCCACCAAAAGGACATCACAATTTTTAATATCTATGCACCAAACACTAGGGCACCCATGTTTGTAAAAGACACACTACTATAGCTTAAACCACATATTGACCCTCATATTGATAGTGGGTGTCTTAGTCAAGGTTTCCGTTGCTGCAATGAAACAGCATGACCAAAAAGTATGTTGGGGAGAAAAAAGGCTCATTTGGCTTACACTTCCATATTGCCATTCATTATTGAAGGAAGTCAGGACAGGAACTCAAACAAGACAGGATCTTGAAGGCAAGAAATGATGCAGAGGCCATGGAGGGGTGCTGTTTACTGGTTTGCTCTTTATGGCTTGCTCAGCCTGCTTTCTTATAGAACCCAGAACTATCAGCCCAGGTATGGCACCACCCACTGGGCTGGACCCTTCCTCAATGATCACGTAACTGAGAAAAAGCCATGTGTCTCATGGAGGTATTTCCTCAACTGAGGCTCCTTCCTCTCTGATGACTCTAGCTTGTGTCAAGTTGACACAGAAAACCAGATTGTATAGTGGAAGACTTCAATACCCCACTCTTACCAGTAGATAAGTCATCTAGACAAAAACTAAACAGAGAGATGCTGGCTAACTGCTGTTATAAACCAAATGAACCTAACAGATATTTACAGGACATTTCATCCAAACATAAAAGAATATACCTTCTTCTCAGCATCTCATGGAACTTTCTTTAAAATTGACCACATACTCAGACACAAAGCAAGTCTCAACCATGCAAGACAATTCCAGTAACATCCTGGATCCTCTATGATCACCATAGATTAAAATTGAATATCACCATCAATAGAAACTACAGAAAGCCTACAAACTCATGGAAACCAAACAACTCACTACTGAATGAAAAATGAGTCAAAACAGAAATTAAGAAAAAAATTAAGACTCTCTACAATTGAATTAAAATGAATCCATAACATACTGAAACCTAGGGAACACAATGAAAGCAGTGCTAAAAGGCAAATAAAATCACTAAATGCCTATATTTAAAAATCAGAGAAATCTTATACTAGCAACTTAACAGCACACCCAAAATCTCTAGAACAAAAAGAAGTAATCATAACCAAAGTGAGTACATGGCAAAAAATAATCAAACTTAGGTCTAAAATCAGTAACATAGAAACAAACAAACGAAGATTTGATTCTTCAATAAAATCAAGAAGATTGAGAAACACTTATCCACATTAACTAAAGGGTGGAGAAAGAAGAGCCAAATTAACAAATCAGAAATAAAAGGGAGACATAACAACAGACACTGAGGAAATCCAAGGAATCATAGGAACATCTCAGAAAAACCTGTACTCTACCAAATTAGAAGATCCAAAAGAAATGGAAAATTTTCTTGATACATACCACTTACCAAAGTTAAATCAGGAGCAGGTAAGAAATTTAAACATACCTACATCCCCTAGTGAAAAAGAAGCATTTATTAAGCCTCACCAAAAAAGCTCAGGGCCAGGTGGTTTTAGCACAGGATTCTATCAGACTTTCTTTCTTCTTCTTTTTTTTTATTTATTAGAAACAATTGTTTTACATATCATTACCCCCCAGTTTCCTCTCCCTCCCATCCTCCTATGCCCCCTACCAATCCCCCAACCCACCCTTCACCCACCCCCCAAGGAAGGTGAGACCTTTCATGGGGGATCATCAAAGTCTGTCACATCATTTGGGAGAGGGCCTAGGCCCTCGTTGCTGTGTCTGGACTGCAATAGTTAGTATCTCTTCATAGGGAATGTGCTCCCAAAGTCCATTCATGCATTAGGGATAAATACTGGTTCCACTGTTAGAGTCCATAGACTGTCCAGGCCTCTTAACTGTCACCAACATTCAGAGGGCTTGGTTCAGTCCAATGCTGGCTCCCCAGCTTTACGACTGGGACCTGTGTGCTCTTACTAGGTCAGGTCAGCTGGTTCTGTAGGTTTCCCCAGCCTGGTCTTGACTCCTTTGCTCATCCCTCCTCCCTCTCTGCCTCTGGATTCCAAGAGTATGGCTCAGTGCTTAGCTGTGGGTGCCTGCTTCTGCTTCCATCAGCTACTGGATGAAGGTTCATGTTTGTCTTTCTGTGACTGGGTTACCTGACTCAGGATGGTTTCTTCCAGTTCCATTCATTTGCCTTTGAATTTCAAGATTTCATTATCTCGTCCACCCCTCCCCCACTGAGTAATACTCCATTGTGTAAATGTACCACATTTTCTCCATCTATTCTTCAATTGAGGGGCATCTAGGTTGCTTCCAGGTTCTGGCTATTACAAACAATGCTGCTATGAACATTGATGAACATGTGTCCTTGTTGTATGAATGTGCATCCTTTGGGTATATGCCCAAGAGTGGAATTGCTGGATCATGAGGTAGAATGATTCCCATTTTCCTGAGAAACTGTCATACTGATTTCCAAAGTGGCCGCACAAGTTTGCACTACCACCAGCAATAGAGGAGTGTTCCTTTTTCTCCACATCCTCTCCAGCATAGACTGCTATTGGTGTTTTTGATTTTAGACATTCTGGCCAGTGTAAGATGATATCTCAGAGTTGTTTTGATTTGCATTTCCCTGATAGCTAAGGATGTTGAGCACTTTCTTAAGTGTCTTTCAGCCATTTTAGATTCCTCTGTTGAGAATTCTCTATTTAGTTCTGAACCCCATTTTTTAATTGAATTGTTTATTGCTTTGGTGACTAGCTTCTTGTGTTCTCCTCAACATAAATCCAGCCACATTGAACCTCTTAGAAGAGAAAGTGGGAGGTACCCTTGAAGAATTGGTACAAGAGATCACTTCATGAACATAACATTACTAGCATAGACACTGAGATGACAATTAATAAATGGGACCTCCTGAAATTGAGAAGCTTCTGTAAGGCAAAGGACACAGTCAACAAGACGAAATGGCAGCCCACAGAATTGGAAAAGATCTTCACCAATCCCACATCTGACAGAGGACTGATTTCCAAAATATACCAGGCTTTCAAAGAAGAGCTAGCTAATGCTAATACTCCTCAAATCGTTCTATAAAAGAGAATGAACATTGCTCAGTTCATTTTACAAGGCCACAGTTACCTGATACATAAAGACCCAACAAAGAAAGAGAATTGCAGATCAATTTTTTTTATGAACACAGATTCAAACATTCTCAATAAAAGACTGGCAAACCAAATCCAAGAAAACACACACACACACACACACACACACACACACACACACACACACACACACACAAATCAATCACTGTTATCAAGTAGGCTTCATTCCAGAGAAGCAGGGATGGTTCAACATATGAAAATAGGTCAATGTAATCCACCATATAAATAGACTGAAAGACAAAAAAATCACATGATCATCTCATTAGATGTAGAAAAGCGCTTTGACAAAATTAAATATCCCTTCATGGTAAAAGTCCTGAAGAGATTAGAGATATAATGGACAGATGTCAACATAACAAAGGTAGTTTACTGCAAGCCCATAGCCAAATCAACTTAAATGGAAAGAAACTCAGAGCAATTCCACTAAAATAAGGAATAAGACAATGGTGTCCACACGCTCCACACCTATTCAATATAATAAGTTTTAAATAAAGCAATAAGACAACTGGAGGAGAACAAGAGGATACAAATTGTAAAGGAAGAAATCAAAGTTATCTTCACAAGCAGATGATAAGATAGTATACATAAGTGACCCTAAATATTTCACTGGAAAACTCCTACAACTGACAAACACTTTGAACAAAGTAGCTGGATACAAAATTAACTCCCCAGAATCAATAGCCCTTCTATATTCAAATGAAAAATTGAATGAGAAAGGAATCAGAAAAAACACCTTTCACAAGAGCCTCGAATAATACAAAATATCTTGGTGTAACTCTAACCAAGTGTGATAACTTGTGTGATAAAAACTTTAAGATACTGAAGAAAGAAATTGAACAAGATTTCAAAAATGAAAAGATATCCCATGCTCATGGATCAACAGGATTAACAGTAAAAATGGCCATCTTACCAAAAGCAATTTATAGATTCAATGCAATCCCCATCAAAATTCCAACACAATTCTTCACTGATCTTAAAAGGTTATTTTTCAGATAAGACAGAATCATAAACAATTCAGAGCAGTTAAAAATGTCCTGGAAAATACAGGATCTGCTGGAGATACCACCATCTCTGACCTCAAATTGTACTATGGAGCTACAGTAATAAAAACAGCATGGTATTACAAAAACAGACATGCTGATCAACTAAGTGGAAGATCCAGACATAAAATCACACAGCTATAGACACCTGATTTTTTATAAAGAAGCCAGAAATACACACTGGAAAAAAGATAGCATCTTCAAAAAATGGTGCTGGTCTGACTGAATGGCTGCATGTAGAAGTATGCAAATAGATCCATAGTACCAGACTTCACAAGAATCAACTCTAAATGGATTAGACCTCACACAAAACCAATTGAAGAGAAAGTGGGGTATAGCTTTGGACTCATTGGCACGGGAGACAACTTTCTGAACAGAACGTTGTTAGCACAGGTATTCAGATCAACAATTAATAAATGGGACTTCATGAAACTGAAAACCTATACGGCATGTGATGCCATCATTCAGACAAAGCAGCAGCTACAGAATGGGAAAAGATTTTTACCAACTATACATTCAATACAGAGCTAATATCTAAAATACATTAAGAACTCAAATGTAGGTTTTTTTTTCCTACTTGGGGAGTCTGCCACCCAGCTCCCAAATAAATACATAGAGACTTATTCTTACTTATGAATACCTGGCCTTAGCTTGACTTGTTTCTAGCCAGCTTTTCTACATTACCCCAACTACCTTTTGCCTTTGGGCTTTTGCCATTCTCTATTCTATATACCTCTCTTTCCTTCTTATGCCATGGCTGGTTATGTGGCGGGGTGGCTGGCCCTGGCACCCTGCTCTACTCCTTTCTCCTTACTCTTCTTCTTCTCTCTTTTCTTCTTTTCTCTTACTTATTCTCTCTGCCTGCCAGCCCTGCCTATTTCTCTCTCCCACCTAGCTATTGGCTATTCAGCTCTTTATTAGACCAATTTTTTAGACAGGCAAACACAGATTTACAGAGTTGCACAAACACAACATAAAAGAATGCAACAGGTCTTTGCACCATTAAATAAATATTCCACAGCAAAAATGAACATAACACATCTTAAACTAAATGTCAAGATGATAAATTAAATTAAAACCCAATTTAAAATTTGGATGTAGATATAAACAGAGAATATTCAAAAGATGAAACTCAAATGTCCGAAAAACAACTAAAGAAATGTTCAACATTCTTAGTTTTTGGGGAAATGCAAATCAAAACTACTTTGAGATTTCATCTTACACCTGTCAGAATGGTTAAAGTCAATAAAAATAAGAGACAGCTCATGCAGGCAAAGATGTGGAGTAAGAGGAACACTCCTCCATTGCTGGTGGGAGTACAAACTGGTATAGCCACCATGTAAAGCAATAAGGAGGCTCCTCAGAAAGATGGAAATTGATCTACCTCATGATCCAGCTGTACTGCTCTTTGGCATATACCCAAAGGCTACTTCATTCTATCACAGAGACACTTGCTCAACTGTGTTTATTGACGAACACAGTTCATAATAGCTAGAAATTGGAAACAACCCAGATGTCCCTCAACAGATGAGTGGATAAAGATAATGTACAAATTTACACAATGTACTATTACTCAGTCATTTTAAAACATGAAATTCACAGACAAATGGATAGAACCAGAAAAATATCAACCTGAGTGAGATAACCCAGACCAAGAAAGACAAATATGATGTGTATTCTCTTATATGTGTATATTAGCAGTTAAATCAATGATGACCAAGCTCCAGTTTGTAGAATCACAGAGGTTAAGCATAGAGTAAAGAACCTGGATGGGACAAATAGATGTCTCTAGGAAAGGGAACCCGAATAGACAGGCATGGATGTATGCAGTGTATGTGTGTGTGTGGGGGGTGGAATGGGAGGGTCAAGTAGGGAGGGGATGGAAGAGGGGAATGAGGGAGGGACTATAGGGAAAGAGCTATAATTAAGGGCTACTTGAGGGGTTGTATGTAAATATGATACAGCAGAATCTTATACATATATGTAATATATGTATATATGGGGAGACAGAGCCCCAACTGGCCATCTCTTGTCACCAAATGAAGCTTCCAGTAACCAGGATTGGCTACATCTAATTGAGTTGTTGACCAAAGGGGTCCTATAGAGATCCCTAAACAACCCAAGCTGTTGACAAAACTATAGGTTGCTCTCCACAAACCAAAGGCAAGGCCCCATTGTTGAAGACAGTACCTATACAACCCATTGGACATGCAGAAGTTGAGGTGGTGCCTACATAGAGCTATGGGCTAGCTACTTTGGTACATGAAGATATTCTGCACCCTATCAAAGGAGAAACCAGCCACAAACCTGTAGTGATATGTAACAATAAGTCTTTACTCCATCTACCCGAACCCTGCTGCCACGTGGGTGACCAGAATAACACAGAGTCTTATATTAGTTTACAATGCTGCTGGCCAATTGACTAGGATTTCTTATATGCTAGCTCAGTCTTAATTATCATAAATCTATATATTTATAAGACTTATCTTATCGAGGATGCCTTACGTTGGCCTCCTCTTCCCGGGATCACATGGCGGCTCCAGAGCAGAGAGCAGGAAGAAGAGGAAGAGCAAGAGAATGACTTCCTGCTTGTCCCTGCTTATATACAAGTCTGCCTGTCACTTCCTGCCTGTATCTCAATACTTCTTTTTTTTCATAAGAATTTTTTACTACATTTCCCAGAATCCTCCTTGACTCCTAGTCTCACCTATCTTGCTTTCCTATTGGCCAACAGTACTTTATTCAGCAACCAATAAGATAAACATAAACAGAAGGACCTCCCCCATCAGTGATATATTATTTATGATTTATTAAAGCTTGACTGAAGATTCAGAAAGCGAAGTCAGCCACAAGCCTTAGAAGCCAGGCACACACAGAGAAGCTAGTAAACAAGGAGGACCCTAAAAGAAACAAACATGGTCCCCTGGAGAAGGGGAAAGGGTCAAGATCCCCTGAGCAAATTGAGAGCACGGGAAGAGGGGGGAGGGAGCTACGAGAATGAGAAGGGAAGAAGAGGAAGGATGCAGAGGTCATGAGGGAGCAGAAAGGTTGAGTCAGGGGAAGAATAGAAGATAACAAGAATGGAGATACCATAATAGAGGGAGACATTTTAGGTTTACAGAGAAATCAGGCACTAGGGAAATGTCTGGAGATCTACAAAGATGATACCAGCTAACAATCTAAGCAACAGAGGAGAGGCTACCTTAAATGCCCTCCCCTGATAATGAGATTGATGACTGACTTATATGCCACCCGATAGCCCTCATCCAGCAGCTGATGGAAGTAGAAGCCGACATCCACAGCTAATCACTGAACTGAACTGGAATCCAGATGCAGAGAAGGATTAGTGAAGAGCAAAGGGGTCCAGACTAGGCTGGTGAAACCCACAGAAACAACTGACCTGAGCATCGGGGGAAATTTTGCTCCCCAGACTGATAGCTGGAATACCTGCATGGGACTGATCCAGACCCTAGAAACATGGATTTCATTGAGGAAACCTCGGAAATCTGCAGGACCTCCTATAGTAGTTCAGTACTTATCCCTAGCATAGGTGTGGACTTTGGAAGCCCATTCCACATAGAGGAATACTCCCTGAGCCAAGACACACGGGGATGGGCCCAGGCCCCATCCCAAAGGATATGATAGATTCTGATGACACCCTATGCTCCACCAGGGGGAGCAATATGTGATAGGTAGGGTTTTAGTTGGGGGGTGTGGTAGGGGAGGACAGGAACTGGGATTGTCATATAAAAGAATCTTGTTTCTAATTCAAATAAAAAAATCTGGAAAAAAAAAAAAGAAGCCAGGCACACACCTTTAATCCCAACAGCCAGAAGCTAGGAGATGGTGGCACACACCTTTCATCCTAGGACTCAGGATTAAGAGATAGATGGGTCTCTATGAGTCCAAGGCTACCCAGATCTACACAAGAAAAAATCAATCTAAAAGAGAATTACAGCTCCCACCTTTAATCCCAACATTAGGGAAGTATATAAGACAGAAGCAAGGTCTCAGTAGAGGCATTCATTCTCCAGCCACGCTGAGGAGAGTTACAGTCTGAGACTTCGTGAGAGCTTGTGGAGACAGAATCAGCCCATTCAGCCTAAGGTAGAGGTAAAAAGCTAGTGGCCAGTTGCTTTGCTTTTCTGATATTCAGCTTGAAGTTTGAACTCCAGTATCAGTCTCCAGATCCATTTATTTTTCGTGTTACACCAACCCTTTTCTCTACAGTCGTGTCCAGCTTGCAGGATATGCTAGAGTAATGGTAGCACAAAGCATGTCAGAGTAACCAACAAATCTCTAATTTGACTGAAGGCCCACTCCACAATATGGAACCCATAGCTGCCATTGCTTGGGTGACCAAGAACCTGAAACTAGACAGCCCAGGGAACAAATACCACTGTTCTAAAATATGATAATTACAATAAAATGAGTCTTAATGATACCCTGCTATATTCAAATCAGGGCTTGCTGAGCCATCATCAGAGACGCTTACTCTTTAAATAGTGAAAACAAATACAGAAACCCACAGCCAGATATTATCCAGAGACTGAGAGACGTAAGAATACTTCCCTAAAAGGTATGACCCCATCAAATCCCTTCCCTCAAGGCTCAGGAAACCCTGAGGAAGAGGAAGTGGAAAGAGTATCCAAGACAAAGGGGATGGAGAATGCTAAAGAAACAAGGCCCTCTAAATCAACAGGACTAACACCCATATGAACTCACAGGCTGAGGCAGCATGCACAGGGCCTACATAGGTCTGGACCAGACAGAGCCCTGTAGTTAAAAGGAGAAGTGGACACATGCCCACATCACTAACACAGACTTTATTTCTGATTGATAACCACTTACAAATGAAAACTTAGTTTCCTTCAAGGGAGTTTCACTTGGGACACAAACTACTCTTAAGGGTAGGTTGCAGTAGATGGGCAACAGAAAACAAACTCAACAGCATCTTTGGAGAGGCCTTGTCTTATAATGTCCTACCAGAGTTTTCCCGTTGTGTGTGTGTGTGTGTGTGTGTGTGTGTGTGTGTGTGTGTGTGTGTGTGTGTGTATTTTTTGTTTTTTCTCTTTCTTCTTTAAAAATCTATCTTACTATCTTATTTATATATTTTTGTATTTTCTCTTTTTACCCTCCAAGTCCTTTGAAGTATATATTATGGCTTCCAGTTTAGTGTGTTTTATGGGATTCCTGAGTGTGCAAATGAGTGGGTCTTAGGTTCTTTTACTTCTTTTTGTTTGTTTGTTTTATCCCATTCCATTGTGTTAGTTTTTCTTTTATCTTATTATATTTTACTTTATTTAAAAAAGAATGCCCCCCATCAACTCATATATTTAAATACTTAGTCACCAAGGAGTGGCACTATTTGAAAGAATTAGAAGGATTAGGAGATGTGGCCTTGTTGGAAGTGTGCCACTGTGGTGGACTTTGAAGATTCTAAAGCCCATGCTAGGCCCAGTCTCTCTTTCCATCTCTCCCTGTCTCTCTTTCTGTCTCTCCCTCTCCCTCTCCCTTGCCCTCCCTCCCCTCTCTCTCTACAAAACAGCTCTCAGCTTCTGCTCCAGCACTGTGTATGCCACAATGCTCTCCACCATGATTAATGTGGGCTAAACCTCTGAAACTGTAAGCAAGCCCCCAAATAAATGCTTTCTTTTGTAAGAGTTGCCTAGGCCATGGTATCTCTTCACAGATATAGAACTTCTACTAAGACACCTTCCTTTTGCTTTTCCTAATCATCTATATATTTGTTTCCTTGACAGCAAGCATCTGAAATCTGGACGCTTGTCTTACTCATTCTTTCCTGTTTGCTGAATCAATGAAGAGTGACAACAAAGTCTGCTTTGTTCCCTCCTGTGTAGTCATTGTCTAGCTCAGCAATTGGCACAGAGTGTTTTCCCAATAAATACTTGCTGGCTGTGTTGAAGAAGTGGAGTGTCGCCTTCCTACCAGCTCCTTTTTCCAAAGTCACCCAGCTCAGAATTCAGGGGCCACTTCTGATCGTCCTTCTGTACTTATTGCAAAGTCCTGTTGATTATTTCCTCAACAACCTGTTTCAGACCAGATCTTTCTTTGTCCAATTCTGTAGCATCTATTGAATCAAGAGACTTTTATGTCACTCTTAAATTACTGCTATAGGTTCTTCCACAATTCTCTTTCAGGGAACACACTCTCTGTCCCTCTCTCTCCCAGTATAAAAGCACTGGGGAGTCTTTTGTTTAGAAATTTACTGCAGTGTTATGCCTCCTCAAGGACAGGTTTGAAATCCCTTAGCTGTTATTGAAACAACCCATTTTCTCACTGAGACCAGAACTATGCCAGAAAAATCTATAGGTCACTAATAAAAAGTTCCTACTCTAAACTTTTTAAAGTACTGTCCTCCCAACTGAAATTCCCTCTCCATTCCTATTTGTTAAAACTTACCCTTTCCTTATCAACCCTAAATTTAAATTTTATTTTCCTTGAGTTAAAAGCTTGACTCTCTCAAACCAATCATTAACTAGTTTGAAGTCATACATACATGACCCTTTCATTATACTTTCAGGCTCCTTTATTTCCAGAGATACTCACATAGAAATGTCTCCTCTAAAATGGTCTAAAATCATCAATCTTTGCAGTGATGATACATAAATTAAAGATCTAGGTGCTAAGTCGCTGCAAATACAATCCCTTGAGAAATTTTCCCATTCCTCTAAAGACACAAAGGCGGCTGCTAGACTATACCATACTTGCTGTTCTTGTCAATTAGATCCTGTATACAGTTGAGCTTCAGTTTGGGCCTTTTATGATGAGCTGGCTCTGGAGCCAGTGAGTCAGTATTTAGAGCCCAGGATATGCTGTCTGGAATCAACAATGGCATGAGTCTGGGAGTCTCACTCATCTATCCCTTGTCCAAATGGAAATAGTAACATAGGAAATAGGTCAAGCATACATTAACAGAAACTATGGAACCTGGAATTGGGATGGGGGAGATTGGTACATTTTCCATTAATGAAATATCTTGGAGATGAGACATCTAAACACAAAAATCCATTCACATGTCATATGCAATTTATACACACAGTAATTGGGTAATTTTATAAATTATTTTAAGAGAGCCTACGATCTTACTTGAACCCATCACACGGGGAAGGTGTTTAATTTCTATTTCTTCTTTATATAAATTTTATTTAAATTAGAAACAATCTTATTTTACATATCAATCCCAGTCGCATCCTCCCATACCCCCCAAGGACCCCTCCATCCCATCCCCCATCCACTCCCCATGGAAGGCAAGGCCTTCCATGAGGGATCATTAAATTTGTCAAGTCATTTGGAACAGGGCCTAGGCCCTGCCCTGTGTATCTAGGCTAAGAGAGTAACCCTTCATGGGAAATGGGCTCCTGAAGTCCGTTCATGCACTAGGGATACATCCTGGTTCCACTGACAGAGGCCCCATAGATTGTCCAGTGCTCCTAACTAACACCCAAGTTCAGGGGGCCTGGTTTGGCCCTATGTTGGTTCCCCATCTGTCAGACTGGGGTCCATGAGTTCCCACTTGCTCAGGTCATAGCTCAGAGAGCTTCAGATTTTGGAGCATTTAAAGTTTTGTGATTAGGGATGCTCAGCTTGTAATGCCTCTCTCATAAGGACCCTGTAAGGAGTAAATGAACATTTATACACAATTTAGTACAAAAAATGCTACTACGACTCCTACTCCTACTCCAGCTGCTGTTGCTAGAGAGATGTCTCAGACAAGCTTGAAATTTTGGTTAGATCTGTATAATTGAAAAGGTGGCAAGGAAACTATGTGCAATGATGCTACCGAAGAACTTTTTCTTTGGACAAATGCCTACTGGTCATTCTTTGGACCTTTGCTAGCTGCTGAAGAACAAGTAAATCTAGGCTCTAGTCCTCCTAGAGCTAACAGCTTTGAAGAGACAGTTAAGTCAGCGCATGCTATTATACAACTAGGGGCAACCCATGAGTGTGATAGAGCCTGCCTGTTACTGGCAGTAAGGAGTCAGAGAAGTCAGGGCTGAAGTCACAAATTACAGAGGGAAATTTTACTATTTTACCCACACACAATTGCAAGGGGGAGATAATATGGAAAGTCAGTTTTGTGCAAAAGAAGAAAAAAAACAGAGATAGCTGGCCTGCAGAGTGAGCTCCTCAGACTGGGAGACCTCCTTGAGTCTGGAAATACCTCATTCTTCCTTCCCCCTCCCCAGGCCCGACCTCTCCTGAGGTGAGTGTACCCTCTGCTCCTGCCCTACTCCTGCCTAAGGCCCCCATCACCGCAGGATCTGAGGGCTGAAATTAATAAAGTAAAACTAGGAAAACATTACAAAGAATCAATGAAACAAAGAGTTGGTTCTTTAAGAAGATCAACAAGAAAGACAAACTTCTATCCAAATTAACCAAAAGGCAGAGAGAGCATGCTAATTAACAAAATCAGAAATGAAAGGGGGGATATAACAAAGGACACTGAGGAAATCCAGAGAATCATCAGGTCATACTTTGAAAACTTGTACTCCACAAAATTTGAAAATCTAAAGGAAATGGACAATTTTCTGGATAGATATCACTTACCAAAATTAAACCAAGAACAGATAAGCAACTTAGACCTATAACCTCTAAGGAAATAGAAGCAGTCATCAAAAGTCTACCAACCAAAAAAAGCTCAGGGCCAGATGGCTTCACTACAGAATTCTACCAGAAATTCAAACAAGAGCTAATACCAGTACTCCTCAAATTGTTCCACACAATAGAAGCAGAAGGTATATTGCCAAACTCTTTTTATGAGGCTACAATTACTTTGATACCCAAGCCACACAAAGATACAACAAAAAAGAGAACTACAGACCAATATCCCTCATGAACATCAATGCAAAAATACTCAACAAAACATTGGCAAATCAAATCCAAGAACACATCAGAAAAATCATCCACCATGATCAAGTAGGCTTCATCCCAGGGATGCAAGGATGGTTCAACATACAAAAATCCATCAATGTAACCCACCATATAAACAAACTGAAAAAGAAAAACCACATGATCATCTCACTAGATGCTGAAAAAGCCTTTGACAAAATCCAACATTCCTTCATGATAAAGACCTTGGAGAGAACAGGAATAACAGGAACATATCTAAATATGATAAAAGAAATATACAGCAAACCTACAGCCAACATCAAACTAAATGGAGAAAAACTCAAAGTGATTCCTCTAAAATCAGGAACAAGACAAGGCTGTCCACTCTCTCCCTATCTCTCCACTATTGTCCTTGAAGTTCTAACTAGAGCAATAAGACAAGAAAAGGAGATCAAAGGTATACAAATTGGAAAGGAAGAAGTCAAACTTTCACTATTTGCAGATGATATGATAGTCTACATAAGTGACCTGAAAAACTCTACCAGGGAACTCCTACAGCTGATAAACACCTTCAGCAAAGAAGCAGGATACAAAATTAACTCAAAAAAATCAGTAGCCCTACTATATACAGATGATAAACAGACTGAGAAAAATCATAGAAACTTCACCCTTCACAATATCCACAAGCAACATAAAATATCTTGGGGTAATGCTAACTAAAAAAAAGTGAAAGACCCGTACAGTAAGAACTTTGAGTCTTTAAAGAAAGAAATTAAAGAAGATACCAGAAAATGGAAAGATCTCCCATGCTCTTGGATAGGTAGAATCAACATAGTAAAAATGGCAATCTTGCCAAGACCAATCTATAGATTCAACAAAATCCCCATAAAAATCCCAACAAAGTTTTTCACAGACCTGGAAAGAATAATACTCAACTTATATGAAAAAACAAAAAAACCCAGGATAGCCAAAACAACTCTGTATAATAAAGGAACCTCTGGAGGCATCACCTTCCCTGACTTCAAGCTTTATTACAGAGCTATAGTCCTGAAAACAGCTTGGTATTGGCACAAAAATAGGCAGATAGACCAATAGAATCGAATTGAAAACCCTGATATTAACCCACACACCTATGAACACCTGATTTTTGACAAAGAAGCTAAAACTATACAATGGAAAAAAGATAGCATCTTCAACAAATGGTGCTGGCACAATTGGATTCGGGCATGCAGAGGACTGCAGATAGATCCATATCTGTCACCATGCACAAAACTGAAGTGTAAATGGATCAAAAGTCTCAACATAAATCCAGCCACACTGAATCTTCTAGAAGAGAAAGTGGGAGTTACCCTTGAATGTATTGGTACAGGAGACGGCTTCCTGAACATAACACTAGTAGCACAGACATTGAGATCTACAATTAATAAATGAGACCTCCTGAAACTGAGAAGCTTGTGTAAGGTAAAGGCTTCTGTCAGTAAGACAAAATTACAGCCCACAGAATGGGAAAAGATCTTCACCAACCCCACATCTGACAGAGAGCTGATTTCCAAAATATACAATGAACTCAAGAAGCTAGCCACCAAAACACCAATCAATGAAATTAAAAAGTGGGGTGCAGAACTAAATAGAGAATTCTCAACAGAGGAATCTAAAATGGCTGAAAGACACTTAAGAAAGTGCTCAAACTCCTTAGCCATCAGAGAAACGCAACTCAACACAACTCTGAGATACCATCTTACACTGGCCAGAATGGCTAAAATCAAAAACACCAATGACAATCTATGCTGGAGAGGATGTGGAGAAAAAGGAACACTCCTCCATTGCTGGTGGGAGTGCAAACTTGTAAGACCACTTTGGAAATCAGTATGGTGATTTCTCAGGAAAATGGGAATCAGTCTACCTCATGATCCAGCAATTCCTCTCTTGGGCATATACCCAAATAGTGCACTTCCATACAACAAGGACATATGTTCAACTGTGTTCATAGCAGCATTGTTTGTAATAGCCAGAAACTGGAAGCAGCCTAGATGCCCCTCAACTGAAGAATGGATAGAGAAAATGTGGTACATTTCCACAATGGAGTATTACTCAGCAGAAAAAAGCAATGGAATCTTGAAATTCACAGGCTGGATGAAACTAGAAGAAACCATCCTGAGTGAGGTAACCCAGTCACAAAAAGACAAACATGGTATGTACTCACTCATATATGAATTTTAGACATAGAGTAAAGGATTACCAGCCTATAATCCTCTTCACCAAAGGAACTAGGAAACATTATGGACTCTATGAGAAAAATGCAGGGACCCCAGAGAATGGGAAGTTGCAGGATCTCCTGAGCTAATTGGGAGCATGAGGGTAGGGGAAAGGGAGCTCCAGAATGAGAGGAGGAGAAGAAGAGGGGAGGGGAGGAAGTGGAGGAGCAGAAAGGTTGAGTTGTGGGAAGAATAGAGGCGAGCAGGATGAGAGATACCGTAACAGTGAGAGCCCATGATAGGTTCGAGGAGAGATCTGGCACTAGGGAGAATTCCAGAGATCTACAAGGATGACACGAACTGACAATCTAGGCAATGGTGGAGAGGCTACCCTAAATGCCCTTCCCCTATAATGAGACTGATGACTACTTTTTATGTCATCCTAGAACCCTCATCCAGTGGCTGATGGAAGCAGAGGCAGACACCCACAGACATACACTGAACTGAACTCTGGTACCCAATTGCAAAGAGGGAGAAATGAAGATCTAAGGGGTAGGGACCAGGATGCTGAATCCCACAGAAACAGCTGGCCTGAACAAGGGGGAGCACATGGACCCCAGACTGCTATCTGGGAGGCCAGCACGGGACTGATCCAGACCCCTGAATGTGGATATCAACGAGGAGGCCTCAAAACACTTTGGGGTCCATGGTAGTGGATCAGTATTTTTCCCTGGTGTAAGACGGGTCTTTGAGAGCCCATCCCACATGAAGGGATGCTCTTTTGGCCTGGACACATGGGGGAGGGCCTAGGCCAGGCCCAGGATGATGTTGTGGATTTTGGGGAGCCCCTGTGGAGGAACCTACCCTCCATGAGGAGCAGAGGGGGGAGGGGGTGGGCGGCTGGTGGAGGATTGGGGGGAAGGAAGGGAGAGGGAGAAGGGATTGACATGTGAAGCAAGCTTGTTCCTAATTTGAACTAAATATATATATATATAATATATATATATATATCAGAGATAGCCAACCTTTGATTGGGGTGAGAAATACAATGATTCGAAGTCAATGTGATGTCATTTGACAGGGGTAAACTCAAAGTTCTGTTTTCATGTCCCAAATACTAACTGCACAAGTTCTGGAGTGTGTAATCCAAAACTGACAGTAATGCATATGAAACAAAACAAGATAAATTAGTGAGCAACTGATTATAAATGCCATACGAGTGAAAGGTTTTCATGCTGGATAACTATCCTAAATAGGAGGCAACTGACAAAACCAGGGGCATTGTTCTTCAGGCTGAAGGGTTTGGGGTATACTTGAAGTGATTGTCAAAAAGGCTGGGGTGTTTTGTTTTAAATCTTAATATAAAATGCTTAAAAGCACATAGTTATAAAATTTAGTTCTGAAAGCTAAACATTTTCAATTAAAAGCTAAACATATTCAATCCTAGCATATTCAACAATCACTTAATTTTTTTAGAATTTCTTACATGTACACCATGTAAAAATTTTTTTGTCAATTTCATATGTGTATACGATGTGGTTCTGTCAGTCAGCTCTGGTGCTCTTTCTTGTCTTCCCACCTCCTGTTGAGGCCCCTTTAGCAAAAGGGGCCTCACTGCCCTCCCCCGTGTGTGTGTGTGTGTGTGTGTGTGTGTGTGGGTGGGTGGGTGTGTGTGGGTGTGTGTGTGGGTGTGTGTGGGTGTGTGGGTGTATGTAGGACGCAGTAATTAAGGTTGCTTGCATGAGCATGGACAGAGGACTATTTCTAGAGTTTGAACAACATACCAGTGGCTGTACCACTGGGGAAAATGATTGCCCCTCCCCTGGCAACCCAACAACTGTCAATAGCTCCTCGGGGAGGAGGGAGGCCTCCTGATCCCCTCCTGAATGCATGATGGAATGTTGATGGATTCTGTCTTACACAATAACCACAGCTACTATGTGTCCATGATCACAACAGCCATTTCATATATAGAAAAGAGCACTTTGCACTATGCCTCCCCATCTTTGACTCTCACATGGTTTCCATCCCTTTTCTGTGATGTTCCCTGGATCTTGGGTGGGGTGATACAGAGATCCTATTTAGGGCTGAGCACTCAACAGTCTCTTATTCTTAGCATTTTTGACCAGATACGGTCCCTGTATTAACCACTGCCCATTGTGAAACCAACCTTCTCTAACCAAGGCTGAGAATAGCACCAGTCTATGGACATGAACATAAGAATTTAGAAACTATTCTGACAACAAGCTCATTTTTGCAAACCAGTTGTAGTACATTCTCCCCTAGAGCCTGTGCCATTCTCAACTATGGACTTTTTAACAGGTTTACAACACCAGGCAATGAATTTCTTCCTACAGGGCCAGATGACAATCAGAACTCCATTAGTTGCCCCCATAACAGTCATGCCACCATTAGCCAGTGGGCATTTCCTACCTGGAAGGTTGGCATTGAAGCATACAGTGTTGACAGATGGGGAAGACCATTGATGACTTTTGTCCCCAACATCTGCACAGCAGCTTCTAGCATTAGAATGATGGGGTAAGTACTTCTGTGTATGTTTATCTTATTGATTGTTAAATAAAATACTGTTTGGCCAATGAGACAGCAAGTAGATGGGACTAGGAGTCAAAGAGGATTCTGGGAAATGTAGTAGAGAAGTGTGATCCAGGCAGGAAGTGACATAGCAAGGAGACTCATATTTAAGTGAAGGAGAAACAGGAAGCATCCCTTTTTCCCCGTTCGCCTCCTCCAGCGGCAGGATGTGAGCCACCAGCAAGGAGGGAGGCCAATAAGGTGTCGGATAAGATAAGTCTTATAAAATATAGAGATGTATGATAATTGAGACTGAGCTAACAGATGAGAATCCTAGTCATTGGCCAAGCAACATTGTACCTAATACAAGTTTCTGTGTATTCATTTGGGCCCTAACTCAGGCAGGCAGCTGGCAAAAAGCTTACACATGGCGGTGGGGCTCAGGGGCTTTTGGCAGAAATATTTATCGTAACATTAGAATGCTAGCCAGCAGGGAAGATGCTCCCAGTTCAGAACTCCAGCTTGATTTCTTTATATCCTGTAACCAATGTGTATATTGTCTTGAGCAATGAAGTCTCATTGTCTACTTCCAGTGAGTAACAAAGAACAACAGCAATAGATATGTTGTTTGGGGAACATCTCAGGTCCCACTGACGAACAACTCATAAGGATGTATCTCACATAGAGCCTTGAGATTTTGCTTAATAAACCTTGGCTTCTGGAGCAGCATTATCAACTTATATGCAGAGTTGATACTCATCAATAGTCAAAATCATCCATTCAAACCCTTTTACTTTATGTATTTTTATAAATTATATTTTTAGTTTATAAAATAATAGGTTTCTGTCTGTTTTTTCCTTCATGAATCCTCAGTTTTGGTTAATTCTCCCTCCATCCCTCTCTTCTTTCTATATCTCTGCCTCATCCCTATTTAAAGGGGTTTTGGAATAACACTTCACTCTGTTTATAAATTTAAACCATGCTTATAAATTTAACAATGTCCTATTTTTACAAGTCTTTTATTTATGAGTTAGTAAAAGATAAAACTTCCCACTCTCATATATACATACATACATACATACATACATATTTCAAATGGTCTTTAATGTCCTGATACTGAATAAACATTTAGTAAGATTTTCATTTAATTCATAAGTCTGGGTCCAGGTCTCAATTATATGTTTTAACTGTGGCCACTCAAAATTTCTAGTTAATTCATATATGTAAAGTAGTCACCATGTACAAACTTTTCAATACAAAAGTACTAGTGTTTTCAGATTTTATATCCCTGCACACTGTGGGGAATTACCTTCTCATAGACAATGTGGGAATGGCCTTTACAGAACTAGATTACATAATGATCACATATGTAAGTGGGGAGCTCTGTATACCCTCTCCTTTGAATGCCTGAAACATGTTTTTGTGATGCGACAAAGTCAGAGTGCTTGTGCAGTGTGACGGGGGAGGACAGGGGAAGTGTCAGTCACCCTCCTGAACTCGAGTTTTATGAATCATCCAGCTTTTATTCTTTTCATGGTGTAGATAACACCTAACAGTTCGACAGTCTGACTGGATTCTGCATTTCACTGGCTCTTAAATTAGGGTGTTCTCCATCTAACTTTCAAAGTCGTTGTGTTTAATTTTAAAAAGACATTCAATTTTTCATGGATTTGTGTTGGAGATGCATCTTTCGGTAGTGTTAGGGGATACACTATACCCGAAAGCTCTGTTTTAACTTTCTTTTTCTTCCAACCTGCAAGGCCACCAAGCATGAGTCTAACTCCGTAGTGTTTAGTACTTGATAGATCATGCCAGCTGCCGTCTGTATATCACTAGTTCAGGCATATTTTAAGCTCTCATGATAACGTAATTAATGTCATCCAAAAACAGCCACTGGGCTGCAATGAGAATTGAGCAGCAGCATCCACATGAAGTGACATAAGGGAGGTTTTAGGGAGACTTAACAACAACCCACAAATGTGAGAACAGCCCCATGAAAGTGGTAACAGGTTTCTTTTGCTTGGACCCTGAGACCTTGGAGCACATGTAAGAGAGTAGACGGTGATTGGAAACCGCCTCTGTTTAAAGGGTGAATGAGAAGTCAGATTACACAGACACTATTCTGAAGACATGCAGAAGGGTATTAGTCTCAATCAACCAGACACAGCTGGGGCTTCCTAGCCTCAACAAAACAAGTGGAAGAATGAGGATGCCTCAAGCAAGCCACAAAACCGATGGGAAAAGGGTTGCGGGCCTACTTTCCCTGAACTAGGAAAATTGCTTTAAAACATCCCAGCAGAGAGAACAAAAGATCCCTTATCTGTCCAGTCCCACTGGAGACTCAAAGTATGAACTTACAGTGCTGTGTGACCTTGGCTAGAGTGTTTAACCTCTGTGAGTTTCAAGTTGTTCCCCATATATATTATAATAGATGATGAAAGACCCTCAGATTGGGGAGCCTCTACACATCAGACGGTTTCCCCCAAAAACTCAATGTCCAGTCCAGTTGATGTAAAAACAAGAGAAAATGAAAAGCTGTGGATTCCTTCCAGACTAATATGGTTTGATCAAGCAAGACCCCCTGAAGCTGAGATGATATAGCCTTACAGACTACAAAAACAAGGACTTGGTCAGGTTTCTATGTTTTATCATGATCCCTATGGTATATGAACATCATCCCCAATCAGCAGGAAGCAGTTTTAGAAAGAACGACACCCTTATTCCCAAATATTGTTTATAAATGTTTGTTTTCATTTAAATGGGGTTAGTTATAATGATAATGAACATAGTCAATCTCTTATTAAAGAAAGAAAAGGGGAATAGGATATAGGAATGAATACTTTGCATTGGTATAGATTTTCATTTATTGATACAACTTTAAGGTCAATTTTGTGATAGGTATATGTCTCCTCTTGTTTAGGTATTGTGTTTATACAGATCTTTTAAAATGATATACATAATTAAATACAGGTTATATAGTTACCTATAATAGTCAGAACTTATAATTAGGTTAGTTAGGTTTTCTAGATTTACAGAGAAGTATTTGAGATGGTTAGGTATTCTTCAAACCTTTCAAAGACCTACAGAAATACGGTATTTAAATGGTTTAGGGTTTTTCTTGGCAGTGAGACACACCTGCTCCTGGCACACCAATTACGTCAGAAAGGAGGATGGGCATCGAAGAAACTTGTTATGGAGTTTGCTTTCAACATGGCAAGAGTAGCCATTTGGGCAAGAAACTGCTCTTGCCTGGACTGTTTGTTGCTGTATAAACTGGACATGCAAGACCCACAAGAAAGTGACTGCTAAACTTATAGAACAAGACAGTATTAAAGGGTTCCTGTTGAAATGGAGAAGCGTGCCAGACACACTGTGGCCTATGGGCTGAAGATGGATGCCCCAACGTTACAGAGGAACTTTGGGTGACTGTCCAGGTAGTGGATGTCTGTCAATTCTAGAGTTTATATATTATCCTTCTGTGGTCTTTGATAGAGTTGAAGACAGATAGTTATGGTTATAGTTTTCTTCAGTTATTATAAAAGATAAGTTATCCTATTTATTTAGACAGAAAAGAGGAGAGGATGGGGAATATACTGTGTATGTTTATCTTATTGATTGTTAAATAAAATACTGTTTGGCCAATGAGACAGGAAATTGGACAGGGCTAGGAGTCAAAGAGGATTCTGGGAAATGTAGTAGAGAAGTGCTGATCCAGGCAGGAAGTGACATAGCAAGGAGACTCATATTTAAGCGAAGGAGAAACAGGAAGGTCCCTCTTTTCCCCTCCGCTCCTGCTCCAGCAGCACAATGTGATCCACCAGCAAGGAGGGACACCAATAAGGCGTCCAATAAGTCTTATAAAATATATAGGTTTATGATAGTAAAGACTGAGCTAGCAGATGAGGAATCCTAGTCATTGGCCAAGCAGCTTTGAACCAAAAAAAAAAAAAGAAGGGTATTAGAAACCACAAAGAAGAAAGCTCGGAAAGGCAGAAGTGAACTGAGAGAAGTAGGGAGCAACACGGAGCACAAGTGGCGGAGTTGTTTAGCGGGAGGTTGTGGGGATCCTCACCAAAAGAGTAAGCCAGGAGAGAGACTGGAGAAACACTCACTGTCCCTGTGAGTCACAAACCCAGTCACAGGTTTTGGTGGGACACTGATTCTTCTAGAATGATGATAGGTCAACAGGGAAAGGAGGTTCATTGTCACACCATGTTTCTCTAGATCTTGTTTGGGTTTGAGTTGTTGCTTTGTAGCAGTTTATTGTCTCCTCTCTTAGAGATACTAGAGACTGAGCTCTCAAGAGTATGGTGCTCACTAAGAATATCCTCAAATAAAAGTAGAAGCTATGACCAAATATGTATATCACACCACCAAAGCAAAAGAAACATAAAAAAGGGGGATTGTAAGTCCACAACTGCCAAATCCAGTAAAACTGAAATGGTTGAAGTTCTGGGCAAACAATTTTAGAGTCTACTTCTAAATACCATCAATGCTGTCAATGAGGAAACAAAACAGATGAATAAAGGAATGAAACTATTGCGAACGTAAGAGAACCAACATGAAATCCAGTAAGGAGACTGAGATTCTGGGGGAGAACCGGGGCGGGGGGGATGGAAACATCAAGATTTATATATAATAAGAATTCTTTGAACAGGACTCCAGTTGCTCAGGAAATAAGGCAAATGACTGACAAATGGAACCTCATGAAATTAAAAGAAGGAAACAGTTAACAAGTGAAGAGACAGCCTACAGAATGGGAGAGACAGCCTACAGAATGGGAGAAATCTTTGCTAGCCACCTATCTATCATAGGTTTAGTATCTAGACCATACAAAGAGCTCAAAAGAGAAAACAAACAGTACACAATTAAAAATGGGCTAAGGAGCCGCAGTAGTGGTGCACGCCTTTAATCCCAGAACTCAGGAGGCAGAGGCAGGCAGATCTCTGTGAGTTCGAGACCAGCCTGGTCTATAAGACCTAGTTCCTGGACAGGCTCCAAAGCTGCATAGAGAAACCCTGTCTTGAAAAACAAAACAAAAACACAAAAAAAATTAAAATTTTAAAAGAGCACTAAGGAGCTGAACACAGAAAGTTCTTAAAGGACGAAATGCAAATGGCCAGTAAATATTTTTAAAGTGTTTAGTATGTATAGTCATCAGGCAAATGCAAATTAAAATTACTATAACATTCCACCTCAGTGAGAAAAGCTAACATCAAGAAACAAACACTAGGTAGGGTATGGGGGGTGAGCAAGAACATTTGTTTACTATTGGTGGTAGTGTAAATTGGTGCAGCCACTATAGAAATGAGTGTGAAGATTTCTCAAAAGGCTAAAAACAGCACTTTCACATGACCCAGCTATACGATTTCTGGGAACACACCTGCAGGACTCTATGTCCAACTGCAGGACTTGCCCACCCACGATTATTGCTTTATTATTTCCATAGCAAGGAAATGGAACCAACCTAGATTCCGTCATTGGTGAGTGAAAAAGGAAAATGTGGTGCTTTTACCTAATGAAATGTTTTTCAGATATAAAAAGTGAATGGAATTGGAAAATAATAAATCAAAGAAGGCAACTGCCTCAGTAAGACAAGAGTCACATGTTCTCTTTCTTAGCTTGTAATTTTTATAGAAGCATATCTACAAGGGAGCGATGAAATGGAAATGCCAGGAAGCTAGAAAGGTGCCCAAGAGAGAGTTTAAAACTTACTACCAGCAGAAAATTACCCTGTAACTAAGAATGGATGAACACCATCTATGCTACATTTAAAGCCTGAAGTCATGAGTAATTGAATTAGTATCTGACCATTTATGAAAGTCTTTAAATTCTCAAGTGTGTTCTGTTAGGAACTGCTGTTCAAATTTACTTCTAGACTTAGTTCCTCTTCTGATTAGTCATGAAAGTATTGCAGAATTCTGTTTCATAGATTTCTGTCTGTTTAACCATTACACTGTCTGTTTCTTCTTTAAATTGTATTGTTTACCTCTTGGCGGGGGGGGGGGGGGAGGGAGGCATAAGGCATGTACATACCATGGCATGGGTGAGGCGTTCGGTTGGTTTTCTCTCCTTCTCCATGTGGGTCTTGGGGACTCAAACTCAAGGCACCAGACTGGGTGACAGACACCTTTACCAGAAAAGCCGTCTGCCTGACCCAGAGTTTCATTTTGATTTATATTTTGATGTCTTTCATCTCTTACGCTAATCATTATATAACATGCAAAACTCCCCATTGTTAGCCCTGAGTATCTTAGCTGGGGGTGTCTCTCCAGTGTATTGGGAATATGGAAAGCAACCACAGGACTGAACCAGTGCAGGTGATCTGTCTCTGTATTTTCACAGGCCACCGAGCACCAAGAACCTGGCTGAAAAGATGAGACTGTGGCGGTCAAGTTGTCCACTAGAGCCTGAGAGTTCTGTGTGCAGCAGTGAACCTCATGACAGGTGGCTCCTAAGGTCCATCCACTTGCTAATGTCCACTTGCTGGGGACTAACAGACTCCCAAGTTACTGTCAAGTGTTGAGATCAGCTCTTAGCCCTCAGAATCAGCTTCCTGGGATGAAGGAGACTTATGCAGAGACTTTGGAAATCAATGCGGAGATCCCTCAAGGTATTAAAATAGAACTACCTGGCTGCACCGATCTAAGTCCCCACGCCACAGAGATGCCTCCACACCCACCACCCACAATTATTGCCCCCATAGTCGAGATACAGAACCAGCCTAAATGCCCACTGACAGATGCATGGATAGAGAAGAAAATAGTGCATGTGCAATGGAATTTTATTAAGTCATAAAGAAAAATGTAATCATGACATTTGTAGGAAAATGGATGAAATTAGAAATTATTGTGGTAAAGAAGAACATTCATACAACAAGGACATCTGTTCAACTATGTTCATAGCAGCATTATTTGTAATATCCAGAACCTGGAAACAACCTAGATGCCCCTCAGCTGAAGAATGGATAGAGAAAATGTGGTACTTTGACACAGTGGAGGGGGGAGAGACAGACAATGGAATCTTGAAATTCGCAGGCAAATGGATGGAACTAGAAGAAACCATTCTGTGAGAGGTAACCCAGTTACAAAAAGACAAACAGGGTATGTACTCACTCATATATGGACTTTAGACATAGAGCAAAGGATTACCAGTCCACAATCTATACCGCCAGAGAAGCTAGGCAATAAGGAGGACTCTCAGAGAGACATAGAGGGTCCCCCGGAGAAAGGGAAAGGGACAAGAACTTCTGAGCAAATTGGGAGCATGAGGGAGGGGAGAGGGAGCTAGGAGAATGAGAAGGGGAGAAGAGGAGGGGTGAGGAGGACATGAGGGAGCAGGAAGTTTGAGTTGGGGGAAGAATAGAGGAGAGCAAGATAAGAGCTACTATAATAGAGGGAGCCATTATAGGTTAAAAAAAAATGAAATCAGGTGCTAAGGAAATGTCTGTAGATCTACAATGATGACACCAACTAACAATCTAAGCAACAGAGGAGAAGCTACCTTAAATGCCCTCCCCTGATAATGAGATTGATGACTGACTTATATGCCACCCTATAGCCTTCATTCAGCAGCTGGTGGAAATAGAAGCAGACACCCACAGCTAAACACTGAACTGAAATGGAATCCAGATGCAGAGAAGGATGAGTAAAGAGCAAAGGGGTCCAGACCAGGCTGGTGAAACCCACAGAAACAGCTGACCTGAACAAGGGGGAACTCTTAGTTCCCAGACTGATAGCTGGGAAACCAGCATGGGACTGATCCAGACCCCATGAACATGGGTGTCAGTGAGGAGACCTCAGAAATCTATAGGGCCTTTTGTAGTAGATCAATACTTATCCCTAGCATAGGAAAAGACTTTGGGAGCCCATTCCACATAGAGGGATACTCTCTGAGCCTAGACATAAAGGGGTGGGCCTAGGCCCTATCCTAAAGGATATGACAGACTCTGAAGACCCCCTAAGGAAGGCCTCACCCTCCCTGGGGAGCAGAAAGGGTATGGGATAGGTAGAGGGTTAGTTGGGGGGGAGGGCAGAGGAGAAGGGGAGGCAGAGAGAACTCGGATTGACATGTAAAATAATCTTGTTTCTAATTTAAATAAAAAATGGAGAGAAAAAAAGAAATTATTGTGATACGTGAAGTAGCCCAGACTAAGAAATATAAATATCACAAGACAAGAAAGTAGAAGGGGGCTTAGGATATGGAAGGAAGACAAAATATCACAGGTTTTCTCTCACGTGTAACCTAGATTTAAATATATATGCTTACATACATATAAATGTAATAAATTTAAATATATTTACATGTGTTTATCACATGAAAACAGAAGGGAAGTATCTGGTAGGAGGAAACAGACAAGCACAAGGGGAATGGGGGCACTGGGGAACAAATATGAACAAAATATTCACGAACATATCATAATGAAGCCCATTATTTTATATGATAACTATCTTTTAAAAGTTATAACAGAATGACCTCAGAATAAGCAAGATCTTTAGGATGCATGGCTTTCTCATAGAGAGGATGTTGCTTCAGGAGAAAAGTGAGTCACCTGGCTAGACATATCTGGATGATCCGGGGTACCTGTCAAGAGTGGACCAGATGAGCTTCTAACAATAGTCACGAGGCTGTCATAAATGATTTATATCGTGCCTTCCACTTTTGAGAGTCTCTGATTACAGTAAACAGTTTGCAAGGCTAGACAGCTCATAAAAGACACCTAAATGTCAAAACTTAATGGTGTCATTAAATTGTCCCTCATGCTGGAGCATAGCCATGCCAAACCTGATGCTAAGAAAGCTTCCATTGTTCCTGGGACAGAAAGCCCTTTGAGTTGCACAGGGATAATCACAAATGGAGATGGATCTGAGAAGTGAGGCAGAGGGCTCCTAAGTGAGGGGAAAAGGCCACAGTCAGAAGAAATTAGAGCCATAGTGAAATCGAAAGGAACAGCTCTCTCAAAAAGGAGAGAGAATATATCACCACTCTGCACTTTAAAGGGGAAAATGATGGAAAAGGATTGTTGTAAGACCTTGCAGATATAATCGTGTGTGTGTGTGTGTGTGTGTGTGTGTGTGTGTGTGTGTGTGTGTGTGTGTGTGTGTGTTGGTGTGTATGTGTGTTTGTGTGTGTTTAATAGATGATAATTTAATCAAAGAAGTTGTAATCTAAATGTGAACCTAGATAGAGCAAAATAAAACTTTATCATTAGTAGTCATCATATTTTCATAATACTATTGGCTAGTGTTTATTAAATCCGGGTCAACAACAACAGGCACCACACCTGATATTTTCTATACAGTATGCTGGTCCCCATCAGAAGCAGATTTGGCATGATGTGTGACTCAGAGAAGACACGGAAGTCTAAAAAGCATTGCAGAAAGATGTTCACTGACTGCTCTTCACACAGATGAGTTTTCAGGTTCTCTAGTAAGACTTCTGACTTTGAAACTCAGTCCCACCATTTCTTCTCTCTCTCTCTCTCTCTCTCTCTCTCTCTCTCTCTCTCTCTCTCTCTCTCTCTAATTTGAATTTGCTTTTATTTTTAAATGGTCTTTTTTACGTTTAAATTAGAAACAAGCTTGCTTCACATGTTAATACCAGCTCCCTCTCCCTCCCCTCCTCCCTGCCCCCCCAACCCCCAACCCCCTACCCCATACCCCCTTGGCTCCCCAGGGAGGGTGAGGCTCTCCCTGGGGCATCTCTCATATCATTCAGGGCAAGGCCTAGACCCTCCCTCATATGTCCAGGCTGAGAGAGCATCCCTCCATGTGGAATGGGCTCCCAAAGTCTCACCAGGCACAGAAAACTTACATTTTTAGAACCTCTGTTTTCACAAATATGGATAAATGACATGGTCACTGGGTCACAGGACACAGGTACACAGTGCATGTTCAGAAGCTCATGCATATGGATAAATGACATGGCCACTGTGTCACAGGACACGGGTACACAGTGCATGTTCATGAAATGGAAGCTCCTTTCTGCCACAGCAAGAATGGAACTTTTTCTATAAAAGACTAGATTGTAAATATTTTAGGCTTATGGGACATTCAGCCTATATCACAGCTATTCAAAGGCCCAGCTATTTTATTTATGGACACTGAAATTTGAATGTTATAAAACTGTTGCACAAACCCAAAATATTCTTCTTCTTTTATCTTTTTCAACTATTTAAAAATATAAGACCTATCTTTAGCTTGCAGTCTGTGGGCCGCAGTTTGTGAGCCCCTGGGGCAGCATTCAGAGAGCCTTTTCCTCCACTCCACATTACCCATAACTCAGTCTGCGAGGGTCATCAGCCTTGACCCCAGAAGAATATTCTTTCCCCTCTAACAATTCATCACTTTCTCACTTCAGCTACAATTTAAAAAGAAAAACCAAAAATATCTTGGGTAAGTGCTGATACAGTGTTAAATATCGTAAGGCCTGCCTCTTTGGTATTTCCATCTCTGGTAGAGGAAGCCAAGAGTAAATGTGGGAATCTGGTGGCCAGTCTCTTACCACCATCTCTCTCTACACTCAGCAAAACCTGCCTGCCTCCTCATTGCAGCCTCACCACTTGTGAGACATATGTTCACAAACATAAGTTGCAAAGTAAATTGTTCAGTTATTTTTGAAATAGCCTATAAAGAACATGAGAACACATACACATTTTTGCATATGCATGCATATTCATAGAAAAAATGCTGGGAGTACAAGCGAAGTGCGAATGCTTATGATTGCTGGGTTATTCTCTTCATTGCTTTTTTCCTGTTACCGCAAAGCCCCTTCTTAAGGGCTTCTGAGATGGCTCCGCTGGCGAAGCCAGTTACTTCTAAGTCTGACACCTGAGTTCAACCTGGAACCATATGGTGGAAGGAGAGAACTGATTTCCATATCTTGCTCTCTGACCTCCACAAATGCATCATAGAACCAACATGTGTGTATGCACACATACACATAAAATCAATAAAGAAAATGTAATAATAAATAAAGACCCTCTCAACCTATGGCAAGCAGTTGATGCCAGCCATGAAAGCAACTTGAGTGCCCTTAGTAATTTTTTAAAGCATAAACTGATCAAAATAGACTAACACTCAGTCTGACTGAGCCTTTTCTGAGGGATCCCATTACCACTTTTTAAAATCAGCATCATACTGAGACCCAAAATAAATGAATATCTCCACCCCAATGAACATTGAAAAGGGATATCAGCTAGGCATCCATTTATTTATTTTTTGAGAATTTCATAAATGAATACTGTTTACATAAATTCCAATACTGTCTCTCCCTCTTCGTGTTCTGTGTTCCCCCACATCTCTTCCCACCCCCTCTTGAGTTTATGATCTCTTCTTATATAATTACTACAAATCCATATGTACATACACACACACACACACACACACACACACACACACACACACACACTGGATGCAGGAACTGATACAGACACAGAAGTGAAGTGCGGCTCACTTCTCTCCATGGCTTTCTCAGCTTACTCTCTTATACCATCCAAGGCCACCCCTCAGAGTGGTACCTCCCACAATGAACTGGTCCTTCCTCATCAACCATTACTCATGAAAATGGACCACAAGCTTTCCCACAGGACAATCTGGTGGGAGCATTTTCTCAACTGCAGTTCTCTCTAAAATTCCTCTAGTTTGTGTCAAATTGACATAAAACTAGCCAGCACAGTTATTACACAGGTCTTGTTTAGGCAAACACATTCTTGAGATTTCATGGGGGCTGCTTCCCTGTCCTGCCTAGGAGACACTCTCTCACAGCAGGTATCCTGGTCCTCCAGCTCTTAAAATCTCTCAGCTCCCTCTTCTGTAATGTCCCCTGAGCCTTAGGTGTAGGAGCTTCATTATAGATGTGTCTTTGGGGTTGGACTCACCATAGTCACTTACCCTTTGCACTTTGACCAGTTGTGGGGTTCTAGGATAGCTTCCATCTACTTGTTTTGAAGAGGGCTCAGAGCTACACTTATCTGTGGGTAAAAGGATAAGTATTTATGATACAATGAGAACCTACACTGATTTGGGGGAAATGGCAATAGTAGGTTCTCCTCTAGGATCTGCAACCTCTCCAAACATGAGTAGTAGTACCAGACACGAATTCCTTCCTATTTAAGGCCAGTTAGTGAACCGTTTGGTTACCCCCAGGATATAAGTGCCATTATTGCACCCTTGAGGATATGCTGCCAGGATAGTCATTGCTATGGTTCATGGGCTTTACGGATGTATAGGATTATTGATTGATTTTCTCCTCTGGCAGCTTCCAAAGCACCATCAGATAATATGAGCGCTAGTCCTCAGGGAGGAGCTTCAGGCCAGTTTCTGCTTGTTTCCTCCAAATCCTTTGTTCAAAGTGTGTGGTGTCTTCAGCAACAGGGTCTTATCTTCAAGTTCTGAGAAGCAAGCAAGGACAATGTCAGTAGCCTATATAGTTTGAGAGTCTCTTAGGTCCCCTGACCAGTAACTCAAAGATCCTTTGCCTGGTACTACTTTTGTTAGATAGTCTATGTCTCTTGAAGGAGAGCATTATAACCCCTGGGGCATAATGTCACTAAATAATAGTAATAAATAACAATATATGTGTTATTTTAAAATGAATATTTGCAGAAATGAATTAGTTACATATATATTTTTAAATAAGCTTATAAAATAATATATTTCTTTGTGGATTTTTGAAACTTCTTTAGTGTTATTTATTTCTTCTTTTTCCCTCTCCCTCTGTGTTATCCTCCTTGGTCAATTCACATCACCGCTCCATGTTTTTCTCTTTTCCCCACCTCAAAGTATCCGTATCCTACCATTCCCTCCTCTAAAACTCCTTCTTTCCCTCACCCCTGGGCCCATTTTTATTGATTCTATGTTTATTCCAGATAACACACACAACTCATAAGATTCAGAGCTAGGATCCACAAATAAAAGAGAACATATGACATTTGTCTTTGTGGGTCTATGTTATTTCACTCAATATAGTATTTGCTGGTTCTATTCATTTACCAAAAAAAGTCATGATTTCATTTTTCTTTACATCTGAATAGAAATCTGTAGTTGGATGTTTTTCTCTGTCTTGCCTGGTCCCACTGGAACAAGTTTCTCTCCCATCCTCAAGTTCCCCACATCAGCTTATGAAATTACAATTACAATTTTTTAGCCAATGGCTCAGACATATTACTAGCTAGATCTCTCATAAATTAACCCATTTTTATTTAATCTATGTATTGCCACAAGGCTGTGGCTTAACGCTGATGCTCCAGCATGTTACTCCTTCAGCGACTACATGACATCTCCATGACTCTGCCTTCTTTCTCTCCATATCTCTGCTTGGATTTCCCACCTAGACATATTTTGCCTGACTATTGGTCAAAAGATCTTTATTCATCAACCAATAAAAGCAACACATATTCGCAGTGTACAGAAAGACATCCCATATCAGAAACCCATTGTAACCGCCTACCACATTTTTATTATCCATTATCAGTTGGAAGACATCTAGGCTCTTTTCATTTCTTAGTTATTGTGAGTAGAGCGGCAATGAACGTGGCAGTAAGTATCTCTGTAATCTTGATTTCTTTTTTTCTTAATTATTTATTTTCATTTGAACTTCTTATTTTTAAAATTGGACATGACAACAGTTGGCCCATTTCCTGCCTCAGAGGAAGAAGACATAAATGTTCTTTTTCCCTCCGAGATTTTTTTTATTAAAAACAGATTCTTATACAATATATTCTGATTATAGTTTCCCCTCCTTCTATTCCTCCCAGTTCTCCCGTACCTCCCCGTCCATCTGGACCCTACTCCCTTTCTGTCTCTCATTAGAAAAGACAGACTTCTAAGAGGTAATAACAAAACACAACAAAAGAAAATATAATAAGCTAAAGCAAAAACTGTCACATCAAAGTGGGACAAGGCAAATCAACAAAAAGAAAAATTGCCCCAAGAGAAGACTTGAGACGGAGACACACTTGTTCACACACTCAGGAGTCCCATAAAAATACTAAGCTTAACGCTGGGATATACATGGAGAGGACCTGGTGCAGAGCTGTGTTGGCCCTGTGCTTGCTGCTTCAGTCTCTGTGAGTTCCTTTGTTTGCTCTGCTGATTAAGAGGGCCTTGTTCTTATGGTGTCCTCCATCCTCTCTGCCCCCCCCCCATTCTTGCTGCCTCCTCTTCTGTGATTATATATATATAATATATATATATATATATATATATATATATATATATCCTCTCTTGAGATATAAGGGGAGGGATTTGATGGAGGCATCCCTTTTAGAGCTGTGGTACAAGGTCTCACTATCTGCATAATGTCTGGCTGTCGGTCTCTGTATTTGTTCCCATCTGCTGCAGAAGGAAGCTTCTCTGATGCTGGTTGAGTAAGGCACTGGTCTATGAGTATAGCATAGTATCATTTGGAGTTGTTTTATTTTTGGTTTCCTTTTTGCTTTCAGACAAGTAGTATATGGTTGTACCCTAGGTCTCTGGGCTATCTAGTTTCTGGTTCTTGGTCACCCATGCAGTATCAGGTATGGGTTGTGGAGCATACTTTAAATCAAGTCAGACAGAAGTTGGTTACTCCCACAAGGTTTGTGCCACCATTGTCCTAATATATTTTTCAGGCAGGGAAGATTGTAGACCAAAGGTTTTATGTCAAGGCTGATGTAAACGTTTTTCTTCTGGTAGCCTGAAAAGTGCCTTCCTGTACTAAAGACACTAAAATGTTTTCTTGATTTATAATGCAAGACATTGTATATTCCTCAACTATCCTGGGGAGTGAGCTGGTGATATTTACCAGGACTTTCAATGTTGTTAATCCTTTCCCACTAGGTAACTGAGCTAAGAATGAACCCTGAGGAAATCATACAAATGTATACATGGAATTTTATGATCAAAATGTTCATTATAATTTGTGTATAGATATGTGATAAAGGGACTGTTTCTTCCAGGGATTTAGAGAAGGGTAGCAGTAGTTTTCACACAGTATTTGATGAAGGGAAAAACATGATGGCAAATGTAAGAGCTAAGGATAAACTGTTCATATTATATACCTTAATTTTGACAAAGCTAGAAATGAATATTTAATAAATGAATTACTTAATAATTAATGTGTAGGTGGCTATATGATCAAAACTCATTTGGAAAGAAACTCTCAAAGTTATTTCTCTACTCCTATAAATGTTTCATATGTGCCCTTCATGCCATCATGTATGTGATGGCTAACTCATCAACTCAATTGTGTTTTAAATCATCGAGGAGACACATCTCTGGATGTATCTTGAAGTGATTTCTTTCCTGAATGTCTGTGTCACCGTCTCATGGGTTCATGTCCCTGACTGAATAAAAAGGAAAAGAAGGAAAGCCCAGAAGAACATTAGCATTCACTTTCTTCTGGGCTTCCTGGTCTGCATCATGAAGCCACTTTGATTATCTCCATACTTTCTCTTCCAGGATGGACTGTGTTTCTCCAAGCAAGGGGATAAAATAAGCCCCTTTCTCCCTTGCATTTTTTTTGTCAGCTATTTGGTCACAGTGACTTTTACCAATTTGTTGAATTCATCCTGGCATATCAGCATTGTAAATGAAAATGACAGTCATGGTTTGTTACTTAATTTTCTAAAGGGTATGAAGATAAAATAGGACAAACACAAGACTTTTGACATATGTCTACAAATATAAGTTGTACAGTAACTTGTTCAAATTTTTAAAGTTATTCTCGAGAGCTGTAGTTAGCTCAGTGAATAAGAGCAATTATGGTGCAGCATGAGGACCTGAGTTCAAATCTGCAGCACGCACATAAAAAGTTTAGCATGGTTGTGCATCACTGTTACCCCAGCACTTTTTAAAGTTATTCTCAAGAGCTGTAGTTAGCTCAGTGAGTAAGAGCAATTATGGTGCAGCATGAGGACCTGAGTCAAATCTGCAGCACACACATAAAAAGTCTAGCATGGTTGTGCATCACTGTTACCCCAGCACTGAGGGTCAGACACAAGTGTATCCCAGGATACACTTGTGTATCACTGTCCAGTCAGCTCAGCCGAAACAGAGTTCCTAGTTGATTGACAGATCCTGTCTTAAAGCAATAGAGCAGAGAGTGATAGAGGAAGACATCTTCTTTTGCCTTTGGCATGCAAACACTCATGTACATGCAATACAAACACACACACACACACACACACACACACACACATATATATATACACACACAAAATTGATTAATTAAAACAATAAAATTAAGAAAATAAGCATGCAGATATATAACACAAAGACACATATGAACCTTTGAACATTCACATAGAAGGAAAAAATCATTAGGAGATACACCCAGATGCAGTTGGCTTTTATGATTATGACAGGATGACCATTGTTATGGGGTTTTGTTTTTGTTGTTTGTATTTTTCTACATTTTATAGATGACTTGCATTTTAAATGAGCATGTATTTCTTTTCTTATAATAATAAATAGTAAAGAGTTTATGATAACAACAACAACAACAACATCCAAGTTAGGCTCCCTTCCTGAGCCCTTGCCTTTCCTCTCTTTCTTCTTCTCTGACATGTGGGAGGTGGTTTGCAGATAAGAGTATGTGTTAGAGGAAGACACAAAGACACATTGATCATCTTTAAAATGTACTCTGTGCTGGGATCGTCAACTATCTTCTACAAATCCTTTTCTGCTCTTCCAACTCATGTCAGTGCTCCTCTGAACTATGTGTAGAATTTTGCTCTTCCAAAGCCCCTTAGCCCACTGGTATCTGCCAGCCCTGGTCAAGGCAAAGTGTACACCTTCAGGGACCGTGAAAGTCAAGCTCCATAGCCTCTGCCACTCAAGCACTTCCTTCTTCTAAAGCTCTAGTAAGTAGTTCCCCCACATTGTCCCTTCAAGCCTGGTGGCAATGGAGTCCTTACTATCATTGCTCCATGATTCTTCCCCATTCTGTATCATTCTCTATAAGTGTTGCCCATATCACCAAAGTGATATTTATTACATGTTTCTTGATAGCTGAATTCAGTGAAGTTTCCTACTGAACCAGGGATGCATAGATACATTGCTATCACATCCCAGAGTCAGCATATGCATTTGCTATGGTTCAAATGTAAAAGATGCCCTGCAGGTTGATGTGTTTGAGCACTTGATTTCAAACTCTGGATCTATATGGGCCAGTTGTGGAACCTTTAGAAACAGGCCTAGCTGGAGGAAGAGGGCTGCTTGGAGGAAGATCTTAGGGATTATAACTGGAATTGCCTAGTTCTGGAACAATCTCTTTCCACTTCCTGGCCAGTGCCATGTCATAAACACCTACAAGCTCCTACCATCCATCAGGTACCTGAGTACCTCATCTTCCATGCCTTCTCCCCATGATATACTAAACCCCCTCAGAGCATGAACTAAACCAAACACTTCTTCACTTATATTTCCTTATCTGGTATTTTGCCACAGTAATGAGAAAAATAACCAATATTGTATCCCTGCTTTCAATTATCTGCTGAATGCCTAGGGCTCTTCTTTAATGTAATCCTTGCTAAAAGCATAGTGGCTCCTGGGTCTTTGCCAGACATCCTTGCTCTGGGATCAGGAGATACGGAGGATGAAGCCTCCATTGATCATGAAGCTATGCTCCTGGGCAGTCTGGGTGGTTTCTCAATGTCAAAGCAAATGTCAAAGCATGGCCCAGACTGTTAGCCACCACAGCCATTCCACCACAGACCCCTTTCCTTTCCATCCCATGATGTATTGTCCTCTTTGAATTTTTAAAATATCCATATCCAATCTCTGGGAGTAGTTAACTCTCCAAACTGAGGGGACTTTCCACACCTCCCAGTGTGTCCTGTTCATACCAGTTAGTCTTGTGCTCCTAGTGCCTTCCTTTAGTTCTAGAGGTAGCTATAGTCTTCTTGTCACCATCTCTGCTAACGTTCTGGCCAAGATCCTAAAGGGAAGTGGGAGGTGCTAGAGGGTAGGAGAAGAACCAGAGGATAATCCCAGTCAGAAATGCTGAAAAATGCTCTGCAAATTGCTTATGGTGTTCACATATATAAAACAACACAGTCTTGTGTTTTTTCTAATGAAAATACGACTTCAGAGCTGCATGTACTTCACATTTCTGTGTGATGGTAATCACCCCCTTTGGAAGGATCATGGGAAGCATCTCATGTGACACTTGAAAAATGGATCAGCACCCTATTCTAATTGCATGTAGCAAGTGTGGTTGTCATTGGTCTTCCTAGATCACAATGCCTCTGTCCAGTGCTGATTCTTCATGGCTGACTGGCTCTGGCACTTTTCTGAGTGGGCTGCCCTTATGTCAACTTACAGGGATTCCTGAATCACTATGGAGCCATGATTACAATCTATTTCTGTTTAACAAACATCTCCAAACTTAGTTGCTTATGGTTTATTATAACTCATGATTTCAGAGCTTGGCTGGATAGTTCTTTTTCTGGTACTCTTTGGGCTACCTCACACAGCTATATGCAGCAGGGGTGGTGGCTAAGGACTGACTCTGATGGAACGGATGGCTCAGCTTTGCTAACATGATCTTCTGTCATCACAAGGTGGTCTCAGATTCCTGGAGGATGAGAACAGAAGCCTCAGAAAAGTGTAATTCCTACCACATCACATTTGTCAAAGCAAGTCCTAGAGTCAATCCAGAATCGAAGGGACAGAAAGACATTCCTAAATTCCTGTTCTTCACAGGATGGGTGACAAAAATCACACAATGCCACAGCACACAAAAGGTGGAAAATATTGTACCATCTTTATAAACAAGATAACAGACACAGCAGGGATAAAACATACCTCTAATTTTCATGATAAGCCCCTTAGTTTAAAAAATAGTTTATCTATCAGGTGATCTTTACAAATTAAAATTTCATCATAACATTTTATATGATTATATGTTATAAAATAAGAATAATAATGAAAAGTATACTAGTGTACTTCTTAAAATATAACATTCCTCATACTTTGGAAGTTCCCTAATTTTTTTTATAATTGATACCTCCATTCCTCTAACCATGGTCTGCATGTCTTGCTAATTATTCCATTGTACTATTTATAATTTTGTCACAGGAGTTGGTCTGCTTAAACAATACATTTCTTACTTTCTTTGATGAACACCACATGAAATACACCATTCTTTGACTTGCTTCCAACACTCCATGTTACTTTTGTGGGTCATCCATTTTGGTGTGCAATGCTGTAGCTTTTCAATGTGTACTTCTATAGAGTTTTTTCTTGTGCAGATACACATCAACTTATTTATACGTTTTACTCTTATTGGACTTTGGGTTTTTTTTCTTTTACATCTTGCTGAAATGTATTTGCAATAATTCATTTAGAGTACATAACCTAGTCCTAAAATGAACTTTGGGAAATTATTGTGGGAGGTACTTTAGAAAATATAACATTATAATACAGGTATAATGAAATTATAGTTTGTCAAAAATCACATGATTGATAAAAATGATTTTTTTAACTAAGGGTTTATCTTGAAAATTAAGAGAAATGTTTTATTCCCCCTTCTGTTCTTTAGACTGTTTCCAGAGATGGCACAATCTTTTCAATAGTGTTGACTTTACTAGGCAATAGCAAACTACTTTACAACTTACTTTTCTTCTAACATCCTGTGAAAACTCCCTATGCTCTATGACAACATACAACCTTTTAAAGCTATTTTTTCCAATTCAGTGATATGGATTAGTGTGTCACTCTGTTTTCAGTAGGCATTTTACTCAATAATGGGGTTGAGAATATTTTCATTGACTTATTGATCATTTCTCTTTATTATTCTATAAAACATCTGTAGACTAGCCAGACAGTGCTGTCTCAGGCCTTTAATCCAAGCCCTTGGGAGGCAAAGGCAGGAGGATCTCTGTGAGTTTGAGGCCAGCCTGGTCTACAGAGAAAATTCCAGGGCAGGCTCCAAAGCTACACAGAGAAACCCTGTCCCCCCCAAAAAAACAAAAACCGGAAAAAAAAACTGTAGACATATCCTGCCTGTTTCTATTGTCTTTCATCAATTTTTAAGGAATCTTTATACTCTCAAGACACTACCTGTCACTTCTATTAAATATCTTCTTTCCAGCTCATGGGTCACGTTTTTTTACAGTTACCAAATTATATTTCTTTCTGATACCGCTAATTTTATTTGAAAACACCTCAGTTATCTTACTACAACCCTTGTCCTTGAATCTCAACTCCTCCTGGGGAAAATGCCTTTTCTATCCAGCTGGTGCACTGGTTCTCAACCTTCCTAGTGCTGTGGTCCTTTTATGCAGTTCCTCATGTCATGGTGACCCCAAATATAAAGTTATTTTCATTGCTACTTCGGAACTGTAATTTTGCTGTACAAATTGGATTGTAAAATCTGATATGGGACTGCCATGAAAGGGTTGTTCAACTCCCAAAGGGGCCACAGCCCACAGGTTGAGAGCAGCTAAGCTAGAGACACTTGTGCAAATAGGCTTTGGAATGCCTAGTCATTGCCCAACATCTCAGAAAGTTAACAAATCCTACTTTCTTGGAAGAATCCCTTTGTTCCCCAAGTTGTGCCATGAATTGGCCGATCTACAACTGGAGCAAACAGAGAGAGAGGACCTCACTTTCCACAGCTGGAGAGATGGACATTATCATAATCCACCACACCAGAAGGAGAAGAGAGTACAGAAGGAGTCACATACACTGGGAATCCACCTCTGTTGTGCTTTCTGGTCTCAGTTGGCATTTTAGTCTCTCTCCTCATCACCTTTCTTCTCTCCTGTTTCCAAGCCATGGCAAACCCGGGCAGTGTGTATATGACCATCATGTTGACAAATAAGTCAAATGTGTAGCTCAAACCTTGCTAGGAACTGTGAATTCTGCCCTGATTTAGACCTTTGCAAAGCTCGCCACACAAAAAAGTGCTTGCCTATCAACCGGGATATTCTTTTCCTCTTTTGTTTTTGACATGAAAAACATTAGGCTCCATAGCCTTCTGAACCTCCCTCCCAAAGAGTTTCAGGGTTTCCCAGGGGCGATTGCAGGTACTTCCCCTCTAGCAAATGCTCACCAAGTTTCCACGAACCTAAGAGATTGAAGACAGGGTCTAGGCATCATGACATATAGAGAGTATGAGAGTAGAGCTTTCTAGCTAATCAAAATGCAAAGGAATTTATAGTCAGTAACTTAACTGGTTTTCTTCTCAAACAGTCCAAGATCCTCTGGGCACCATCTAGAAATTCCTCATCGGGGCTCTCTTCACAGGATGCCTGGTAGCTGGTGTTCATGCCACATATGCTAGTTTCGTCTAAGGCACAGTTTTCCTCCCTCCATGCCTCATAGCCAGCCCCTTGGGGCTCCCATCACCTCCCTAAGTCTCTCCTGCTCTTTCATCCGTCCTTCCCCACCCCCACCTCCATTCCATGCCCATCTCCACTCCTCCCATTTTTCCTTTCCCATACCTGTCACATGACATAAATATCTCAAGATAAATATTTAGGCTTTTGAAACACAATCCTACAAACTCCCTAAAGGTTGGACATCAAGGAAAGCTTAGTGGGAACAAATGCAAGCAAAGAATGCCCCAAGTCCTTGACTTTCTTTTTTTTTCATTTTTTTCTTCTTTTTATTTAAATTAGAAACAATCTTATTTTGCATATCAATTCCAGTTCCCTCTCCCTCCCATCCTCCCATGCTCACCACTGACCTCCCCCAATCCCTCCCCTATCCACTCCCCAGGGAGAATGAGGCCTTCCATTAGGCCTCATCAAAGTCTGTCTCATCACTTGGGGCAGGGCCTAGGCCCTCCCCCAAGTATCTAGGCTGTCAGAGTATCCCTCCATAGAGAAATGGCCTCCAAAAGTCCATTTGTGCTCTAGGGATAAATACTGATTCCACTGCCAGAGGCCCCATAGACTGCCCAGGCCTCCTAACTGACACCCATGTTCAGGGGCCTTGGTTCAGTCTTATGCTGGTTCCCCAGCTGTCTGACTAGGGTCTGGTGAGCTCCCACTTGTTCAGGTCAGCTGTTTCTATGGATTTCCACAGCATAGTCTTGACCCCTTTGTTCATCACTCCTCCCTCTCTGCAACTGGATTCCAGGAGTTCCTCTCAGTGCTTAGCTGTGGGTTTCTGCTTTTGCTTTCATCAGCTACTGGAAGAAGGCTCTAGAATTGCATTTAAGGTGGTCATCAATCTCATTATAGGGGAAGGGCATTTAAGGTAGCCGCTCCACTATTGCTTAGATTCTTAGTTGAGGGTCATCCTTGTGGCTCTCTGGACATTTCCCTAGTGCCAGATTTCTTTTTAAACCTATACTGGCTCCCTCTATTAAGGTATCTCTCTTTTTCTTTCTCCTCTATTCTTCCCCGGACTCAGTCTTCCTGATCTGCATGTTATCTTCCCCACTCCTCTTCTCCCCTCCTTTTTCTCCTCCCTCCCCCCACTGTGCTCCCAATTTCCTCAGGAGATCTTGTCCCTTTCCCCTTTTCCGGGGGACCATGTCTGTCTCTCTTAGAGTCCTCCTTGTTTCCTAGCTTCTCTGGAGGTATGGATTGTAGGCTGGTAATCCTTTGCTCTATGTCTAATATCTATATATGAGTGAGTACATACCATGTTTGTCTTTCTGTGACTGGTTTACCTCACTCAGGATGGTTTCTTCCAGTTCCATCCATTCGCCTGCAAATTTCAAGATTTTGTTGTTTTTTTTTTTTTTTTATGCTGAGTAGTACTCCATTGTGTAAATGTACCACATTTTCTTTATCCATTCTTCAGTTGAGGGGCATTCAGGTTGCTTCCAGTTTCTGGCTATTACAAAGAATGCTGCTCTGAATATAGTTGAATATATGTCCTTGTTGTATAAATGTGCATCCTTTCGGTATATGCCCAAGAGTGGAATTTCTGGATCTTAAGGTAGACTGATTCCCATTTTCCTGAGAAACCAGCATACTGATTTCCAAAGTGGCTGGACAAGTTGGCACTCCCACCAGCAGTGGAGGAGTGTTCCCCTTTCTCCACATCCTCTCCAGCATAAACTGTCATTGGTGTTTTTGATTTTAGCCATTCTGACAGGAGTAAGTTGGTATCTCAGAGTTGTTTTGATTTGCAGTTCCCTGATGGCTAAGAATGTTGGGCAATTTCTTTAGTGTCTTTGAGCCATTTTAGCTTCCTCTACTGTGAATTCTCTAGTTCTGTACCCTACTTTTTACTTGGATTATTTGGTGTTTTGGTGACTAGCTTCTTGAGTTCTTTGTATATTTTGGAAATCTGTCCTCTGTCAGATGTGGGGTTGGTGAAGATCTTTTCCCATTTCTATTGCTATGATAAAACACCAACCAAGAGCAACTCTGGGGAAGAATGGGTTTGTCTGACTGATGAGTTACAGTATATCATCAAGGAAAGATAAGGCAGGAATTTAAAGCAAGAACTGAAGCAGAGACCTGCTTACTGGATTGCTTCTATAGCTGCTCAGCTACCTTTCTTATACAACTCAGGACTATCTGCCCCAGGGTGACACACTCCATTATGGGCTTGGCCCTCCCATATCAATCATTAACCCAGAAAATGCCCCCACAGACATGAACACAGCCAACGTAACATAATGTAGACAATTTCTCAATTGAGCGTTTCTCTTCTCAGGTGACTCCAGTTTGTGATAACATAAACTAGCCAACACGGCTATCCTGCGATAGCAGCCAGTAAGAAACTCCTGTGGAGCTGGTGGTATGGGTCTCACTAGTAGCTGGTAGAGTCCAAGGCAGGGGTAAGTTCTCAGAATCAGGGTCACAGGTCTTGGGTGAAGCTCTGACTAGTGAGATTCACTGAAAACAGCAGAGCCCTAAATGTCTGCACCACTTTGCATCTCATTGCCTTGTGGCAAATTCTAATATTGTTTTCCTTATCTATATTTAGTTCTTGGAATTCTCATATCTCTTATTACAGTTTCATATTCTAGCTTGCTAGTTGCACACCAGTCCTTGTCAGAGCAGGGACACAGATCTATACCTCCTTACATAACACATCACACTCTACAGATGCTCAATAAATACCAATCCAGTGAAATCACGACTTTTAAACAACTCTCCAGCTTTCCAAAGAAAGATTCTAATTATTCCTTCTTCTCTTATAGGTAGCTCCTTCAATCCTGAATAATTTTAGATACTCTCCTTGAATTAATCTTTCTTACTTGCAAAAAAAATGTACTTTAGCTACAGAAGAGCCATGTTTTTAAAGAAGCAGATATTTAAGTTTCAGGAGATTTTCATATTTAATTTCTATGCTAGGCGGATGAGACTGCATTTCCTAGGTTGTCTTGGATGAAACAGTATGTGCAGGACTCAGTCTAAGCAATGTATGTAGCTATTAAAGAGTGACCCATAATCTTTGGGGTGCTTGAGACACTCTTGGAGGGGCAGCATGCTAAATAAAATAATCTTTATTACAATACAAATCCACTTGCTTTGGTCACCATAGCATTAGTGCTTACATTCCAAATCAAAGATGGGCAGAACCAATGGGGCCCATCATCGGCTGTCATTGTATCGTTCACACTGTGCACTTGCCATTGTTTTAAAGCCAATTTTACCTGAGTGTCCTTGATGAATTAGTAAGATTATAATCTGATTGAGTGTTGGCCATTGATAACACATTTTTAATGCCTAAGTGATGAGTGAGAACTACACACAAATCACCACTGTCTCATTTTGAATCTAAGGGTTTCTTGGGAAATGCAACCATGATGTTGAACTGTGGGCTCCATTGTTGACTTGTCCGTAGAGTACCAGTTTGAACTTGAAGGAATGACAGGCAAAAGGTGGGTGTAGGACTTGGCAAACATTTTCTCCAAAAGTAATGAAGTAAACCTGTCATTTCAGAGAAATGAAGTTGAAAAGCCAGAGATGGCAGCATACCCCAGTAACCCCTATACTAGGCAGACTGAGCTAAGTGGGGCCATAAGCTTGAGGACAGCCTGAGCTGCATAACTTTCTCAGAAACAAAACAAAACAAAATCACACATTACTGAACAGAATGTCAAAACTGAAATCACTTTCACAACTACACTCAAACATCACCTAACAACAGGGACTAGGGACATAAGGCGCAAGACAAATCATTTGCTTTTACAGCACATGACAATTTAACAAGGGTTCAGACTCCTATTGTAACTAACTTTTAAAAAGCTAATTAATACTGAGCTGCTGAGATGGCTCAGCAGGTAAGGGTGATTGCTGCTAAGTCTGACAGCCTGTGTTCAGTCCCCAGGACACACATGAAAGAAGGAAAGGAGCAACTCCCATAAATCATCCCCATGGACGCAATGATATTTGTGCACACATGTGACAGAATGTGCATACACGCACACATATATACACACACATACACACACATTAAAGAAATATCTTCAATTTAATAATGATTGTGTTTTAGTATATCATCAAAGAAGAACACCTACATTGTTTATTTGTTTATTTATTTGTTTAAATTCTGTGTATGTGTGTGTGCTTGTGTGGATAAGTGCACATAAGGACAGCCACCTCTGGAGGCCTGAAGAGGGTGTCAGATCCTTCACAGTTGGAATTACAGTTGTGAACTATCCAGTGTAGGTGCTCGGAATTGAACTTGGACACTCTGTGAGAGTTGTATAAAGAAGACTGAAATACTTTATATAGTCCAATTGTGAAAAGAGATTGAAAAAATATAAAACAATAGCATTTTAGCTTTTAAAAATATGGTTACTAAAATCGTTCATTTGTATTAATATGTAATGGATTTATTTATAAATTTCACATTAATGATAGACTCTTGTTGGACTCTTCAAAACATTTTAATTTCTATAGTGGGGACCAAAACCCACTTGTTAGGCCAGCTCAACTTGTAGAGCTGCTTATTTGGTCAGATTTGCTGGCCCAGTGTAAGATGCACTCTCTTTAAATTGCAAACCAGATCATCTTGCCCGTGTGCGCTCTCTAACCGTTGTCTGTGCTGGCATGCTTTGGTGGGCTCACGCAGCTTGACTGAGCAACAGCTGTGTTTCTCTGTACAGAGGAGCTTGGTGTTAAGAGAAAACACAGAGAATCTGCCTTCCTAGACCCTCCATTAAAGTGTTGAGTCAGATTGCCCTCTGCACTTATTATTGATAAAAGCATCCTTTTAGCTATAGAAACTTTCTGTTTCAAAGACAATCGCCTGCCCTTGAGTAAACTCTGCCCCTGGTTTCACAAAGTCTTAGCCTGGGATTGTCTGCCTAGTGCGGTGTCATCAAAGGCTGATGTCAGTTAGAGTCCACTGTGGTCACAGTTTCTCTTACAAATCCCCCTGGGTCTCCTTAGAGGACAGTTCCCAAATAGTTTATGATTAATTCAGTATCCTTGTTCTTGCCGCTCAAGTGACTTATTGAAAGTCTTAGTCAGAGATGCTTGTATTAGGCTAGCATTCCATTTGAAGTCCTAGCTTATCTCTGGTCTAACCCTGATGTGAAGCCAGTCTAGAAGTTACGTGCATGCGCTCTGTGTCTGACGTCTGTAGAGCCCTTTCTTCACCCTCAGGAGTCCTCCAGCCTTCAGCAATTTCTTCCACTGTGCTCGTGAACATTATGTTTTTTTTTTCCAACATCTAATTTGCAAAATTGGTGACATTGTTGCTCACAAAAGTATTTTCAATGTCTTTAGATTCCCTTTTGTATTGTTTTTCTTAAGTAACTACAAGAATTCATTTCAACCTAGCAGTTTAGGGTTTTTTCTTTTTTAGCTTCAGGGAGGTATGGGTATAGATGAGTTGTTTCTTTTTTAAAATTGGTGTATTAATGGTGTTTTTTTCTTATTTTCCTCTCCCTCTAGTTCTAGATTCGAGCATGTGGTCACTGTTATGTAATAGGTCACCCACAGATAGCCTTCTGTAGCTATTCCTGATCACTACTCAGGATGAAATGCGTTGTCTTTATTTTCTTGTGGGATTAAAGACTGGCTTTTCTAAAAATAATTTGCATCACCCCAAATTCCACCCTCCAGTAGGTGGTCCTGATCCAAGAATAGTAACTACAACATGAGCAAACTCTTCCTTAGGGCTACTCACCCCCTTTTGTGTGTGTGTGTGGGGGGGTTGTTTTGGTTTGGCTTGGGTTTGTTTTTTCGAAGCAGGGTTTCCCTGTGTAGCTTTGGAAGCTGTCGTCTTGTAGACCAGGCTGGCCTTGAACTCACAGAAATCCGCCTGCCTCTGCCTCCCAAGTGCTGGGATTAAAGGTGTGCGCCACCAACGCCTGGCTACTCCCTAGTTCTTATCGCTTGGTCTGATTTTGTTCCTTCTTTCCTTACTGCAGTCAGGCTCTTCACTGAATTCAACAACTATGAGTCAAGCAACGCTGGAATAAATGCTGTGAGGGGCAGCATTATACGAAACAATATAAAAGTCTGAACACACTAGGCCCTCTGATCTCCACCCAGTTCAGTCAACAGAGGAGATAGGCTGACAGGAGTAACAGGAATTGGCACAAACACAAGACTGGAATCACAGAGGAGGCCAGAAGTTACAGAATTGCATTCTTGGTGGCAGCTGCATTTAGGGTTTTCAATAATCCTCTTTGTTTAGCTCCTTTTTCTCTGACTCTACCAGTCGGCCTGCTATGTAGCCCACCCAGGTAACAAGCACAAAGACAGTACTTACATTTCACCTCCTGAAGTCCCACTGGGCACCTCTACTTCCCAGCATGCTGCCTCTGGCAGGTCCTTCATTGGCCTTGTTCTGTGCTGATCCTTCTAGTGTGTGCCTGGAATTCTACTACACATTGGGGCCATCCCTTCCCTGGCTTTTAGAGCTGGGCCCTACTGCTTTTGCTGCTACCACTGACATTCTAGATGCTGGGGCAATATTTTATCCAGTCTTTGAGGTCTTGGAAGCCAGCTGATGTTTTTTGTCAGCTGTTAGAATGACCTATATGTCTACCTGTCCCCTTTTGGAGAGGACATTGGAGGAACTTCCTCAGGATCAGACAGCAGCAAAAGCAAATTATTATAAAAACTTTTAGCAAGTTGGTAATGGAGGGAAATTTTAGTCTTGTAATGGTTCTCCTCCCCCAAAGTCACATCAGATAGCCTGTTCAGTGAGGAAATTAAAATTTTTTCCTTTAAAGAAGACTGAGGTTATGCAATACACTATCACTATTCCTTTTTCATTTTTAATGGTTACTTTTATTTTCCTCATGTGTCTGTGTGTGGGTGCGAATCAGGTGCACACCGAGGACAGGAGGAAGCATGAGATCCCCTGGAGTCAGAGATAGCTGTGAGTTACCTGACAGTGTGATGAGTCAAACTACAGTCCTCTGCAAGAGCAGAAAACACGGCTGAGCCATCTCTCCAATCCCAACCACCACTATTTCCACTCTCCAAGTCTTCGTGCAGCAAGTCACAAAAAGTAAAGACACAAAAGAATATGAAAGAAAGAAAATAATTTTATTCACAGGCAAAGTGATTGTGTAATACAGAAACATTCAAGAGTATCAAAAACTCACTACAAGTTTAAGACTTGAATGTGGGTACAATACAAAACCAGTGGAAATCATCCTGTCTTTCTGAAGAATACTGGTAGCCACTTAGAAAATAACACATTTAAAATTAATCTCCATAGTCAAATCCCAGCCTATTCCTGGTTGCTCACTTCCCCAGGCTGTAGAGATGGTCTAGGTACGAAGTGACAAGAAGGCTGTGTCTGTGTCTGTACTGCTCACCACTGTAATTCCAGTGTCTGGAGCACAGCGAGTACTACTGTTTTCTAAAACACCCCTAAGGACCAGTTGCCCAGGTTTACTTGAGACTAAGGGACTTTCCAGCATAGAGAAAATTCAGTGCTACATCCATGAGAGTCCTAATCAGACTAGGGAATTGATTATTGTTCCTGTCAATAAAATCCAAATGGAATTGGAAATCTGAGTCTCCATAGCTGGCAAAGAAGTAAGTTGCTGCTTATAAAAGAAAATGAGCCTGAAATGGTGGTGTACACATGGAGACTCAGAACTTAGGAAGCTGACGCAGGAAGATTTCAAGTCAGCCTGCTCTACACAATGAGATTCTGACTCAAAAAGCAAAACAAAACAAGAAAGTGAGTGGATTTTTACTGTGGTTATTTTGGCAAATAATTAACCAAATCAAACTTAAATTGAGAGTTGGGATGTGAAATAGTGTCTCACTATATATAATAAAACTATAGTAAAAATCCAAGGGCATTTGGGAACATAAGATAACATTCAAACCACCAAAACTATTCTTCCCACATTCTCCTTAACGGAATCTCAAAGTGAGAAACCATAAAGAAATTTTCTTTATGAAATTGCAAGCAACTGTAATATCTTTTCTACCAAAAATAACCCACGCAGACAGAAGACCCTCATTGCTCTGGAAATAGTTTCAAAAGAATACTCCTCTGATGAAATAACTATGTAAGATGAAGAATAGAAATGATTAATTTGCATTACATTCAATACTTGAAAAATAATTCTTCTAAGATACCCTCAATAGCACCCAGAGAGTGTTACTTCAAAATAATATTCATTACAGTCAAAGTGTAGAGGAGGGTAATGGTGACATATGATTAAATAAGTAAATACATGCTATGGTGTGAATGTATGTATTCCTCCAAAATCCATATATTGGAACTTAGACCCAAAGAGATGTTAGGTTTTGGATTGAAATAGAAGTGATTAATGAGAACAGAATATTATGATAATAATATTCTAAAAGTGACTCTGGTACAACCTTGTGAATATAGTCAGAACCAATGAACTATACATTTTAAATAAGTGAATTGTATAGTTTTTGAATTATACCTTACTAAAACTGTTAGGGAGAAAAAGAACAATGGTTTAGGATGACTGCATGTATAAATGGCCCTGAATCTTCACCCCTGCCTGTATCCTCACCCTTTGACATGACTTGCCATTTCCTTTCACCAAAGAAATGGAGTAATTTCCTTACCTGTTGAACCTGGGCTGACCGTGTCATTTACCTTGTCCAATGGGAGGCAGAGAAGTGACTTGGTGCCTTCCACCTGACTTCACCTTAAGAACCTACCTAGATTATCACCAGAGAAAGAGAAGCATATGGCACCAAGGGGCTCTTAATTCCATCTGAGGTCACCCTGAACCAGCCAACAGCATGTCAGTTCTAAGACGAGTGAATGAGGCCAGTTGTAACCCGCAAAACTACCATTCAACCCACTTCTGCTAACTGTCAAAGTAATTGGGTGTTTGTTGCCTTAAGTCAGTGCGTTTGTGGAATAGTTTCATCATTGATGTGTGTGTGTGTGTGTGTGTGTGTGTGTGTGTAGACAAGCAATACACCAGGATAACATAGGATTCAAATATCATCTCAAGAATTTGAGGTGAAAGGACAGAGAAAATGCTCTGTAAAATCCAGAGCTGTCTGGCTACCAAGTCCCTGAAGAAAAGTGGGAGATGAAGACAGACAGGTATTCAGCTGTGTGAGTAAAATGTACATGTATGTTAAAATGACATTTTAAAAATACAGCATATTCTACTTAGTATCTACAACAGACTACAATGAAAGGTTTCAATGTGACAGTCTGGCCAAGCAGTAACACATCAATGCTATTCTTACCACAAATTTTTAATCTTGTTTTTTTTTTTCATAAGAAAATGTCAGAGTAATCCAGATTGTGGGGAATTTTAATAGAAAATTCAAGATCATGAAAGAACAAAAGTTAAGGAACTTTCCCAGATTCAAAGAAATAAAAAAATGATAATTAAGTTAAATACAGAATCTTTGTAGTCTACAATCTAAAAAAAATTGTACTCTACAATCTAAAATAAAAAAAAATTTGAATAAGAGCTATAGACTGCTTAGTAATAAATAGTGTTGGATTGATAACGATGTTCCGTTTTTTTTAAAAACTCTTCACCAGTTTTCAACATTCTGGGAAGCTGGGTGAAAGGTTGTGTGAGCATGCTGTGCACTATTTTTATAACTGTAATTATTTAAAAATGAAAAGTTTTCTAAAAGGCAGGCCAAATGCATTGTGATTGATTTATAGTTTTCAAAGAAGGGCACATAGAAAACTGTCAAGAGCAGTTATTTTCCCTAAATAATTGGCTGACATGAGGGGGCTACAGTAGTCACCACTACAGAAAATCCTTGCTCTCAGGACACTCTTTTTCACAAGATCGACAGGAAATGTACAAGATAATTTCAGTGGGTGCTAAATACTGTGCAGGAACAGAGCAGGGTGAGGTAGGAGATTGGATGAGCTATGGTGGCCAAGGACCCATCTCAGAGGGTGCATCCTTTATATGAAACCAAACTGTGAAGATATGGGCAGGCACGGAGTGTGCTAGGGAGAAAATGCTCATCCCGCCAGAGTGAACGTTTCCAGGTTAGTCCGGTACTGCGGTGTACAGGAAGGCCACTCACAGGGAGGAGTTTGTGTTTGAGTTTATGTACAAATGAAAGAGATTGGGTGCTTTTATGGGGAGTGGAATATGAGGTAACAGACTTTGTTTTTAAATATCATTTCATTCTCGGTGAAAAATTTCTAACCGGAAGACAAGAGTGACAGAGGGGAACCCTGTGGTGGGAAATAGTGAGTAGTTCTGGATATAGCTTGTTGGAGGGAAAGTTGAACAAGTCACTGATTAGTTACATGTGTATGGGTGGAAATATTCTGCAATAATTTTTTTTTGTTCAACTTGGGTGGGTTTTGGTGCCATTTAGCAGAGATGGATGGAGGAACAGTTTTCTGATGGGGTGGTGGGAGATGATGACAGCATTCTCGTCTACAAAAAATAAATTTGAGTTACTTTAAGGCTTCCAATATTTCATATTTTGTGATAATTATATATATATATATATATATATATATATTATATTCTGGAGCTTGCATTTTGAAAAACTAATGAAGTTGTAGAATATTCATACCAAGCCAGGAGATACATCATCTATTCAAATAAAGGCTTGGCATGTCTCTCCTGAAAAAGTCACTAAGGAAAGCTAATATACAAGACAAATGACTCCACCCAAAAAACGAAGCAGTTGTACAATACCACAAGTAAAAGTGATGTGTGAAATGTGTTCCCAAGGATGGCCAATGCTGTGCCTCCATGAGTGAACCTTTACACACACAACTGTCATCATTCCACAGCAACAAAACCAGTTTGCAAGAGAAAAATCAATGGACTTGTGCAGCTGTCCTTCAAGTATAAGGAAGAGATGCTGGCCATGGCCATGTGTACGAGAGAGAGAGAGAGAGAGAGAGAGAGAGAGAGAGAGAGAGAGAGAGAGCTATAACTTCACTTTCTCTAAAGTATCAGTGAATAGGGAACCCAGTGTCTATGCGAGGGTGGTTATTAAGTGGACTATGGTATAACAGTGTAATGGTGATGCTTAATAGCTGGTGCTCTCTAATTTTAGTTCCACCCCTTCCTTGTGTAACTTTGTTCAAGCTCTGTAACGTCGCTATGCTTCAGTTACACATATGCTTCAGATAGACATGCTTCTGTTCCATAAAACAGGCATAATATTTTCTCTCTCCTCCCCAACTGTGGATGCTCACACCACTCCCTAGTAAACATGCTTATCTCAGTCTTGAAGGCTGCTTCCAACGGAGTACAACATGCAATATGATTGTACTCTCTTCTTAGGGCAGTCGTGGGAATAAATAAGCCACCACGCATGAAGCGCTGGAAGAAACCTTGCACACCAGCAGGAGAACGTAAGGGACAGTGGCTATTATTGAAGTAGCCTCCTTAGGAGGATTCCAACTTCTGCAGTAATCTCTACTGTCCCAGTCAAGCAAGCTCAATGTTGTGCTGTGAAGTAAATAAAATTAACTGCCGTGTTTTAGGTGACAAGATGGGAAAGGAAGTTGTTTTGAACCTACCGTTGCTATTTGGAATTCACATATTCTTGCTATCTGGGGCCAGCTACCATTTACCACATGGCTACATACACCATTTTCTATTGTATAGTGATCTCTTAGGAGGTGTTACTGAGAGAAAGAGAAGTAAATTTTGTTTTCACCAGGCTTGGATTGCATAAATTTGATAGTTATGACAGGATCTGAATTTGTGGGGTCCTTTTCTAAGATAAGAGGAAGCCAATGTCCTGAGCTTATTTTGCTCTGAGTAGATGCAAACAGTTATGGTAACCAGAGGGCTGGATCTTAAACTCTCCTTGTTGTTGCATATTTTTTTGGTCTGGCTCGTAAATATTTGATATTTATAGACTAAAATGGAGATTGAATTTTCCCCATAAAACCGGTCTCTAAAACAAAAATCACCAGAAGGCTACTGCTCACAGTGACCGATGCAAGACCTCATGCCTAAATTTGGAAAACAAGTATCACTCCTGACAGTCAGATTACATATCAGATGTAGTCCCATCCCAACATGGTTGGAGGGAGAACTAACAAAGGCAAAATGGCTGAGAAGTAGAGGCTATGGTAGAGGAGACAAATGTGTTTTGATCTAATTTCTCAAAGAAAATTAATTGTGCACTTTGGCTTAAATAACATATAAAACATATTCACGTCGCGTTCTTCTGATTCAGGACCCTCACATTTATGACCCCATTCTCTTATATTTGTCTAATATTTTTGTGCTGTGCATAATTTGGGAAATAATTGCCCAAGTAGCAGCCTGTCTAGTGAAAATCCTTGCTCATTTGAAGCCCTTGAGACTCCAAGATTCTATCCATGACAGTCGGGGCACAGATCCCTTCTCCAGAAGGCACCTCATTTCATGACAAGGTGAATAGGTTGGAAGTGGATGATGTAAAGTTTGAGTATATCAATAATGTCTGCCTGTTTTACCTCCCTAACACATTTAGCCTCCTTAACATCATTGTCAGCTTTAGGGGAAAGTGGTCCATTATTTTACCTATTTCACTATAGAAGTTCATAGCTTCTGCCTCCATCCACACACAATTCATGTTCTTAGGATCATCTATCTCGTCTTTATAGGCCACAAAATGTTCATGCAGAATGATCTGTGCAGTTGTTTCCTTAGCTCCTACTTCTGTAAAGAGTTCATAGCTTTATTACCAAATTTCCTCTTTGTTGTATGCTGTACCAAGCACTCCTGAACCCATCTTCTCCATCCCCCCTAGAATTACTCATTCTCCACTGTCTGTCTTTTTGATGATTCTGAGCTGCAAAGTATTTGCCCTGGAAACAGGGTAGTTCACCTCATTTCCCTGGCTATTCCTTTTCTGCTCGGTTAGGTTGGTATTAGTTTTAAGATTGGGACCCCAAGGCTTAAAAAAGCATACCCTGTGAGTCCTACGGTATTTCAGAGTCCATCATTTTCAACCTCATAAAGCTATTCTGACTTCTTCTTTCCATGTGCCCACCATATTTATTAAATATAAGACAGATATTTCCTTTCATATCCCTGGAGTCCTGTCCAAGACAGAGCAGGCAGAGTCCTCTACAGGGTTACAACCACATTGCCTTCACTCAACCAGACAGCTCACTTGTTAGAGACCCAGCTTTGCCCTACTTTAGAGCCAGGGTATTGAGATGTCCCAGATTTCTTGTGTGTGGAGGAGAATCTAAGCAAGGACAGTTGAACCCAATGTAATAAAGTTTCGGGGGGAAAAAAACCCACATGATGAATGGTGGGCAACTGCTGAAGATGACAACTATGGAGACCAAGACCAAAGAGAGAAAAAGGGATCAAAGTTGGCCAGGAAGCATTCAGCTACCCACAACCCCATGACCTGTGAGAATTTGGGTTGTTGTCTCTTGGAGTGCAATAGCAACTACAGCTCTGAGGGCCCTCATGGATGGTTGCCAAGTTCTCCTACAAAAGCCCCATGAGCCAGGCATCGGTGTCGTACGCCTTTAATCCCAACACTGGGGAGGCAGAGGTAGGCAGATCTCTGTGAGTTTGAGGCCAGCCTGGTCTACAGAGTGAGTTCCAGGACAGGCTCCAAAACAATACAGAGAAATCCTGTCTTGACAAACTGATAGCTGGAATACCAGCATGGGACTGATCCAGACCCCAGGAACATGGGTTTCTGTGAGGAAACCTCAGAAATCTACGGGACCTCCTGTAGAAGTTCAGTTCTTATCCATAGCATAGGTGTGGACTTTGGGAGCCCATTCCACACAGAGGGTTACTCCCTGAGCCAAGACACACGGGAATGGTCCTAGGCCCTATCCCAAAGGATACAATAGACACTGATGACACCCTATGGAAGGCCTCACCATCCAGGGGGAGCAGAAAGGATATGTGATAGGGTTTTCATGGGGGGGGCAGGTGGGAGATGGGAACTGAGATTGTCATGTAAAACAATCCTGTTTCTAATTCAAATTTAAAAAGTTGGAAAAAAAAGAAATCCTGTCGAGAGAGAGAGAGAGAGAGAGAGAGAGAGAGAGAGAGAGAGAGAGAGAGAAAGCCCCATGAGGGCTAGACTTATGAGTTCCTGGTGCTTCCAATCCACCTTCTGGAACACCAAAACCACACCTAAATTTAATGGTTCCCCAATCCTTAGGTGTAGGAGTTGTTTTGTAGATTTCATTCTTTGGGACTGGGCTGCACAACTCTGCAATGTGATCGATGATGGTGTTTTTGTAATGAGCTCTGTCTGCTGCAAGGAGATGTTCCCTTGAGGAGAGGTGAGACAACACTTATTTATGGGCATAAGGACAATTATTTAGAATGTAGTTGGAGTTTATGCTGGTTTAATAAAGTAAAAACTAAAAGTTTTTAGATGTTAAAAAACAATGCACGATGGATATAGTTTCAAAATGTAGCTCCATCATTTCCTGCCTGAATGGTTTGGCCAAGTTTCTTAACTCTCTCTCCAAATGCCAGGTGTCATGCCAAGCTCTGAAGGCTGGACCAGGAGGCCACTGCTTTTTGACATTTCTTTAAAAACAAACTAACAGCGGAAAGGCAGGACAGATGGGAGTTAAACAAAAGCCCCAGTCCTGACCCCAATCTTGCTTATCCCCTTCCCATAAATGTGGGAACTTCTTGGGCAAAGTTACTTAAGTTATTTTCTAAGTTCGCCATATGTAAAGCAGAAATACTTTTAATACTTCCTTATAAGACTGTGGTAATAATTAGGTGGGACTTTACATGTAAAGCTATTAGCACAATATGTGGTCTGCAATGCACATTCAATAAAAGCTAGTTGTCATTGTTGTAGTTAAGGTAAAACACACACACACACACAACACACACATGCACGTTTCGCATGCACACACACAACTGCACTAAAAACTGTGTGACTAGAACAGGTTAGCTGAAGTGATTATGGGAACTGTGCAGCTCATATGTGAGGCCAGTCTTAAATAGCCTGACTTCCCTGATGGAGAAATTCCAAACCAAGAAATAAATAACAGCATCTAAGTTCTGAAATGGTAACTGAGGAGAGGAGACACAGTATCAATTATTGAGAAGAAGGAGGAGGAGGAAGAGGAGGAGGAGGAGAAGAAGAAGAAGAAGAAAGAAATAATCCTTGGGCCAATGATCTTATCATGTGGAATAGCTAGTCTTAGAGCAAACTGAGTATATGTGATTTGTCTAATTGAAGCCCAAAGAACAACACTTCCAAAGTTAGTTCTATATGACACCAACCCTTTGGAAACACGTCAAATAGATATTGATTTAAGGTCAAATTGTTCACATAATTCTATATAGTAATGTCCATCCCACTTACAAATCTACAGGATTCATATCAGTATTTAAAAGACACTGAGAAATCCTCCAGAAGCAAGGCAAATCAAGCCTAAATCATGATTTTGTTTTATTTGATATTTTCCAAACTATTTGGCCAGAGACTGCTTCTTTCCAATAACTGGTAAAATTTAGGGACACACTTCCTCAGATCTAGAAAGGCTTCATAGCATCTACCTGTCTGTGCCTGTGCCTGTGGTGGCATGTAGAGATTTCCATCTGAAGTCACTTTAAGTCATCACCATTATGACCGTAGATGGCAGCTACTAAATTCCCACCCCTTGTCTCATTATAAGAACAAAACAGTGGCAAATGACTGAGAACACAGGAATATGAGACCTTGTCATAACTCACCATCATAGTCATCAACATTGTTGAGATTGTACTGTGCAGCAACACTGTAGCAGGTACCACTGGGAAAGAAACATGATCATGACCCAGTTCTTAATAAATCTTATCTGCCTGTGTATGATTTTTTTCATTCTTAAAATTCCTTTCCCCCTGGAAAAAAAGTTTTTTAAAATCACTAATATGTGTACTTAACCATTTTGGGAGAAGATACTTATAAATTTTACATATTAGTACTTTCAGGTGTCCTAACCCAACTCATAAGGAAGAAATGAAGGCTATGTCTTGGGATTGCCTGAGGCTTCTTCTTGCTATAGGCCATGTAGCATTCCTCTAATATGTGGCTTGGTTCTCACTATAAAAAGGAATGTGTGAGCCCCTGTTATCTACAAAAGTCCTTCCGGCTTTAACATTTTATGATTCTAGGATCTATAAAAATCTCATTATTAGAAGGCTAAGGTCAATTTTTGCTATTAATCAAAAAGGCCAGATGTTCAAATATAAACAGCCAGATGCTCAGAGGGAAATACACCACACACACACACACACACACACACACACACACACACACACACACACACGAAGCAAGAGAGTAGGGAAAGCACAGAAAGCCATATACAATGCAGGAATACAAGCCCAAAGAAGAATTCATGGAATACCAGACATAGGATACTTTTTGTTTTTTAGCATCATTAAAGACAGTCAAGTGGAACCATTTCATAACCATACTGCACAATATACATCAAAGGAAAGAAATGAAAAAATTTCAGAGACAAAAGAAATATTTGCTGGGAAGTGCCTGGGTGGATTGCCTTTCCTAAATCATCTTCTGGAGTAGAACAGAGTTAAGTAAGTGGAGTATTACGTCTTAAAGCAAGTGCAAGGAATAACCACAGAACAGAAACTACTGTGGAAGGCAGAATGGAAATGGGGGAGCAGAGAAATGAGGAGGTCCAGACAGCACAGGAAACCATCCTTCTTGCCCCTCTAAAAAGCAGAAACAGTCATACCCACTGCCTTTAACCTTGACATATTCCTCTCTCCCAAGAGTGGTGCTGAGACCCGATTTCAGAAACAAACCTAAAGGAGAGTAGGGCAGGAGTTTCTGCTTCACTGTAAGGCATTATTAATGATAATAAATAAGGGATATAAGGTAACCCAAAATCTGAAAGTTCTTCTCAAGAAGCAGACTGTAGGATACAGGCTTGCCCAATTTTGAAGCCTGGCTCAGCCACCTCTTAGCTAGGTGACCTTGTTTTATAATTCCTCCAGGCCTGAGTTTTCTTACCCAAGAATAGTAATGACATCTATGTTGAAAGGTTGATATTAGATTATTCATTTGAAGATCTCAAATTCTTGCAAAGACCTCAATAGATACCATAGACTATCACAACTATTGTTTCAAACATTTTATATTTGTTATCCCTTTGTTTAGTTCCCAAATCTTCCTAGGAGTTAGGCACACATGCTAATATCACCAGCTACCATCTAAAGACACTGAAGAAGTTAAGTCTGTCCAAGGACACAGCTAGTCACTAATATATTTCAGAACTGAAATGGTTTAACAATCACAAATGCATATTTTATTGAAGGTGTAAATGCATGCTAAATTTTATTGTACGTGGCAAATAGTACTATCTTATCATTAATATATAAAGTTGGGTTACATTAAAATGGTTCTTCTAGGGTTACTGTGTAAGAGACAGCGGTGGGAGAAAGAAAAGCCATTACCATTGTTCTAATACAATTGTAAAGTGAAGGTGTCCTGAATTATGGCCTAGTTCAGACCAAAAGGACAATTATGGGAGACAAACTGAAGAGGGCGTGGAAGCATAAAAAGAAGGAGTCAAAGGTCACCCACCTCCATTCAAAAGTGCCCCAGTGGGTGGGATAGAAATAGACAATTGGAGAAGTGTTTTGGCAATGTGGTTCATCTCCAGGTATGTTTCAAAGACACCTGATAAGTACACAGAGCATGAGTGTGTGCTCTGACAATGCAAGACTATTGCCACTGTTTGTTTTACACTTTTATTCTCTCTCTCTCTCTCTCTCTCTCTCTCTCTCTCTCTCTCTCTCTCTGTGTGTGTGTGTGTGTGTGTGTGTGTAGATGTCGACACAGAGAGAGAGACATACCACAACTTGCACTTGGAAGTTAGAGGACAATTTGTGGGCGTTGGTTCTCTCCTTCCATCATATGGATCCCAAGAATTCAACTGGAGTCATTATACTTGGTGGCACTTAAACCCGCTGAACTATCATGCCACTCTTATTTTCTTGTGTCTCTGTTTCTTTTCAATGAAATGAGTAGTTGATCTAGAACTAAGCTTTTTGCTTCCTCCCAACTTCCTAGAAAAGGCGTGTAAGTGAAGTTGGGAAAATACAATGTAGCTTTTAGAGACTGAGTATTGAATTATAAACTTGGTTTTGAAGTAATACAGAAAAGTAGACCAATTACTGACTTTAAAATGAAGGAAAACTGTGTCTTTTAAGAACTGACTTTGACAGGATAATATAGCCATATGTAGAATTGAGCAACCTCTATATTAATGATAGCAATCTATGTGTATAATGGTGGTAGTTAAGTAGCCTTTACTTTTGGATAAGGTTTACTTTGTATTGTGTGGTTTGAAGGTGTTAGAAAAAGTCTGTGGCTAAAAAAAAAAAAAAATGCCTTCCAAACCCTCTTAAATTATTGCTTCGATTTACATCATTAAAATTAATTTCTTCAAATGTTCTTTATATTGTAGATTGCACATTTATCCCACACTTAGAAGCTGAATTTTTATATAAATTAGTGGTGTAGGGTAGAATCTAGCCATGACAGTCACCCAAGGAGACATGGTCTGAAGGGTGGGGAGGAAGAGATTCCTTCAGAGTGTGTGCCACTGCTTATACCAGGCAGCTCCAGAACATGTGGCATCTGTCTTGCTCCCAATACTGACTAGGTTGCTACACTAAAAGGTCAAATGGTTCATTGTCTCAAGATGTTTATGCTCTGACAGTGGGCTACATAATACTTGTGGGGCTAAGGGAGTTTTGAACAGTAGGACCAGGACTGAGAGGAAGAGGGTACTCTGTAATAGACTAGGCAGTCTGAAGGCTTTTTCATGGTCCCAGTGAATCTCCTATGGACCTTCTATTTTAAGCTTCTGGGCTAGATGACTTTGAGTTTTCTGACATGTAAATTACTTAAGTTTTGTTATATCAGAATTTGGAAACTATTGTTGGTGATGAAATATCCATAACTCATTTTTATGCTCCCTACCTCCTCCTGGGATTTTTCAGTATACCAGTGCAGCCAGGGATGATGAGGAAATACTGAGAAATTGGAGCTAGAAATACAACTGAGACCCTTTTTGTTGTCATTTTGTTTTTTTGAGATAAGCTCTTACTACATAGATCTGGCTGTCCTGGAACTCATCATGTAGACCAGGCTGGCCTGGTAAATTCACCTGCATCTACCTTCCAAGTGTTGGGATTAAAGATGTGTGCCACCATGCCTGGCTGAGACCCTTTTCAAATAGCAAACTAACAGAGTGCTGTGTTTTTTCACAGATGGCATCAAACAGGTAGTATACACTAAAACTCCCAGCATCAGAAATGCTCAATCAGGGCTCTAAAAGGTTGAGGCTCGTTCTGGTTTTGGCATCTTCTAGCTTGATGGCATGGGAAGCATCATAAAATGCATCTATATTTTTTGAGTTCTACCTCTCAGTCACTGTGCTCCATGCTCATAATGCAGAGTATCTGTGAATCCTACAATTTCATCTGTTGAAATCCTCATCTTGTGTGATGGTGTTGAAGGTGAGGCTTTTGGGAGGAGCTTAGGTGGTAATGGTGGGGTTTGTGAGAATGAGATGGGTGCCCTCATGAGAAGGATTCTAGTATGCTGAGAGGTAGTGGCACACACCTTTAATCCCATCACTTGGAAGGCAAGGGTGGCATATCTCCGTGAGTTTGAGATTAGTCTGGTCTACAGATCGAGTTTCAGGACAGCCAGGGCTAACTACATGTAGAAACCCTGTCTTGGAGAAACCAACCAAGCAACCAACCAACCAACCAACCAACCAACCAAATGAACAAACAAACAAACAAGCAAAGTAAACCCCAAAACCAAAAAGAAAAGGATCTCAATGTAGGTGTCTCTCTCTTTCTACTGCCAAGATGCAAGGAGTTGACAATGTACAGTCCTGAAAAGAGGCATGTTCTTACAGAATTCTGGCTGCAATAGCACCCTGGTGTCAAACTTCTGCCTCTACAAATCTAAAAAATAAACGTTTGTTGTTTAAGTTTTTGTTGTTTTTGTTATTGTTGTCCAAACTGACCATAGTGTTTTATATATGTTTAATTTTCACAAAAGCCTCAGAAGAACATTGCATCATTTCCCCTACTACGTTGAGGAAGAAACTTAACCATAAGTAAGTTCAAGGTCATACAACTCAACATTTACCAAAGAAGAGATTTTGAATATGGGTAGACTTTAATGGCCCTGTTTAATCACCTTGATATTCAGGTACTGGAATCTTGCAGGCTGTAGATCTCTTACTTTAAAAAACTTTGGGCTAGACAGTACTTTTTGTGGCCTTAAAACACGATAGTTTGGATAACATGGACTGTACATATATTTAGGATTTAATCTGTGTTTCTGAACACACTATTGTGGTGCTCGACCAATGAGTGCATGGTGAAGACTAAGCAAGATGACGTATACAAACTGTCTAGCACTGTGTGGGGAATGTTGACAACATGGTAGTGCCTACTCTAAATGCCTTAATGGGAAGCAGGACAAGTCTTTCATATCACAGCAGGCACAGGGATGTTATGATAAGAACTCAGAGAGGGAGAATTAGGAGGAGTCAGGAAGGAAACACAAAGAGAAAAGTGAGAGAGGGTGAGGACAGGAAAGCCCAAGGAAGTCACAATGGAAAAGAGAGGGCTAGAAGGAGAAAGAAAGCTAAGATACATGGAGGACAACAAAGCGCCAGGGCTGGGGGCGGGGGTTGGGTGGGTGTTTGGCTACATTGCAGAAAGTGACCTGTCGGATGAGTCCCAGAGGCAACCCGGTGCTGTACCCCAGCCTGGGACACCTGTCACTATGCTCTCAGTTTCATTCTGCTTTCCCTGACGATTGTCATGTGTGAGCCTTCGTCACACCTACACTAGCTTCTGCTTTCTCCACATGCTGACTGTGGAGGTTGAGAAGAAAGGGTCGAGGAAAGAACCCCTTGCTCTGAAGGCATATCCAGGAGAAGCTAGCTCTACTCTGTGATTTCTGCTCCACTGCTCGGACCCTAGGGGAGAAGTTGCTTCTAGGTGCTACCAATCTCAGGGTAGCCTCACCCTCCCCTGGTTGCATTTGTATTTCTCGCAATGTGTTTGTAACTAATTTGAATTATCTGAGAGAGAAAACGCTCATCTGATGCTCCTCCAGAGTGCAGACGTTTTCCCAATGGGACCATATACAGCATATCTAGAATAAGAAATCCAGCCATCTCAGGAGCCAAGGACCAGGGTCCATCCCATGACATATTAGAAGCAGTGTTTCATCAGTCACAGATGAATCCATGGATTTCCTCATGACTGGAGGGCTTAGTGTCCCTAATCATCTGTAAAATGACTGAATGTGCGTCTGTTGCTTCATGATTTGTGTACTTTGTTTACCTTGGCCACTATGGGCCTTGCCTTAGGGACACTTCTGCAGCACTCAGTCACATTCCACTCAGGCCTGCTGTGAGTATAGAGGCACACAGTTAGATGTGGAAAGTGACCACAGTGACAGGAAACGTGGAGGACACGCTTGGGGTTTGAAGAGCTTGCTTTTGACACGATGAGGTTTGTGCTCTCAGGTCTTCAGAGATTCGAAGTGCTCTGGACCCAGCAGAATGGCAGACACTAAGACAACAGGGGTTCTTTCCAGTTTCATTTCTCCCAGTTGCTGGAACCCTGCTGAAACTTGGCCACGGCCCTTAAGAAATCTACAGAATGGGAGGGAAGGGGTGCACAGCATAGGTACACGACTGATCCCTAGGTCAGATTGATGTCAGTCGCCAAAGAGTCCAGAAGACTAAATACAAAAGGATAGAAGAAGGGAGCCGAGTCTGGGAGCACCTGCACAGGTAGCAGGAACCCTGATGCTCCCTGGCAAAGAACAGTACAGGATCCGGGGGATGCAAATCTACCAAAGCATTCTAGGCATAGTATTTAGGCATAGGTTCTGAGATGACAGTTGGACAGTAGCTAGGATGCTGAAGCTGTGGAGATCCGGCCGTGGAGGAAGCTGAGACCACGTGAAGTCCTCAGAGGATGCTCAGCACCAGGGTGAGGAGGTCACTTCTGGGAGGACAACTTTTGAATGTCATATGCAAGATGTGAAATTAAAAGCAGGGGAGCCGGAGGCAGAAGAGAACTGCGGGAGTCCACCGTCACCTTCTATAAGAAGCCTCGACTTGACCAAAGACACGCTGATATTTGAGCTGCTTTTCTATCTCCTCAAGGGCAAGCTTCCTGTGGGAGTGGGGAGGGCCCCGGTGGAGGAGATGGAGTTGGGGGGCATCTAATCAGTCGCTGGAGCAGACGCAGCCTCCAAGCCAGAGAAGTTTCAAGTTTCTCCTTGCCAAGGTCGCACCACTACAGGTGGGCTACTCCAAGCGCCCGGCGGCCGCTTCGCTCCACGCCCACCCTGCCCGCCGCCCGGACCGTGCCCCTCCAGGCCGGGGCGCTGCGGTGGGCTGTGCCCGGCAGGAGCTCCGGGAGCTAAGCAAGCGGCAGCGGCGGCGGCGGCTGCTCCAGAAGGCCTGGCGGGCGGCGGCGAGAGGCTGTGCCCCAGTTTGTGTCCAATCAGGGAGTGCGGGCTGTGCCCCGAGCCGGGCAGCAATGCGTAAACAAACCCTCTGGCAACTCCTCCGCCCCCTTGGCGCGCTCGCCCCGCGCCCATCGCCGCCGCCTCCGCCGCCACCGTCACCGTCACCGCGGGTTAGACTGCTGTCGTCCTCCGTTCCCCACCCCCCCCCCCGCGGCCCCGCCAGCCCGCCCTCCTGCCGCGGGGCCACCCGGACCCCCGCCCGCGCGGCTCGCACCCTGCCACCCGGCCCTGCTCCGCCCCCGCCCGCGCGGGCTGCTCACCTACCGCCCCACGCGCGCGCGCTCGTGCACCACGCGCCCCGTGCGGCCCGCTCGGAACGTGGCCTCCCGAGAGCAAGGTAAGAGCGATGCTCGGGGACCCCGCTGGTGGCTTCCCGGTTTGGGGAACTTTCTAGAGCGGCTGTTCTTCCGCTGGGCCCTGGGCTAGATTCCCCGCCGCGGGAGCCTTGCGAGATCAGCGGGTTGCAGGGGCCGCGCGCAGTCGGGGGTCCCAAGTTGCCCACGCCAGGGCACGGGTGCGGGCGGCGCGGCTGGGCCGAGCGGGCGACGGGAGGGTCCCCGGGAACTTTGTCCTCCCCCGAGACGCGCCTGCCCGCACGGCCCGCGGCCCTGGCCCCGTGGCGGCGGCTCCCGGGCTGGAGAGAGACAGGGCACAGTGTTTGAAGAAGCTGACGCAGTTGGTGACGCTCGCAGCTTCCTGAAGGGGACCGAGCGCGACCGAGCGCCTTCGCGAGGGGACGCGTGGGGCGGGTGCTCGGGCCTTGCCCCCCCTGTCGTGGGAGCCGCGTGGGGAGCCCCTGGGGCTCGGGGCTTGAGCACCTCTGCCCGGCGGCCCCGGCAGCGCGCGCCCCGCTTCCGTTTGGATCGGCTCGGGCTATTATATAAGATGCCACGGAGAGCAGAGGGGCGAGCGGGAACGCGGTGGCGAGGGCGGCGGGGACCCACCTGTGCGCCACCGCGCGCCTCGGGGGTCAGCTCCGGGGACCCGCCCTGCCCACCGCGCCCCTGCCGCCCCGGGACGCTCGCTCCTCGCCACCTCGCCCGGCTCTAGGCGTTTCTCGCTGCAGGCGTGTGTACTTTGAAACATTTGTTTAATATTAAGGAAGCTGCGTGTGCGGCCGTCATAGTACGCCGGGGACGTGTGGCCGCGAGCTCCGGAGCGGTGAATGAATCATCGCCCCGGCGGACCGTGCTCCGATGATTCACGCGGGCTCCACGCGCGCGCGTACTCGCCGTGGGCCTCCGACCCTGGAGAGCGGCCCTTCTGCGAGTGATGACGCCTGAAGGGGCGGGGGGAGCTCGTGCGAGAGGGCGGCGGGGTTTTGTGTTTTGAACCTACCACAGTAAGTTTGTGGGTGTCGGGCTCCCCCACCTTCCTTAGCCCGGCTTCGTGTTTTGTGGGAGGGTAACTAGATTCCACCTGGCTGCGTTAATGAGGCAGAGGAGGCGCTGATTCGCTGCAGGGCCGGGTCCAGTCTCATTCAGAATTTGAATGGTGTCAAGTGAAGGAGGTCTCTAGCTTGGAAAGACTTCTAGTAATTGAGTCAACTTAAGTAGTTTTCGAGTAATTAGCAGAATCTTAAAAAGTTGATCTTAAACAATTGGTCTCTTAAGTAGATGATAATTAGCTTGGGTTTTTTTTTAAGTTTTAAAAGGCCATCTATTTTTTCATTCATGAATACAGAATGTTTCCTACTGTCATCATTCTTAAAAGCTAACTTGACTCATCCCCACCCCACCCCGCATTTGGAGGACTACAGAGCAAAGTTTTCTCATCATTTGGGGCTCATCTCCAGTGGCAGGGCCCCACCAATACCCTAGATGACTTTACTTAGTTCTCTGTGCCCCATCCCCTCCCACAACTACTCGATGGTTGTTTTTTCTTCATAGTTGCTAGTAGCTAATATATTTTGTTGAAGCATTCTGTAAGTCTTCTCTCGCCCTACAAGAATGTAACTTCCCTAGGGAGAGAACGGAGAACTTTACCTGCTTATTAATGTTTATACTATAATTTTTTAAAGCCTCATATATATATATTCGGGGCAGCACCCTATGTTTGTTGGCATACCGAATGCATAAATTGTTTTCCTGATTCTTGGCAGGACCATGGTGACAGTTGCAATTCATTGCCTTTGGTGGGCAAGCTACCAATACGGTGCAGATTTCCTCTGTTGTCATTTTCTCGTGATCGGTTGTTTTTCTCCTCGGGCTGTTAACAGCAAGCACAGTATAACAAACCCTTACACGGCCTGTCTTAAGATGCTTAGCATGAAGAAGCATGTGAGGCTTTGGAACTACAGTGCATCACCAAATGAGCAAACCATTAAACATATGGATACTAGTTGAAAAGGAAAGTGCAAACAGTAGAGAAGTGAAATCAGCAAAGTTAAATCATCACTGGCCCATATTTCCCCATTCCTCTTTCCTACTTACCTGTAGACCAAACCCACACTTAGTAGTAGTGAAGACTGTCCATAGTAATATAGTATAGTGTTGATTTAAACAAACCCTAAGTTTTCTTTCTCTTGTCAGAGGCCTAACTCTAATTTATTCATTTTGGTAATGCCACAGAATAGTAGGTAAAAGGTATTGCTTAAATTCATCCTTTAATATTCTGGATTGGATAATAAAAGGGCTAAAGCTATAAGTCATCTATATTATGGAAGGAAGGATGGAATGCAGTATTTAACACTCCCCAGGACACTACTTGGTAAAGTATATTATTATAAAGAATAAACTTTGAGTCCTAGTACTCAGCCTCAACCAGCCTTGACCTAAGAACTGTAGGCACTCAGTTTTTCCACAGTCCACTGCTAAATAGGAGTGGTCACCCTTCCATTAAAGTGTAACTTCAAGACTGAACTCAGAGAACATGGCAGTTTAGCGCTACTAGAGAGCTTAAGTTGCTGGGCTACACTCTTCCTTTTTCCAAGGTCCCTCTCTGAAGAGACTAAGACAGTGAAATGATTTGTTCAAGATTCAGAGCTGGGGTTAGAACCAGAAATCTGGAGTTTATGTTGTTGGACACCCCTGGGTTAGTCCAACCGGTGGGGAGGAATTGTTCCTACCACTAACCCATTGTCTGCCTCGTGCTTGCGAACCCTCGGAGAGTAAAATCATGCCTACATTTGTACCTTCCCATGTATCACCTCTAAGGAAATTCAACAACTACTTGCTGAATGCAGTTGGACAAATGGCTTTCCCATTGAAAATATATTTACGGAGTAAAAACTGGGAAAGAAGTTTTCCGGCAAATAAGATATAGCTCCACCGTTTTACAGTGATAAAGCTACAGTGTAATTTTAATGTTTCTGGTTATAATGAAAATGTCTTGAAATTTTTAGTATGTGTTTCCACTGAGTTGGCATAATTAGTATCTGGAGACACAGCAGGAGACAGAAATTGGGCCATGTAGTAGGTCTAATGTCTGTAGCAGTGGTCAGTAGAAAAGCCTGAACCTCAGCCCCGCCTCTCTCATCTCTACTGTGTGTGTGGTGGGGCTGACGCCCACATACACGGAAGGATTGGTGAGCCTGGAGTAATGTGTAAGGACCTGGTGAATACAAGGCTCTTAATAAGTGATAACTGAAAGCTGGTGTGGTGGCATACACACCTATAATGCCAGGACTTGGAAAGTTGAGGCAGGAGGATTAGGAACTCAAGGTCATCTTTGACTACATAGTGAGTTCAAGGCCAGCCTGTACTAGATGAATCCTGGTCTCAAAAGTACATAATAAATAAATAAGATATATAAAATAAATGGTTACTGCTGCCAACTGCACATTTATGCATCTGTGGGGCTGACACAGAGGTTTTAAGTGACCCCTAAGGTCTAGCCCAACTCTGGTTTGTGGAACCAATTAAATTTGGGCATTTTTAACTAAAGTGATTCCAATATCCCAATATAATGTTATGAACTGCAAAAGAAATGCTTAGTTTCTAGGCCTCATAAGAATTTAACATTGATAAATTAACTCCATTTCTAATCTATTCACTATGTAGATTAACTTGAACATTCTCTTAGTTTGCTATAGGAAAGACAATGTAAGAAGTATATGGGTTAATCAGAGGCTATGAGAGCCTTTCAAGTTACATAGAGAGGGTATGAAAGATAACCAAAGACTGTGACACACGGAACTGTCAGAGAATTGTAAAGAAAACGCATGGCGATTTTAGGAACAAAACCAAATCTATTACTAGACAGAAAATTCCAGGAAGAATTGGGGGATTTGGCACAAGACCTTAAAAATTACATAGGAGTAGGAGTAGAACTGGCAGAGATCCGGGGACTGACCTGTGTTGAGATTTGAAGGAAAGAATATGTGACCATATCCAGAAATGGAAGAAATGTGGTTGAGTTGAAGGTTGAGGAGCTAGACGAGTTTAATGGGAAAGGGGGATACATGGAAACATGAGGGCCATATTATAAAGCATCTGATGTGTGGGGCTAAGAAGTCTGTTGGGTTTGTAATAGAGGACATGCTAAGTGCAGGACAGTGTCCTCACAAGTTACATTTTAAGGCTAGTCCCCATGAGGAGCAATGTGGCTTCAGATGGGGAACTGTTACAGTAACTTCCATAAAAGCAGCAATGCAAACTGGACTCAAGGGGTGGGTGGGTGAGTGAGCTGCCATACAAGGGAATGCAACACCACTTGTTGGCCAGTTGGATGAAGGGGACGAGAAGACAAGCAGAATGACAGCCTGGGGTGGTGTTGGCAGGTATTAAAACACACAGGAAGAGTCGTGGCAAAGCGTCTCCAGGCGGTGTGCAGTCCATCACTATAGGTCAAATGAATGGAGGCGATTATAAGTCAGGACTTAAATATGCTAATTTTTATGGAATCCCCAGTGCACAATGTTGTTAAAATTAGATAAAGATATGAAGGGTGTCGTTAAGGAGAGGATGGTAAAACTGGGAATAAATTCTTGAGAATATTGGAGAGACAGTGGATGAAGATTCCCTGAAAACAAACCATGGCTTTGGGATTAGTGCCTCGTTAGAATGTTTGCTTGTAATGTGTAAGGCCCTGAATCCAATCCCTAACACTGTCCCAGACAAAACAAAGACTGTAAGGACGATGATCAAGTGTTTGTGGGTGGAGTGGCTTCTCATGGGGAGGGGGGAGTATGAAGGTAATTAATCCTTCATATAATGAAGCTCCAGACATCGCTCAGGCTGAAAGTACAGGAGCAGATAAAGGTAACCTCCTATCTGGATTGACAGTCTACCCATACTTGTTATACTGATTCAATTATGGGATGCTATTTGGACAAATAATGCCCATTCTTTAAAAAATATTTTTTGTTTGTTTTTGGAGAAAGGGTTTCTCTGTATTGTTTTGGAGCCTGTCCTGGAACTCGCTCTGTAGACCAGGCTGAATTTTTTTAAATATAATTTTATTTGTGTGTGTTTTGGGGGGTGAGGTAGCGTGTGCCATGGCCTGTGATTGGGGTCAAAGGACAGCCTACAGGAGTCAGTTCTCTTCTTCTACCACTGGGGTCTGGGGGATCAAACTTACAGTTACCAGGCTTGGCTGTATGGCTAGCGCACCCCTCTTAAAAATTTTTAAGTTACCTTTTTATTTGTTTGAATGTTGCAAGTGTCCATTTTCATTCTAAAGGAATAAATTATTCAGTAAATTATTATTTCAGTATTAAATTATTTGACCATCTTGATTATGATGAAGCTATTTCTGGATAATCATGACAATAAGGCAAAAAAGAGTAAATTCAAAGATATATTTGGTTTTAAAGGAGGAAATAAAGCTGTTGTTGAAATTTAGAGTTATCTGTATGAGAAATGAGAATCAAAAGAAAACTTCCTGCAACTAATAAACAATAACAGCAGAGTTCATGCAAGGCCAACGAACACATGGTATTTCCCTATATACTAGCAGTGAAATTTGCAATTAAGGATATTGTCCTTAGGTTTCTGTTGCTGTGATCAACATCATGACCAAAAACTCCTTGGGGAAAGAAGGGTTTAATTCATCTTACACTTGGTGGTCACACTCCATCACTGAAGGAGTCTGTGCAGGAACTTGAGCAGGAATCTGGAGGCAGGAATCAATGCAGAGGCCAAGGAGGAATACTGATTACTGGCTTGCTCTCCATGGTTTGCTCAGCTACCTTTCTTACAAAACCCAGGACCCCCTGCCCAGGGGTTGTACCTCCTACAGTTGGTTAAGCCCTCCCAAATCAATCATCCATCAAGAACCTGCCCCACCGATATGCAGACAGGTCGCTCTGATGGAAGGATTTTCTTAACTGAAGTTCTGTCTCCCTGGTTAATCCTTACTCAGTGATAAAGTACTAATCAGCACAAACACATTACAGTTTCTTTCCATTAGCACACCAAAAGAAATGAAATGTTGAGTTCTGAGTCTACAAAATAGGTGTAAGGTCTGTGTGATGAGAGGATAGTATTGAAAGAAATCAAGGAAAATGTAAGTAGAAATTCACATTTATGAATAGGGAGACTCAATATCATCAGGATTTCTGAACTTGATTTGTAAATTCAATGTGATCTCCATCGAAATTCCATTAGTTGTTTTATGAACATTGATAAATTAATTGTAGAGTTTATACAGGAAAGCAAGCACACTATTGAAGAATGGAGCTAGATGGTTGGCGTTACTTGACGTTAAGACTTATAGAAAGATGTAGTGATCAAGGCAGTGTGGCATTGGCAAGAGGTTAAGCACACAGATCAGTGGAGCAGAACCAAGAAGAGGGCTCCTGAGGTCCCACACGGTTAATCAGCTGATCGCTGTCAAGGAACAAGGGCAACATGATGGGGAATTGGCTTTTCAGCAAGTGCTGGGACAACTGGGCTCTATGTGAAAACTAACAAAAGACAACTCAGAACAGGCCATAAACATGAATTTAATCATATAAAACTGTTAGAGAATAGCAGAGGAGAATATGCAGATAGCTTTAGTTTTGGCTGTTTTTTTTTTTTAATACGATGGCAAAGGCATAATTCATGGAAGAAAAATATTAGAAGTTGTACCTATTAAAATATTCCCCGATCTCTTGAGTTCGAGACCAGCCTGGTCTAAAAAAGCTAGATCCAGGACAGTCTCCAAAGCCACAGAGAAACCCTGTTTTGAAAAACCAAATATATATATATATATATATATATATATATATATATATATATATATATTCCTTCCTTCCTTCCTTCCTTCCTTCCTTCCTTCCTTCCTTCCTTCCTTCCTTCCTTGCCTATGTAGCTCCAATTAAATGTCATTTTGCAAAAGGAAGGAACCACTGTGGAGATAATATCCACTTACCAGGGTTGGTGTGCAGGGAGGGGTGAATAGGAAGACCATAAAGGGTTTGAGGGAAGTAGGCTGTCATGCCATAATGATGGATACACATCATTACATTTCTCTAAAGCCATAGCCTGTGCAATTAAAAAGTTAGAGAAAGGCATAGAAGAATTCTGAATTTTAGAGTAGTTTGTTGATGGGCTTCATTTGAAATGGATTGGTCATCTTTTGCCAATGGGTTGAAAAATTAATAGTGAGGTGTGAAACTGAGGTAGAGTGGGAAATGTTTAGAAAGCTGTTTGCCTACATCATCTGAAGATCCAAAGGCACGGAGAGCTAGAGAAGTTGCTGTACTTGTGGAGGAAACATCACTCCTGTGTTCATGGCTTCCTCCAGCAGTGCTCAGGACACGGGGTAGAGATGGCTTGTATGTCTCTGCCAGCACCATATGGGCCCTCGGTGAAGGACAATGAAAATGGAGTGGGGATGGCTGGGAGAGGAGACAGGAGTACTTGTGGTGTAATGGCAGCGAGAATGAGGAGAAGGGGAGGATCTGGAGGGGTAGAGAGGGAACGGCATGAGGAATTTCCAAGTTCTTCTAATTATGCTGCGATCCATTGTGAGTTACTATAAGAACTCAAAGTGAAGCTAAGCTAAAGGATGGAGAGGGGACCAAGCCATTGGAAGTAGAAAGCCATTAGGTAGTCTTTGAGAACTGAGAGGCCAGAGTATCACAGTGATTATGTATCAGAGTATCTGTTCCAGCAAGCAGAGAATATATGCATTAAAGTCTATTTTAGTATTTAGTCCACAGGATTAAAAGAGAAAAGGTAGGGAAGAGATGACAAAGTTATTCTGTCATTTAAGAGATGAGGAAGTTCTAAATACTTTTAAACGATTTGCACAAATGTGAGAGGATCCCAGACATGCAGGGCTGAGCTGGAGCTGATAAATCTTGGGATTTCTGAATTCTAGCTAGAATTGCTGGCAAAGTAATTAAAGTGTCTGCTGACTGAATCTTAGAAAACTTCCTCAGCACACAGCTCCACCAGTGCTGTGGAAGAGAGTCCCTGGGCTGCAGGCTGGATGAGGGCACCAGCAGCAAGTTAGCATGTAAAAAATGTGAAGAAACAAAATACAAATCTCTCCTAGTGAAGGCCAGATTTGAATAGATAGCCTGGTGCAGAGCTCAGAGTGACTTTGCCATGCTCTACCTCAACTACTCTTAATTTTAGATGGAAAGCTTGAGGCTTCACAGCAAGAATCTTACCCAAGTGTCTTTACTTCCCAGGTAGAAAGAAAAATGCACTAAGTACCACGCTTAATATCTTTGTTTTAAAAGAAAAATCCCCCCAAACTACACTGTTTGAGATCTGGGACCCATGAACCAGACCCATGGAAGTCACACACCAAATAAATTGCTCTATGAGGAGAAATGCAATGTGGAAGACAGAGATTGCAGGAGTATATTGAGGGCACCCCTTATTTGGAAATCTCTTGGGCCAAAAAGGTACCAGTTTCTTTGTATGAGGTTAGTGACTGTCCGAACCTTACATGCAGAGTTTAGCCTCTAATGCAGTATTACTACATCAGCTGGCTGGGTCCTTTGTAATCATTTCCACAGCCACACTTAATGGAACTCTCCTCCTCTGTGGGAATCTCAGGAAACTCACAGATGTCAAGACCAGCTTTGAAACCCTTGTGTTTGGACTCAGAACTTTGGGAATGTGGAAATCTCTCTCTGAGAAACATTTAAGAAGCCCCTATCGGGCTTATGCATGCATGTGTTCATGATACCACCCCGCCCCAACTCACATCCTCTCATCCTCTCTCTCCTGATTCTTCCACTATTTGTAATCTCTGCTGCTGTCTCCTTTTGCCCCATTCCTGGGGCTCAAACCCAAGTACACTCACAGCCCACTCTGCTAACTGGCTATTAAGTGTTCTAGTTTCCTCACTCGTTGCATGGGAGAAAGTCTCATTGGCTGTATCTTCTCCGGATATGATGTTAAAACTCTGCAAATAAGTAGTGTTACGCAAATGTCAAGGTATCAGTGTTACCATAGGAAATACAATACCAACCTGGTCTCAGATCATCCTCTTCAAGTAGCTATTTTGAACAAAGACAACTGTTGAAATTTGGCAAGACATTGGTTTAGCCTTTTAAGTTAGTCATGGCAACTTTCCTTCTTTATCCATGCCAGACTGGCTACGTGAGATTGAAGCCGGGTATTTCCTGACAAGTGTGATTTCTGCCTTATGTATTCTTCTTTTGGCTTTCTGAGACTTTTTTTATTGTAAAATGTAATACATGTACAGAAACCGTTTGAAGTGTAAATGTACATATTAACAAACTGTGAAAAGCCAAGCATCCATATAATTACCACCTCAAGAACTAGACCCATTTAATTTCTTCCACATGGGGAAATGTCTATCCTGTTAGATGCTTGGTCTGTTTACTTGTTCTTTGGGGGAGTTGTGAGTAAGAACGGAAGGCAGGTATTAAGTTTTGACAGGTCGGAGAATGTTCCTTTTGAGTTGTGTCAGACCAAAGGTGTAACATTAGTGCTTTACTCTCCAGTTATTCTTGAACTTTATTTGTCCATATAGCTGTGAATTTAGTGTTTAGGACGAGTGCTTGGATTTTAGCCTTAAAGGTTGAAATCTTCAGGCTTAGTGTCTGCAATTTTGTGTTCATTAGATGAACATAAAAAGGCTATAATCCCCTGGATGTGAGAGCAGCCCTTGTGCTTATCTTTATTTTTTTTTTAAGTTCTCATCCTCCTTCCTTTCCTGTCTTTAGAAGCAAACCAGCCAAGATTTCAGATTGACAGCTTCTTGGAAAACACTTGGCAGGTACCTTTCAGTTCAGGTCATCATAAAGTAGACAAGAAGTGGCAAGAAGGGTTCCATGAAAAAGCTTTATTGCAAAAAAGCCACTATTACCTTTAATTATGATCTGGGGCCACATGTACTCTGTCAGGACATATTTTTTTAATTTTTTAAAAATCTATTTATGTATTGTTTTCTCAAGACAGGATCTTTTTGTGTAGCACTGGCTGTACTGCAACTCATTCTATAAACTAGGCTATACTAAAAATCAGAAATTGGCCTGCCATCTGCCTCCTGAGTGCTGGGATTAAAGGCATGTCCCAGCATACCCCCAGCTAGGGGCGTGCGTGTGTGTGTGTGTGTGTGTGTGTGTGTGTGTGTGTGTGTGTGTGTGTGTATGTTTGTGTGTGTGTAAACTTGCAGGTCCTTTGCGTATATATTACAGCTTCTAGCTTTGTGTTTTTGCGGGATGCCTGTGTATATACACGCGTGTCTCTGTGTCTATACGTGTTTCTTGTGCTTTTTCTTTAACTCTTCTGTTTGTTTTGTCCTAGTCTAATTTGTTTGCTTTTGCTTTATCTTATTTTATTTCATTATTATTCTTGAGATGCCTCTTAGTTTTCTAAGGATAGACAGAAAGGTTTTGGATTCAGATTAAGGGGGTGTAGGGAGGATCTTGGAGGAGTTGGGGGAGGGGAACCATAATCAGAACATGTTGTATGAAAAAAATCTGTTTTTCAATAAAGGAAAAATAATCTAGTACCATAAGTCATATTTTGAGAGTAAATTGATGAATTAACAGACTAAAGGTCTTTCCTGCCATCTAGAAAAGAATTCTCCTTTTAACTTACTTGTTTAAGTTAACTTATGAAATAAGTCTTATTTGCTGAAGCTGCAGCCCCGCCACCCTTATATTTGCCTTCCCAGGAGCTGGAATTACCGGTGTGAGCCACTGCGCCTGAATTATGATTGACTTGAATAATTTTGTCTTTGTGATTAATAAAGACAAGACTTTCCCCACATCTTGAAAAATAGTAAGATAAATGGGCAGCTACTCAGATGGCCTCAGCAAAACCTAGAGTGTCAAAAGAGTAAGAAAGGCCCATCTTCAGTGGCAGTTCCCCTGCCTATGAAATTGAGTTAGTAAGCCTTCATATGGGAATTTGGTGCACTGATCATGTTTCCTGGCAGCCCTTCCTGAGATGCTGTGTTAATGTGATGTCCCCATGGGAAAATACCTGAGATTTTTAAACTTCAATAAAGAAAGGTTCGTTTTGGCTCATCATCTCAGAGGTTTCAGTATCTTTAATCAGTCGTGCTGCCTCTGGGCCTGGGTCGGAAGAGCCGGGGGGAACACAGCCTGGTATGAAGCCCTTCGATTGGTGGGCAGGAAGCACAGAGTGAAAGAACCAGGGCTCTTGTTCCAATATACCCCCAAAAGCACACACCAGTTGCCCAGCTTTTTTCACGATGCCCCAAGCTCCCACGGCTTCTGAATAGTCCCACTCCACTGAATAACGCCAAGCCCTCCATGCATGGGAATTCGGGAGGCACTCAGATCCAGTATTAACACATATCATGCAATGATGGTGAACGTGAAAGGAGGCAATGGTAGGGAGACACCTGCAAACAGTTGGGAGATAAGGAACAAAAGTCCAGACTTCTGACTCAGTGTCCAGGAGAAAACTGGCGCCTACGTGTCCTGAGGGTTGGGATGAATATTGGGAAGAAGCATCCAGTTTATCACTAAAATCTGGAGAGGCTCGGGAAGCAGAGGCCATGGGGCAGACAGAGGCGTCCAGGTGCAGGACTGTTGAAAGCCTGAGGGACTTACAAACCTGCTGCTATCCCAGACGACATCCTAAGACTAGACTTGTTTTTCTCTGCAGAATGGAAATAAATTAAAGGTTCTGGCTTTGTAATCACTGGGAAAAATCTAGAAAAGGGTAAAATGAGTAATAAAAACAGAAATTTAGTGAAATTCTACATACTAAGCAGCGAGGCCCTATATAGTTCCCACATTTTGGGTCTCGAATAGACAGGTAATTAAACAGGATACAAAAATTAAGAAAAATAATCACAGAGAGGCAGAAGTACAGGAAAAATAGGGAAATAAACAGCAAAGCTCATCAACCTATATAAAGCTGTGGAGAGATAAGAAACTTTCTCCCCTAAGAATGGAGACTGAAAAAGTAACAATGAGAGAATAAGAAGTTAATCATAGAAGTTGACCATAAAATAGCAACAAAAAAAAATCATTAATCTGACCAAAAAATTCATTGGCTTGAACCAGAAAAAAAATAAAAACAAAGAAAAACAGGGCAGAAAAATTAGAATTAAAGTATTATGCAATGAACATAATACATCTAGAGAGACTGTAGAGAGAGATAAAGGGGAGGAAATTACATAAGAAATAATGTGAGAATACTTTCCAGAACTGGAAGACATTCATTTCAGGATTATCTCAAGAGTCAATGAGAACACAGTCACACACACACACACACACACACACACACACACACACACACACACCCCTGATGTACAAATCATATCACTGTAAAATTAGCCTTTACTAAAAGGGTGAATATGTATTAAATCATTTAGTGGAAGTAGGTCCTATGCAGAAGATTAAAAACAGAATGACATTAGGTAATTTAACACCAGCACTGGATTCTTGCACACTTTAATCCGAACAGTCAGGAGCAGGCTGTGAGCCTGGTCTACGTAGTGGGTTTTAGGACAGCCAGAGCTACATAATAGAGAAACTTTGTCTCAATAAATAAAGTAATGAACCCTGGATTGCTGCCTTAAAAATTCAGATGGAAATTATTTTCAACCAAAAATAAAAGATGAAAAGTATCAAGTGGAGAAAAAAATAAGACTTTTTTTACTACTTCATATTAAAGGTCTAAATAAATTATTCTCTGCATCTTTTCACTAAAAGCTATTGGGTGGTATTTTTAAATAAAAAAAAATGTGGGAATAAACCAAGGAAGAATAATATACAGTACTCCAGAAACATGTAACTAAACAGGGCAAAAGACCAAAGAAAACTCTAGAATGACAATTAAGAAAACAGTCTAGCAGCCCTAGAGGGAAGCTGCCAGGTTAGAGAGGCAGCAAGCTGGCTTTGGGGAAGAAACGTGAATTTCCAAGTAAAAACAAAACTGTTGGGCAACCTGACACTTTTGACCCAGTATAAAATGCCCTTCAAATTGGCTTGCTATTTCCAATAGCTTGTCAATTAAGAAAAACTGTTAAATGAGATGAGTGGAAGGCAATTATAAGTTGCCTTACAAGAAAAGTGAAAACGCTCAGCACGTGGTATTCACAAATGGTGCAAATCACTGCTGAGCTAGTTAAAAGTAAGACTTGTGGTGCCTGGGAGAAGTGGTGCATGCCTTTAATCGCAGCACTCAGGAAGAGGTAGGAGGAACTTGGATCTCTGAATTCAAGGCTAGCCTGGTCTACATAGGGAGTTCCAGGATAGCCAAGGCTACATAGTGAGACCTTATCTCAAAAAAAAAAAAAAAAAAACTAAAAGAAGTTTAATTTTAGAAAACTTACAAAAAGTCTCCATAGCTGTAATATAATAAAAACTCCCTAAGTTGTAATGTAGAAGTTAGTAGGAGTAATTAGTAGAAGTTAGTGACTTTTTATTCCGTGTTCCAGTTTAGGGTGAGCAAGCCTTTTGCATAGTCACTCATCCCTGCTCCCCGCCCCATTCCCCTACTGTCTGTGAAGGCTTGCCCTCATCTGTAGAGTTGAAAGCTGCTCAGTCAGTGTTTGTGTTCTAGATTATAAGAGCAAGAACATGTTTGAAAGTGCAGTGCATCACTTTCACTTATATTCAAATAGCAAGAATGATTACGTGGTCATACCTACAGGCAATATTCAGAATTTTTAACAACCAACTGGTAGCCAGGCCATCGACAAGTTGGAACAGGGACCTGCTGTAGAGTAAAGGCAGGTTTTGAAGGCTGTCCCTACTGTAGCAGATGTTAACCCTTTCTTTGCTGAATTGTGGGGAATGGTGGGTTGGAGGTCAAAACACCAGCTACCATCAGCAGTTATGGAAGTATTGTAGTAACAATTGGTGCAACTATGTTAAAATACATGAACCACATACTGTCCCTGGCCATACTTGACTCCAGAAAGGATTGAATATTATAGATGACCAGGAGGGGACAAGCTAGCATATAATGGGGCATCTGAAAATATATTAATAAAGGTCTAGAATTAGTATGTCAATAAATTTTAGAGAATACATATTGTTTAGGTATATTATAAAAAGAGTTGAAGTTTGGGATTGGGTGAGAATTGGGGGGGGGGGGCAGGATGCTGCTGTCTTTCATTTTAAACCTGATAGCACACTTTGAATTTCTTCATTTCTGTGGAGTAGTATAGTAAAAACTAAAGCCAGTAAGGAAAAGGTAATGCAGCGGTGAAAAGGGATTGTAGATTGACCTGGGTCCAAAGCTCTAGAAATGTGTATATTAAAAGATGAGGCACACATTTGCTTTGAAGTTAGAACTCTCTCTGCCACAGCCCTGATTCCAGCACTGCTCATTCCGTCTAAGAACTGTTGGGGTGAGCTTTTACAAATTTCAAATGACTTCCCCAGCACCAAACTCTGATGTGTTTGGCTTTGGGCAGACCCCGAGAACCAGTTGTTTTAAAAAAGCTTCCAACTTCTCCTTTGCAGTAAGGGCTAACTCCTCTATCCAAGTGGCGTTTAAACATCCTTGCTTTCCAGAACTCTCTCATACTGTTCTCACTTTGAGTATGCTGTCAGAAGCTGGTGGTCATTTTTTTTTTCAAAAGCTGCTGCTTAACTTTCTCAGATTCTCTGTGGAGAAATTTTAGGGCTCAAATTCAAGTAAATCTGCCCTTACTGTGTTTTTTTTCAGGTCTTCACCTTTGGTGCTGCCTCTTTGGGCTCCCTCAGCTGCACCCTCAAGTTGCCCTTCAGCTTTGTCTCTGTGGTTTGTGTCTGACTTCTCCCAGCTAAGGTCTGCCAGGAACTCACCAAGAACAGCAATCCTAACTGTGGTTGGCATCACCCGAAGTTTGCATAGCTAATTAGTTTCACCAAAGGAATTCTAAGAAAGATGAAAAATATTCAAGAAAGGGTCCTAAGAACTATGGTTTTTCAAGATTAGATAGCTTGCTGCATTGGACTGTTGACTAAAGAAATTGTGGAAAAAGTCAGGCAGTGGTGGTGCATGCCTTTTATCCCAGTCCATAGGAGGCAGAGGCAGCCAGACTGGTGCACAGAGTGAGTTCCAGGACAGCCAGGGCTACACAGAGAATATTTATCTCAAAAGATTTTTTAAAAGTGTGGAAAAGGGCCGGGCATTGGTGGCGCACGCCTTCAATCCCAGCACTTGGGAGGCAGAGGCAGGCGGATCTCTGTGAGTTCGAGGCCAGCCTGGTCTCCAGAGCAAGTGCCAGGATAGGTTCCAAAGCTACACAGAGAAACCCTGTCTCGAAAAACCAAAAAAAAAAAAAAAATGTGGAAAAATGTTATTGTATAGATGAGATAAATATTCTGTACATCAGAGAAAATTTTAGTGAAAAATTCAAACAAAACTTTTCTCCATGTTTCCACCGTTCCATTATGGCAAAGAGTCACCTCATGAGTCAGGTGTGTATGGGACCCAGCAGGACTAGGTCTTGCTTCTGATACTCTATGTTCAGGGAAAGTCCAGGCTGCTTGCTGGGTGTGTGTGTGTGTGTGTGTGTGTGTGTGTGTGTGTGTGTGTGTGTGTGTGTGTGTGTGTGTTTAATATGAGTAGGCCAGCTTAGGCTTCAGGCAGTGCTTCTCAACCTTCCTAATGCTGCAACCCTTTTATTCATTCCTCATGTTGTGGTGACCCCCAACCATAAAATTATTTTCATTGCTACTTCATAACTAATTTTGCTACTGTTATGAATCATACTGTAAATACCTGTGTTTTTCGATGGTCTTAGATGACCCCTGTGAAAGGGTCTTTCAACCCACCGGTTGAGAAACACTGCCTTTAGGTGAGAGACTGGTCCTCTCATACAAGGCTCACAGTTGGCCCACTTGATACAAGACACGTCTGGGACAGTGCTTTTCACAGTTGATTGTGTACCCCAGTTGCTGGGATGGCATAACATCCTAGGGGGCGTTGAGAGTCTGCCCCAGCGCCTGCCTACATTTTTGGGGGGCAGACTACACTAGAAGCAAGGTCTGGTTAGGGTCTGCTTCACATCAGAACCATCTGAGGGTTTTAAAAAGGCTGGCACCTGGGACCTATTTGTAGTGACTGTGATTGAATGGGGGAGGGCCAGGCCCTGAAGTTCGTACTGATAGATATGAGTCACCTACAGATGCCTCTGTACTGATAGATATGAGTCACCTACAGATGCCTCTGATTTGATGCCCGTGTGCAAGTAGTGTTAAGAGCCACTGCCACGAGATCGGCACGCTTTTGCTGTGACTCACGGCTAAAAATCTTCCTGTGTGGACACTGTAGCAACCCAGGAGGTACCTTAGGTGACCTTCTAAGATGTGAGTACAGTCAACTTTGTGGATGTATCTGTGAAGAAGAGATTGTTCTTAGTTAGCAGGTCCCTGGAGATGAGCTGAGTGTTGCTGTCAAGGGACACACCCAGAAAGAAAAATGGTCCTCTCCTAGAGATGTCCTGGGATACAGGAAGGAGGTGAATGTGAATGTGGTTATCTCTCAGCTCAGAAGACCCTTCATCCTTTGTGTCCCTGCACCAGGAGAGATCTAGCAGACAGTGCATTATGAGCACAATTCGGATGCTTTGAGTTTCTTTAGAAACATCTATATGTTTACTTCTTACTGTATCTCTATGTGTTTGTGTATAAATGCATGCACTGGTGAAATTTCCACACTGCTAGAATTCTAGCATTTACATGTTCCCTTTGCCAATTTTTAGTAAGTTTTAGACTATTTTCTGTTCATTTACTTGCTCTTCTACCCGAACTTAATGACTTAGGAACCTGGTGGAAGAACTGTTGCCATTCTCAGAAGCTTCCAGTGCTTCTGACAGTGATGATTCAGCTTGCTCAAAACCGTAGACCTGGGTTCAAAAGTTAACTGTTTCATTATTATCACAGAACAGTCTCAGCAAAACAGGAAACGACCATATTAACATTATGCTAATGACAACTTCTTAGAATACACTTCAGAGTTCATGGATTAAAATTGAATATAATTGTGCTGTTAATAAGTTGGAATTCTTGGGGCCAGCAATGTGGCTCCACATGTGAAGGTACTTACTGTAAGCATGATGACCTAAGTTGGATTCCCAGAACCCCCATGATAGGATAGAACCAACTCCCTCGTGCTGTCTTCTGACTTCAGCACATGTGTGCCATGGTACATGCACACACAAGCTTGTGTGTGCATTCACAGGTGTACATAAGCACACACTCTCTTGTTCTCTCTCTCTCGTGCACACATAAATGTTTTTAAAAAGTTGGAATTCTCTGCCTTCTCACTATACAGTCATAAGCTATAACTTGGTCTCTGTCGAGGCCACTTCCTTCAGTCAGTCACTCATTTGAAATCCAAATTAACTTCCTCACCCACCCTCACTTCTGCCTCTTAGAAAAAGGTCCATCTATGTGGAGACCTATCTATACCCACCTCTTGTCAGAGAATAAAGCCCAAGTCCCTGAGTGTCATTTTGAGCCTTCTGACTAGGGTCTATATTTTCTCCGCCCTCATGGCTTGTTACTTGCCCAGATGGGTCCTTGTCTGAGATTGAGAATCGGGGAGGAAATATTGGAGGCTCAGCCGAGAACAGATAGGTGAAAGGGTGAATTGGACAGAAGGATGGTAGGTGACACAAGGGACATGCGTGGTCACTGGGCAGCATTACCGGCCCACTGACCTCGTAACTGGATTTAAAGTGAAACCAGGGAGCATATGGCCTCTGTGGTATGGGTACAGGGCAAGGAATCCTCACATTCCTTGCATTCTGCCAGAACCTGACAAAGCCATTCCCTTTCTGGTCACTGCTTTTGTGCATGCTGGGACCACCCTGTGAAACACATTATCTTTTCCTGCCAAAATTATTATTATTATCATTACTATTATCATTTTCTTGTTTTAATTATTCTTCCCTCATATATCACATCCTGAAACAGCAGTTTCACCTTCTTCTCCTCCCCCCAGTCTCTCCACCCCCACCTCAACTCTCCTCAGATTCACCCTCCCTCTGTCACCCCTCAAAAAGAACAGGCCTCTCAGGGACATCAACCAAACATGACATAATATGCTACTATAAGACCAGGCACATACTGTCATGTCAAGGCTGGATAAGGGAACCCAGCCACAGGAAAAGGGTCCCATAAGTAGGTAAAAGAAAATTCTTCTAACAACCTAGATGCCCCTCAACTGAAGAATGGATAAAGAAAATGTGGTACATTTACACAATGGAGTACTACTCAGCAGTAAGAAACAATGACATCCTAAAATTCCCAGGCAAATGGACAGAACTAGGAAAAACCATCCTGAGTGAGGTAACTCAAAACCAGAAAGACAAATATAGTATGTACTCACTCATAAGTGGATACCAGACATAAAGCAAAAGATACCCAGTCTACAATCCCCAGAGAAGCTAGAACCCTCTTCCAGAAACAGATGGAAGCAGATGCGGAAATCCACAACTAACCAATGGCCAAGCTCCTGGAGTACAATTGAAGTGAGGGCAGAGCAATAATATGGACAAAGGAGTCAAGACCATGAAGGGGAAACCCACAGAATCAGCTGACCTGAGCGTGAGAGATCACTGACTCAGGTCTGACAAATAGGGAACCTGCGTAAGACCCAACTAGACTCTCTTAATATAGGTGACAATGGTGTGACTAGCACAATATATGAGGCCACTGGCAGTGGGTCCAAGATCTAAAACTAATGCACAAACTGACTTAATGGAGCCCATTCCATATGGAGAGATACCTTGCTCAGGCTAGACACAGGGGTGTAGGGGGTGGAGAGGTGCCTTGGTCCTGCCTCAAAAAGATGAAAAGATAGACTTAATAGACTTCCTAGAGGAGGCCTTACCCTCTCTGAGGGGTAGGTGGAAGGTGGAGGGGGTGGGAGGAGCCAACAGAGAGGAGAGAGGGGGAACTGGGATTGGAATGTAAAAAGTAAATTAATAAAAAAAATCTTTTCTCCTAAATTTTGGTCAGTTTTAATTCTTGTAATCTTTAAGAAAAAAAGGATCAATAAGCACAATAACCAGCGCTAGTCAACCAAGAGTGACCCACGAGCACCAGCAGTCAGCATACAGAAGATGGCGCTTAGGAAACATTTAACAAGTTTGTGGCTTCATACTTCCAAAGATTAAAACAGCAGAGTTATTCTTTGATCAGACAAAACATACGGCCATAAGTTCCTTAAGGGAACTGGAAAAAAATTATGAAATGCTTCACAGATTTGTGTGTTGCTTGCCCAGAGGCCATGCCAATCTTTTCTGTATCGTTCCAGTGTTAGTACATGTGCTGCCGAAGTAAGCACACACAAGAAGAAAACAAAACAAAAAAACCTTTCTTTTGTGGAGACTGCTACTGACAATTTTCTCCTTATTTCCCTTCATCCTCCTGATACTTGGTCATCTCCCTCCATTCTTTCCCACTATGGGTACATTTGTGCAACAACTCGGCCATTACGCTTTTCTCTACCATGTTGTGCATTCAGCAGTGGTTAAGTTGTGAACTTTTAATCTCGGTTTATAACTGAGAAATATATAGCTAAAAGTTACATGCTTTAATTTTTATTATGTCTTTCCTACCAAATATAAATTCATAACGTGCTCTTTCCAAATAGTAAAAGATACCTACGTATGCATAGATGTAGATATACCTATCTATATTAAAAATGGGAAAAGTAAAAACTGTCGAAGACTATTCATAAATATTAAATATACGAGATAAAAATATTATCTTAAAATAAGCTAGAAAAATTCAGGTGATGGTGGCACACACATTTAATCCCAACACTCAGGAGGTAGAGGCAGGCAGATCTCTGAGTTCAAAGCCAGTCTGGTCTACAGAGTGAGTTTCAGGACAGTCAGGGCTACACAGAGAAACTGTGTCTCAGAAAAAAAAACAAAAATCGAACAAAGAAAACAAAAAAAATCTTCATGGGGGCTGGAGAGATGGCTCAGGGGTTAAGAGCACTGACTGTTCTTCCAGAGGTCCTGAGTTCAATTGCCAGCAACCACATAGTAGCTCACAACCATCTGTAGTGGGATCTGGTGCCCTCTTCTGGCCTGCACTGTATACATGATAAATAAATAATCTTTTAAAAAAATCTTCATAGAAGCCTGCATAATATGCATGGTTTGTCTGCTCTGTTTCATGAAGCCTGCTTGGTTAAAAGCAAACAGGTTGAAGCCCCAGAATCACATGGGTCAATATGGAACACACATATACTCAAGTTACACTAAAACTTTAACTATAAAAAATAGTTTGAGAGTTTATTTTTTTCAATCATGTGAAAAGCCATGGAAATTTTAACCTCTGAAACAGTTTTATATAGTTTACAAATAAAAGCCAAACAGAAATTAACGTCTGCCATTTTTTTTCTGCAGTGATGCCCTATCTTATTCAGGCTGTTGTAACAAAATGCCAAAAGCTAGGTGGCTTAACAAACAAGGAAAGTTTATTCTTCACAGTTCCAGTGGTGGGGAAGCCCAAGGTCAAGACATGAGCAGATTGATGTGTGGTGGGGAGGGGGGAGGAGCGTCTGGTTTTTCCACTTGTACTTTCTTGGCTGTGCCCTTGCATGGCAGAATGGAGTTGGTCTAGGACTGTTTGGTAAAGGCATGAGTTCCAGCTGTACTCTCATGATGTAATGCCTTCAGAAGGCCTCACCTTAATAGGGTCACCTTGGAGGTTAGGGTTTCATCGTATGGGTTTGTAGGTTGCAGACATTGAAGTCATAAAGTGTAATGATTCCACATCAGTCCAGGGGAGTGAGGAGACTTAGGGTGCTCGTCCTTTTTAAGCTTTAGTTTCTCTGTGTACGAGATAGGGGATTTGGTTCAAATTACCACCAAGGTCATTTTGACTCAAGTGTGATTTGGGAAAGTTAGGAAGCACAGCCTGTAACCATGGTGAGGCTAGATGACCGGTGAATCTGAAAATACATAATTTTCTCCTTCTCTCTAGCAGCAATGCTTTCCATTGACTAAGTCACTCTGTGTATATCCCCTTAATAAACCAACCTCTTGATTTTTTTTAAAAAAAGAAAATGCCAGCTGCTCAATAGTGAATGGAAGAGCATTGAGAAATACCAAACAAATGAGTCTCACCTCTGTATTAAATAGAGATCTGCATTATTGCGCTGTTTTTCTTCCCTGTTGCAGGTATTCAGAAAGCAATGGGTGATGATTTCATAAATTTAGAAACTATTTCACATCCGTTCCTGCTGCCTTTGTGTTTATGTGAGAATCTCATTAAAAATATATATGATTTATTCTCCTAAAATATGATTTCCTTCATTTTTGCCTTTCTACAGGCAGCAGGTTTGTGTCTATAAATACAGATTTTTGTCAAGATCCTTTCATTGGTGGTCATTTTTCTCCATCAGCGTCTAGGTAATCTACTTAGACAGTACCACATTTGACCCTCCTGGTTTCCTGAAGTGTGGTCTCATCCATTTTGTCCTTGTGCCCTCCAATAGCCACTGTGGTGCTGCAAGACTTGTGGCCATGCTCCTTAGGGACTGTGCCCTGTCAAGAACACTGCTCCTCACATGAGCATCCTTACCTAGTCGGGACAAGCACGAGACAGGAGTGTCTCACTGTGTGCTGACGTACATTCCAGACGATCAAGGCCTCTAACATAGAGACTTAGATCATTAGATGAACGTTGCTCAAGGAGATAGCAGGAAAGCCAGCTGTGGCAGTGCCCCTCCTATCACTTGGGGGGGTGGAGACGGGAGGGTCCAGAGTTGTAGGCCAGCCTTAGAGGCAGCCTGGGCTGCATGAGACCCTGTGACAAAACAAAACAACACAAAACTAATGGCAACAACAAAACAAGGAGGGGAGATTTTATTTTTTTTTCACTGTTTTATTCTACAGTAGCACGTTTATTGGAAGTGTTGTATACTGACCAGCTGTGGGAGATGAGAGGGTTGCTCACCCTCTCTGAGTTTTAGTTCCCTGTTCTGTAAAGTTTGGGTCTTATTTCTAAAATGCATTTGGTTCTAAGCCTACTTATGTTCATCTCATGTCTGTCTCCCCCTGTTCTCTCCTCTGTTCTTCCATTCCTCCTAGCTTCATCTAAGCTTACTGGGGACAATCTGTGCTTTACATTTAATCAGCTTCCCCTTGCTTCTCATGACTTTTCTTTAAATCGGTATGGTTCAATTTTTTGTTTGTTTGTTTTTTGTTTGTTTGTTTGTGGAGATTTTTAGAAAGCATTTATTACTAATTAGTCCATTTATTTTCTAGCCACGTTGAGATGAGTTAACTCACCAACTCAGTTTGTTTTGCTTTTATACTTGGAAAATGGTCTAAAAAGGAAACCGTTCTTATTTTTATGGAAATTATAATTAAACACATTCCCCCTTGCAGGCATTTTTGAACATCTTTATCAAAGAGAATCAAGCCAATTGGATGCTATTGACAGCAGAAACTAAAGAAAAAGTTTGCCATTTACCTACCTTCCTGCCATCAGTGCAGAATATCCTACTGAGTGCTTCCAAGCTGTTAAACCAAAAAGAAGATTGACAGCCCCCAAACCCTGTAGAAATGGACTAGAAAATAGTCTGCAATAGGGCCACTTACTCCTTGAAGAAATGTGTATTGAGTTGTCTGCTAGGTTGCCTATGGCATGTTGTCATGTACAACAGACATTCTTAACCTTACAGAGTTGATTTCTCTACTATTAGGAATCAGGATTTTCAGTAAGCATGAGTATTATCATGTTTTTCACAAGGGAGTAAGAGCTATGGAATATGAAAACTGGAGCAGAAAAGGAAGAACCCAGGGGAAATGGGCAACAGAGAGCTTGGTTGTAGTCTTAAGCACCTATGAATAGGCTAAATTCCCAGGCTAAACAGATTTTCTAGGTGCACTCAAAGTTAAATATCTTAAAATAGGAGATGTCCCTTAAAATAGAAAAATCGCATTGGTTAGTTTATGGAAGTGTCCAGAACTTGGCATGGTTTGATTGCAAATCAGCATAAAGGGGCCCATGGGGAAGCATAAGAAGGACAGAGAAGAGCCTTGAAGAAATAGATCAGTTTTCCACTCACTGGCCCCAGAGACCCAACAGAGACTGAATCCAGCCCCAAACCAGAAGCAACCCAAAGATGCTCAGTGGGACTTCAGAAAGGTTCCACTTGAGAATCTAAGTGAAAGACTTAGCCGATGCAACAACCAGGTTTGTGACCTACAGAACTGACATAATAAGTGGTATTCTTTGAGGCTCCTCTTTCTGTAGAGATTTGACGTAATTGAACACCCACAGGGTTAGGGAGTTGGCCAGGAGAGCCCCAGGCAAGAGAGAAAACAAGAACCAAGTTCCCAGGTAGTATACCTGAGGGGCTGCAGGGTGGCCACTGTGACTAGCTAGAATGCAGAAAACAAGGGCTTGAGTGAGAAATGAGGTCAGAAGGGGTTAACCTTGAGATGGCAAGTTGTCTAGGTGGACTCACCTATTTACACTAGTCCCTAAAAGCTGAGAACTTTTGCACGGTGGTCAGAAGCTGTGCAACTGTGGATAAATGACCAGAAGCACCGTTGCTGACTGAAGATGGAGGAAGACATGGGCCTGGGAGAGTGTGTGTGGCCTCTAACAAATAGACATGGCACCGAAGCCTGGTCTCCTCTATATCCTCAAGACTGCCAACACCTACCTGACCATAAAACTATAAAATAATAAACTTTAACTTGGGTAATTTATGACAGTAGGCAAAGAAAATCCACAGAGCAAACAGCTGGATATAAGAATCTGTAAAAAGAGAGAGGCAGGAGTTTGAAGGCACAGAGGTAGCATTGGAAGTCTTGGCTGAAGGAGATCTCCAGGACCATGTGTAGAGACAGGACGGAGAGGCTCTCCACATCTTTTGCTCTGCAACAATTCGCTGCTGGCCAGGTGCTGCATATGGTGTCTTAAGTCTATTTCGAGACTGTGCATGTGTCAGAATGACTCAGTGGGCTTCTTCTAGTATTCCATATGGTGGTTATTCCATGTGGTCATGGTTGGGTAAGGCCAGAGTGGACAGTGTAAGAAGAGCATAAAGCTAAAATGAAATACTGACAAAGACTGGACTGAAAAAGTGTGCCAAGAGATTTGAGGGAGTAAATAGTGCCCAGTATAGAATGCACTAATTGACAAAACAAAAACAGCAAAAGTTCTGCTAGAATTTGAACAAACCATAACCAGTTCTGCATTAAATTTTGAAAGATTTATTTTTTAAGGTGTTTTGAATGTCTTACCTTGATATTTGTCTGTTCACCACATGTGTGCCTGGTGCCCAAATGGTCTGGTTTTGTGCCAGCACATGAAGTCACTTAAAGGCTAAGGACCACTGAGGCGAGGCAATGGGACCCTGTTGCAAGACAAGCTATGGCTCCTCCCTGGAGCCTCCAGGTTCTTGGTTCCCTGTGCAAGATGAGGCGGCACACCTATCTTTTCGTCAGATAGGCTAATAGCATGAAGGAATTTCTAGGTAAGGACTGGATAAGGGACTGGATTGACCACAGTGTTCTGGTTATCTGATGCTGTGTATCAAATCAGCCCAGAGCTTAATGACTTCAAAAAATGGTAATCATTTGTTATCTCCCACATTTCTTGAGTCTGGAATTTGACTGTGTGGCCTGGCCCTGTTCCACACGGTATTCACAGGGTGGGCTCAACAGCTCAGGGCCGGAGTCATCTACCAGCTTGTTGATGGTTCTGGTGCCTGATCTAAGATACCCGGGTTCTTCAGGCATGTTCCTGCCTGTCTGCGTGACCTCTCTATGGCACGTTACTTTCCAGGGTTGTCTGCACCGAGCGAGGTCTAGCTGCAGAAAGTGAGATCTCCACAGGCAGTGTCAGCGTCACAACAAGCATGCCACTGTCCAAGCATTGTTACATCTGTGTTACATTATTTAACCCCTAGCAGGTGTGATTTATAAGGTAGCCTGCTTTTTACAATGAGGGGATAGAGAGTCAGTGAGGATAAATGATGGTTTTAAGCCCACAATGGACTTCTGAATTTTGGGATAAAAGGACCAATGGTGGAGAGTCAGTGGGAGCCTTGCTTCCAGCAAGAAAGAACCGCAGCTTCACTGGTACCTCTGCCAGCTCGTTCTGGGCAGCCACCGACCCCCAGTAAAGCTCACCCCCCCTTCCCTTCCTTACAGGATCAAAAACAAAAACACTTCATTTTATTCAATTACATTTCAATAATATTTTCCTGCTCCTATTTTTCCATTGAAAATATAAATCACTTTTGTTCTAATTTGAGCCAAAGAATTGATCTAGAAACTTAAATATGAAAAGACACCCAAACTGATTATTTTTTTAAACCAGGCATCAACCATTGTAGCACACACCTTTAATCCCAGCACTCGGAAGGCAAAGGCAGGCAGATCTCTCATTTGGTTTTAGTTGTAAATTTGAAACATTGTTTACAAGCAGAGGCAGTACGTGAGACTTGCCTGGGTCAGTGGAAACCCTAGTGCTGATGGGAGAGGAAGTGTACCTTTGGTCCTTCCCACAGCCCCCTTTCTGCCTTGAGCAGGATACCACCCCCCTCCAAAAAAAGTACTGTCCTGCTTCGGTCTCATTGTCACAGCCTTTCTTGGATAGTCTTATTGAGCATGTGATTAGTGAATGAATTTCATACATTTGAACCCTCCCAAATGGCCGCTGGGTCTGTGTTTTTCCCCCTGAAACTTGCCATCAGTCTTTACAAAAGAGAAACATAATTTGTTTTGGGAGACCTCGCCTAATTTCCCCCAAAGACATATATCTGTTGTTTTTTCCTCTCGGTAGTAGGTTAGACACACACACCTGTGTGCCTTTGTCTGGGTTCACGCTGCCATTCATGAAGGGAACCCAGGTTTTTTCCAAGATGGTGTGTTGATTCACTGTGTTAATTATACACTGTAAGTGAAACTGGGAGAATTACTCCACCAGCAGGGCCCAGCGGACAGACAGCGCCTCCCTCCTCTCACAAAGCCTGCATCCTTAGAGGTTGAGAGAGTGAACTCATAGCGTGTTGAACTGGTCAGGTTGTGAGGAATATTATGTGAAAAATAGACCCTGTAGAGGGCTTGTTACTCGCTTTTCTCGTCGCTGTGATAGAATCACTGGTGGGGGGGGGGAGCGTGTTGTGGCTCACGGTTCAGGGACACAGTACATCCTGGCGGGGACGGCATGGTGACGGGGGCGACTCAGCTGTGGCAGAGGAGTACACAGTGACAGGTTACATGGTGGCAGCAGTCAGGAAGAGACAGCTCCAAAGGGGGGTGCTGTAACCTCAGGTCCCACCCCATGTGACCCCTTTCCTCCAGCTAGGCTTCAGATGGTTCCACCACTTTCCAACACAGCACTACCAGCCGTGGAGCAAGTGTTCAAATGTGTGAGCCTGGTGTGTGTGTGGGGGGGGTGCATTTTATACTTCAACAGTAACTGAGGGAAATTGGAGTGTCAGGTTATGTCATTCTACCCAATTATGTCCTCACGGTTCATTCGTCTTCAAGTAGGAGCCAGAAGGCCCTATATGAGTCAGCCCCTCTGGTCTTCTTACTTCAAAGACCTCGGGCGCCCGCATTGTCCTTGTTCTTGGTACTTCCTTTAGTCTTTGTGTAGCCACCCTCCTTCACATAAAACTAACCCCCTCACCTCCTTTTGGACTCTGCCTGGATTAATCATCTTAACTGTCAATCACTTTGCTACCACCCTCCACACCTTGAATCTCTTGGCCGCAGTGCAGCAGAGGAGGTGGTGGATCCCAGCAGTTAGACCCAGCCATGAGCATAGCTGTGTCACCAGCTTTCCCTCCACAAAGCAAATCTGACCATTGCTGGGGACCCAGGCCCCTCTGTGCCTTCAGCTGTTGGGCAGGTTCTCTGTAAAGTCCTGCCTAGTGACAGCACCCTGGGGATCCCCCTGGACTCTCCAGTGGAACCAATTCAACCCTGCACTTAACTGGGAATTTCCACCTGACATTTGGCCTCTCCCCATGTGGCCCACACTCTGTGGATTGGATGGAGTTTCTTGAAGTCAGGGGCCCTGCTTCAGATCACGGTGATTCTACTCCAAGAGTCTTGGCCGTGTATATCCAGTCTGTCCCCCTGCCAGGGAGCCCATTCTAGCCCTCCTCAGATGCTTCTCTTACATCATCAGCTCTGGCTGCCTCAGCTGTGTGCTCAGCTTTCAGTTTCACTGGCTGTTCTGACCTTTTGTGTCTTTCTTGTTTTGTTCAGAAACTGAAACTGCATCTCATACCTAACAGGTTTGTATCTACCTCATTCCATTCTGTTAAAAGCACTGCCCCTCTCCCCTTCTGTCACTCAATTCATGCTTCCAGAACATCAAGAAAGGACAGCTCTGCCTCCACCAGTAAAGTTCCACATGGTCCAGTTTGGGAGACATTAATAAGCAAAATTTAAAGTTTGCTTGTCACAGGTTTGATTCTCGAAGACTCAAGGTGGTGTTCTTTGTATAAGAGATGGGAAGGAGGGGCCGGAAAATATCTCAGTGAGTGGAGGCTACTTGTTGTATTAGCATGAAGAGCTGAGTTCGGGTCTCAGGACCCGTGAAAAAAGTAAGTGTGTGTGTGTGTGTGTGTGTGTGTGTGTGTGTGTGTGTGTGTGTGTGTCTGTAACCCCATTCCTGTGGAGGGGGGGTAGAGACAACAGGATCACTGAGGCTTGATGGCTGCTGGCCTAGCTCCAAATTCAGTGATTCGGCCTGTCTCAGAGGATATCTTTGAGTAAGGCAGAAACCAATAGAAAGGGATATCCAATGCCCTCCTCTGGCCTCTGTATATGTATAGACATGTACTTATGCTACATATAACCACCCCCCTCTCTCTGTCTGTCTCCCTCCCATCTTCCTGCCTCCCTCCCTCTCTCTTCCTCCCTCCCTCCCTCCCCCCATACACACACACACACACACACACACACACACACACACGCTCTCATTCACTCATAGAGAGTGGGGGGTGCAAAGAAGAAATTAAGCAAATTAAGCTGCTATTCCAGCCTCAGTGGAAGTGTGGGGCTGGAATAGCTCTTCAGAACTCTCTTGATTTGGCTGTGGTAGCCAGGCCTTTATACCAGCCCCCTCAGTCTTTGCATGTTGGTCACCTTGAGAAAGTAACCCAGACAAAGTCCATCCCTGCAGAGCCATGAAGCACTCAGGAGAGTTACCATGAAAGCCCCCCTGTCGGTCCCCAATGATGCCCAAGAACCTTCCATGTTACTGTAGGTGAGACTTGGCCTAGTCTCTAAGATTTAATGCAGGATTTTCACTAAGTAGTGACCCCTAGGGCTGGGGAGATGGTTCAGTGGTTAGAACCTCTTACTGCCCTTCCATGGGATCCAGGTTTAGTTCCCAGTACCCATATGGTGGCTTACAGTGATCTTTAACTCCAGGTCCAGGGAATTCTATACCCTATTCTGGCTTCCTAGGCCACTGGGTACCCATCAGACAAAACACTCATACATAAAAAATAAAAGTAAAAAATGGGTTTTTTTAGAAAAATAAATAAACTTTGTAGTCAGTTTTAGTTTACTACTGAACCTTTGTAGATGTCACTGATGAAGCCTTAGAGATGTTTATGGAGCCCTCCTGTCTGGCAAATGGAGAAATGAGACAATAAGAAGGGAAAGGAAACCTTAGTGTGGCTTTCCACAGCGCAGATCCCCTCCACTCACAAGTACTTGAGAAGCAACCCCCAAAATATTACCAGGCAAATGTAGAAGTGGGATCACGAGAGAAAAGTCACCTAAGAAGGATGAGCTCTAGAAGGACTCTACTGTGGACCTTGGGAACCCAGGCCCTGCAGGCAACTCAAGAGAGCAGTGTCCACTCTCCAAAGTTACCTCACTCACATGGAAAGGAAACTGGGACATTGCTGATCAACTGCCCACCTGCCCCTGCCTGAGACTGTGTCCTGGGGCCATTAACTCCCTGCATTGTCTGTCAATCTGCAGAGGAGTCCAGTCAATACAGCTGCAGTGCTGTGTTTACCAGAGTGGTGCTCGCACAATCTTTGTTCAAGGTTACTTTCTCAGGGTAGCCTAGCCTGCTCCCAGAGCCAGAGAGCTACTTCCAGGTGAGCCGTGAGGAAACTGAGGAGGGGGCAGTGACTGTACCTGTTTCAGGGGGATTGCCCAAAACTAGATACACTGACTATCTGCCAAGACTAAACCAGCCTGCCCTGTGCCTAGATCAGGGAGCATAGCCTCTTTCTGAGAAGCAATCTAACACTGCAAGACTGACCAACAGCCACAGGGCCGATGCTACTGCGCTGTGACCAGCCACCACAGCACTCACTGGTGTCCAGGTCTTGCTGGAAAAGCTGTTCCAGAAAGAAAGGTACTTCCTGTGTGCCTTCTGTTTTGAACAGACTGAGTCTTGAACAAAGTCCCACTGGAAACTGGAGCAGTATTGAAGTGGGTAAAGGGTGGAATTGGCCGCAGGTAAGCAACTGGCAGCTTTTGGAGAGGGATGACTGTATTTTCATCCTACCTAGTGAACATTGGGCAGTAGGCAAATCAAGCCTCGGTTTCCTGCTCTGAAAAAATGGTATCAATATGATAGGATTCAATTCATGGGGTATTTAGAGCACTCTACAATACAACTGATATAAAAACGTGTAACTAGAGCTTGCCATGTAATAAGCATTAGCAGTGATGCTGATTATGATTGACAGGAGGGAATGGAAAGGGACGGTCAGGTGAGAGAATGGCCAGAGCTTGGTAAACATGGCATGCAGGAATCAAAAGGAGAAATGCTAAGGCCGGAGAAGACATTGCAGCTAAGAAGGCTTGCCCACTTAGAACAGAACTCTCATAGCAAAACCGCCAGGGGAAGCCCAGTATGTAAAACACATTAACGGAGCCACTTATTTGAACATGGAGTCGGGAACCTCCTCCTCCAGCTACCCACAGCCCCCGAGGGAATTCTGAGAAACCCCAATGTTGCACGAACAAAACCAATTTCTATAGAAGGATTTGTAAGAAGCCACTATAACAGCTCGTTTGTTCTGAATTGAGTAAGTTTTCCGGGGGAGTGGGGGCAACAACGACCTTAAGAGTTACCTTGGATGAAACTGCTTAAGTGTGTTACCTTTTTTGCCTTCTTAACGAGGCTGAATGAAAACCTTGTAACCTGATGATTTTTGGTTATACTAAATGACATTCTATTAGAGTTCTGTACTTCAGTGTGGCGCTTTCCAGCCTCAGAGGCCCTGAAGAGTAGACATGCCCCACTGCCCTGTGCTCTCAGGATCACTGTGAACATTGGATTGGGGGGCGGGGTAGGGGTGTATGTGTGTGGAGGGGGTCTGGCCCATGGGGACCAGGCTATCTAGACTACATCCCAACCCACCCGCATCTCGTTAGTACTCTGACCTCAGCAGGCACTTGACCTCTGTCTCAGTTTTTTTTTTTTTTCCTACAAACTGAATAGTAGTCATACTTACTCAACAGGTTGTAGTAAAAATTTAAAATCTTCCTATGTTCAGAACAATGGTTTGTGTAAGAATGCTAAGTAAATGTGAGGGTGATGGTGGTGGTGGTGGTGATGATGTGGTGGAGGGGTAGGAGGCGGGAGAGATGGATCCATTTTATATGATTTTTCCATCATCTCCAGTCACATAGCGTAGTGCTTAAGCATATAAGCTCTGAGGCTGTCAGTAATCTGAGTATGAGTCCCACCAATGTTGTGACCTTGGGAGAGTGAGTTCTGTGATACTTGAGTTTATTTCATCCAGAAAAGAGGGGCTAAAATACTAACTAGTTCATAGGATTTCTGTGAAGATTAAAAAGGATACAGTTTTTGTAAAACCCAGGTTGGCACCGATTTGGCAAACAGTGAGTGGTCCTTGTCTGGCATCCATCTTTCTTGCTAATTAAGAGTCTTGATTTAATGTATAGTACAGAGTCCGGAGTTGATCATTTTTTGCTCCTAAAAGCGGTTGAGACGATTTTTTGTTTTGTTCTGTAATTGGATTTGGTGAATGGAGGTTGTTAACCTACTGATCTTAAGGAGTAAGGTGCTTGATTCTGGTACAAGAGTAGATGGATAGAAGTATTAACATGTATGTGTTAATAACACAATGCTTGTTATAATACTGTGGTGTGAATTTGCATATGTTTTTATGTTGAAGGATCATGCTTTGCTGGAAAGATTTACCTGCGTAGTGTTCATACAGGGGGATTTTACCAAGAGAAGGGAAGCAGCAAGGACATGCATTGGTAGAAATGACTAGAAGCAGGGCAAGCAGCGGGTTTTCTGTTGTAGCCAACTAGAAGCCACATATGTGGCAAAAAGCAAGAAAGAAAACAAAAAAAAATTTAAGGACTTTTACAGCCTTCTTGGGGGCAGGTGAATGTTCACCTCTGGATGGTTTTACAGGGTAATTGAAGTCGCCAGAGCAGCAGTCCTCAGCCTGTTGATTGCAAACCCTTCACAGGCATCAACTAAAACCGTTGGAAAACACAGATAATTACGTTACAATTCATAGCAGTAGCAATGAAAATAATTTTATGGTCAGATCACCACAACATGAGGAACTGTGTTAAAGGGTTTCAGCATTAGGAAGGTTGAGATGAACTGCTCTAGAGCACGCTGCTGTCTAGATTAGTCCCTTATGGGAGAGTTTGAAGCAGCCAGGATTGCACTGAACATTTAAAATCTTTGAGAAAACAATCCAAACCTTGAGGGGGCGGGTGTGCAGTGGGAGTGAGATGGGAGCATGAAATAAATACCTGTCCTTTCTGTGTTACCCTGGAACAGTTACATGGGCTTGGACATATTCCTAAATTAAGTATACTTTTGTCTAAGTTACTATTGACTATTAAGTAGAACCCTGTTTTTATGTGTAATTGGTGAGCTACAAAGGACTTCTGTGTGACAGAGGTGATGTTCTTTTGTGGGAGAGACTTTTCCTGGGGAGAGAGGACACACAGATGACTAGCTACCCCATAAAGGAACCTGTAACAGAACAAAGTACAAGCTGCACCAGAGTCCAACTTAGTGGACAGTGAGTTTTAGTGGGGTTACTTATAAAGCAGGGACGACCCAGAACAGCTGCATTACCGAAGAAAATAATCTACCCACCCAAAGGGTGGCTACTGACAAAAGCCACATCCCCGAGCTCTGTGCACAACCAGCAGGGAACAGCCTTCTCCCCCAACTGTTGGTTTCTGCTTCTATAGCTCTGGGAAGGTCCCCTGTGAACTTTGGAAATGAAGAAGTTAGTTTGTTCTTGGCTCTCATGAGCTCAGCCCTCCCACTTTCTGGAGAGAATGTTTCAGTTCAGAGGAAAGGCTAACACACCCTGATAAAGTTATAGTCTCAATTGTCCAGTGGGACATCAACATTAAGCCACATTAAAAAAAAAAAGACGTGTGTGGTGTGTGGTGTGTGTGTGTGTGTGTGTGTGTGTGTGTGTGTGTGTGTGTGTGTGTGTGTGTGTTGTATATACATGCACATATATGGTATCCAGAAGAAGGCATCAGAGCTACTGGAGCTGGAGTTACAGGCTGCCAGACATGAGTGCTGGGAACTGAACTCCGATCGTCTGCAAGAACAGCAAGAAGTGCACTTAACCTCTGAGCCATCCCTCCAGGTCCGTACACTAGAAATCTTATTTCATTATTATGGCTTTTGGTGGCTATTCAGCCTCTCCTGCACTTCACTGACACAAGTGCATCATGTGATGTTTTCCTTATTAGTGAATTAAGTAAATTTTTAGCATGTAGTCAATATATATTTGTATAAAAATCGTATTTTAGATCTCCTGAAAAATACATACTGGCATATTGACTACTTGTTAATATAAATTATCTTTCTGTCTTCTGTATCCTCAAACAGTTCCGTTTGCTTCGTTTAATTTTGAATATAGACCTGGTGGGTCTCACATTCTCAGACTGTAGGTACTCTGTGCACAAAAGAAATATGTACATGAGTTAAAGTTTTAACCTGATAGCTCTGGGTTGTAGTTGTGAAGCTAATGACTTCAGTAAGGTGCACAACATTGGATTTAGTGTTCCGTCAGTGTAAGCCAATGTAACACTGTCAGGGAGCTTTCATAGGGTTGAACCAAACAGTTGTCATTTGCTGTTGAGCTTGTGGAACACCGTACCACCAAATTATAAAAAATACTTGAGTTTGAGTAACCACAATTATAATACATGAGGCATTACATGATAAAACTTTAGAGTACATGGTTTTGAATAGTTACTTGCTTTAAAAAAGATAATTTTACACTCATAAGTGAAATGTTTAATTTGCAAATCTTCTCTCCTTTTTTTTTTTTTTTTTTTTTTGGCAATATAGACTAACCATGTAGTCCAGACAGGCCTTGAACTTGAGATTCCCCTGCCTTTCTCTCTGGACTGAAGGAATTATGGGTACACAGCCATCAAGCTAGCTGCCCACTCTACTCTGTCTATCCCAACAAGACTTGCAGTAGGAGGGTAGGCTGTAAGATTACCACAAATTGGTTCTGACACTGGGTGACATTGAATTTGCCCACTTTAAGGTAGCTCAGACTATTCAGGCTTAAGGCTTTTGTTTTAAAAAGAAAACTTGGTGTCTCATCTTTTGTTAGAAGCTTGGACTCCAGGACTGGCAGAATAGAGGTGAAGACAGACACTTGCTATGTGGGCCCTACAATCTGAGTTTGGCCCCCAGGAGCCATGATAGAAGGAGAAAATCAACTGAAGATTGCCCTTTTGTTCTGTTTTGATTTTGTTTTTGTTCTTTAAGACAGGGTTTTTCTGTGTAGCAGCTCTGACTGTTTTGGAACTCACTTTGTAGACCAGGCTGACCTCAAACTCATAGAGATCCTCCCAAATTCTGGGACTAAAGGAGTGTGCCACTACTGCCTAGTGAAAGTTGTCCTTTAACTCCCATACATGTGTCATGGTCTGCATACCTGCATGCATACGCAATAATAATAATAATAATAATAATAATAACAACGACAACTTTCTTTTAAAACAAGAAAATGGAACTTTGTGTTCCAGTGACTAATTTACATTCTCTTAGTATTTATTTAGCAGATACTAAATTTAAGTACTTAATTCTTCTTAGACAAAAGCTCCTTGAGTACAGGGGCCTGTTTATATATTCAGTGCTGTGCTCCAGGCATCTCATAGAGTTCCTGGTAGATGGTAGGTAGTCCTCTGAGGAGTTGTGGAATAACTCACCACTTACAGGGGTCACAAAACAAGGAATGGTTTTAGAACTTCGTAATAGATGATTTTTGAATGCTGCAAATGCTGAACCTGATTGGTCCAGGGTTTGGCCACACTGATTGGTCCAGGGTTTGGCCACACTGGTTGGTCCAGGGCTTTGCCACACTTTCAGCATCCTAAAGACAGAGTATATAAGTCTCCCATTGGTCAACTGTAGCAAACACTTCCATTCTTTACGGTGCTTTTGAAAAAAATTGCCCTGCTTGAAAATTATCCAAACAGGGAGCAATTATATGTGAAGTAAATGGTGGAGGTATTTACCCGGGTGCTGTTGGTTCTCTGCAGTCTAGATGACAGGCATGAGAACCTAGACATGCGAACGGGGATAGCCCAGAGAATTGAAATGAGTGATACAGAATTGAATCCCCCATTACTGGTTCACTGCTTCTTGCTCCCTCAAATTCCTTACTGCTTTAACTGCCTCGGTGTCCTCCCTGGAGCGGATAGTGTATACGTCAGCAAGTTCAGGGAATGTAATGATTACTGTTATCTATATACAGTGTTGATAGTTTTCCTTGATGTTCAGGTTCGAACTTTTCCACAAAATGTTAGAAGAGCTGTGAACTATCTAGTAAATATGTAACTGTTGCACAAACAACAATTTTTGTGGGTAAGCTAAATTCTGTGCAGTGCAGGCTGGTGATCAGAGCCCTCGATGTCCAGTGAGATCAGAGATACACAAGCTGTTGCTTTTAAAGTGTCAAATCCCCCTTCTGCCCTCACTAGACTCACTGATCTGTCCGCAGAACCCTTCTTTGGTTCTCCAGACCATCCCTTGGTGAGCGCACATATTATGCAAGGGAAATGCTGATGATTGTCTCACTACCTGACAGTTTAAATCTGAAGTACATTTAGTCCAACAAAAACAAAGCAAATCTACACCACCCCTCCCCACATCAGCCCTGCAAGTCTCAATGTGTCACAAATAATCTGTGCACAAAATATAGCCCCAGTCACAGATGCTAGTATTACAAGTGACAAGGCTGTATGCCGAAATTCATCAGTAAGTTAATTACTTGAGCCAAGCTCAGAATTTGTTCTTCCTATAGAAATAATGCTGTAAACTGCTGTTGGTGGACTTTCTCTGGCTGTGCACACACCTATCTGATGTATGGTTTCCTGTATCATGATCGGTATCCAAGGCTTGAGGCGCGCTGTGCTCCCTGGCCCGCACCATGCCCTGGGTTGTACCCGAACCCTAGTGGTGTGCTTAAGGCTAACAGCAACTGGAAGGCATGCTGAGCCAGCACTTCAGCAACTCCTGTCAGATTATTAAAAGGTTGACTTCTTAATCCCTGATGTAAACAACAGCCCCACTGATACCAAAGAATTGCTAGGGTCTGGCTCCTTGAGTGATCATCACCGCAGACTGAACAGGACACTGTTTGCCTGCAGAGCCGAGTTCAGATGGAGAAGAAAAGTAAGCTGGATTGAAGGAGAATGATACGGAGCACCCCGGAAGGAGAGTGGCTTCTGTGGAAAGAAACCCTGGAGGTTGTAAATACACGCAAACAAACCACCCTTGACTAGACACTTTCAGAGCAAACAGAACTCCCAAGAGAAACTTTCGGGGTTGAGGATTTCAAAAGTGTCAGAGAATGTACCAGGAGGAAGGCGTCTCCTGAGGTGACTGATAGGTGGGGAGGGAAACCCTCCATAGAGTCTCACTAACTGAGGGGAGCAAAGAAGGCCAGGCCCTTCCTTAGGACAGTACTGTGCCAGCTGTCCAGAGCAATAGGCCGCTGAGTAGCCGGGGAAGGTGGGAGGAAGCAATATAGTTGTCAGAATAAATGACAGTGTCTCAGCAGTGACCTAGGAGTGGCTGTGTGACCTTACCCCTGACTGTTTCATCTGGAAGCCTTCACCTTCAGCCCTTGGCTCAGGATTTTCTCTGCTGTTGTACTTCCCACCACTATCCATCTGCTCAGTGAGAGCCTGAACATGCTCATGTCTTGTCTAAGTGTGATCTGACTAGAGTCCTCTAACCCCTCCCCTTTAAAAAAAAATGTAGGGGAACACTGCAGATTTTTGGGCCATTCTTGCACAGGGGCCATGTCTTCTTCTCTGTGTCGTTCTAGTGTTAGCATGTATGCTGCTGAAGGGAGCCCTTTTAAAATACCACTTCCCCAAACTTCCCCTCCCTCAACTTTATCCTCCTTTGTAGCACTATTGCTGCCTGACTTGCATTCCTTATTTTCTGTCTTCTTCCATCAGACTGTAAATTCTGCCCATCAAGGAATCTGATTCTCCGCCGTGTTTCCTGTGCTGAGGGCACGGCCTAGCACACTGAACACCAGATTAGGAGGCGTATTGACTAAGGAGGGCTTTTGACTGGAAAGAGCTTTCCCCTTACGAACAGTCTCTGCAGGAGGGATCATTCCAGCCTGCCGTTTATCTCTAATAAACCAGCCACAAGATCGCTTCAGTGCAGAGCGAGATCCAGTTAGTGGTCAGATTCTTCTACTAGAAGGTTCTGGGGACAGAGGCCATTTGTCACCCTGTTGGTGTTTAATATCTCACTTTTCTTCCAAGTTTTATTTTGACAAATTCAGAGTCCATGGAAAAGTCACAAATAAGGAACGACCCATGCTTCCCACTGAATTTGCTACGTGTTCTCAGGCCACCACTCCACTCTGCCTCTCTGTTCTGGATATCTTAATATAATCCTCACAGTTCTTTACAAGTACAGTTCTTCTAAATTCTTCAATTTTATCACCCAAGAAGGAGATTTATTGCTAAGTTCAGGGACCGTAACATGGATACAGTACAGCCTGATGTGTACATCCTTCTAAGTTATGCCCATCCTTTGTAATCAGAGCACCAACAGTTGGAGTCCTAGTCTGTGAGCCCACCCAGAATCACACATTACATTTAGTTATCATGTTTCTTTAATCTTTATAATGTATATTTTTCTAAAGACTGTGCTATTTTTTTTTCATTAAGTGGCCCTTCTGGGGGCTTGCTTTACCTTGCCCCATTATTGGAATTAAGATGCACTTTGGGCAGAAATGTTACATAGACATCCATGTGTCCTTGTAAACGCATCATCAGCTTAGCAGCTGTGAGATGTGTGATATCAGAGTGTAGCCTCACTAGTGGTGGTAACTTTGAGCCCTTGGTTTTAAGTAATGTTTTCCACATTTCCTCATTAGTACACAATACTAGTAAGTACTTTGTAACTCACAATTTTACACTGTAAGATTTTGTTTTGTAGAACCGTAGCATTTGCATGGACAAATATTGTAAAACTATGTGAATACCCCATGTCCCAACGTCTTTTACCTGTTTGTTTATGATCCCAGGAAATTGTTGCCTGAAGCAGTAACGTTGGTGCAAAATGGCGACTTTTGTGATCCTTCACTCCTCAGAGAAGTTTTCATAAATAAGAACCTCTTCTGTCCCATCTTGTTTGCTTGATATAAATATGAATTCATGAATTATGTTTAGTGTGTTATGCCCTAATGTCATTTATTTTAATGTTCAGATTATCTTAGCATTAGCCTAACTTCTAGCTTCTAGGGAAAGAAGCACTAATTCAAGAAGTAATGGGTATTTTTAGTCCACTTAGCATGTGAATACACAAGAAACACCCAGATTGGGCCCCAGATTGATCGTTCCTATCCTGGTAATGATGATGGTCAGTGGACTGTATTGAAGTAGCAAGGCTGTATGACTATGGCCTTAAAGAGTTAAAACGCATATAGTCCATAAAAATTTACCTGCTGGGTCTGGAGAGATGGCTCAGTGGTAAAGAGCACTCGCTACTCTTGCAGAGGACCTTGGTTTGGTTCCCAGCACCCACACAGCAACTTAGAGCCACCTGTAACTACTGAACTAGAGGTTCTGACACTGTCTTCTGTTTCTACAGTTCCTACATGTCTAGGTGACTCAAAAAGACACATGGAACACATAAATATATAAAAATTCTCTTCTTAGCATGGAAGGGAATGCTCTTCTAGGGACTTGTGCACTCTGGGAGACATAGGGAGAGAAAAGGCACACCTCACCCATGCAGATCATGAATGCTGTGTCCCCACATTCACACTTTGGTTTGCAAATCCTCACCCTTCAAAGAGGGGCTTCCAGTGCCTGGTTTCTGGAATCTTGGAGAAGTAGCAGTAGTTTCAGCTGGCATGTTCATCTTTCTCCTTGGTCAAATGGCACTTTATTGATACCCAAACAAAAGTTAGACAGGTTGAGCTTTCCGAACCAAAAATAAATGTTTTTGTTGACCCGCAGGAGTGGATTTTGGTCAAATGATTTCCTGAGTCCCCCTAGAAGTCATTTCTAGACAAATTATTGTTAGCACTTTGCTTATTTGTAGTTCGTGACTTTTTAAAAATCATAAAAATTACACATGTACATGGTATTTGTGTTGCTTAGTAACCTTGTTCAATTTATTTGCATTTAATCAGTAATCCTTTTTTCTGTAAGGTAATTCCATTTGTCTTTCTGTTGTCTTACTTTATTTCCACTTCATCCTACTAAGAACAGAGATTTTTTTTCTTACAAGAGAAATTTCAAGAACACTTTCACTCTCATGGGCATAGGATGAGGCACACTTCCTTCTTTCCCTCTGTGGAAGCCACAGCGATGTATAAGACGGGTGAGAGGACACTTGCTATTTAAACTCTGATCCTTTGAATACGTCAGCCACAAATGGGCAACAGGGTATATAAGCTCAGTGTTAACAGGGTCAGAAGATTTCCAAGTGGGTGCTACACCTTCTTGTGTGTTTGCTTTTGCTTTTGGTTTTTGTTTTTGTTTTTTCATTTTGGACTGTATGGTCCTCTGCTGCTTCTGACATTAGGATAGATAGGGGATGATAGACTAGACATCTCTATTTTTAAAAGCTCAGTCAGTGTCTGACATTAATGTTCTACAACTCCATGTGGCCCACTGCTTTCTCAGCTCTCCTGATTGGGTGTTAGACGCCATTCTTGTCATTGCAGAGTCTACCTACTGCTGGGGTCCCCGTCTGTACCAGGTGATGTCCTGGTGATTTGTTCCCTGGTCTCACCACTCACCTACAAAACTCACTGAACAATGTGGTTTTTCCTGTGTTTGCCTGGGTAGTGTTTAACCTGGACATTGTCTGCTACAGTGTTTAGGCTAGTAATCATCTGCTAAGACTTCTTGGTTGGAGGTGACACCTAAAGATTTCAGGAATCAAGCTGTGTAAGTAGCTCCATCTGATGAGAGGTCATTGTCGCACACAGCTCCAGTGTTCCCTCTAGAAAAGTACAGGGCCATGGAACCTGTGATCTGTGCAAGCCACGATCTAGGTATTCAAAGCTTGCCTGTGGCTGGATGCCAGGCCCTGTGGTGAGCAGAAAAGCTACACTAGTGCCTCTAATGCTTGACACCTGCTACCAATTAGTTCACACCTGCCTTGTGCCGTCCTGTGGCTCCCATCCTCTCTCCCATGGGCTAGCCTTTAAAACAAAACACTGACAATCAGAAATGTTTCAGATTCTAACCTAGATCTCCATGTATCTTTATAAGCTCTGAAGAAATGTTGATGAATTCTCTGGATAATAAATAAGAGATCAAGTTTGGCCCATCCTCTCTATTTAAATATAGACAAATGTAAAATTCTTTCTGACACTGGAAACTTCTCAGGTGCTTCACACACACACACACACACACACACACACAGAGAGAGAGAGAGAGAGAGAGAGAGAGAAAGAGAGAGAGAGAGAGAGAGAGCATGAGAGCATCATTCATGGTACCCAAAACAGTGTTTAATGTTCATTTGAGTCTGCAGAGTGTTTGCTGAACACAAACTCAGAACCAGGAAGATTAGCAACTGAGTACATTTTCTTTTCACTCCCCATCTCATGAGACTTTTCCAGTTGTAACTTTGAATCCAGCAGACCTAAAACCTCCATATGTCCCGGTATTGTCTGAGCACATAAGTCCCTTCCTAACTATGTACACTTGTCTGCACTGTGACCTGCTAGGTCCAAATACACAAATGTGTCCTTAGTACATAGTTAGCCAGAGGATTGATTCTAGATTGAAGGCTGCCCCAGAAAGCTAAGTGGTACCTTCAGTCTTGAGGTCGTTACTTAGAGGGTTGCCTCCTGACAATGCACACCGTATTAATTTCACTCGTTGTATTTGTCATAGAGGCGATTTTAAATTCATCCAGCGTTTATCAAACACCTTCAAGATTTATGCACTGACCTCTTCTTGACTTAAGTTATTGACCACCTTCCCTGATCCTAAAGAACAAGAACATCGATACTGATTCAAAACTCCTTAAAGTATGGAGCGCATGGGTCGACAGCAGTCCTCAGAAGGTTGAGTCCTGCGAGGTGGAGAGGACAAATGAGCTGTTTTGGATGATTCAGATTTCCAACTGGTGTAAATGGCTGACGAAAAGAGGGATGGAGGGAGAGTGGGATGTGGGGTACGAAAAAGCAAGGTTTTATGTTGGGAAGTGCAGAGTCTGAGAGCTCCGCTCTACGGCAGAATGCTCTAGAATAGAGCTAAGAAACACTGGGTTGGCGCCTCGGTACCAAGCTCCACTTCACCTTCATCCATTGCAGGCCTGTGATCCTTGCTGTCATGCAAATAATGAACAGAATAACTGTATTTACCTCATGGAGTTTCATAAGTAATAAAAGAAATAACAGGCAGGCGAAATGTTGAACAAATTCATGCTTAGCTGTTGGGCAAGGAAGGGGAACAGAAGCCACCTTGGAAAGTTGGCTGTGACAGGCGTCGGTTGATTGAAGCTTCATGGGGTTGCCATTGACCTGTGTGGAATTAAAGACAGGGTTTGAGAAATGGCCTCCTGATTGCCGGATTCTAGACACGGGTACAGGGATGTGCAGGAGTGTCCTGTTGAGCAAGACCGTTCTGTTTCCACTACACCTGCAGGTCACAGATTTGAGCAACAATCACATGTAAATTTTTTTGACTGTGGTTGTTTGGCAAGAACCTTATTAATTCTGGTCAGGTAGAGGAAGTGAATGACATGGCAGAACCAGAAGTTTGTTGTATTTACTTTTTTTTAACATCTCATTTTTGTAGACGAGAGGGTTTTTTGCCCTGCCCCATCCTGCATCTGTTTGGCCCCAAATAAACATACAGAGTCTTGTATTAATTATAAACTGTTTGTCCTATTGCTCAGTCTTACTACTAACTAGCTCTTTTTGGTTTTTCGAGACTGGGTTTCTCTGTGGCTTTGGAGGTTGTCCTGGAACTAGCTCTTGTAGACTAGGCTGGTCTCGAACTCACAGAGATTGTCTGCCTCTGCCTCCTGAGTGCTGGGATTAAAGGCGTGTGCCATCACCTCCACCTCCCAGCATTACTAACTAGCTCTTACAATTTAAATTAACCCATAATTCTTTTCTATGTTTAGCCGCATGTCTTGGTACCTTTTCTCAGTGAGGAATTCTCATCTTGCTTCCTCTGTGTCTGGCTGTCAACTCCATCTGCCTTTCCTCTTCACAGAATTCTCCTAGTCTAATAACCCCACCTATACTTCCTGCCTGGCTACTGGCCAATCAGTGTTTTATTAAACCAGTAGGAGTGACAAATTTTTGCAGTATACAAGAGCATTATCCCGTATCACATTTTGTATACCCAGAAGCTCCTGCACTGAGGGGGATGAGATAGAGAATTAATCTGAATAAATATAAATAGAAAATAACTATGAGTATCCCTAGAAGAATAGCAGAACCTAATTTTAATGACTAATGCATGCTAATTCTGGTTGGGAAGTAAATAGAATGGAACGTTGCTCCCTCTATGAAAACAGTTCTCTCTCTCCTGTTTTTTAAATTAATTTTTAAAGTTACCATGCAATGTAATGAGTTTTGTCATGGCATTTTCATACATACATGTGATACTGTGTTCTAATTCATACCCTAACCCCTCCCCCAGTGACTCTGGGTTCCCTAACTATCCACTGGTTCCCTTCTGTGCATAGGTCTCCGATTTTGTTTCCACACTGTCCGTGTGTACCATTATTCTCCCTTAGGGTCTGTCTCTTCCTGTTTTCTGATGGTGCCGCTTCTGATTTCATAGTGTTTATATGCACACAGTATAAACATACGGATATACACGTGTACATATTTAAATTTAAATTTAGGTTCTACAGATGAAAAAAAGATATTTTTTTCTTCCTGAATTGGACTTATTTCATTTAACATAATGTACCGTTTAATCCATTTCCTTGAATATGTATGTCTTAGTGTTCTATTGCTTTGAAGGGACACCATGACCACAGAAACTCTTACAAAAGAAGGCATTTAACTGGGCTCTTTTTTTCCCATGCTGTGGCCTGCGTCTTCACTCTGGTGGTGGTTTCCTTTGCTGTGTAGAAACCTTCTGATTCCATGCAATCCCGTTTTTCAGTTCTTGGAATTATTTCCCATGTTTTGAGTGTTTTACCTGCATTTTCCCTAGAGGTTTCTGTGTGAGTCATTGCATTAGGGTTTTTGGTCTGTTTTAAATTGATTTGTGTACAGGCTGGGGGACATAGGTGTAGTTTTAGTCTTTCACATGTGGGGTGGGAATCTAGTTTTGCCCCCATTATTTGCTAAAAAAAAAAAAAAAGGCTGTCTTTGGTGTGTATTTTTGACACTTTGTCAAAAGTTAGGTGACTGTAACTGCATGGGTTTATTCCCAAGTCCTTTTTCTATTAGTCTAAGTATCCTTTTAGTGCCTTATTATTTAGTATTTAGTATTTAGTGCCTCTTTGGTTACTGTGGTTCTGTAATGTAATTTGAGATCAGTATTGTGATACTTTCAGCATTTCTCCTTTACTAAGGATTGCTTTGTGGGCTTTTTTTTTCCTCCATAAGTACTTTAGGATAGTTTTTCCCTAGTTCTATGAAGAATGGCTATGGGATCTTGATGGGAATTGTATTAAATCTGTAGATTACTTTCCGTAATGTACTCATTATAACAATATTAATTCTCCTAATCCATGAGCATGGGTGATCTTTCTACTTTCTAGTACTGTCTTTAGTGTTTGTCATAACTGTTTTCAAATTTCCATTGTAGGTCTTTTTTTTTCTCTCCATTAGATAGTTTTATTTTCCAGGTATTTTTAAAGTATTACAGCTAATTAAGTTTGTTTTTAGACAATTCTACAAAGCACACACTATATAGTAGTGACCACTCTGACCCCTCACCCACCTTCCTACCCTGATGCCCACCCCACTTTCCCCACAAATCTCTTTCTCATTCATGTCTCTCTCTGTTTTGTTTTACGGCCTACTGAGTTTAACCAGGGCTGTCTGTGAGACCACGGATGTGAAGCTATTCACTGGAGCCTGGCGGAGAGCCTCAGCAGAATGGTACTTAATTGCGTACCCCCTCCCAGAATCTATCTAGCCAGGGGTTCATCAGGAAAGGGTAGGATCCCTGTGAAGCCTCTATCCTTTCCATGACTGATAGTTGACAGGACCAATCTTGTGCTGACCACTGCCGATGATCACAGATGTTATGAGTTAATGATTGCGATGGTTGCATAAAGCCTAGAGGATGGTGTTTTACCAGCCCTTCAACCAATTTTCCAACTTTTTACAGACTTCCCAACCCCTCTTCCACAGTGTTCTCCGAGTCTTAAAGGGGGTGTTGCAAATGCCCTCTTTAGGGCTGAGCCCACAGCCATCACTTAGGCTACTATGAAGTCTCCATATTCACAAGTGTTCATTGTAAGGAGAGGCTTCTGTGGTAAAGGCTGGAATCAGCTTTTGTCTGGGGACATAGCATAGATATTTAGAAGGGAGTTTAATTTTGCCATTAATAAATTACTCATTTGGGCCATTGACTTCCCCAGACCTGGGTTGTTAGCCCAGCTTATAGTATTGGGCATGGATTCCCCATCCTCAGAGCAAGCCTCAACCAATGAGAGGGCAGTTGGTTCTCCCCACAGCAGGAAAGCTGTTACCTATGTGGGCATATCTTGCCTAACAGGTCAGCTCTGGTTCACAGAGTTCACAGCACTGGGAGACGGATGCTGCAATTTCTTGTGCAGTAGCCCTCTCAGATTGGTGGTTTGAATGCTAGCCGGCAGGGAAGAAGTTTGGAGCTCATGCCTCGCCTGTTTTTCTCTATGGTTTACATCTTAGGTGTGTGATATCTTCTACAATATGATCTTATCCTCTAGCTCTGGTGGGAAACTGCCTTGGTTTGCTTTCTGTTGCTGTGATTAAAAAAAAAAAAAAAACGCTATGAACAAAACAACTTTTGGGGGTGTTGTGGTTTGAAAGAAAATGGCTCCCAAAGGGAGTGGCAATATCAGGAGGTATGGCCTTGTTGGAGGAAGTGTGTCACTGTGGAAGTATGTGCTCAAGCCATGTCCAGTGAGACGGATTTCCTTCCTGTCGCATGGCAAGAGGTAGACCCCTCAGCTAACTCCCCGGCATCGTATCTGCCTGCATGCCCCCATGTCCCACCATGATAATGGACTGAACCCAAGAAAATGTAAGCCACCCATTTAATTTTTTTTTATTTTATAAGAGTTGCCATGGTCATGGTGTCTCTTCACAGCAGTAGAAACCCTAAGACAGGAGGGGTTTAGTTTGGCTTACACATTCTGCTCACAGTCCATCATGACAGGAACTCAACTCAAGGCAGGAACTAAAGCAGAGGCAGGAACACCCCTTACTGTTTTTTCTGTTTTTTGTTTTTTTGTTTGTTTGTTTTTCTTCATGACTTGCTCGGTTTGTTTGATTTTTCCTTTCTTTCTTTCTTTTTTTTTTTTTTTTGGTTTTTTTTTTTTTTTTTTTTTGGTTTTTTTTTTTTGGTTTTTAGAGACAGGGTTTCTCTGTGGCTTTGGAGACTGTCCTGGAACTAGCTGTGGTCTCAAGTTCACAGTGGTCCTTCTGCCTCTGCCTCCTGAGGGCTGAGATTAAAAGTATGCAGCACCACCACCGGGCTCAGTTTGCTTTTTTGTATCACCCAGGACTCCCTGCCGAGGGGTAGTATGCCCCAATGAACTGGGTCCTCCCATTCAATCATTAATAAAGAAAATGCTTCACAGACTTGCCTTTAGGACAGTCTGATGGAGGCAGTGCCTTAGTTGAGGTTCCTCCTCCTAGATATTTCTAAATTGTGTTGAGTTGACAAAAACAACAAGCAGCATAGCGATGAAGAGGGATGAGAAGAGCCAATATTGATTGGGGCCCAGGCTTCCCTCACCAACTTCTCGGTGGGAACTATGTTCAGTAAGCCACTGCTTCTGAAAGCATCGCCATCCAGCCATGCGGGATGACTGTCTTCAGTCCCTCTTTTGGGTTCTAAGACAGCATACTTGCATATGGCTTCTGTTTACTCCCCTTGTTCTGTTTACATGCCCCACACCCTGTTGTGAGTAGGGAATTTTCCTGGTTGATCTGTGTAGCTTCAGAACCTGTTCTGGAACTCTCTTTGTAGACAGGCTGACCTCGAACTCACAAAGATTCTACTGCCTTACTGGCCTTCCCCACTGATTTCTTTCCCAGCAAATCCATTATAAGTATATATATTTTAAAAAGCTACTGAATTTTGCTTGTTGATGTTCTGTTCTACTAATGCGCTGAACATATTTAGCAATGTCAGAGTTTGCTGGTGTCTTTTAAACATAGGATCATGTCATCTGTCTTTCTTATATTGAATCCCTTTTATCTCTAAGATTTTTAAGCCAAGCCGTGCACTGGCTAAGAGAGGAAGCACTTGTCTAAATCTAGATCTTAGAGGAAATGCCCTTTTTTTTTTTTCCATTTAGTATATCGTTGGTTATTGTTTGCCATACCGCGGTGTGATGGTTATTCTTGGTTGTCACCTTGACTACATCTGTAGTTAACTAAATCCAAAAATGGAGGGGGCACACCCATGAGGGGGTTTTGCTTAATTTTAAGTGGGAAATCCACTTCTAATCCAGATCTTTTCAGGTGAGAAGACCCACCTCTCATCTGGGCCACGGCGTCTGCCAGAAGCCTATCTAGGGACATGGAGAAGGAAGTCTTTGCTCTTTACCTGCTTGCTCTTGCCTCACTGGCAAGTCCATTTCCTATGCTGGCAGGAGCCCATTTCTCCAGGATTCTAGCATAAACTGAAGACTAGATGAGACATCCAGCCCCGTGGACTGAACGACTGCCAGGTTCTCAAAGTTTCTGTTCAATGGCAATGATAGTTGGACTGATTAGACCCTGTAAGTCATTCTAACAAATTCCCTTTCAATGTATATATATAGAAAGATTCATTCTCTAAGTTCTGCTACTTTAGAGAACTGTGATTAATGCACATGTCTTTATTGTGTTGGAATATGTTCCTTGTTATCCTGTTTTTTTTTTTTTTTAGGGTTTTTATGATGGAGTGATATTCAACTTTGACTAAGGCTCTTTTGCATCAATTTAAATGATTGTGTGATTTCTGTCCCTAAATGTACTTATGTTCTGTGTTATATTTATTAATTTTCATCTATTGAACAGTCTTCATTCCTGAAATAAACCCACCTTAGTTATGATGCATGATTTTCTTAATGTATTTCTTGAGTTTGGGTTTTGAGAATTGTATTGAGATTTTTCTTTTCTTTTGTATCTATGTCCATCAGAGACGTTGGCATGTAATTTTCTTTTTTTTGTTGTTGTTGTATCCTTATCCAGTTTTGAGATCAGGGTAATGTTGGCTTTATGGAATGAATTTGGTTAGTAGAACGTTTTTCTTTCTGTTTTATATGACTGTGCCTTCGTTTGTGTTTATCTTGGAACGTTACTATTTCTTCATCAATTTTAAAAGAAAGCTTTGCAGGATATAATAGAGTTGGTTGGCAGGTATTTGTTTTCATAACTTGAAATATATTGCTCTTTGTTTCTGGTCTCTAGGGTTTCTGTTGTTGTAAGATCTGATGTTACTCCTATGTATTTGCTTTTATAAATGAGTTGGGTTTGGTTTGAGTGTGTGTGTGTGTGTGTGTGTGTGTGTGTGTGTGTGTGTGTGTGTGTGTCTTTTTTTTTTTTTAATTGAGACAGGGTCACACTAGAAGCCCTGACTGACCTAAAGCTCACTATTTGACCAAGGTGACCTTGAACTCAAAGAAATTAGCCTGTTTCTACCTTCCCTGGGTGCTGGGATTAAAGGTGTGTGCCACCACACCTGGCTGCTGTGTGCTCTAGGCATCTTGAATATGTCATGGCAAGGTTCTGTTTTGATCATGTCTTTGGGATTTTAAATGCCTCTTCTGCTTGGGCATACATTTCTTTCTCTAGATTTTGGAAATATTATGCTATAATTTTATGGAATAGATTCTCCAAGTCTTTAGGCTTTATTATAGCTCTAACCTAAACTTTTTTTTTTTTTTAAGTCTGGTCTTTTGATCATATCCCAGAGTTCTTACGCAGTATAATCATGCTCACTTATTTTTGTCATTATTGATGCTTGAATATAGTATAACCATCCCTGTTATTCTTCCTTGTGCTTGGTCCAGTCTATTGGTAATTTTTTTCACTGTGTTTTCTGTTTGATTCTTTGAGTTTTTATTTCTAACATTTCAAATTTGTTTCTAAATCTCACTTTCCTTGCTGTGTTTGTCCTCCCTGTTTGGGACTTTTTCATATATTTCGCTGGCTTTTCCTGTGTGTTGTTGCCTTTCCTAGATCAAATCCATCCATCTGTGTCCTTTTTCACATTGCCAGTTATTTTTACAGTAAACTGAGGATTCTTTACCCAGCACTCTACTTAAGTTGAAGTTAGTGGTTGGGGAGTTACCATGCTCTGGAGAAGTCACCCTGTCTTGCTTTCCCATGTTTTTGCGTTCCTTGCATCTGTTAGTTTGGATCACATCTCTGGTTTATTCTAGGGTCTTCTCGAGCATCCTACACTCTAAGGCTTATTCTCCCATCCCATTCAGAGGGGAGAAAACAAAGTGCTTTGGCAGCAACAATACCAAACTATACAAGATTTGGAAATATACTTGCTGGTGTTGGGGGAAGGGCTCAGTCAGTAGAGCACCTGCCTCACAAGTATGGGGACCTGAGGGCAGATTCCCAGCAAGGAAAAACATGGGAGTGCTCCAGGCTACCTATAGCCCTGGTGATTTGGGGGGTGGGGGAATGGCGACAGGAAGGTGTCCTGAGCTCCAGCCAGCCAGTCTGCTCAGTAGATAAGCACCTGGCTCTGTGAGACCCTATCTCTAAAGATAAGGTGGAGAGAGAGGTGGAGAGAGAGTGAGCCAAAATACTCAGTGTTGACCTCTGGCCTCCAAACACAGGCACACATAAACACACAAACAGCCACAAAGAAATACACTTAAATTTCTTCACCAATGACCATAGAAACAGAAAGTGGCAAAATTACTCATACTGGGAAGTGGAAAATGATTTAGAGGGGACTGGAGAGATGGCTCAGTGGTTAAGAGCATTGACTGCTCTTCCAGAGAACCCCATTTTTCATTCCCAGCACCCACATGGCAGCTTTCATGTCTGTAACTCCTGTTCCAAGGGATCTAACACCTTCTGGCCACAATGGGTACCAGGCACACACATGGTGCACATACACGCAGGCAAAACACCCATACACATAATAAAATTTTTAAAAAATATCTTTTGAGCAAGCATGGAAATAGTAAATTATTTTGAATATTAGATTCCATATCTGGCAAAGGGATTTTCTTACATACAACTTAAGTGTTTTCAAGTGTCAAGACTTACAAATTTAAGTAACTTCCAAGCATACCTCTCATTTTCTGATATCAGGAAGCTGCTCGTCTTGATATTGCTGTGCTTGATCATGAACCAGTTAAAAATGTGGTCATTGATGGTGAGTAGCTATAATGTCTGATCTAGGAGGCTAAGGCAAGAGGGGTGCCAATTTGAGGCCAGCCTGGGCTGTGTAGTGAGCTTGCTCTTAGCTTGGGCAGCATAGTAAAATCATGTCTCAAAAAAAAAAAAAAAAGGTCTCTGTAATGCTTAAGAAAGTTCATCTACCTTTCAGGTATTGTCTTTAAACTATACTATGCATGTATGAAGAAATTTGTATAAATGTGCTTGAAGCAATTACAGTAACTGTTTGGCTATCTGTAGTGCAAATCAGTTCCATGGCAAATAGAAATATCTGATTAATATGAACTAATCCGAAAGGATATCTGAAAGTAACTCTAATGTAGTTAGATTTTGCAGCAATCCTTTTGGTTTATAGTCACTAATAGGAACAGAGAGCCACTAGGACTTCATTTTCACTTACTTCAGTTAAACCCCTCTGGATCAATGTCCTCCTTTTCCTTCTCCAGATGTAAGCTATATGAATCTGCAGCCCTTTAGCCCTCCGGACAGTCAATTCATCCCCTGTGCCCCTCTAGTCTTACTGAGGTCGTCTGTAAATCACACCAGCCGCAATGCTAACTCATCCTACAGGGTACTTGGGGCTGTGTGTTTTATGTGGCTGGGCAGATCTCTCCCAGTTCATACAACCCTGCTTCTAAATTTAATCAGTTTCCTTCAGCTTTTTCTAACTCCAAAAGGCAGTTAGACGTAGCCCCTCCTGTTGGTGGGCACATCCCTGGGGTTGTCACTTAACATTCTCCCCTTTCTTAGAAGGTACTGGTCTTGTGTAAGAGGCTGACTGCCGAGCTCACTGTCACTTGGTTATCGATTTTAAAGAACTTATGTCTAAAGAAAGTTAAGTTCACTAGACTCAAAGGTTTTGAAAGTTCTTTTGGAGAGCGCACAGTTACCCACAACTGGCATTTGAAATAAATCTATGTTAATACTTGACATATAACATTTAACACTTGATGTGGCATATTAAAGTTATGAGGTTAGTAAACCAAGAAGAAAGACATGAAACTTACATAACTGTGACACACACGCGTGTGTGTGTGTGTGTGTGTGTGTGTGTGTGTGTGTGTGTGTGTGTGTGTATTACAAAAGTCACCTCTTAAAAAGCTAAATTCTACTTACTTGGCCTGTTAATGACCAATTTGTTGTTGGATGCTTCTAATGCCAACTGTCTTAAGTGACATCAAGACCTGTAAATATCAGTATTTACAGACCTTGTGTCTGTCTGCACTTCTACATTTCCTTTCCAATTACAGAAAGTTTTCCTTCTAGTAGAAGTGAATGCCTCACTTAAAACTTGAGACTTCCTCTGTCAAATGGATTAAAGAATTAAGGAGACACTGAGGGAAATGATGATTTACCAACTTGCAGTTTCCAAGTCCCAGTGAACTTCCCTGGCAGCTTGTAGCATTCAACATCTGCTTAGCATTTGAGGAAGTGACATATCATTGTAAATGCAAATCAGGACCAGTAGCTCTTAACACTTGCTTTTTGAAAGCTAAGTGGATAGAGTATGTGGATTTACTTCTCTTTGAATGCTTTGGGAGCATCTTCCTTAATTTAGTAAATTAAAATGGCAGTATTGAAATTATTTGATATCAAAGCCTCTTATAACTCACCAATAATACAGGTAATAAATGGGTCTTCATCTTGGTGATTCAGGTACAGAGTGCCTTGAAATTGCATATTATACTCATCGTGAAAAGCTAGGAGTAGAGAGTGTTGTATCTGTCTTCAGCTGAAGTCTCCTTGTTGAGAATCACACAAGTGAGAGCATACCTCCTTCGCTCCAGCTAATCAAGGCAGATCTAGTTCCACAACTGCAGTGTCCTTATTTTCAGATGTCCCCTACCTGGTTGCAGCTGATGATTTTCAAAAGTGAAGAGATGGTGGGTTCTCCCCACCTTGGCCCTCAGGGTCTCTTCTCAGCCATGGTGAGCTGAAGCTACCACAAAAGGCATGCCAGATAACAGCATCTGGGATTTTGTTTTTTACTTTTTTTTGTTTTTTTGTTTGTTTCTTTGTTTGTTTTTAAATGGAGTGTGCTGGATGTCTTTACAATTTGTTCAAATGACTGCAGAACCTGGAAAAGCTGTTGATGCTATTGATGCATAACATACTGCCATTATTGATATATATATATATATAATATATATATATATATATATATATTGAATTTTTGGAAACTTTAGATGTGCTGTCAACTTTGGAAAAAAGTATCCCAGTTTACTGTGTTGAGTTGGCATTGTACAAAAATTAACAGCCACATTGGTCTAGAAATGTTGAACTTAATTTTTTTCCATTTGTACACACGTATTAAATATGTAAGGTCTTAAAAAATAAAAAAAAGAAGGGAAAAAATAACTTCTGAACAATAAAAGCATTTGGCTTTTGAAAAAAAAAAAAGGCATGCCAGCATGACTTGCTAAGATCACGTCAGTTTCCTGCTTTCTCTTAGGTCAGAATGCTGGACAGAATGGAAGAATGAAACCTTTAAACATTACTAGGGTTTCTGAATATTTTGAAATGAGAGGTGTGATGTCAAGATCTTTGGCAAATAGGACAGAATGTTTTTGTTTAACATTTTTCATTACTTTCTTGAAAGATTTCCTTCATTATATCACAGGAGAAAGTTCAAATTGCAAACCATAGCAGAGTAGAATAAAACAATAGCTTCTAACACCCTGGGCTATTTGGTGGTGAAGATGATGATGAGATCATTTGAAAACACTGTACTTTATCTATTGCCTGGAAATAAGAAATCATATAATGATAGACATTGTACCACCATGTTATAAGTTGGAATAATTTTTTAGAGTTGTCAGAAACTTTAATTGCCAACAGTTAAAGTCCACAGAAAATGTTCTTCAGATCAAGCATGAACAAGCTGCTGCTCAAGGGTTGCATCTAGTTCACTGCCTGTTTTTTTTTTTTTAATAAAGTTTTATTTGAACACACCTATATTTTTTGTTGTTGTTTTTTCGAGACAGGGTTTCTTTGTGGCTTTGGAGGCTATTCTGGAACTAGTTCTTGTAGACCAGGCTGGTCTCAAACTCACAGAGATCCACCTGCCTCTGCCTCCCGAGTGCTTGGATTAAAGGCGTGTGCCACCAACGCCTGGGAGCACACCTATATTTACGTGTTGACTTGGCAGCCTTTCCCTTACCTTGGCAAAGTTCAGTAGTTGTCTTAGAAACTACTGTGGTCCTCAAAACCTAAAATGAGCACTGTGGGGCTGGGAAGATGACTCAGTCAGTAAAGTTCTTGTCTTGTAGGCATGAAAATCTAAGCTTGGATCCCCAGAAGGCACACAAAAAGCTGGACACTAGTATGCACCTGATCCCAGCACTGGGGAAGCAGAGAAAGATGGAACCCCTGAGCACATTTCCCGTCCAGCTTTGCTATGTTTGTTTTGTTTATAATGTGACACAATCTAGAGTCATTTGAGAAGAGGAAATCTCAACTGAGAAAATGTCCCCATCTGATTGGCCTATAGCTAAGCCTTTAGAGCAGTTGATTGATTGACTGACTGACTGATTGATTCATTGATGCGGAAGCATCAAGCCCACTATAAGAGGCCATCCCTGGGCAGGCAGTGCTGAGGTGGTTAAACAAGCAAATCAAACATGCCAGGAGGAGCAAGCCAGTAAGCAGTGTTCCTCCATGGCTCTGCTTCAGTTCCTGCCCTGATTGCCTCCCAGTGCTGGATTGTGACAGGGAAGGGTTAGCCCAATAAACCATTTCCTTCCCATGTTGCTTTTGATCAGAGTGTTACAGTGTTAGAAGTAAACTAGAACACTAGACAGAATGATGAGCTCCAGGTTCAGTGAGAGACCTCGTGTCAAAAATAAGGTGAAATGAGGTCACTGAGGAGGGGTCCTGACGTTGATCTCTGGTCTCCACAGGCATACACACCTGCATGTACACACGGACATATAAGCATAGACACAACACAACACGATGTTTAATGTGTCCCTCCTCGAGGTAATATTTTCAAATTGCCCAAGCACGTAATTTGAAGATCTGGAAGGATTCTTAGTGATTATCACAATTCTAAAAGAATTTTCTAAATCCAGAGTCTGAAAAAGACTTGCTGGGGAACTTACAATTGGTTGGCAATTTTGCCTTTTTCTTTTTGTTTATGTTTTCCTTATATTGAAAATAGATTTTTTTTCTCACATAATATATCCTGATTACAGTTTTCCCTTCCTCTAGTCCTCCCAGTTCCTCCCCACCTGCCCTCCCATCCAGATCCACTCCCTTTCTGTCTCTCATTAGAAAACAAACAGGCTTCTAAGGGATAATAGAAAAATACAAGATAAAATGAAAAGTAGTGCATCAGAGTTGGGTAAGACAAATAGAAGGAAAAGAGCCCAAGAGAGGACACAAGAGTCAGACCCGTTCACTCACACACTCAGGAGTCCCACCAAAACACTAAACTGGAAGCCATATCCGTACACAGAGGACCTGGTACAGACTCATGTAGGCCCTGTGCATGCTGCCTCACTCCGTATGAGCTCACATGAGCTTTGAGCATGGTGTTTTATAGGGCCTGGATTTCTTGTTGTCCTCCATTCTTTCTGTCTCTTACATTCTTACATTCCTTGGGGTTCCCTGAGCCCTGAGAGAAGGGATGTTTCATTTAGGGCTGATTGTTACAAGGTGTTTCATTCTACACAATGTCTGGCTGTGGGTCTCTATATTTGTTCCCATCTGCTGCGGGAGGAAGCTTCTCTGATGGTGGCTGAGCAAGGCACTGATCTATAAATATAGCAGAATGTCATTAGGAGTCATTTTATTGCTGGTTTTTTGTTTGTTTTTGTTTGGTTGTTTGTTTTTTTTTAACACCAGTAATATTTGGTTTTAGCCTAAGTCCCTAAGCTACCTAATCTCTGGTTCTTGGTTGCACTTGTCAGGTGTGGGTTTCATCTCTTGGAGTGGGCCTTAAATCAGGTATTGGTTGTTTACTCCCACAAGTTTTGTGCCACCACAAATCCCTTAGCATATCTTGCAGCCAGGATACCATTGTGTAGATCAAAAGATCTGTGGCTGGCTTGGAGTTTACTTTTACTTACTTACTTACTTACTTACTTATTTGGTAGCATACGCAGTACCTTCCTATACCAAAGACACTAGCACAAATGGCTGAAGGCTCTAGGTAGGCACCTGCTCAACTTATTCATGGTCAGTGAGTTGTGTAAGTGTTGTCCTCAGCAGTTGGGCTTTGTTGAAGTTTGTGGAGAGCAACCTATATAGTCTTTGCCTGGGTTGAATATTCCTGTGGGACCCCTTTGGCCAACAACTCTATTAGATGTACCCGGTCCTAGTACTGGAAGCTTGATTTGCTGGCAAGAGATGGACCAGTTGGGTATCTGCCTCCCCCATTATTTGGTGATTTCATTTAGATCACTTTCACAAATGTGTATGTTTTAGGAAACTTCTGCTATATTAGGTTTCCATACTACCCCTCAAATGGAATTGAGGCCCTTAATTTTAGCTATCTCTACCTATATTTCTCCCTTCTTTCCCTCGCCCACCCACTCCCCACTTGATCATCACATTCCAGCCCCCTGATCCATCCATAACTATTCCATTCCCTTTCTTAATGAGACCTATCTGTTGTTGTTGTCCCCCCCCCAGTCCCTTGCTCTATACATAACCTCTGTGGTTCTGCATATTGTAACCTGGTTATTACTGATTTGATAGGCAATATCCATATATAAGTGAGTATATACCACATTTGTCTTTCTTGGTCTGCGTTACCTCACTCAGGATGATTTTTTTTTCCTAGTTCCATTCATTTACATGTGAATTTCATGATGTCATTGTTAATGGCTGAGTAATGCTCCATTGTGTATCACATTTTCTTTATCTATTCTTCTGTTGAGGGACCTCTAGGTTGCTTGCATATTCTGGCTCTTATGAAGAGAGCAGCCATGAATATGGTTGAGCAGGTGTCTCTGTGGTATGATGAAGAATCCTTTGGGTATATGTCCAAATGGTATAGCTGGATCTTGAGGTAGATTCTCATCTTTCTTAGGAACTGCCATACGGATTTCCATAGTGTCTGTAAAAGTCTGCACTCTTGCCATCAATGGGGGAGTGTTCCACTTGTTCTGTGTCCTTGCCAACATGAGCTGTTAATTGTGTTATTGACCTTAGCCATTCTGACAGGTGTAAGATGAATATGATTTGCATTTCCTGGTGGCTAAGGATGTCAAACATTTCTTTAAGTGTTTCTCAGCCATCTGAGTTTCCTCTATTGAGAATTCTCTAATTTAAAATTTTCAAGCAGACAAAACATCAAACATAGGAAGACGAATACTATGTAGCGCAAGTTTACTATCTCTAGAAGGGACAATAAAGGACTGCTCAGAGGGCTGGAATCAGAGCTGGAGAGGAATGGTGGCCACTTAGGTGTGATGGACTGCTCCCGGGAAGTGTTAAAACATACTGCCCTGGTGACTAGCTCAGTGCTTGCCCAGGCTCAGCATCTCCTAGCCACAACTAGTATGGATGATACTCAAAATCTTAGTGTTTCTCCTTTTCTTTGCTCCTTGTTGACCATTCTTTCTCTGTTTGTATAAACATTGTCCAGGGAAGAATATAACTGATACAGTTAGGTTTTCTAAATATTTCATGTTTCAGCCAGTTCTGCCTTCCTAAGACGTTTCCAGGCAGGGAAGTAGACTTTTGAATATGTGTGAAACTAGACTATATAAATTGAGAAATGGCTCTCAGTTTCACCGTGTGATAACCAGTTAACCAAGACTTACTGTACTCATTTGCCTCATAAATAGTGACCTTAGCTTTAAATTCCTGGAGTGTGGAAAGCAGACACATTGCAGATACATTTGGTCAAATATCTTTTCCTCCTGTTGTATACTAAAAGCAAGCAAAGGATATGAAGAAATTGTCCTATGGATTTGTTTGGAACCAGAGACTTAAATGATGTCCAAATGTTCCATTATTGGTGTATCTCCGTAGTAGGGAACAGTACAGATATAGGAATTTTAAGTTAATTCAGAACGTGTCTGTCCATTGACTCTGTAGTCAGTGCATCCATGGCATGATCTACGTGTGTCACATAACTCCTATGTGATGTGTACTTCTTTCTACTAGGGCCATTTAAGTGATGGGAAAACAGGTATGGATGGTTGTTTGTATCATGATTTGAACATAAGCAGTCTTGCGTGCAAAGGTGGACACCATTTCTTTCCTTGTTTGTTTGTCCATGGATCCATTCAGCAAACGTTTAACAAGAATCTGTTGTGTTTTAGGGATCTGCAATGGTGGCAGATGCCCCGCCCTTGCAGAGCTTGTGCCCGGCTCTCTGTATGCCCATGGAGCCAGTTTACTTAAGGTGTGTTGAAGCTGGTGCGTTCTTCCTGGCTTTTTGTTAAGAAGACCTTACAGATTTTGTACCAGGAAAGACTTTCTCTAGTTTACTAAGATAGTTCCTCCCAGCAGAAATAACTGTTCAAGACAGATGCCTTTTTTCTCCTTGAACTAGTTACGGTGGCTTCAGAGGTTCATGATTCAGAAATTCAAGAGCTACAGGCTTCCATCCGATATTTTAGCCCATGCTTTAAATTAGACCCCATCCTGCTTTCCACAAATCTAAAGAAAGGGAGAAAAACAAACAGAAAAACAAAAACAACCTGTACTGTAGTCAATTATTAACTACCTGAATACCTGAAAACAACAGATAAACTAATTTTAACTCTTGTTTTTTAAGCGTGATTTTTTTTTTAGCAGGGCATTGGTGGCGCACGCCTTTAATCCCAGCACTCGGGAGGCAGAGGCAGGTGGATCTCTGTGAGTTCAAGGCCAGCCTGTTCTCCAGAGCGAGTGCCAAGATAGGCTCCAAAGCTACACAGAGAAACCCTGTCTCGAAAAAACAAAACAAAACAAAAGTGATTTTTTTTCCTCTTCCTCTTCCCCGCCTTCTGAGCTTCAAGGTCCAAGATGGAATTGTGAATGGGAGGAAGAAGAGCTTGGTGCTTTGCCTTCTCCTGTTTACCTCTTCCTCCTGCTGGCGCCTGCCTGCCATCAGCACTGCATTCCTGCCCAGTCAACTGCTAACTGTGGACTCCTCGCTGAGGCCTTGTCTTCTCCTAGGGCCTTTCTTACTTTGGACTTCGGAGTCTGCTAATCCTGGCAGATCTGGGAACAATAGATAGAGCTCAAGTGAGGACTCATTAACTCTGACACCCACCCCTGTATGGAGAATCTGTATCTTACTGGGGGGAGAATTCTGTGTTACTACCCCGTTTAGAGGGAAGTAAGTGAATTCTTAACGTTGACCTAGTTATTAAAACCTTTAAGGACACAAGTTTCCTAGTGAAATGTTTACAATTTCCCATCTTAGTTTTAAAACTTGAGTGTGCAAAAAAACTTTTTGGGCGGTAGTGGCACACACCTTTAATCCCAGCACTCAGGAGACAGAGGCAGGCAGATCTCTGTGAGTTTGAGGGCAGCCTGGTCTACAGAGCGAGTTCCAGGACAGGCAGGGCTACACAGAGAAATCCTGTCTGGGGCGGGCCGGGGGGGGGGGGGGGCGGCTACAGGACACTTGAGTGTGATTCAGGGATAGAGGAAGGAGTACCTTCTGGCCATTGCTTTCTTTCTTCATCTATCATCCCAATCATATTTGTTATAATAAGATATATAATGAAGATCTTCCCTGCACATACATAATAGCTAAGTATATATAGCATCAGTGTTCTACTGGGGATGTAGCTCATTGGTCAGAGCGCTTGCCCAGCATGAGGCCCTAGATTTGATCCCAAATACTTCCCTTCGCCAAAGGAAGAAATAATCCCCATTTTCATATGAAGGATGCCAAGCCCACAGAGCTGACTTACCCTACCACAATACAGGTTCTTGAGACAGTAAGCTGGCTCATCAGGAAAAAGTGCTTGACATGCAAGTCTGATGGCCTGAGTTCCATCCCAGAACCTATAGTAAAAGGAGAGAACCAACTTCTAAAGTTTGTCCCTGCTGTGAAGGTCACTTCCTGTAGAGGTGAGCATAGACACGCCACAGCACAGGGGCTCACACAGGCCAGTGTGTGTGCTAAATAAGTATAAATTTTTAAAATAAATGAAAACAAAACTCATCTCTTGCCACTAATCTGCCCTTTAATTCTAATCCCCAGCTATCAGTAAAAATCAAAACTTTTCCCGGAACTTGTCCTTTTGGTATTTGGTTGTTGACATCACTGGAGTTTCACAGTGTCTCCTCACTTAGAATACTCTGCCTGGAGATTTGGGGGTTGTTCTTAGTTTCTGCCTTTAAGTCTCCTGTACATTTACTATCCCAGGACTTTAACCTCCTGCAGTTTCATGAAGATGACTTGAAATGTTACAGGCCTGATGATTGGAGAAATCCAGTGTCCCTTACAGTTTGAAACCATTTCAGTTCTGTCCTTTGTGTGTTTGTGAGGCAGTGTGTTTCCTGCATGTACACCTGTACACCACATGTGTGCAGTACCCATGGATGCTAGAAGAGGAATAGGATCCCCTAGGACTAAAGTTACAGATAGTTGTGAGCCACTAGTTGAAATTCAAACAGGGAACTGAACCGAGGTCCTCTGGAAGAGCAGCCAGTGCTCTTCCCAGATGAGCCATCTCTCCAGCTCCTCGGTTCTTTGAGAATTACTGGAACTTGCTCCATCCAGCCATTAACAAGACAGTAAAGAAAAATAGGTTAACACCCCTCCACCCCTGTCGCCACCACCACACTTTTCAAAGAAGGAAAAAAAATGCTGACTTTTCATCTTAGCATAGTACATTTCTAGTGCTTTAAAATATTTTCCAGGGAGATGGCTCAGTAGTTAAAGCAACTGCCATACAAGCATGAAAACCCGAGTTGGGTCACCAGCACCCATGTAAAAACTGGATTTTGTTAGGGCAGTGAGGACAGAGACAGGTGGATCCCAGAGCTCACTAGCTAGCTAGTGTAGCCAATTGGTACGACTCAGGTTCAGTGAGAGTCGCTGTCTCAAAAAGGTAAGGTGAGGAGGGATTGAGACACATGATTCCGACCTATAAGCTCACTCACATACATAACACAAGCATACACAACAAAAAAGAAAACATATTTACTGTTCCAGACTCTTGGTCTTGTTCCTGTCTCTGGCCTTTCTCTGCTTGTTTCTACTGTACTGGGTTTCTCCTCCTTGATGGCTTTTCCATTTGTTCCTCAGACCCGTAGCCTTTGGGATTGTGCCTTATGACCTTTCTAACAGACAGGGTGGGCTCATGGGACTGAGCTCTTGACCCCGGCATAGTGCTGCCCCTTTTCACCTGGCATTCTTGCCATTGGTCATGATTTGTTTAATGCCACTAACAAATTTGTTATATTTCTATATAATTCTTTCTTGTGGCTACGTCTCCACTCCCTGTTGTGATTTTAATTAACCATCCTAGAAGGCAGGGATTATACCTTTATCATACCCTGATAAGATTCACCCTAGAGGAAATCAAAGAAAAAATAGAGTCTCCGTCCTCAAATGGGATGGAACTATTCCTGTTTTTGTTGTTGTTGTTGTTGTTGTTTTTAAATAAGCATTTCTTTGAGTGTTTGCTGTTTGCTGTCACCAGCACTGGGGGTGCATAGTTCGGTGCAAACACAAATGCACTGGGCTCATCTTCTAGTTCAGACCACTAAATAAATTGGACCTTCCAAGTCAGAGTTGAAAGTGGTGCTGGGTACTGAGGAGGTGACTCAGCAGGCAAAGCATGAGGATCAGAGTTCAGATCCTGTGTCCACATAAACTCAGGGTAGTTCTGTCAGCTCACCTGCAAGTCCAGTGCTCAGGAGACAAAGACAGATGCCCCACTGATTGTATCGGCAATCTCTAGATTCCTTTTAAAATGTGGCTCAAGGGCTGGAGAGATGGCTCAGCTGTTAAAGGCTGGGCTCACAACCAAAAATACGGCTCAATGAATATGGTGGAAAGTGATCAAGGAACATACTCAGTATCGGCCTTGGGCCTCCACATGCATGTACATACATGTACACATGTACCTACACAGGTGAAAACACACACAATGCACACAGACACATGTAAGAAAATGTGTTGCCATATGCATGCATGTATGGTCTGTGTCACAGAGAAGGCTCCTCAGAGCTTTGGATATCTCCACGAGCTATATCCTTCAGAATAAGTGGATACCTAGAAAATGCGTAAGGACTGCTCAGATTTAACAGGGGCAGGAAAGACTGAAGGGATTAGATTGGGCTACCAAACTGTAAGAAGACCATTTAGCTAGTAAGAAGTCAAAGAGATCCACTGAGACTTGAATCATGGAAGCGAGTGGGGGCTTTGGAGGTGACAGGCATCTGGGGTGGCCTTATCAGGTGTTTTAGAGTTCTCTTAATAACACAGGGCTTTTTAAAAGGTGGAGGCAGGATGTAGCACACTGTAGTTAGGAGTCCTGTGACTCTACTGAGGACCACAAGGTAACAGCTCTGAAGGATACTGATTCAGAATCTGGTGTATATGAACGGAACAGATGCTAGTGACCTGAGCAAGCAGGGCTGGGGGTTTGAGAGGCGGGGCAGAGAGTCCTTGGCAGTTATTGGATTATGGAAACGGGCATAGTGAGAAAAGGAGACATAGTCAAGGATGCCTGACTGTGCCTTCATTCACTTCTCAGCACCCCCCCCCAGCTCTTCATCATCAATTCTAGGCCATCATTAATTTTGAGCTGTAATATTTATGTCATAAAGGCACTTAGGCCCAATAAAATACTTACATTAAATTTTAGTATTTTCTGCAATCTTGGATTACAGAAGGTAGCTTATATGTTAAAGATACTCTGTTAAAAAGATTATATTGGGGTACATAAAATAATTTAAAATAATGAAAAGGCCAGTGTTGTGTTTGTTTGTTTGTTTGTTTTGCTTTCCAAGACAGGGTTTCTCTGTGTTGCTTTGTAGACCAGGCTGGCCTCAAACTCACAGAGTCCATCTGCCTTTGCCTCCCAAGTGCTGGGATCAAAGTTGTGTGCCATCACCGCCCAGCAGCCAACATTGTTTTTATCTATGTTTCCTTATTTGCCAGTGAAGACTCAGAAGTCAGAAACTGGGGTGAAAACCTGTTAGCTCAGAGAGGCTGAGAAGCAACCAGCTGGCCTTCCATTTGGCTGGAGACCCAGAAAAAGAGTTTCTCTCTTTCCATCCCAAATCAAAAGGGCCCTTGAGTCCCTTAAGTCCCTCCTTGCTCTTTCTGTGTGTCTCTCTGTCTATATCCCTGGCTCCTCTCTATTCTTTATAGCTAATTCCTATCAACTAGTCCCAGGCTCAGACCCTTGATCTAAGGTTAATTTTATTAACACAGTCTTGGAGTTTCACAGTACAATCATATAAATTCTCAGGGGAATATATCACCCTAATTTTCAAGAAAGTTATACCATTAAAACCAGTTGGTACTAACTTACTAATTAATTCGTAGTGAAAATAGCTGCTGTTACTTGCTTTCCCCTCCCCTTTCTCCATACATTTTTGGGTCGTTTCTAAGTTACTTTGTTTAATATATATCCCAGAACTTCTTGTGCTTGAGAAGTTCTTAGACGTGTAAACAAAACTGAACTGACATTTTTGTTTTAGACTTGGCGCAACCCAAATCAGCTGTGATTATAGGTTTGCTCTTTTTCAGGGTGCTGGTCTTGTATCTCTAAAATGTGTGGTGATATTTTGTGTATGATTTAATAATTTTGCCTGAAGATCAGAGTGCAGAGCTAGCCACACTAGTTAGCCACAGAAGCCAGGCAGTGGTGGCACACACCTTTAATCTCAGCACTTGGGAGACAGAGGCAGACAAATCTCTGTTAATTCGATCCAGGCTAAAAGAGATACAGCTCACACAAAGATGATCCCAGCACTTGGGATCCCATGCCTTTAATCCCAGCACTAGAGAATATAAGACACGAGCAGACAGGAGCTCAGTGCAGTCTGAGGTTTGGTGGAGAACAGTGGAGTCTGAGGAGCAGTGCAGTCTAAGCAGTCTGAGGATGCAGTCTGAGGACAGGATCACTTCGGTCTGAGCATTGGTAGAGTTGAGAACTCCAGTGGCTGGCCCTTCTGCTTCTCTGATCTTCAGCTTTAACCCCAATGTCTTCCTCTGGGTTTTTATTAGTAGTACCAACTAGAATTAGTGCTACAAAAGTGAAGTCGGAGGTTAGAATGTACACTCAGCAGGAATACTGCCCTTCCCTAGCACTGCTCTAGTGTTTGGTTATTTTTTTTGGGGGGGGGGCATGCTGTTTTTCTTTTTGAGGGTGAGTGAATCAAGGTGATTGCTAAAGAGAATAAATCACAAACTGTGGCGGTTTGACTAAGAATGACCCCATAAAGTTATATATTTGAATGCTTAGTCGTCAAGGAGTGGTACTATTTGAGAAGGATTTGAAAGATTAAGAGGCATAGCCTTGTTGCAGGAAGTATCTCACTGGGAGTGGGCTTTAAGGTTTCAAAAACACTGGCCAGGCCCAGTCTCTCCCTCTTGGCCTACAGGGGTCAGGATGGAGCTTTTAGCCACTTCTCCAGCACCACACCTGCCTGCCACCATGCTCCCTGTCATGATGATAATGGGCTAAGTCTCTGAGGCTTTAAGTCGGTCCCTAGTAAAATGCTTTCCACTTTGGACAAGTTGCCAGGCCGTGGTTTCTCTTCACAGCAATAGAACAACAACTAAGACACTGTTAGGCTATAGTTGTGTGTAGGGACACAAAACACAGGTTTCCTCCCAGAGGATGGGACCCCCCATCCCGTCTCTCAGCGCCACCATCACGCTCCAGCACCTCAGCATCTCCATCTCCACATCCATCTTCAGGGGCTGCCAGCAACATTAGTTTGAGCCCTCCTTCCCTCTAGTGTACAACCTCCTTGAATCCATGGTCAAGATCATTTCTGAAAATATTGAGTAGCTCCTTTATTGATCTCCAGTTGCATTCTTCTTAGAGTTTCACAAACTCTTACTCCTGAAAAAGACATTTAAAATAATTTCAGACAAAAACTGGAACGGTTTTAAGGCATTTTGTATATGCTGCAATGTATACAGCAAGATATCCCCTGTTTAATATTTTAGTAGAACCTTTTATTGCATATTTTAAGTAGACTGGACATAGGTTGGCTTTTCCTGTTTGGATATATTCAGATTGAAAGACATGAAGCCAAGCCGGGTGTTGGTGGTGCACGCCTTTAATCCCAGCACTTGGGAGGCAGAGGCAGGCGGATCTCTGTGAGTTCAAGGCCAGCCTGGTCTCCAGAGCGAGTGCCAGGATAGGCTCCAAAGCTACACAGAGAAACCCTGTCTCGAAAAAAAAAGGAAGGAAGAGAGAGAGAGAGAGAGAGAGAGAGAGAGAGAGAGAGAGAGAGAGAGAGAGAGAGAGAGAAAGACATGAAGCCAATAGTCCTGACCTGACTTGTTTTCTTTTGCTTACTGTGATTGCTGTTTCTTGTGGAAGTCATCCCATCCTGGAATCATAGTTTTGCAAAGGGGTCTTTAAGAAGGTTATAGAGAAATCACTTAAAGATGTATTCTTGCTGTGGCAAAATTCAAATGAGTTTGTTTTACCTTCAAAGTTTAATTATAATGTGGGTAGCTTTTAAAGCTTCTTGTTCTACTTGGTGAGTTTTTAATTTGAGATGTATCCCTGAACACCTGTGTGCCTGGATTTGTTGGTTTGTTCCTCCAGCCATCTCTGCACTCTGTCACTAGCCAGAGGTGCTACTTGTCTGTAGGGGATAACACAAATGCTCCGCATTCTCTGTGAATTCTTTAGCAACCTTTGCTCTGGTTTTTACAAAAGAGATGGTGGGATTGCAACCCTCTTTTTCTTTCTGGTGTGTGAGATCCAAGGTTGCCTTTGCAGTTTGCCCTTCAGAAAATGCTCCTTTTATGTTTGGTCAGTAAGTGAAGGCTACCTTGATTTGCCTAGGATCCTAGGAGTCCTTGAGCATAATCTTTTAAGAAGGGAAGGACCGGGTCTAGCTAATGCTTAACACAGTTGTATTATTAGGAATTTGAGTTTAGGAAAAGTGTTAGAAAAGTTTTGAATGAAGAGTACAGGAAGCCTTTCAAGGCATCTTTCTTTTCCTTCAATGAATGGTGTCTTAGAAATCTCAAAGTCCATTAGAAAGAGCACTGGGGGTTTTTGTTTGTTTAGAACCTTGCAAACAGTAATAAATTTTTACCACTTACCGTCATCACTCCCTACACAAATTTCCAGTTTACCTGCGTTTGTCAGTGATCGTGACTGCTGGACTCACCTTTATTGCAATGAGTTCAATAGTGATTTCTAAATAAGCTTCGTATCAAGATACGTCTTCATCTCCACTACAACCCCGTGGATTCTGTGTGAGGAACAATGCCTGACAGGACACGGCTTTTACATATACTTTTTAAAATCATATTTATTTGTATGGATGTGTGGGGGTGCGCTTGTGCCACATTGCCCTTGTGGAGGTGAGAGGACAACTTGCAGGAGTCGTTCTGTCCGTTCCCATCTTCCTCCATTGAGTACTGGGGCTTGAACTCAAGTGCTGCTCGGGCATGGCAGCAAGGGCTTTTACCGGCTGAGCCATCTCGCTGAACCCAAGGAGAAAATTTAGTGAGGTAGGACTCAGTATCAACACTGACCCTTGCTTTTGATCCCGCCAGGATAAAAACACACACACACACACACACACACACAAAAAAAAAAAAAAAAAAAAAACAACACACTGGTCATTGTTATAAAGAAAACAGCCGAGAGATGGGTGACGAGGATAAGAAGAACAGAGATAAAATTTGGCCACAGCTACGTGTCACACGGGAGCGACAGGGGTGGGGGGCAGGGAAGGCAGGGTGGCCCAGGCGCCTAGGAGGAGCACCGGCGAGCGAGCGAGCCAGCGAGCCAGGGCTGAGGGCGTGGCCGGCGGGGGGGGGGGCCCACGAGGAGGGGTGGGGTGGGGCGTGGCGGCGGGCGGGGCTCTGGCGGTTGGAGGTGGGTGGAGCTGCCCTGGAGGCGGCACCGGCTTGGCCCCGAGGCCCGCCGCGCCCTATCGCGCCAGAGCCGAGTGGCCCCGTGGAGCCCGCGCGCTCCCGCCTGCTGGGGGAGGGCGGACAGGGCGCGGGGACCAGACAGGCCGCGGCAGGCGCTGTTTCTCTTTCGCTTTCCCGGGCTCGGAGGCGGGCGCGCCGGCGGACTGAGGAGCGGCGGCGGCCGCCGGGTAGGTACCGCGCGGGGGCGGCCCGGCCGCGCGCCAAGTTTGCGCCGGCGGCCGCGGCGTCCCAGACACCTGCCGCGCCGGGCGCTGGAGCCCGAGCCGCTCGGGGGCGGGGCGGGCGTGCGGGGCTCCGGCTCTGCGCTCGCTCGGGGGCGGCCCAGCCGGCCCGCGGCAACTTGTCCTGTCCCGCGGTCCCCGCGCGGGTGGTGGCCCCGGCTCCCGGGCCGAGCACCTGCTAAGCGGCGGGAGGGTTTGAACCCCCGGGACCCGCGCCTCCCGACGCGGAAAAGTTGCCCCCGGCCGCCCGCGCGACACCGCAAGCACTCGCTTCCTTTCGGAGTCCGGGTGACAGGGATCGGGGCTGCGTTTCCCACAGGTTTGCCGCGAGCGCACCAGTGAGTCCTGGGAGAAAAGAAAAGCTGAGGAAAGAGCGGAGACCCAGGTTAGGATATCAATGCTTTGCTGAAGGTCACGAAGGGCTAAGGCCGGAATCTTGAGATTGCAATTAATTAAATTACACCTCCTGTCACATCCTTAACACCATTTCCCCGAAGGGATAGACGCTCGGAGCCTATTGCCGTGAACATTCACGGTGGGTGTGTGCCGGCAGAACGATGCCTTCTAGACCTTTCCAGTTATTTTATACTCGCCTATGCACTAACAGCCAAGGTAGGAGAAAAGTTCCCGTCTGAAGAATGAGCTTGGTGTAGAATGAACTTAGTGAAATAAGCATCTTCATTGGCATTGTTTTCTAAGGACATCTGTCTTGTAAGGAACTTGCAAAACTTTTAGAATAACCTAATGAGCTATCTAGTCATAAAGTTGCAAGAAAATAAATGGCATTTCTTCAGTTTTTCGCTGTGTACTGTCTCATTGCATAACTCCTCTCTAGGTACTTGGAGCTCTTACTGTTACTTTACAGTTAAAAGCAACAAAATAAATAGCCACTTGAGACTTAAAGAAAGTATATTTCCCAGGGTATATATCTACTATGTGTGACCGGTTTCTATTGAAACTTTCTGTCTAATAGAGATAAAGAATAAATGTTGGTAGAGTGCTTACCTAGCATGCACAGTGCCAAAAGTTTGTTCCCTGTCATGGTGTCAACTGGCAATGCCGAATACCTGTAATCCCAGCACTGTGAATAATGAGGCAGGAGGATCAATTAAAGGTTATCTCATCAGGGTTCTAGGCCAGCCTGGGCTATAAGAAACTCAACCTCGGAAAAACAAGAATGAATGAATTATCAAAATGGAAGAAAAATGTAACAAGGGAGTCGTGAGCATTAGTAGAGATTACATTGAGGACAGCATTGGAGAGGGAGTCTCAGGGACAAGCATGATACAGCTCTTAAGAGGAAGGGCGTGTAAGATACGAGCCAGCAGAATCCATGATAGAGAGGAGTGATCCTGTCAGCCTACCTGAAGTTTTGAAGGGAAGATCAAAATCAACCAGGAGTGTGGTTTACATCTATCTCATGGGACAGGCTAAAAAACACATTTTTTTTTTTTTTTTTTGGTGTGTGTTAGTGAAGAGAGGTCCTGACATTTTTTGAGAAAGCACTAAATGTAATGGGTAGAATAAACCTGGTAGCAAGATATAAGCTGGCCTGACTGGAGGGCGGCAGGCATCTCTTTGAGGAGAGGAAATGGGTGTCAGCTTGATATGACTATTAACTAGAAGGAGAGTGCCGAAAGAAATAGAGATCATTTTGCTAGGTGGGTTAATGACTTAACTTTTGAGTCTTTGCACCTTGCATTGGCAGAATGCACCTATCATCTACTCCAGGTAGACTCCGTAGCTTTGCGTGCCATGAGCGGCAGTGATAATTGAGGCTTTGGAACTGGGTGAATTTGTTACTCAGTTAAGTTGTAATAGACTTATAGGTTAATTGGACAGTAAAGGTTATGTTCTGCTCACCCTTCTCTCTATGGTTTTGGAAACAGATATGAAAAAGCAGGACTGTCAAAGGGAGTGATGACCAGTGGTCTGTACTCAGGCTGGATGTTCATGCTCATGCCTCAGGACCTCTACCGAGAACATTGTGCCAGCCACTGGGACCAGCTTTGCATCCACTTAGTTCCCCTCTTTGCCTGAACTGCTAAAGCCGGCTAACCACGAATGGCTACCCAAAGGAAACACTTGGTGAAAGACTTCAACCCTTACATCACCTGCTATATCTGTAAAGGATACCTGATCAAGCCAACAACAGTGACAGAATGCCTCCATACATGTACGTATCTTTATGTCATCTGCTCGTCAAAATTTATCTGTGTTTGTTCTTTTAAAACTGCTGCACCCTGGTTTTACCTGGATTTTAAGTTTTAAAAAGCAGTCTCGGAATTATTTACAAGTTAATTTTCGGAATATTTATCACTGGGATGTCGTAAGCATGAGGTTTTCCTACAAGTTGAGTCTTAATATATGTTGACTTTTAAAACCAGATTGTAAAATGTTCTTTAAAGGCTTTAATTAGTTATGAATTTGCAAAACGTGAACTATTTTCAGTTTTTTTTAATGACCCTGAAGGAGTTAGAGGATGCCTATGAGTGATTCCTTCACCAGTCACACCACTCTCAGCATTTCCTGAGAACCTAGTGGGAATGTAGGTTGTCCATAGACCACCACCTGTCTTTCAGGTAGTTGCCTTGGTAACTTAGAGACTGTTGTAATACTGCCGAAGCTGAAGAACTTCTAAGATTTTATTGTCTCCTGTCAATATCTTGAAGCAGTTTGGAGTGGGTGTAAGGGAGAGAGTATTCAGATTGTCCTCGTTTTATATATGTGTAAAGGAAGTTTCACTAACTCTGCCTCACAGCTACGGGAGTGGTGGACCTGAATTCAGTTCCAAAGCCAGTTCAGTTTCTCATATAGCAGCAATGCCTTTTTTCAAAGCTTCCTTTGAGCTCATCTCCCCCTGATGAACATAGGATTCATACTCATTGTTTCAAAGAAATGAGCCAAATAAAGTCACATGGAAATTAAAATGACAACTTTTATGTTACATATAATTTAATCATAATTTTAAAAACGGAATTTTATTGAAAGCTGTTTGAACAAACTGATACCTACTGGTTCTTGTGGTCAACTGTGGTCACATATACTGTGGAAAATAAGTCTAGTGGTGCTGATGGGTACCCCTCTGAGATAGTAATTGGCTCATGCTGTTCAATTAGCAGTTAACTATGAAATGTCTTTTATAGTTAATTTGTCGTTGCCTTATATTTAACTTGAACAGTTAATAATAAATTGTCATTGAAAACATTTATTATCTACTCTGTGTCAGGTACAGTGCTAAATATAGATGATACAAGAGTTCTCAAAATAATAATAAAATCTCTGATCAAGGAGTTTACATTCTAGGAAAGGGAGCATATAATAAATGTGTTCCATATTGGTGATGATTGGCATGAAAAGGAACCATTGTAGATAAGGATGGGGTTATTTTATATGACATCATGTCAGCTTCTCTATGCCATCTTAACAGAAACTTTAGGGGATTGAGCTCTGTAGGGATATGGAAAGAACTTTCCAGAGAATGTACTTGGCAGGTTCAAGAAACATTGGATCAGTTAGGGCTGTGCACACGCACACGCACGCACACACCACCTATAAGACATAGGCTTCAAAGAAAGAAAGAAAGATTTGGGATAGAGGTAGTGAAGAGTGATTGGACTTCGGATGCTTTGGGAGAAGAGCCATGAAGCCATGAAGAAGAGCCACACACTAGAGTGGACAATCAAGCATATTTTGTTTGCTATTGTACCTGCACATACCTATAAATGGTTCACAGTCTGTTTTGTTTTGCCGACCCTAACGTTTGTGCATTGTTTTTATATTTGGATCTCCCCAGCAAAAATGGCCAACAACGAGAGATAAGATAAAAGCACAAATCTCCCAGTTTCTATCTACTACAAATTTTATGTCCTGAAACAAATTTTGAAATAAAATCCCAAATTAGTATCTCTGTTTTGAAGAAAACCAAAAGATTGTGGAAGAATACATAACTAGTTTCTGATGAACCCTGAAATTTTATTTAGTCACTTGAAATAGCACTTTACCATTTATTTAACATTGTTAGAACACTCTATAGAGAAGGATTATTTTCCATAGAAAGAGTAACTGAGATTTTTTTTTTTGCCTTTTTTGTTTAAATTTTTTTATACACTGTAGTCTGATTACACTTTCCCCTCCTCAGACTCCTCTTCTCACCTGCCTACCCACCCAACACCATGCCCTTTAGTTCTCTTTTTAAAGAATAAATAACAAAACCCCAAGAAACTCACCTATGTGGGTGTGTGTGAGCACGATTACCCACAAAAACATAAAATCAGAAAACAAAATATAGAAGTAAGAGACCAATAAGACAAGAAGTGCCCAAACAAAGCACTATGAGACAAAAAGCCTGCAAAATTACCATTGAGTTTGTTTTGTGTTGACCATCTGCTGTTACTCTTGGGCATGGAACCTACTCTGAAGTGTGGGTAATATACTCAGTGAGACTCCATTGGAGAAGACCGGTGTTTCCTTTGCTGTTGGGTACCTATTGCAGATAGCTTCTTGGTTAGGGGTGGGAGCTTGTGCCCACTTCCCCATTTCAGAGAGGACCCACCTGGCTTGCACCTATTCAGGCCATGTGCTTGCTTCTTTAGTCTCTGTGAGTTCATATATATATATCAGTCCTGTTGTGTCTGGGGACAGTTTTTACAATCTTTTTGCTTAGGTCCCTGAACCCTGAGGGGAGAGATCGATAAAGACATCCCTTTTAGGAGTGAGTATTCCAAAGTCCCTTACCCTATGCATATTGTCTAGTTGTGGGTCTCTGTTAGTTCCCATCTACCGCAAGAAGCTTTTCTGTTGATGGCTGATTGAGGCACTGATCTATTGATATAACAGAATGTCATTTGGAGTCATTTCATTGCTATCTTCCTTAGCAGAACAAGATTATTTGGTTTTCCCCTAGGCTCAGCTTCTCTGTGTTCACTGAGATAGCTAAGTGTTGTCTTCAGCAATAGGCCCTTACTATCAGTTTGTGGAGAGCAGCCAATAGCCTTGGCAATAGCTTGTTGAAAGTTTAAAGAGGTAAATAACAAACTATACAAATCATTCTAGTGTAAACAGTCCTTTGGCAATGGCCTGGCCCCTTTACTGAGAGTTGAAGTGGTAGAATTTTGATTAGAATATAATGTTACTCCAAATGTGGACTTTGTCATCCACAGAGAACACTGAACATAAAACAGTAGAGTTGGGAATTCAGCCTGGTGCCTGAAATCTGAGGATTCTATAGCACATAACATGGGGCTTATTAATACTTGGACTTTTGGATTTCTGTGTCCTCTATATTTTTATATTGAACCTTTAAGGGAAATAATCTCATTTGCAAAGCATTCCCTTATTTGTGTTGATAGCATAAATAGTACCATAAAGCAGCATCACTAGACTTTCCTGAGGTCTTTTGATGGATGGTCATGTTCTGGGTTGGTATCTTCTGCCCAGGTTTTTCACCTGTACTACTGTAATGATACAGTAGTACAATGATTTGGAGTGGCTATAAAATTGAGGAAAGCAGCCAAGTGGGAAAGGTGGGAATTGAAAGATTAAGTGACACTGACACTTTGTTGTAATTTTTGATGTGTCTTATTAAAATGTCTGCACAAAACTACAGTGGAATAATACATTAGTAAAAAATGAGTAGACACTTATTCTTGCTGTGGGAACTTAGAAGACTTCTGTCCCATTAGTCAGTCAAGTGAGAAATACGTAAGTGAAGTTAAGCTAGTGAGCAAAACCAGTCACGGGATCTGCCCCCTGGCCTAGCTAGTCAAGTTGGAGAAGAGTGAACAAGTTTTAAAAAATGTGTAAAAGAAGCACAGTGAAGATAATGGACATGATAGAATCACAAGTGTGGGTCAGGATATTGGAGCAGAGTGGAATTAGAGAATTTCTGAGATCCTTGGGGCCTTAGGCCTTTCCAGGTGGGACCACATGCCCTTGGGCCTGCTGCATTAGAGGAGCAGGGGTTCTTCATTGCAGTGCTTTGGTGTGAGCAAATACGTCAGCCTCCTCTCAAATTACTGTACTCCCTCCTCATTCTCTCTTTCTTGGTGGTGATGGTGGTGGGTTTTATTTTGATATTTTTGGTTTTTTAAGACAAGGTTTCTCTGTACCCTTGGCTATCCTAAACTAGCTCTGTAGACCAGGCTGACCTCAAACTCACAGAGATCCACTTGCCTCTGCCTCCTGAGTGCTGGGATTAAAGTCTTGTGCCACCACATACGACTTCATTCTCATTTCTTAAAAAATTATGTTTTTAATTGAAATAGAATTGTATTGCATGCGTGAAGACGATCTATAGTCCGTAAGGTTAGGATATCTTTATTCAGATAAACACCAGCCAAACGCAAGCCAGAGCGTGCCCAGAGGCAGCAAGCTAGCGAGGCTAGAGCCAAGGGGCTCTCCACGTGTCTGTGGCCCCTTAAGAATTCCCTCCCACCCCCCGGGCCTCCTCCTCTCCCCCCCCCATCATCTTTGACATCCCCTGCCCACGCTCTCATGGACGTGGCCAGGCACACCTGTAGGGACTCCTAGGTCTCCTTTCCTTTCTCCAGCCCTTGCCAGATGCCGTCCCTTCAGCCCCTTCCATGTCCTTTTCACTATCAGATTGATAGCGCCTCTTTTCTTTGATTATTGCTACATATGTATGCACACGGGTATACACATGTGTTTTTGTTGTTTGTGTGTGTGTGGTTTCAGGGATGACCATTATGCATTGGACAACCTGTAAGAGGGCTCATCTCTAGGAGAGGCTAATTCTCCCAGCAGTCATCAGTTGCTGTAGTTCTTCATCTAGTATTGGGAATGTACACTTTGATATGTACATTGATATCATCATTTTTCCAGGCTTGTTTACACAGCCATTTCTAGGAGAGACTGTTTCACAGCAGAATTCCTGGTATTCTAGCTGTTTGCCTCTCTTCTGCAATGTTCCCCAAGCCACAGAAACAGTGGCTCTGATAGCTGTGTATCTCCCATGATCCACTGATCTCTGCCCATGATCCACTGATTTCTGTGATGATCTCCATTTAGTATAGATGGGCTTCTTTGATGAGGGCTGATAGCTACACTTACCTGTGGCTAAGACTTAGAATGTAGTAAAGAATTACACTGGTCTAGCAAAATATCTGCAGTAGATTCTTTTCAGGTGACCCTGAGCTCACGATTTCCAGGAAGCAGGGTAGGTAGGTGTTCAGAACCAGGCATGGTTCGCCCTTCCCCCATTGAGTGGACCTTTGGTCCAGTTAGACAGCTGTCGGTTGGTCTCTTTACCCTTAACAACAAAACTGTCACAGAATCCCAGTTCATGTAGTCCCACCCCCTGCTACTGTTCTCGTTCAAGTCCACCTCCCTTCTCACCAGACCCACTGGAGCATATTCTTAACCAGTGTACCTGTTTCTAAAGACATAATGTCTGTCGCTGTTACTTTTCATCTTGACCAAAAACCTGTCTCAGTGGTATGCTGCCGTCTCCAGGATGAATTAAAGCTGTTCACCTGTGATTTGTTTGCCCTGCTTCTCCTCCACTACAGCACACACAGGACTTCCTTTGCTCTGTTGTCTGCCAGCAGGTATCCATCCTGTAACTAAGTTCCATCTCACCCATGCCCCTCTCCTACACAGATGTAGAAGGAGAGGGCCAGATGTAGGTTAAGTGTCTCCTTCCTAACTGGTGAGTATGTAATACAAGCTGAAATGCACAGTTAATGATTGATTACTGTGTTTTTCCTTTCAGCGACTCAAATGCAGTGCTACCTAACTTGAAGGACATGGACACAATGTTGGATAGGAGCTAGGAAAACTATCCTAGAACCAACTGAGGCAGGGATCTGTGAGTATTAGAGAAAGGATAGACTCTAGAGTAGGAACCAGTGTGTGATGGTCCAGAGGCTGTCCTCTGTCTTTAACAGGCCCTAAGAAGTGTATGAAAGTTGCCTGGGGTATATATACTAGTGATGGTGTATATTGTTAACTTAAAATAAAACTTATTACTTAAGAATGAAAGAGCTTCATTCCTAAAGCTCAGATGTGATCAATGTATGCAGCGCGGTTTTGAGCCGTGAGGTACCGATGTCATCAGTGAGGTGCCGATGTCATCACTGCAGTGCATTGGTTCTTACCCCTTTCTAGATCAAGGTTCTTGTGGGAATTTTATAGTTCTTCCTTCAGGGGGAGAAAATGTGTTCATAGACATGAAATTCTGTGGTATAAAAACAAAAACCCTTGTGTTACATAATTTCTTCTTTCTGCCCTTTCAGAAATTATTGCAGTAACCCCTTGGAACAAAACACTGTTGTATTAATTTTTAACTTATACAAAGAAGGCAGGTTCACTGAAAGATACACTTGATGTTACTACGAAGCACTTGGTGATTTTGTATCACAAAATTAAGAATGGAGGAGTTGACTCATCAGGTTTCAGGTGCCTGCCATCAAGCCTGAGTTGGATTCCTCACACACATACACACAGAGATAAAGTAAATGTAAGAGAATGCAGAAGTAGCTTAATTATGGTGGCACTTTTTAATTAATTATTCATTGGTTTTGTTTTGAAGATGTATTTTTTTAAGTATCATGTATGTGTCTGTATGGGGTTTTGCACATGAGTGTAGGTACCCACAGAAGCCATAAGAGGATGTCAGATCCCATGGAGCTGGAGATGCAGATTGGGCTGCCCAGCATGGGAGTCAGGAACCAAACTCAGGTCCTCTGTAACTGTGTAAGAGTGGTACACACTCATAAGTGATGAGCCATCTCTCCAGCTCCTATTTATTTTTTTTGAATATCATAACCATTTGATTACTCAGTTTAGGTGTCAGGGCTAATATTTCATTCCTAAATCTTTCGTCCCATACTCTTGCTTTTTAAAGTGCAGTCTCCAAGCTATCAGCAGCCATGAGCAACAGGGTCACCTGGGAACTCATTAGCAGTGCAAATTCTTGGGCTTCACTCTAGACCTGTGGAATCAGAGCCTCTGGGGATAAGCAGAAATCTGTATTAACAAGCTCTCTAGGTGGTTCTGTGTTATATGAGAGTCTGTCAGGTACCGCTCTGGACCAGACGTTGTCATTCTAGCAATTCTTAAATTAGACAGTTTATGGTTTAATCATACCACAATTAAAATAAATGCTACTAAAAGATTGAAGTCGTAGCTATTGCTTATTGAATGTTTGTCATGGGAGTTCAAGCTTTCTTTTCATTGTCTTACTTAATCTAACCAAAACCCCTTATAACTGGGCAGTATTATTTGGTCACTCAGCAAGTGTTTATTGGCACTTACATATGCCAGGCATTATTCTTGCCACAGGAAACAGAGAAACAAACATGACAGACCAAGCCCATGACCTCTAAGAATCTATGCTCTGATAGGACAGACAGACAACAGACCAAAAAAAAAAAATGGAATTTCAGGTTCTTTATATAACAAATGCTGTGGGGGAAATGAAGCCGAGAAAAGCCTTTCTTGGTTGTTGCTATCCATCAGAGACCAAAGAATAGGAAGACACAGGCTACAGAAAGGCTTCGGGAGGACTGAGAAATAAGAAACAACCAGTAAATACCAGAGCTGGGTCCTCAGTTCTGCTGTTGGACTCAGGCACAGCTGCAAATGCATTAAGACCTTTCCCTAGGTTTCTTCTTCCTTTGTCTACTTATCTTTATTTTTAGTATTTTATTAAGTAATATTAATCACATATGAGAGAAAACTCTGATTTCGTGAGGTATTACTAGGTACTCAATACGGAGATGAATCTCCTATTCTGAATTGAATAACTATCCTAATGAAAAAAGACATTATTTTTGATGAAATTTCTGATGTTTTCTTAATAAGGTTTTTAGAAAGTTTGGGAGTGAAAGTCTGTTTTTATTTAGAAAAATAAAATGTCCAAATTGACATTACATTACCAGTAGGCACACACACGGTGTGATAGATAGGTTGCAGTAGAAATGAAGACATCATCATACTGGTGTTAAAGCTTCAGGCAGCGTTTTGGTACTCATTAATAAAAGTAATTACATTGCTCATTTTGATGACTTTTAGAAATAGGAATAGTTACTGATTTTAAACAGGTTAGGTACTAGATGTTAATTATGTTAAAGATGAATTATGTTACACTTATGGATCTTTTTATTTATTTTTTTAAAGATTTATTTATTATGTGTATGCCTGCAGGCCAGAAGAAGTCACCAAATCTCATTACAGATGGTCATGAGACACCATGTGGTTGCTGGGAATTGAACTCAGGACCTTTGGAAGAGCAGGCAGTGCTCTTAACCACTGAGCCATCTCTCCAGCCCGGATCTTTTTTATTTTGAAGCTATGAGCTAGTGAGGAATAAACCGCTGGTCAAAGCATCATCATAGGAGACACAGATGGATAAATGAAGGGATAACAAAATTTAAAACATGAAATTATCTTGTATATTGATGTCTGGTAGTAAGTATGGGCCAGAATGAATTAGAACCCATACCAGTGTTGGACTGAGGTCCAAGTGTGTAACAGAAAGGCCTCAGTGCCAGAGATAACGGTAAAGAAACAGTACTAATTAAGAACCCAGCTTGAAGGCTGGATGCGAACTGAAGAGCTACAGTCTAACATTGTAGAAAATGATTTCTTTTGGATACTTTCAAGAATCTTCACAATTACTTTGTTTTATACATACTGATTTTCAACAGATTATTGTATAAAAAAAGTTAAGTGAGTAAACAAAATTTCCTTAGAATCTGCTAATGCCAGTTGATAGAGAAAATGCTCTTTGTAGATATTAGTTAAAATTGGAAGGAGTACCTTTTGATAGTTGTTGGAAACTCAGAATTCCTTCAGTTGACAACGTCAGGCTTCTTTCTGACTTGAATACAGTGATACAGTTGTAGCCCTGGATTCTGGGCTCCCTTTACTATCCTAACCCCTATGGCTTCCTTTTGTCTCTACAGATTTCTTGAACTTGTTCTTGTTTAGATTCTGGTTCAGGTGCTTGGGACAGAGTCGGCAGTAGAGTTTGCAATAGGTAAATCACAGTGTATATTAGAAAGTTACCACTATATGCTATAGATAAAGGGAAGATCACACTAGTCAGGGGGAATTGGATAGTCAAGAAGGTGCTATAATTTGTGAAAGTCTGGATCTAGGAAAAACTTCATTAAGTCGATGACATTTGAACTTATTGTAGAGAAGCTAGCCTGTCAGATATCATAGAGAAGTTCCAGGCAGAGCGAATACTAAGATCAAAGACTGGAAGGTGTGAGTGTGGCATGTTGAAAAGTGGCAAGGGGGCCAGGACAGTTAGACATCAGCGAGTGAATGGAAATTGAGAGTGAGGTGGGGATGGTGTGGGCCACAGGTTCTGCACATCTAAGGATTTGGGTGGCTTTTGTTTTGTTTCTTCTGAGGGAAATGAAGATCTATTTCATGAATGGTTTTGAGTAAAGGAATAAGACAAACTGGATTGTAGTTAAAAAGAATCACCTAAATTATTCTATTGAAAGTAGAAATTCCAAGATCCTACGGCAGTATCTCAGGAAAGGGATGGTGATGGCTTGCACCAGGGTAGTCATGCTGGTAAAATGACGGATTCCGAATATACTTTGAAGGTAGACCATGTTTGTTAATGAAGACTGTCAGCATATAGAACATACATAAACAGTGAAACCATGAAGTAAATGACTGTGGCTTAAAGAACAGAATACCAAACGAGGCCTTAACCCTGGAGACAGTAAAGAGAAGCCAAGAGGTAGGAAGACTCTGAGTGTTAAGAGCAGGGGAAATTAGCTGACTTACATGTGTGTAGTTAAGTTAGTAGGACAGGTTTGGCTGTACGTATCCTGTTATGAGCAGTTCCAGTAGATGGAAGGAGAAAAAAATAAGAGTACATTTGGGAAGACAGAAAGCATTTAATTCCCTAGTTGACCATTGTACTGTGAGTGATATATTTAACTTTTATTCTTTACTGATCCTGGAAATTGAACCTGAGGCCTCACAAATGCTAGGCCCAAAATCTACCACTGAAATAAATCCAAGCCTTGTGCTTAACCTTAATAAAGATACAGACAAAATGAAAATGTAAGTTTTGAGAGGGGGGGAGTATATAGGTATCAATTTCCAGTTTTATTACAAAGGGGAACAAAGCAATGGACAGATAGTTGGCAAGGAATAGAGTCAACAAAAGTGTCTTTTACACTAAGGAAATGGCTTGCCTGCATACTCATAAGAATCGTTAAGAAGGATTTATATATGCCAGGTGACGGATAAGATATCCAGTGCACAGGACTGAAATTACAGAGGTAGGTCCATGAATGTTCTGGAAACAGGTTAGGACACAGTAGTGGTCGTATATGTGGAGACGTATATGTTGGCAGGCACAAGTCCCCTTTGATTCTGTTACTGCTTTTATGTTTTAAGTAAAATGGGAAGCAAGGTATTTGATGACTAGTGAGAAGGGAGAAGGTTTTGATGGAGTTTGGGGAGATGTCCGCTCAAGAGCATAGTGGACTTGGGAACATTGAGTATCGCTTCCTGGCAGATGAAAACCCCACTTCATGAGGTTTGATGGTCATAAGTTAAAGATGAGAGATCCATCAGCATGGTTTCATGTTTTTCTTCCACAGTGCCCAGCTATAATGTAAAACCAGAATATGTAGGATTTGAATATAATCAAGATTCTGGTTTAATTGAGCTAGTGTAACCAAAGAAGAAAGGGCATTTTTAGTCTGTGTTTTAATATAATGAAACACCTAAGGCAGGCAACTTTGAAAGAAAAGAGGTTTTAGAGAGTCAGAGTTTAAATCAGGAGCCTCTTTAATGTGGCCTCTGGTGATTGCTGCAGATGGAACCACATGGTGGCCTAAGCATTTGCAGGAGCAAAGAGTCAGATCTCAAATCAGGAAGCAGAGTGAGGAAGGAGAGACCAAGCTGGCTCCTGTTTTATCAACTCTGGTGTAGAAGCTCCTAATAGCTAGAGCTACCTTCCCTTTGAAAAGCAGTGCCTCAGGAGACTCAGAGACCTTGCTCACCCCTCCTTTAAAAGGTGCATCACCTCCTGCATCATAAAATTAGGGGCCAATCCTCCAGCACACAGGAGCAGATCTCATCCAAACCATAGCAGAGAGGCAGAGGAGTCAAAGTGTGGGCCCGTGCGTGCATGCGTGGGGACACAATTTTGATTGGTAGGAAGAGTAGTGACAGTGTTGCGTCCATGGAACTCTACCTGACTTGCCGCTCAGCACGCCTCTCCTTCCGCCTTCCCAAGCTTAGGAGCGTCCCCTTCCTACTCAGGTGTCCCTCCAACGTCATGCATAAAGGAAGCATGGTTTCTGTCCTGAGTCTGTTCAAAGCCTTTCCCTTGCTGCCTGTTTCTTTGTCCCATTGGGAAAGGGACACAGCATTCTAGGAAGTGTGGAGAAAAAGCAAAATGCTATTCTGGTATACACCATGCAGTTGTTTTCACTATAGAGTTTTGAGGCAAGCTATATGTAACAGCCTAGGAGAAATAAAGATATTTACTAGTTCCTTACATTTGTAAAGCCAAGAAGCTCATGGAAGTAAATTGAAGCTGTTGGGGAATTTTAAAATCAGTGTTATGTAGGAATGCTGTAGCCATGCCTTCTAGGGGCTGGCTACAGGTGTGCCTGACCACGCCTGCAAGGGAATGGTCAGGGTGACGTAGGGGGAAGGGTTAAGAGTGACGGACGCTCACGCGGTGGCCCTGCTTTCGCTTTCTTCTTCAGCTTGCTGTACTTACTGCTGCCGCGCCGGCTGGCTAGGTCTCTCTGTAAGTAAGGCTTTTCCCTATTAAATTCCCTTGTATTTTTACCTCCTGACTCCTTAATGGTAATTTCCCACATTATCTGGTTGTCAGAAGTGGGATATTATAAACCTAGGCCCCGTTTTGTAGGGATGCTGTAGCCATGGCTTCTAGGGGCTGGCTACAGGTGTGTCTACAGTGTTAGTTACACATGTAGAATATGTTATAAAAAGCAGGAAACATAACTCTTCTGCATATAGTCGTAGCCTTACAACTTGTCAGCAGATAAAGTCCTCAATACAAAAACAGTATGAAAAATGTTACCCATAGTGAATTGTAGGGTTAAGATTCTAGTTCACTGGTAGAAGGCTTGACCTCCAGCACTCAAAAAATAAAAAAGAATGGCACAACTGGACATGGTTGTATATGCCTTTTATCCCAGCACTCAAGAGACAGAGGCAGGCAGACCTCTGAGCTAGAGACCAGCTCCCAGCCAGCCAGAACTGCATAGGGAGACTCTTTGGTTTCTTTGGTTTTGGTTTATTTTTGTTCTTTTTAAGGTGGTACACTCAAAGAAGGAGGGAAAAATGTTTTAAGTTGGAAGATAAGACCAATACAACTATATGTTTTTAGCATGAGTCAGCCCTTGGTCAATTTATTAAATAAAGTGTTACTAATGGATGGCAATGCTAAAGATATGAGAGAAAAGTTGATTAATTTTAATTAATGGATTTTATGGTCAGTAATGTCAGAATTAGTGCTCAGCAAGAGAAATCTGAATTACCGTGTGCTATCAAAGCTGGGAGACTTGGGCTCTGTGATAAATAAGAAATGTGGGTGAGCTGTATATCTAAGATAGGCCAACAAATGACCTTGTACCTGTTGTGCAGATGCCCCCAAAACCATCAAAATAAGGAAGTAAGATGGTTCTTGGATATTTCAGCTATGAAATCAGTTTTTAATAGCACATCAAAGCAGGTTTCTTCAAAACAAGTGGGAATTGACTGTGAGCTACATACTGGAATGTCTGAACATGAAATTCAGGGGAAGATGTCTAGTGAAGAAGTGTTAGTTGATCTTGGACAAGAACCTACCCTACCCCTCCTTGCCCCAGAAAAAGAAGTGTCCTGCATGAGAAGATAGTTTTCTCCAGGTGAAGCAATCAGTGTCTTAAACTTCATATCAGAGTTACAAAGGGTCCTTGGAGTAGAAATGGTTGCAGGATATTAACCACAAAGTGATGGGCATTCCCATTTCAGTGGGATGCCTATCTGTTAAAATAGGTATACCAAGTCAGTTATGGTCTGGTGGTATTCAATACTTGATGTTGATTCTCCTTGTTCTGTCTGTATGCTTACCCCATAATCTAATTGGCAGAAGGAGCTCACGTTTACCAAGAGTTTACAAGTTACCAGACATTATAAACCAGTAATTACATTTGGTCCCCATAACAACTGAGTACAGTATACCTTTTTAATCTTCCTTATGCTCGGGGCAGAACAAACATTTGCCTAATGGCAGGAGTGAGATTCAAGTGTGGGCAGTCTGTGGCAGGATTATCCGGAATGACCATGCTGTGCTACTTTGGCCTCCCTACTTGTACCTAACTCACATACTATTTGATTCTATCTTGTCCTGTGACAGTGACTTATCCTGGAGGTTGATAAAGTGCTTCAGATTATAGTGTGGCAGACAGCTACATCCTAGAATGGGGCCATCTAACAGGTTCTGTAAAGAAGGATTTTGGTGACCAGCTTCTGCCCACTGTGCATCATTTTCCAATGTTTCCCAGTTATCTTTGGCCTCCCCAATGAGAGAGCTTTGCAGAGTTAGAGTCTCAGGAAAGTTGAATTAGTTCAAAAGGGGACCTTCAGATATCAGTGTGTGGTCCAGTGTGTGCTGCCCACCTCAATTTAGAAAAACAGTATCAGACGGCATGATAGCTCTCTCCCTGTGAATTTTTGTGTACTTGACCTTGTTCAAACCCAAAGAATGGTAGAAGTCAAGAATTCAGTTAGTAATTTTTTTCACCTAATGATGTTTATGATGAACTAATTAGATAAATTAAAGATACAAAGTAGGGGAGGGGTAGTATAGAGTCCTGGCCTGGCATGCTACAGGCCCTGGGTTTATCCATCACTCTGCAGAAGCAATAAGATGTCTTCTTGAGGTCAGGGACTAAGTACTCTCTATCCGGAGATACATTGCATTGCGCTTTAGATGTTAAAAGGGGAAATTTGGATGCCAGTTCTGCTGCATGGCTAGGACACTGTGGGCAGTCTTCTCAGGATCTTTAGTATATTGCTCGTATGTTGAGAAGCATGGCCAGAGTCTGAAATGTAGTCCATACAAAGCTCTGAGCCCAGAGCCTGGCATCTGCTAGGACTCGGCAAGCTTAGCATTGTCATTGAGGTGATTTTCCTCCTAGGGTGTCTTGTCATTGAGGTGATTTTCCTCCTAGGGTGTCTGGGAAACCGAACTGCTTCTGCCCCAGCCGTTTCATGCAGCTTAACCACATCTCTAAAGTGGCTGGTGAGGAGGAAGGCTTGGTGCTCTCCATGCATAGTCCTACCAGAGACTGGGGCCTTTTTAACATCATCCAAACGCCAGTTAAGTTAGCCAGAAGAGCAGTTGAACATCTCTATAAGGTACCTTTAGGTGTGCTCTGTTGCTAGTCTGGATTTCAGTTCCTGGACTGAAGCTCACAGACAGTTTCCCAGTGATGAGAAGTTGTTAAGCGTTAGAAACCATCTCGACATTTCAGTTTTCCATTGTCACTGAAGTTTGGGCCTGGATTTCCTCAGGCTTTCATTTGTGTAATATAAACATGGTAATTATTTAGCACCTTATAAAAGAAGGCAGGAATATTTCCTAGAGTTTTGTTTTTATAAAGAAAAGAATAAATAAACTATTTGAAAAGACCATTTTATTTATGTAATATACTAAAGGAGATCTAATTCTACAAGTCAGCTGACATACAACCCCCAAATTAATGGATAAGGTAGTCTCATTCTATATTTTATAGACCAGTAGGAAAGAGTTAGCAGCAAGAGATATATCGTACGGATATATCTTAGCTATGAAATAGACTCTGAGTTCAAATCCTCACTTTCACCATTTACTGTCATGATGTTGGACAGTTTGTCCTCTGTTCACTTTCTTCATGTATGAGGTCAGATACTGCTACCCAGTTTATAGGGCTGCAGTGAAAAACAAATTATTAGATTGTATTAATGTATCTAATTTAGTGATTCTCAACCTGTGGGTTGTAACTCCTTTGGCAAACCTTTCTCTCCAAAATTATAAAGTACCAATGAAATAGTTTTATGCTGGGGGGGGGGGTGTCACCACAACACGAGGAACTGCATATTAAAGGCTTGCAGCATTAGGAAGGTTGAGAACCAGTGAATTGATTATCAATTTGGATACTCACATTTATACATAGAAGTTGGAAAATACATACATATTTAGGATGATGGCTAGTATGTAATTCCTTTCATAATTGATGATTACAGCCATCCAGCCACCAGCAAGTAATTTGAACACTGAGGAACACTAGGATAAAAACAGTGTGTTGTTCTACATCTTAAATTTTTCTTTTTAAACTTATTTTAAAATTTTAATTATTTTTAAGGTTAGTTTTGAGCCTTAACCTCTAGAAATGTGTCAGTCTATGTCATGAAGCCTGCATTCAGGTGTTAGTGCTGCCATTCATAGAAAAAGACCCACAGGAGCTTCTTGTTTTTCACTTGACGACATGAATAAAATACAGTATTCTCAAATGTCCCTATGGAAAATAAACCCACTTCTTATGGGAGTTTCTACCCATTTAGAGCCATAGTCCTCAGTAGAAATAGCTGTGATCCACAATCGGCTTGGAGGTTCCTGCCTGTGGCCCCAGCTCCTCCGTGGCTGAGGCAGGTGAGGAGAGTTTCATAATGTGCCTCAACCATACAGTAACTTCAAGACCTCTCTGAGCTACTGAGACTCGGTCTCAAACTCAAATTTTAAACAAGGTTGGGGACATTGGAACACCTGCCTGCCATGAGCAAGTCCCTGGATTTAGTCCTTAACCACCCCCCCCAAAAGTAGCTCACACATATAATTAAAATTATCTAGTATTAATACAGGGCTGAAGAGCCGGCTTAGTGCTTAAGATCACTGACTGCTCTTCCAGGGGATCTAGGTTTTGTTGACAGCACCTACATGTTGGCTCACAATCATCTATATATAACTCCAGTTCCAGGGGATCTAAGGCCTTCTCTGGCCTCCAAGAGCACTGCACACATGTACACAGACATACATGCAGACAAAACATCCATCTGCACAAAATAGTATAAATTAGAGTATCTCATAGCCACATTTAAAGAAACAATTTTAATATTTAACCCAATATATCCAAGGTTATTGTTATTCCCATTTGTAATAACAAAAATTACTAAGATTATTTGTATATTAAATATTTTAAATCTAAATGTATTTATAATTGCAGTACATCTCAAATTAACCACATTTCAGGTGCTTGTAACAGCATGTGACCAATGACTACCATATTGAATAATCCAGATCTAGTATTTAGATAAGTATTCCTCATCAGTGTTCTGGTACTGGTGCTGCTTTGGCCACAAGCAGCTCACACACCTTATTTTTAGAACTCTGTGTACCTTTGGATGCTTCAGCCTTATGTCTCTTTGATCAGATAATTTAGATTAACATTGGTGTCCCTGGGAGGATAGGGTCTTATACTTAGTGTCTTGACTAGTCTAATGAGGATTTGCTCTGGGCATGGCATGTACCTGTGTTTGGTCAAGGTTGGTAGACAACGATGGATTGCTGAATTCATTAAGTGTGATAAAACTTTTGAACCACCAGAATCAGAGCTCCAGGTCAGTATTAGCCGTATTAGGCTTTGTCAAAAATCATTTATTCCTGTTTTTATCTGTCTCTTTTTTTCCCCTTAAATTTTAGTTATCTAGTGGCTCTGGGGAATGAGCACATACATACCAGGAATTTTCTAAAGGAATTCTGTTTTAACAAGGTGACCCTGTGAGAGATTATTTTGACTTTTGAACGAACATTTGAGAACACTTTTGAAATCTAGGTGCAGCAGTGCTTATGTGTAATCCCAGTACTGGAGGGCTAGAAACAGGAGGATCAAGATTAATAAATTTGTAGCCTGGGCTACACGAGGCCCTGTACCAAATAAACAAAAAATTGTATGCACTCTTTAGGTATCAGGATATCTTGAAGAACAAGACAGACACTTACTTCTATATTATACATTGCACTGCTTTTATCATCTTAGTTTTTAAGCATGTTTTCTGATGTCTTTCATCTAGATTTCAGGAGAATTATAGTGAAGAGATTACTATCCTTGACCGTTAGAATAAAGAGAAAGATAGAATGGGACTTAAGTGTCCTTATTAAGCAACACACACACACACACACAGATGTGTTGAGATGGCACCTTCTTAGGAGACCCACCCTGATCATTGCATCTGAACAACTGCCAGACACCAGGGTTCTGCTTCTACCTTCTTATGGGCAGGGAAGATAAGACTACCACTTACCATTAAATTTTACATGCCGTTCTAAGCATAACATACATTCTTTAAAGAAGGGGAGTTTATGTCGTTCATTCCTGCATTGCCAGCTTCTAGTATAATACCTGGCATTCAGTTCTTTAAATAAATGAAAAATGAAATTAAATAAGTGATTTTATTTCCAATATATACGAAGTAACTTTAAAATTAAATGACTGGCAGAATTCTCCCTATTGTTGCTCTAGGCAATGTGTGTGATATGCCTGAGTTTGCAGACCTGATCTCAGTGGTAGGACTCTTAATGTTTGCTCCTGACCAGTCATTTAGATAAACTTCACTTCTGTCAAAGCATGTGGGATATAAGGAGAGGAAAAGGAGTAGCATGGGAGCAGTTGTAAAATGAAGGAAGGGTAGCAGGTCTATACCCAGAGAAAATTTGAGATGATATAGAGAAATTATATCAGAAAGGGAATTATTGGGGTAGGAATTGGATTGCAGTTTTAAAGTTCAGTTGCTAAAATTTGCAGTTGCTTACTGGATAACATAAGCATAGGTAAAAGATAGGAAGAAGTCATGACACAGAGATCAGTACTGTTCAGAGGAAATGTGAGCTGTGTTGCCATATGGCTCCAAACTTGTATTCTTCATTTAGAATCTTCTAATTCCCTTGTCCATTTCTCAGCCATTCTTCCAGTTTCACCTTTTGTGCCTTTGTGCCACCATGACACCCATATCCTATGCAGTATGCTTTGTGACACTGTGGCACCTATGTGCACAAATTCATCATGTTCTGTAAGGCCCAGAAATTATGTCATAACCGCTGCTTTGTCCCAGGAACCACCCTGGCGGTATAAGTAATCCAAACATGTTGAAAACTCTCCAGAGTTTTGATTTCCCATTACTGTGGATTAAACCCAGGGTCTCACAGACATGGTATGCTTTACCACTGAGCTACATGTCCAGCCTTTCAAGTTTTATTGAGAACTGTTTATATTGCAATCAGATAAACTTTTAGTAAAAGAAATAAAAGCAAAATCAGCAATTTTTACCTTTCTCTGTCATACTTTAAATGAGACACTTTTATTTAAAATGGACCAGTTTTTAATGGGCTATGAGTAGAGTGTCTTTAGTTTATATTAATAGAAACAATAAGTAAATTGGAATTTTCTTTTGATATTGTGACAGTGGGATTTGGTTTTAGTTATACTTTATTTGGATGGTATAATTTTAGAAGTTTGTTGTAGCATGAATAATAAAAATCCAAAAACAGATATTGGGGTGAAAACTAAAGATCAGAGAAGTAAAGCAGCCAGCCACTAAAGTTTCTCACCTCTACCAATGATTTTTAGACCAAAGGGGTGATCCAGTGAACCTCAGATTGCATCTCCAGACTATACTACTCCTCAGACCCCTTGAGCTACTATTTCCTCTTGCCTTATATTCCACCCTAGTGCTGGGATTAAAGGTATGAGATCCCAAGTGCTGAGATCATTGTGTGAGCTTTGTTTATCTTTTAGACTGATCAGTTTTATGTAGCTCATGGTGGCCTTGAACTCACAGATACCTGTCTGTCTCTGTCTCCTAAGTGCTCGGATTAAAGGTGTGTACCACCACTGCCTGGCCTCTTTGGCTAGCTAGTGTGGCTAGCTTTGCAGTCTGATCTTCTGGCAAGCTTTATTTATTATATCATAAAACATCCCCACAGTTTGTAGAGTTTAATTTTAACCTACTGTCTTATCTCTTCTTAGTCTGTAAGACCTGTATTGTCCAGCACTTTGAAGACAGCAATGATTGTCCAAGGTGTGGCAACCAAGTTCATGAAACAAATCCATTAGAAATGTTGAGGTAAAGATATATATTTCATAATTTGTCTGATTTTAACTGTATACATTTATAATCTTTATCAATTATTACACTACTTGAACATAAGTCAGGCTTTTACAGTTTTTTTAATGCATTTTACTTCATTTTTACATCTTTTAATGAAAATTTGAAATAAGATTATGTAATAGTTAGGAAATATATCTTCAGTTAAAATGATAACATTCTCTTGGGCTTTTCAGCTTGACTTCTATTGAGTCATTTTCAGATGCAGGTGAACTAGATTGGATAAATGTATTGGTAATAAAATAATCGGAAGGCAATAGTAGGAAAGAAATGCATTCTGGGAGAAAAGAAACTGACAGGTGATGGTCCCTAAGAATGGAAGGATGATGCAAGGTGGTTAAGAAAGAATTTGTGGGAGACAGACCGAGAAGTAGCTGAGAGTAAGGCTCAGAGAAAAGTGTGTCAATCAAGTGGAAGAAAATAGAGTCAGTCCTTTTCACTTTGAGCCTGTTTGGGAGTGTTGTAGTATCATGTCAGACTTTAATAGTGAGGTAACCAAGGGAAGTCTGTGTTGCTCTGGAGAGGTTTCATGAGACAGTCCTGACATACGTGGGTGAAAGGAGGTGGCTGAATTAATTGTTCAGCATCTGTTGGAAATACAGACTAGACCCAAGGTTTGAGACAAACAACTGCCCACATGTTAGTTTCAAGCTACAAAAATAGATGAGGACCCTGGAAACATGGCCCATGGAAAAAACTGAAAGAAGGAAGATGACATACAGAGAGCAACACAGAATATTCAGCCCTCGGTGTCTCTGGGTTCTGTCTCCAGTGGATTTGGCCAAGCTCCCATCAGATATATTTGCAAGAAAAATTGCTTCTGTACTGCGCATTCAATTGTCATTATCCCCAAAGAAAAAATTAGCTAGTGCATTCACATTGTATTACTATATGCAGACTCCAGCTGGTTTGAAGCTATAGAAAGATGTGTATTAGATATGACATCCTAAAGTGTTTTATATAAAGGACTTGACCATCCAGATTTGGTGTCTGAAGAGTCCTGGAACCTGCTCCTTAACATTGGGGGATAACTTTAGTTGGATAAAGAAAAATATTTAGGCACATAGAACAGACAGGGGAACAAATTAAAACAGGGAAAGGGAATTTCATGGAGTTTGTGTGAACCCAGATTGCTGTGACACTATACTGGTCATAGGGATCAATGACAGGGAGTTCAGGAAGATAAAAGCAGCAAGTAAGAGTATGTAACAGAAATAACAGGCTATACGCTTCAAAGTTTTTCAGGTTGAAAGATTTAAAAAGGTGTGTGTGTCTGTCTGCCTGTCTGTCTGTCTGTGGTGTGTCTACAGCAGATATGTGCAGAGTCCAGAAGAAGGCATTAGATCTGGAGCTAGAGTTGGGGCAGCTGTGAGCCGTCCATTGTGGGTGCTGGGAACTGGCCTCCAGTCCACTGCAAGAGCATCAAGTTCTCTACACTGCTGGGCCATCTCTGCTGCTCCAGAAATAGCTTTCACAGACGCTTAAGTTAAGGAAAAGATTTTGCTTCTTTAGATGTTTGATGTCTGAGAAGAGTAACGCTGTTAAGCAGAATAAAATGGAGTAGGTATTGTAGAAGCAGCAGAATAGGCTGAAGAAATGGAGCCAGTTATGTATCATCAGGAAAAGAAAACTAGAAAAATGCCGAGATAAATAAGTTTGTGTCTAGGGAGCTAGAATAGTCAAACTGTCCACATTTTTCAGAAGATGAAATGGAGCACAGTCATTTTTAGAAAAGAACCTGTGCTGTAGGGATTTGAAGAGTGGGAACGTTAGCTATTGCTGTATGACAAACCACCTCTAAATTAATGTTTCAGATGGCAAGCATTCCTTTCTTTTTTACCATTGGAATGGGTTAGTGAGCAATCTTGGCTTTACTCATTGCTGCTTATTCAGTTAACTACTGTGTTCTGCCATGTATTGGGATCTGCCACCATGGTGGTCTAGGGCTGCCTCCGCAGGGCAGTGGAGCACTCCCCTACTTGCTGAACATGGAGAAGAAATGCAGGGCCTCTTAAGACCTAGGCAAGGTCCAAGCTCAGCGTTACTTGTCCCACATTCTTTTTGGTCTAAGCAATTTTCCAGTGTAGTCCCTATTCTTGGGATTGTGAATTTCAGACATCTGGGCTCTACCTCTTGATCAAGCAAAGGCATGTTCAGAGGGTGTACATGTAGAGAAGGCTGGGGGCTTTGGGACTACTACTTACTTGTAAGAAATCTCAACTGTTTGCATATTGGATTTTGATATCTTCATTGTTTATCCTCCCAACCCCTGAAGGTTGGATAATACACTGGAGGAGATTATATTTAAGCTGGTACCTGGACTACGAGAACGTAAGTTGCCCTTTGGGTTCTACAGACTTTTCGTGTTTTGTGAGATCACTATTTCTATTAAAGATTTCATCTTCCTATGCTTTTCATTTTTTTTCCTTCAAATTAGAAGAACTTCAGCGTGAATTGGAATTTTGGAAGAAAAATAAACCTCAAGAAAATGGACAAGGTAACTCTTATTTGTGTTTCTGGTGCCTCTCGTTGTTAAGTTGGTGGAGTACTGTCTTTCTACACTCACAGTTCTCCTGTGCAAGACTCATGCAGCCCTTCATGAGATAGTATCTGAATCAGTGAGGGTCTGCATGACTTCAGGTGAAGGTAGTTGAAGAGTGAAATTGGACTTTGGGAGGAAAAAGAAAAGAAGTGAAAGAGGAAACTGAGTAGGTGGTAATACCTAGTTTCAGGACAGAAAAATCTGTTACAAGAAATAATCTTAGTGTGCACCTCAAACGTGAGGGTATTTTAATTTTACTTCACTTATAAAAGCACTTTAATGGGAGACGGAAATGAATGTGGCTAAGAGCCAAGTTGGGATTTGCTGTGCTCTGCGGCTCTGAAAGGAATGCAGGTGGGACTCTCATGGTCAGGCTTAGGGCTTGCATCTGTCAGCAGGTGTTTTGTGTGTTCATCAGGGTGTTCCCATCACCAGACCAAGTGTCCAGGTTCTTCTCTGGGACCCAGGTGATAACTAACCGTTTCAGCAGGGCCTGGAGAAACCTACACACAGACATGATAACTCAATTCAGTCCCTTGGTCCCTCAAGGTGACAACAGAGAACTGACTTGGAGCTCTATCCTCTGACATTCACACATGCACCTGTACACACAGTGTTTAAAAGTCATCACAGGGAAGGCAGAGTTAGGCCAGTCTCTTAGGCCAGCCAGTCCATCCTAGTCAGTGAGTTCAAGGCCAGTGAGCAACCCCATCTCAAAAAACCAAGGTAGATAGCACTTGAGGAAGAGCATCCAAGATTGAGTCTTGTCCTCTGTGAACACACACACTCACACACACATTTATACACAGTAACAGCAATAATTTCAACAAAGTGGCAAATTGTAGCTTTTTAACTCTTTACTCTTTGGGGACCCACCACCTAGCTCCCAAATAATCACACATGGAGACTTAATTATTACCTGCCCTTAGCTTGGCTTGTTTCTAGCCAGCTTTTCTTAAATTATTCCCCGTCTACCTGTTGCCTCTGGGCTTTTATCTTTCTCTATTTCTGTCTACCTTTCAGTACTTACTAAGCTGGGCTTGCTGTGTAGCTGGGTGGATGACCCCTGATGTCCTCCCCTTCTCTTGTTCCTTCTTCCTCTTTGCTCTTTTTCTCCTTCTGTTCTGCTCTCTGCCTGCCAGCCCCACCTATCCTTTCTCCTGCCTCACTATTGACCAATCAGATGTTTTAGACAGGCAAAGTAGCACAGCTTTGCAGAGTTAAACAAATGCAACAAAAAAGAATACAACACATCTTTGCATCATTAAACAAATGTTCCAAATGTAGCACATCTTCAAATAATATTCCACAACACAGATGTTATTGTACTGAGAATGAGCTGTTTGTATGTATATGGTATCCATACAAAGGGATATCTAAATTACAGAGCAATATGATTCTTCGTGTTTTTCAACACAAGACTTCATTCAGAATGTCCTAAATACCATCACAGTAGCCTCTGTGCATTTGTGAATGTAGTCCTGGCCTTGATTTCCTCATAAAGCCATTGAATTCTCATCAACTTTCATAAATTCAGTGCCATTTCAGATGGACGAGGAAATGCATGTTCTCTTTTTCTCATTTATAATGGGGATAATGGCTTTAATAGTTAACTGTAGAACTAATCCCTCAGCAGGGGAGCTTTGATAATAGTTTTGATGAGTAGAATAAGGCAGCAAGAGGCTGTTTTTATACCTAACAACAAAATGAAGATGCTGAAATGGCTTAACCAAAAGCTTATTTTACCTGTGTGCAATGTACTTAGACAGCTTAATGTTAAAAAAGTAGATCATACAAAATTAATTAAATATTCCAGTTTCTACTAACACAAAAGCACATGGAATTGCTGTCAGAATTACAGAATAGGTTTAAGCTAGGATTTTTTTGTGTTTGAGGGTCATACACAAAATAGACCTATTTTATATCCTGGTTTATGATTTTCATCTCCCTTTTCCTATTTTCTCCTTTTCAAAATACTTTTGGATTTGGTCTTTAATGGGGGGGGCTTTTCATTGAGCTGGGTGTTTGGTTCATGAAACACAGCGTCTGTACATGGGTTCTGTGTAAATAAGGATGGGAAAAAGAAAGAGCCATCTTCCCACTTTCGTAAGTACAGTGTAAGGCTTTTACTATATTGAACAAAGACTATTCTCTCATTGGTAGGGCTAGCTGATTTTTCATATTTAGCTTGGGTAGATATAATTCATCTGAAAAGGTTTCCTGAATCTTACATGGTCACATATTTCATATTTCATACTTCCCCATCTTATATTTGGCACCCCCCCACACCTTTTGTTTTGTTTTGTTTTTTGCCTTTTCCTGTACCCTGGCACCATAATGCTGAAGATGGTAACTCCTGGTATTTGTTACTTCCTCATTTCCTTGACAAAATACTTGACAAGAAGCAACCAGGAGGGGATGGGGAGAGAAGAAAAGGTTGGTTAGTCTGTGACTGAGAGTTAAGTACATCATGGCAAGCAAGGCGTGGGAGCAAGAGCAGGAGGCTCCCAGTCACATTAAACCCATTTTCATAAAGAAGAGACTAGGAAGTGCGGCTGAGTGGTTAGACCTCAGGACCCACTCTTCTCCAGCAAGGCTCCCTCCTAAAGGGTTCATAGCCTTTCAGACAGCACCACCACTCAAGCACATGAGACAGTTCAGACATCATGCCCTTTAATTGTGTTATTGGTACCTCAGGCCTAGCACAATGTGTGTCTGAAACACTGTTCAAGGCATTCCATAATGCATCAATAAATGCAGTTGTATGCATGTAACATTTTAAGCATACTTTATGTTATGTATAGTATTCATATTTTCTTAGTGGAATTTTAACATGTTAAGTGGCTACAAAGCATGATTTTAAAAATCTCATTTTTTCTATAGCTGATTTTATAAATAATTTGTAATTTGAAGAATTTAGAATATAATTTGAAAGTTATCACTTGGTTTTTATTTTGAGGACATCTGTTACTGAATTTGGAAGTATTTGTTATCCTATTTGCCTTCTAAAGTAGCCTAATCACTAATTTCAGTCTTTTATGACCAAAAATACAGTGAATCCAAAATCTTTGATTTGGATTTTTCCAGTATGCCTGGAAATCTTACACTGTAAAGTTTCTGATGGCCTTTGGGGAATATTCCATTGCTGAGTATGTTAGAAGATCTTAAAAAGTACTCACATTTTCAATTAGCATTTCTTCAGACCAGTTAGGAAATATTTTAGGGTGTTTATTGCTTTCATGAGTACCGGATTGTTGATTGACTTTCAACGTTGGGTTACGTGGGCTTTGCTTCAATTATACAGATGACATTTCAAAGGTTGACAAATGTAAAGCAGATGAAGAAGGTGATGAAAACCAAGATGATAAGGACTACCATAGAAGTGACCCACAAATTGCTATCTGTCTAGATTGTTTACGAAATAATGGGCAGTCAGGGGACAATGTAGTAAAGGTGAGTGGACAGATTTCTCTGTTAATTTTTGATGGATTTTTCCAACTCCTCAAAATGATTTCTTTCAAGGTTTTTTGTTAATGTAATGCACTTGAATGCCATTCTCTGCAGTCCCACACTGGGAATATGACCCAGACATTGCTTTCCAGGCACCTAGCATCCCACCCCCAACCATCCCGGGCCAATGCCACCATCTAGTGGCTAATTTTTAAATTGCAACAGCCAACTCAAGAGTGGTTATTTCATTCAAGCAGTGTCTCCGACCTTTTTATTAATTATCTTTATATGTTCTTTTTTAAATTTAGTTGTATTTTATATCTGTAGATGTTTTACCTCTGTGTATGCCTTGCATCTTGTGCATGCCTGGTGCCAGCAAAAGCTATCAAAGGGTGTCCTCTGGAGTACAGGTGGTTGTGAGCTGCCATGTGGGTGCTGGGAATTGAGCCTGGGTCCTCTGGAAGAGTGCTGGTGCTCTTACTGCTGAGCCCTAAATTATATTCCTCAATCTTCTACTTTTATTTAAGATTCTGTAAGCCTCCAATGCATGGCTAATATATTTTATTAATACAATTATAGGTTTTGAAGTAAAGTTGTGTTATAAGGCCCCTATGAACTAATAAACTTCTTGAAGAATTTAGTTATTATCTACTACATGGTCCTCATTTCTCATCATGTTTCCCTGTGTCTGACCATTCAACCGCCTCCTAAGGGATACTAAAACTCACCGCTGTCTTCATTATTTAGTTTTTCCTGTTTTTTTTTTTTTTTTAATTGGGAGCAGCTTTCATTCTCATTATAAATGTTCACTACTTTAGTTCTTACATAGATTTTTGTCACTTTGTCCAAGCACATACCAGTCACTAAGGGTTTTTTTCTGCATTTTGTTTTATGTACAAGTTCATGTTTTCTGCTTATAATTTTCTTTTGCTTCATCTCTGTAAATCAGTAGATCTTTCAGTTGAATTTATTTACTGTTGTATTACTAATAACAGTACTTTGTATTGGGAAATTTTAAAAAATCATTTTTAACTATCAGCATCTTTCAGGAAAGGATATATCAAAGCATAGTAAGCAAATGATTATTTAGTCACTGATGTGATAATGATATAAGTGGTTTAAAAAGAAAGGCCTGTCACTTGAGACAGTTGAGTTAGGTGTCAGGTGGGGTGGGAGCAGGACTAGGAAGTAACTCCTAGCTGAGCATATGTAAAGGATTTCTTTGGAGGACAAGGAAAAATTTGAATTAGATATTGTAATGGTTGAACAACTATAAAAACTACTAAATTGTTCATTTTAAATAATGTCTTTATGGTGTTACATTTCAATTTAAGAAGTTAAAGTCACACTTGTTAATTACTCTGCTTGGTAGAGATGTAAATCATAATACTAAAAAAAAATAAGAAGAAAACATGATAAAGAATTTGGGCTTAAACAAAAAGCTAACTTTTGTTTTTGTAAAGCTCCACAAAACTGAAGGATTGTCAAGCTGTGTCGTAGAACTGCAGACCCCTCGGAGCCCACAGGAGGGACTGCTGCAGATTTTGTGTTTAGTCTTTTAACTCTTCCAAAGCAAAGAAAGACAGGATCTGTATTTTATCAGCCTCTGACAGCTGCTGAGCCACTTCTGCTTCTGAAGGAGCTGAGTTGGGGCACTTCAGACGCTACACTCACACTGTGGTCTCAGGGAAAACAGCTTAGACGGAAGGGACATTTCTGAATTCTGCACTTCATGACTCGAGATGGACAGCAGGACAGAGTAAGGGTGTTGGTGCCATAGGGAGGGAAGATGATATTCTTGAAACAAAACAGTGTTCTTCCATGTGGTATTACTTCAAATATGCAGATGTTCCAAAGATACTGATCCTTTCTAGACAGCTGAGCAGGGTAGGGTTAGACATGGACCTCCTCCCCCACCCCCTGCAGTTTCCTGTGAGCCCTGGGGTGTAGCACAGTGCTCCCCTTCTCCATATGTCAGGAAGGAGATGGTGAGAAGAAACCCCACTCCTAGCTCCTGTGCACCATCCTGACTTCTGCCCAGCACCTGTCAGTCATTGCCTCTTACGGTGTCAGCACTTTCTAGACATAGATACAGTAGTTCTCAGGTGTAGAAAACCAGGGAACAAAGCACGTTTAGTTTGGTTTCATTATAAAGTATTTCTAGAGAAGGTGCTTATTACTTATTTTCTAAGTATTTCCAAGTCAACTTTCACAGACTCCAGATTAGAATTTTATTAGATCTGTGTCGGGCTTTATTGAATTATGAATTATAGAAACATTCTTTTGCCTTGTCTTAAAAATGTTCCTTTAACTGTTCTGACATCTCTGAATTATTAATGACTAGGAGCAGTGGGAGGGTGGGGCTCTGCTCAAGCTTAAAGAGTGAGTCAGAACCGCTGTCTCCATGTAAAACAAGAAACGCATGAAGGCATACAGACCTTAGTGATGTATAGTAACCTGCAGTAACCCCTCCCTGGGGAATGCTCTTCCTCCACCCAGAGCCCACGCTGCACAGCTGGCAGGTGCTGAGGCATGCAGTGGACTTAACTCTTGAAGCTCCTCCCAAGTCTGCTCTCTGCAGTTATTTCCAGATTCTGCACTGTGCTGAACAAGTGTCACTAAGTAACATCGTTTAATAAAATGTTGACATTTTGTAGCCTCTTTATTAAACTATTTTCTTTATTTAAAAAAATCTTAGAGAAAAACAGATTGTCTACTTGACAAGATTTTGCTAATTCACACACTGATACATTGTTAAAGAATGCCATGTAAATAAGCAATGTTTAGGAACATTTTACTTAAAAGAATTAAAAATTTTTGGTTTTTTGTTTTACGTTTTAAAAATACTAAAGCATATAGTGAAAACCATGCCTTTGGTTTTGGTATGGTACAGTTTGGTGTGGGGTGGTCTTATGAGACACTCTCCCCTTGCAGCCCAGGTGGAAGTCAAACTCAAATCCCACCTTAAAATCCTCTGAATGCTGGAATTACAAGTGTATGTATGCCTAAGTATATGCCCGAGAATGCCTAAGGTTTTAGTAAAAACAAATTAGAGTGTTTAATTTGTCATTTGTTTCCTTTAGGGTCTCATGAAGAAATTCATTCGATGTTCTACACGAGTTACTGTAGGAACTATTAAAAAGTTTCTAAGTTTAAAACTAAAACTTCCAAGTTCTTATGAGGTAAGTAAAATAATACCTAATTGTGACTGTTTTGATGATTCTGATCTGTAGGAAAAGAAGTAAAATCAGAATATATCCAAATTTTTTGTAGGAACTGGTTATTTTCATTATATATACCATATAAAAATTAATTTTTAGACTATAATATTTATGTAATATTTTATAACAATATATCCCAAGAACATCACATCAATGCATTTGTGACTAAAGAAGGTATTTGTAAAACTTACATAAGATACTCCAGATACTCCCTGGCTAAATGTTTTCTTTTTTATAATGTCAACATGCTTTAAGATGTGTCACTTTTTAAATTTTTTTGTCTTACTGTTTAACAGCTTTATGCATTTATATAGTGACTCTGACTTGCTTCCTTACCTACTCCCCTCTCTCCTCAGCCCCTCCTCTGGTTGGAAACCTTTTCAGTACATTCTACTCCTACTTTTGTGCCTTCTCTTTGTTTGTGGTCCATTGAGGTTAGTAAGAGTTTCTTGCCTGAGCCTGAGTAAGTGGTTATTACTGGAACAAGGACAACTTACACTGGACACACCACCAAAGAAAATGACCCCTTCCCCAGGCAGCCATTAATTGCCAGTTTTTCCCCAGCGTAGGATGGGCCTCATGGACTCCTCTCCCATCTCTGATGAAGTGATGCTCTGCCCAGCTGTGCAGGTCTTATGTAGATCACTACAGCTGCAGGAAGTCCATAGCTAGTGCAGAGGCTAAGTCATGCCCCATCTCTCCATCCTGTCTCCTTTTCTGTGATATCCCCTGAGTCTAGAGGGAGAACAAAGCACAAACCTCACATAGCAAACAGGAGATGGATGTGAAGTATGGGCAGGTTCCCTATCGTCCAGTTGTGAGCGGAACAGCAGCCAAAGGACAGGCACACTGTTGAGATGTGTGGCATTTCCTGAGACTGATAGTCTTTTCTGAAAGGAGAACTGAAGTGTCAAGGGATTTAAGCACAGTCCTTGAAAGGAAGGAGTCTTATCTGAGGAAGCTTCTGACATGGAAGCTGATGGCAATGTTTCACGTGACTGATGACTAGTCTGTTTTTTGTTTTTGTTTTTGTTTTTTTGACAGTAGGAAAATTATATTTATTGGCATTCAAGTTACAAAATAAATTTTTGAAAAATGTTGAAAACAAGATTGATTTACATGACAATCCCAGTTCCCTTCTCCCTCCCTTCCTCCCCTACCACCCCCCCAACTAAAACCCTACCTATCACATGTCCTTTCTTCTAATCTACACCTGACTCAACCTTTCTGCTCCCTCATGACCTCTGCATCCTTCCTCTTCTTCCCTTCTCATTCTCGTAGCTCTGGGTTAATTTTTTTATTAGTTTGATTGTGTGGTTTAAAAAAAAAATCCCTATATGGGGCTGGAGAGATTACCCAACAGTTAAGAGCACTGGCTGCTCTTCCAGAGGACCCAGGTTCAATTCCCAGCACCCACTTGGCAGCTCACAACTGTCTGTAATCCAGCTCCAAGTGATTTGACACACTCAATAGACATACATGCAGGTAAAACACCAATGCACATAAAATAAGAATAAATCATTGGTAAACATAAAAGATAACAACTTTATAGATAGCATCTATAGTGAAAAAATATACAATGAATTTTTTACTGTATTGTTTGTTTTGTTTTCTTCATGCAAAATATTGTATATAGTTTTATTTTTTTAAAGTCTGGTTTGCTGAGTTAATTATCATCAGAAAGTTACTAGAGTTAAGAAAACTGTTCTCTGTCTTCTGCCATGGACCATGATCTTTCTTTTTTAACAATTCCTTATCTATCCTAATCAAAGAACTTGTCCTTGGCTTTTTTTAAGATATCGATTGGTCTCCTATTATTTTGCTGCCCTGCATATAGGGCTTTGATTTAATGAAATGTCTAAATTTTCCATGGCAGCATTGCTAATTGGGACAGGGTACTTCAAGTTGCTAATGACTAGGTGCAGCCTGTCTGATTAGTACTGATTAGTAATTGCACCTTTATATCTTTGCTTAGGGATTTGTTTTACAGGCAAGATAAAGAGTTTCTACTTTGTTCTTGTAAGAGTTCATAAGTGAAAAATTCCAAAGTTTATATATCACCATAAATCATTAAAATATCAATTACTTAGTTCATGTATCATTGGGAATATATTTTGTGTTAGGCTTCAAGCTCAAAATTTCAGTCTTTGTATAGATAGATAGATAGACATTTATTTAAAACTCATTTTCCCCCTCCACACCTGAAATAAAATCTTATAGCCTGTTTCTTTTACTGGAAACTAGAGGACAGACATTTATAGGGATCTTTGATAAACATTCATTATATATTCTTTGATGAATTAATGAACCACACACAAAGTTCTTGTGCCATTTCGAAGCTTTTAGGGGAGTTTTCCTATAGCCTCAGACAAGGTGTGGGGGAGCTTGTAAGTACAGTTCGCTTTGACATTTCATACAAGGTGAGCAGAGGACCCACAAGTACACCAGAGGCGAAAGCCCTGAACGAAGATTGTGCCAGCGTTGTAATGCCCTGTCTCTAACCCCAGACTAAGGAAAGGTATAAAACTGCTTCCCCGCCGGGCATTGGTAGCACACACCTTTAAACCCAGCACTCAGGAGACAGAGGCAGATGGATCTCTGTGAGTTCGAGGCCAGCCTGGTCTCCAGAGCGAGTGCCAGGATAGGCTCCAAAGCTATACAGAGAAACCCTGTCTCGAAAAACCAAAAAAAAAAAAAAAAAAAAAAAAAAAACTGCTTCCCCTCCTGGCAACTCCAGAGGATTTAGAATGAGCTTGCTACACTTGTGCGATCTTCCGCTCTCTTATTAAACGCTGCACTTTTCTCATTGAGTAAGAGTGGTCCCAGGGTTAAAGAATACAACCGGAGGAGGTTGGTGTTGCATTCATAAACTGTGTATCAACTTGAGATACGGTTTTACATCATATGATAAATGATAAATCATGTTACATCTGAACTATTGACGTTCTGTGAGAATGAAAGTTGAGTGTTCTTTTGAAACTAGTACTTCTATGTTGGTATAACTAGTCAGATCTTTTACAATTTGAAAATGTATAAAAATGTATAAATTCACATTTTCTTTGGACTGATATATTTTAATTATTCTTTTTAAAGTTGGATGTGCTGTGCAATGGTGAAATTATGGGGAAGGATCATACTATGGAATTCATCTATATGACAAGATGGCGACTAAGAGGAGAAAATGTAAATTGCTTTTCTATTTACCTATGTGTATATGTAGTTATGTAATTTAAATCCAACAGTATTATTTAGGAACTTTAAGAAATTAGTTTGGGAAAGAGAAGAAACTAGTTCCTCTTCATTCTCCAGCACCTAAATATTGGCCCAAGCACAAGATCAATGTCTGTGTTAAATCTTTTGAAGGTGAGTTTTTAAGTCCAGTAATAAATGCATCCAGGATTTTGCTAGCCTGAGAGCAGAGGCAGCATATGCTTTTTAAATCTTGATGTCTCCTAGAAATGTGAGTGTGTGAAGTGGGGTCAGATAGACTCAGTTCTGCCCTGAGAGCACTAACAGTCAGAAAGGGGAATTGTTGGCTGTGATAGAGAGAACAGATAGGATTAGATAGTCACTAGAAGTATAAAGTCAGGCTTATGGATAAGTGAATTAGTGCAGGGTTCTGATGCCAGGAGTAGATTATTGTGCCCTGGGCCCCAGTGATGAGGGAGAAATTGTTCACAGGAGAAAACCTAAGATCAATCCCCCCCCACCCCCCCAAAAATTTTTTTTTCTGTGTTTTAAGTATTTTTGCTGAGGTTAACTGTGAGTGTACCTAAGCCAGGAATGTTGGGGAAGTGTGAGGCACCCACTCTGTACTATGTTCCAAGCCCTTCTGGGGGAATTCAGAGCATGATTGCAGTGCTACCAGACTCTCCTGATGTGCCTAAGATAGATTAGAAAGCTGCAGCAGTTAATACCCATAAGACATCAAGAGTCTGATACAGTCTATAGGACAGTATATCATGCATTATAGTGTCTCTACCAGGCCTAACTACATTTCCTTATGAAAATGTTAATTACGAACTACAGCAGGAAATGTAGTATCTACAAATAATGGTGGTTGCCGTGTTTCACAGGTATGCTGACATCACATTTAAGCGACATCTGTTGAGATGTTAGAGCCCCTCAAAAAATCCTTGTGCTATATGGTGGTTAAGATATTTGTTTACTTTTTCAGAAGAAAATGGGTGATACGATAATACCGAAACACCTAAGTTCTTAAACCAGGATTTTTGCTGTTTTTCTATCTGGCTTTCACATGGATAACAATCTCTTGGAGACTCGGTACTCTAGTTACTGGCAAAAAATATCTCAAGACCCGGAAGGAAAACTTACATTCTAGTATCAGTCACTTGCTAGTTGTGTGTCCTTGAAGAACTCATCAGACTACTTTAGGGTTCATTTTTTTTAAAAAATACTTGTATTGCATAAATAAAATATGCCTTGTGTGTGGGCTTTAAGGGTTACAAGCGCATTGCTTTCATGTAATCTTTAAGCCTGAAGTGTTTCAGATTCGAGGTGTTCACTGCAGAGTGTAAGTCTGCACTGTTAGAAGCAGATACTCTAATTCTACAGTAATAGTACTACAGTAAATGTAATTTTGTCTTTCTTTGCTAGTTCAGTGGGCATTTCAGCATGTGAGTGCTGGAACTCATCATTGTAAACAGACCAGCCTACAGGTCAAAGGTCACCTCTCCTAGAGTTCACCTGTCTGTCACAAGTGCTGTCCTGAAAGTTGCCTGTGGTGTCCGTTTGTATGTGTCTGGGGTGGAGGAAGGAAGATTTTTACTATTTAGTCCAAGCTGGCCTGGAGCTCACCGTAGCACAGGCTGGCCTCAGACTAATATTCTCCTGCCTCCACCTCATTAGAAGCCTGGGCCGTCAAGCTCAGTCAGCATTGTTAGTTATTTTAATGTCAGAGCATGAAAGGGTTAACTCGTATAAGCTTTTTACTAACATTGCCAACTAAATCAGTCTCAGTGTAATTACATTTCTCATCACACATTTCTGAGGTTTCAGGTTTTTAGTTAGATACATTTTTATTCAAGTTTTTTAAATTGGTCCTGGAGAGATGGCTTGTTCTTTTCTGACCCTGGTTGTTGCCAGTATTCCTTGTCTGTAGTTCTGAGATTGGTCATCCCATCCTTACAGCAGGAGAGTAGGATGTCTGCCAGTTGAGTACTACTACTGACATTGCTAACTAGCATGGCCCTGGGCAAGATCAGCTTGTTCCTGCTCTGATAGTTACTGTTACCTCTCTCTCTCTCTCTCTCTCTCTCTCTCTCTCTCTCTCTCTCTCTCTCTCTCTCTCTCTCTGAGACAGGTTTTCTCTGGTTTTCTCTGTGGCTTTGGTTGGAGCTGTCCTGGAACTAGCTCTTGTAGACCAGGCTGTCCTCGAACTCACAGAGATCCACCTGCCTCTGCCTCCCGAGTGCTGGGATTAAAGGCATATGCCACCAATGCCCGGCTCTGTTACATTTCTTACTTGCTTCTAGGACTTCGTTGTATTAGCATTCTAGTCCACTTAAGATTGATTCATTTACACACAACAGGGTTAAGAATCTAGTTTATTCTGAAGATTTTTAAGCCAAAAATATAGTTTACTGAACAATCCAAACTGCCCATCCTTGTTTGAAGATGTTGCTTTTATCTGCACATGCGTACACACACATCTGTGTATGCTCTGGACATTCTTTTTAAAAAAAAAAAAAAAGAAAAGTATTATTCTGAACCAGCACTGTGTCTAAGGCAGCTTTTATAAAACTCCTGTCTAAACCTTTCAGTTGCCTATCTTCTTTAAAGCCCTAACATGTCTTATATAAGGCCAATAGTTATGCTTTCAATATTGCTTTATGATATATATTTGTACCTGTTGAGACAAAAATTCAATCCTTAAAATCATGTTGCATTGTTTTACCTATTCTCTCAGATGAGCTTTTGAATGGTTTTGTGATTGGCACTGGGCTGTGTTTCTGGATTGCTTTAGCTGTATTTGGCATCTTTTCAGTTTTTCGTTCTTGTCATTGTTGTGGTATGTCTGCTTGTGATTCTACACCCAGTCAGTGACTCAGTGTGTAGCTTCCATTCCTGTCACACTGGAGTACTGAGTCTCTATCTGAGTCATTAGCCTCAGGCAAAGGTACTCCATATTTGCAACCACTCTCCCTCCTGTTTCTGTGCCTCCAGGAAAAGTGTCAGGGACTGAGTTTCCCTTCCAGTTGTGCAGTAACGGAGCACCAGCTTCTGTGGCAGGACTCCCCTTTTCCCAGCTTAAGTCCCCTTCAAGCTTAGTCTCTTGTAGAAAAGATGACCCTTCTAGACCTTGCCTCCATCATGATGGATTATTTTTAAATATCTTTTCCCTATAAATTTAAACAAAGATGTGGTCAAACAACTGCTATAAATTTTATAATTCATAACAGGATTTTTGCTTGACGATTGTTATGCCGAATGATGTTTTGATGTGTTGTTGACTAGTAGGATAAATAGACTTAGTGCAAATACAAATTATCTAGGGATGATGACAAAGTAAAGTTCTACTCCCTAGGCTTGGGGTAGGCCTGAGACTCATTTCTAGAAAGCTCTACTCAGTGTATGAACATCTCTGATCTTTAGAGCAACATTTGGGAGTCATGATCTGTGACCAGGTTTCTTTTCATCTGTGGCTTCTACAAATTGAGGGTGTGGAATTAGAGATTAATGTCTCAGTTGGGGGTTATGCAGCAACCTGATGTTACCATCGATCTAGTATTTCTCTTCACAATGCCAGTGGTTATCAGTTTTCTGAGACATAAATGGAATCACATATATTGCTATCAACTTTATTCTCATTTGAAATGTCTTAAGGAAAGTGATTACATTTTCAAGTTACTTTTTAATATATTGGTGCAATTCAGTTTGTGTGACTAGCATAATTTAATTAACTATTTTGGTGGTCATTGGGGTTTTATTTTCATTTTAACATTGCAAAAAGTGCTGTATATAGTCCAAGGCATGTATTTTTGCAAATGAACAAGTATATCCATTGCCTATATTGCTAGGTTTACAATGGACTAATTTTCACAAGTTATAGTCATACCCATAATATACAAGAGGGCCCATTTTCTGACTTATTGACACTCATGTTAGTAATGTAACACCTTTGTGGGTATTCAAGTTCATTGCCCTTGTAGTTTGTCATCTTGTTGACTTCTAGGAACTGCTTGTATGTTTTGAACACAACTTTTTGCTATATATGCTAATAGCTTTTTATCCCAATTTTTCTTCAGTTTTTGGGATCCTGTGACAGTACTTGCATGAGGAAAACTTAGCAAGAATTATGCACTAAAGTATTTAGCAGAATGGCTAATCTAACAAATGTAGAAAACTACCAGTGTCTCTGTCAAACGGCATTATGATCCTCATCCACTCCGTGAGAGCTACTGTCAGCATCTGTCTGTTCACCCCCAGCTTCCATCACAGACTGTGTTGACAGAGTTTCTGCCCCACCTGGTCCCGCAGCCATTTAGTCCCAAATAAAAACACAGAGGTTTATACTAACTATAAACTGTTTGACCTATGACTTATTGGCTAGCTCTCTCTTAATTGTTAACCCATTTCTATAATCTGTATCTCCATGTGGCCGTGACTTACCAGAGAATTCCCAGGTGTTCTACATGGCGTCTCTCTAGCAACTCACTCTGTGTTCCTTTTCCCAGAATTCTCCTAGTCTGGTAGCCCTGCCTGTACTTCCTCCCTGGCTACATGCTGACTGTACATTGACCAAAACAGCTTTTATATTCATCAACCAATAAGAGAAACTATATTCACAGCATACAAAAAAAAGGACATCCCCCATCAGACCCATGTTCTTGCTCACTGTCTTGTGGGTAGGTTGCATTCCCTCAGTCTAGCTGCTTTTTCCAAGATGCTTCTTGCAGTTTCCACCTCTTCTGCAGCCTCAGTCAGTCCAGCAGCCATGCCCGTCTCTGATTGCTTGACTTACAATCTCTGGCAGGTTTAGGGGAAAAAACATAACTGATACTAAAGAGATTAATAGGGAAAAAATAATGAAATCACTTCTTTGTATCTTAGTATTCTTACTAAATGATTTTTGCAATTTGCACAGTCAGACAAAATGTGGTAGGTTAGAGCTTGCAGACCCATCCAAGTCATCAAAGGACAGAAGTTCAGGCTATGTGTAGAGCGTGATGGTGATCACTGTGCATAATAAAGGACGAACGTCCAGAGAGATCTTGGTGACATTTAAAATCTTCTAAAGTATAGCCTTTAGAAGTCTACATTGGGAAGTTAAATTTTTCCTGATTAATTTAAACATATATTTTTCTGTTTAATTTTTCAGATATTTATACATTTTATTTCTTTCCATTTGGAAGAGTATACAGTGTTAAATATGTGCGTAACTTAAAAGTATAAGTTACATAACTATTAAGACTGCACACATGAGTATCGGACTCGAGGAGCTCATCAATGCTGTTAAAACAGGCATGGGGGTTAAGAATCTAACCTGAGTGGCATGAAAGGAAAAGGTCAATGAATCGGTCCCTCGGAGGTTGAATGGAATTCTGTGTCCCCTCAGAGATATGAGAGTAGCTGCAGAGGAGGCGTAGGAGAGATTAATCTCAGGAGCAGGTGGGAAAAAGATGGTACCCACTGTGTACTCAGAGGAGAAAGATGGTGGTACTCTCTGTGCTAGGAGATAAGGATTCCCCAGAAACTAACATTTGAAAATGAAATGAAAAGGATAGGATGCCATCTTGGTAGGTTTAGAGTATTAAAAACAAACAAACAAAAACCCTTCATAGATAAATGCTAAAATTACTTAACACTAAAATTTACCAATCACCAAGTTATTAAATATTTCCTCTCCCAAAACCCCACACCATCCCTCAGTGTTTATTTAAATTTCTCATGTTGGTACTTATGTTTGACAGTAAACTACTTTAAATAGCACGTTTTAAATGTGTCCCGTTGTGGATGCCTCTTATCTGATGAGTTCATCTCCTCCGCAGTTTCGCTGTCTGAACTGCTCAGCCTCGCAAGTCTGCTCTCAGGATGGCACTTTGTATCAGGTAAGAGGCACTCATGACGGTACATATGACCATCCCAGTGCCCTGTGCTTACCACTCCCATCCCAAACTCAAGTTCTCAGTCACATATGTCACTTTGTAAAACCAATTTTTAAAGTCTTTTCAAACTTAAATAACAAGTTTCCATTTATTTTAGTTCTCCCAAGTTAACCATTTTACTGAACTTAAAATGAAATTATGTGTGATAACTATACTTATGAATCAAGAATTTTTAATAATATTTATTTCAGCCCTTGAAAAATCTCTAATCTGTCCTATTGAGTGACTAAATAGGAGCTAGGGCTAACTCTAATTATGGCCTGGCTGCAGGGCCCTAACTGCTGCTCTGGGCTACCAGGGAGGAATGAGTGTGAGGTCACTTCATAACACACAAGGAGCTAAACTTGTGTCTAAGGAAGACTCGTCTAATAAAAACACATTTTAGAGATTTGGAGATGGGCTGCGGAGGATCAGTGGTTCAAAACAGGAACCGCCTTCCAGAACCCACCTGGATCAGGTGGCTCCCAGAACCTACCTGGAATAGGTGGCTCCAGAATCCACCTGGATCAGGTGGCTCCAGAATGCACCTGGATCATCAGGTGGCTCACACTAGGCTCCATAGACACCTTCACTAATATGCACATGCCCACACATACATATGATATTTATGTTTAAAAATAAATATTTTTAAATGGAAAACAGAAGAGTCTTGCAGTATAATAAGGCATAAATACTATATTATTAAGTGCAGCGATAACATGCTCAGTCTTAATCTCATGGGTGAGTCATAGTATTACTTTAAAATAACCCATTGCCCTTTTCCCAAACTCCAGTGTTGCAGCTCCAGGGTTAAGACAAATTAGTTTACATTGTGTCTCAAAGGAATATTTGTAAAATCACTAATCAAAAGTTTTCATGAGCAGGGTATGTAGAGTTTGACCCAGGCTTTTGTTAGTGCTCTGATATGGCAATCTGAAATATGATCTTTTTGATATATATTGTTTAAGTCCTAGTTCTTTAGAAATGGAGTAACCTAACTTACCATCTAGACAGGCAAGGCAAAAGCCACCCAGGAAGGAAACTGTCCTCATTGTGCAGAAGGGGAGAGGGCTGAGTGAGCAGAGCAGTTCAGTTGATGTAGTGAAACCTGTAAAATCCAAATGGTTGGGTGATGAATCGTAGCGATAACCTTGCCTGTAGCTATAACCCGTGATCCATAGACTGCCGCTTTTCTCTCTTCATGTTGATGTCTGTTTCCTGGGAGATAAAGTTGCTCTTTAGCTCTGATGCTAAGTCTTGAAGAACATTGGAATAAGACAAATCTGTACCCACACACTCACTCCTTTTCTTCAACACTTCATTGTGGATAACACTCTTATAAAAAGATTAAATTTCACATTTAAATTTTCCCAAAATCATTTCCTAAAGGGAGCATCAATTAATATTTCATAGTTTCCGTCTTCTCTTTGTCTCCTTGTATGCATCTTAGTTTAAAAAAAAATAAAGCTGTTAAAAATAAGCCAAATATAAGGACAGATGATCACAAAATTTTCCAATCTTTATATATTTCCTTAAAACAAAGACCTACTAGTACATATCCAGAATTCTGTTTCACACACAAAGACTTTAAATAGCATCTTAGATGTCAGATTCTGCACAAAGTTAAATTATGAAGTTAAATGTAACTCTGCATACCTTACAAGATTGTATTTAACTGAACAAAGTTAAACTAATGTGAATCAGGAAATGGGTATTTCTGGTCAGTCACATTTTCAGGTAAGTAATGAATGTGACATGATCATGATCACTGCTGCCTGCATGCAACAGTGCATTATTAAGCTAGACATCAAATCAAGTGACCTACACATGGATGAGGAGAGAATAGAGCTCCAGAATAAGCTCTAGTACAGGAGTCACCCAGTGCATTGGTTCCACAGACTGAGACAGAAAGGCTCTTTAACAAATAGCTGTTGAGCATTGTAAGTATGCATGGGGTATTCTTCCAGCCCTGGGGTATAGGCTTAGTAAAATCAGATAAAGTGGCGGTGTCAGTAGCCTCAAATATCTGACGGGGCTTTGGAAATAGAGAACTTTGTGCTCAACTAACCTAGTTGTCAGCTGGTTCTATAAGACCAGAGTGAAACTTAAAAGAGAGTACAAGTAAACAAAATTAAAAAGAAGAATAAGGCTAAGACCATTGGAACCTTGCAAGTCGGAGACTTCTGTGCTAGCCCATTAGATTAGAAGTAGCACCTACTTTATCCTTCAGCTGAGAACAGGCTTCTGGTATCTTCCCCACTCTCCTCTCCTGGCTGTTGTTAGGACATAGTAGCATCAAGTCTCAAAGTTTGTGACAAGCATGTAAGTGCTAAGAGGGCATCTCAGGACTGTGGAATCTCTAGCTGCCTCTTTGCTATATTAAAGAATACAGAGTTCTCTGTACTGAAGGCCTTGCACCCACCTACCCTAAGATAGCAAAACATTGGTTGTGACCATCTCAGCCTTTCCTTGATTCTCTGGTAGTTAGCTCATTGAATCTCACTTAAAGTGGGAACCTGCAGCATTTAGAACAGGAAAATCATTGACTCTCCGACTGCTTCTTATGATTTGGTTCTCTGTGGTGGGCGAAGGTGAAGCAGATGGAAAGGGAGTGTGGCTTCTGCCCCATCTGCAGGAAGCCCCTTCCTCTCTAGAACTGTATGGAAGGTACCTGGCTGCCAGAGACTTTCCACAGAGAACAACACCAAGGACAGTGAAAGCTTTTACTTTACTTATGCTGTGCAGTAGCTGTGAACACTAAATCATATTGAAAGGAGACTTTCACCATTATTTGTAACAGGAACATGTTTTTCAATACTTCTAAAGACCATTTTAAAATAAATCTTAAATACTAAAGGTACCTCTTTCCTTACTCTCCTCTGTTCTTCCCCCAACTCAACCTTCCTGATCGCTCATGTCCTCCTCCCCCTCCCCTTCTCCCCTCTTTTTTCTCCTACCTCCCTTCCCCTTCCCCTCTCCCGTCCCCCATGTTCCCGGTTTACTCAGGAGATCTTGTCCCTTTCCCCTTCTCAGGGAATCCATGTATGTCTCTCTTAGGGTCTCCTTGTTTCCTGGCTTCTCTGGGTTTATGGATTGTAGGCTGGTTATCCTTTACTCTGTGTCTAATATCCACTTATGAGTGAGTACATACCATGTTTTACTTTTCTGTGACTGGGTTACCTCACTCAACATGGTTTCTTCTAGTTCTATCCATTTGCCTGCAAGGGGGAAGGACAGAGAAAGAGAGCAAGGAAAGAGATACCTTAATAGAGGGAGCCATTATGGGCTTAACGAGAAATCTGGTACTGAGGAATCCATAAGGATGATCCCAACTAGGAACCGAAGCAGTAGTGGAGAGGCTACCTTAAATGCCCTTCCCCTATAATGAGATTGATGACTGCCTTAAATGCCATCATGGAGCCTTCACCCAGTAGCTGATGGAAGCAGAAGCAGAGATTCACAGCTAAGCACTGAGCAAAACTTCTGGAATCCAGGTGTAGAGAGGGCAGAGTGATGAGCAAAAGGGTCAAGACCATGCTGTGGAAACCCACAGAAACAGCTGACCTGAGCAAGTGGGAACTCATGGACTCTAGACTGACAACTGGAGAACCAGCACAAGACCGAACCAGGCCCCCTGAACCTGGATGTCAGTTGTGGGGCTTGGGCAGTCTATGGGGCCACTGGCAGTGGAACCAGTATTACTCCCTAGTGCACGAATGGGCTTTGGGAGCCTGTTCCCTGTGGAGGGATACTCTCAGCCTAGATACAGGTCTAGGTCCTGCCCCAAATGATGGGATAGACTTTGATGATCCCCCATGGTAGGTCTCACCCTCCCTGAGGAGTGGATAGAGAGTGGGATGGGAGATGGTGGAGGGCATGGGAAGTGGGAGAGGGAACTGGGATTGGTATGTAAAATAAGATTTTTAATTTAAATAAAAATTAATTTAAAAATACTAAAGAAAGGGATATCAAATGTATGAACAGTACTGTGGAAATTCCAGTTTCACCCATTCACAGAATAGGGTCTCTTATTCTTGTGTGGTTCGGTGAGTTTTCACCAGCAGCAGCCCTGGGAGAACCCAGGGCTGAAATGCTCAACCCATAGAGTTGCTGGTGGGATGCAGCTTGTGGTCCTCCACGAGCCCTCTATAGAGAGGGGAGGAGAGGGAGAGGTACTGATAGTAACTTGAATCTTAAATGACAACTGAAATTTTAACTTTTGTAATCACTGTTATCAGGAAATATAAACTGTAATCCCCAATTCTTCAAAGCTTTTCTGTATAAACGATTGCTTTTATGTAAATAACAGTCTTACTCATACTTTTCTCTTTTATAGTCGTACCCCATGGTATTGCAGTATCGACCAAGAATTGATTTTGGGTAGGACAAGGGGCCCAGACTGCACTGAACGAACTCTGCACTGTTTGTTTACTCCTCGGCAGATTGCACAGTGTGTGGACAGGAGAGACACAATCTGATTTTCAGCATGCACATAAGGCCATCGTCTGTCTCTAAATTGTCAGTTTTCTCCATGTTGTTTCTACTAGGAGCAATCCAAGTGCCCTTCTGCTACTGACCATCTACATAAGATACTCGTTTCGTCTCACAGTGTGCAAAGCACGGCTGAAGTCACTTAGGTGTGCAGCCGTGACTCTGCTTTCTCAATATTTTGCTTGCCTGTTGCAAGATTGTTCTAATGTTAATTACACTAGTAAAATGGCTCAATCCTTGTGGTGTTGCGGTTTTCACATACTTAATACTTTTATTCTTGTTAAAATAGAGTACTGTACAAGAACCTAGTATAATTATATCTTGAAATTATTTTGTATAAGAGTATATTTAGAAAAGTGGTTTCTGAGCCACTGTTCTATTCTTGGTAAACTTTTATGTAAAAAAGAATAAACAGCCAAAAAAAACCCCAATATGCCAGCTCATTCTTGAGTGTGCAAGTCCTTTTGTGAAGAATTCCAGTTATCTTTTGACCAGAGCACATTACAATTGGCGATATCCTGAACGTCTGGGTCGTCTCCACCATTGCACAGGAAGGTGTGTTAGCCCTTCACTTAGAAAACATACATGACTTGAACAACTGAAGTTCATAATGTTGGCAGCTGATCACACTGACTTCTAATAAAATTAATGTTTGAGTATGTTAACGTTTGTTACTGTCTTAGGGCAAGTGGGTGTTGCTTTACAAATCTCCATTGTCTAGCCCATGTTGTGTGTGCATCATGGCACTGTTAATGCCATTTTATGAAAGCACTGTTTCTTGAACAGGCCTTAGTCATGTGTTGTGGCATGCAGAGGTTATGTATGATGGTTTTAAGTAGAAGATCTTAGATAACATTCACTCGTTCATGGACTTCCAAAATCCCAAGTTACTGATCCAGATTGTTAGTTGCATATCACATATCCAAACCATACGCACAAAATGAAAGAAATGCCAAGTAGTAGATAAATATTCTAACAAATTAGTGGTTTGGGGATATTTTATTTTAGATACTTTAGTAAACAGGGAAGTGTGATTATTGTTTTAACTGTGAGTTAAAGGTGAGTGTATCAGAAGTCAAAACATTGGTGATGTCCTTCATGTTAACAGTTTGGTTAAGTCTTCCATTCATTTTGAAATTAGCCTGTAAATCAGGGTCCTCTGTTAGCTTATCATATGAAAAACATCTTGGGTCTTGTAAAATAGTTGAAAAAGAAAAGTGTGGAGTACATCTATTGGTTGCTTTGAAACAAACAAGCTAACTTCTGAGAAGTAGGGAAAATTAGGAAAAATTACTTGTTTAAGAAATCTGGTAAGAGTACCGAGTGTGTTCCACACTTGGTTTTTAGACTCTGAACACATGTGCTCTACGTTTTCTAGTAAAATGCTTCACAGGCTAATGCTTCCTGAAGTCCAGAGTGCTTCATAGAGATAAAAAAAAATACAGCTCTAAGAAATAGACCAAGTACAGCTCAGTCTCGGTATAGTTCATCATATAAATGGCTGAAAGTTTATGGGTAGTTTTCAAGTAAAAAGTGTATTAAAGTTTGCTGTATTAGACGGCCACAGCAATGCTTTAACTTACCTTATTAGATTGGTTGTTTCTGGAAGAACTCATGAGTAGGATTTACAAGGCAGTTGATTTACTCGGAAGCTTAGAAGAAGACCATTATACTTGACCAAAAACTAAATTTACTAACTACAGAAATTATTTTGATGTTTTGTAAAACCTAGTTCCTAGTTATCCCTAAGAAAATTTTAAAGATACTACAATGTCATATTTAGGTAAGTGTATTTTAAATATGAAGGTTAATTTTAATTAACAAGTAAAAAATGAGTTCAGAAAGCCACACACTGAGACGTGGCTATTTGGCTCCCCAACCAAGACTTAGGGCCAGAGGTGAATTCTATATATACAAGGTCTCCTTAAATTTTGCTTGTTGCCTGTTCATATGACTGTTTTCCAAGGGATACATAGGAAATGGTTATGAAACAGAAAGAAGTTTTATAAAAAGTCCTTTACTTAATGTTATGCATTGACATTTTCACTGCGATGCAATATTCTGTGTGCCAAAACATACCATTAAGGATGGCTGATGCCCTTTGGGAACACGAGTGATATGTTGCCAGTGGAAGCAGGCCTTTTCAGCAGCCCCCTCTGCTATATCAGCCAGGTGGACCACTTTCTTGTCTGGTGTTACATGTTCCAAATTCCCACTGAGTTGCCCTTGTGAGGAACCCGATGTAGGAAATGTGAGTAGACACTGTTTGTGGCCAGCTTTACATGAACAGGGTTGCTTAACAAAGCCCCCCTGTGTCTAAATAATCTTCAGGAATAACTCTCTGAGTCCATACTATCAAGAACAAATGAACGTTATTCTTCAACCTGTTGTTCCTTAAGCAATAAACTAAGGAACTTTACTACAGAAAAGATTTTATTACCTGTTTTACCTGCCTTAGAAATCAGACATAAAGGGACCAAGGAATCTTGGATAATAAAGAATGCCTGTGGTCTGTAAGAGTCACTTGAAATTACAGTGATCACATCAGCTAATAGAGAAATGAAAATGCCCTTTTCTCAAGCTTAAAAAATAAACTAAAAGGCTCATTGGGGAGATTATATTAAGTCTGAGGTTTGATTAACTACAATAATGTTCTTTGAAAACTTTTAAATATTCTTTACTTGCTAAGCTTCTGCCTCATACTCATCTGTCACATTGTACAAACAGTGACCACTGAGGTTCATTTGAACGAGTCCTTAAGAAAACCAGTGAGTTATATAATATTGTGAACTGTTAAGCTTTACTGACTATTTAAAAGAAAGTGCCTCATTGCTAAAGTGCATTTCTGTTTTAGGTTTCCTGCATAAGTCTCCAGTTATCTGTACCCGTCTCATAAGTGGATTCATTTCTAAATGGGCAATTAACAAACTACAGTAGTCTTTTAAAGGAGTTGTAAGAATAGAGGTATCACCAAAGACAATATATTGTTAATAACAATGTTAGAGACAGTTTGTGCAGTTCAGAGGATGGAAACTGTTACACTGTGATGTGACTGTAAATAGGTAGCAACCTTGATTGCTTACTAAAACATTGCCAATGAAGTCACCACAGTGAGATTTCTTGATGGGGTGAGTCAGAAGTCTTTATTGCTGCAGTCAGCATATTTCCCTTCAAATATGTTCACTTTTTCTTCCAGCACCATCTGGTAGATCTTAGAAAATCCTCAAATATGAGAAAGAAGTAAAACAAATATCTTCCCCATAAAAAGTTGGATAAATACAAACTTATAAAAGAAAGTTGAGATCTTACATTTTAAGAAACCTTTCATTCCATGGAGGTGGTATGAAGGAAGTTGTCCATATTAGCTCCTGGGTTCTTAGTAAAATAGGAAGTTTCATTGAAGATGGGCTTCAGTAAAGGTGTGGCAGGCCTGCTTGTGTACAACACAGCACATTCTACTGGATTTACAGAAATGCTTTTGCTATTTTCAAAAGCAAAATTCCACAAGAACCTGTGACTTTTTTTCTTTAAAAGTGACCCTTTCTCAGCAGCCACTTTATTGTGGCCAAATTTTGACAAAATGGAGCTCAGAAAAATGCCCTACTCTGCCACTCTTTCCCTGTACCACCTCTAGGGTAAAATCTGCCAGATGTAAACCATCCGCAGAGCGGATGAAAAGGCCCATAGTCCCGTGTAGTTTACTCTACAAGCACTGTGCAACTGAGCCGGATCCCTCATCCATTCCTCTGATTGGATGAGGAATTCTCTAGAAATAGATAATTTATATCAAAATATCGATATGAATTTGCCAAAATTTCTTTTTGGATTATAACCATAAAAATTTGAAATGCTGTTAGCATTGTTTTTACTATGTAAATCCTGAATGTATGTAACCAGTAAGGGACACAGCATGTCTGCTAGGTCTGCTTCATTGTTTTCAGTAGGTACACCCTCTGGAGAGAAATAAGGGGCACAGCGTGTCTGCTAGGTCTGCTTCGTGAGAAACTGAACAGTGTCAGATTCACTAAAGACTTAGAAGCTCTTGGAATCACCACTAGTTTGGATTTACTTGTTAGACTTGGCTCGGTGTGTTCTGATCAAAATCTTGAGATTAAAATAAAATACATCAGAAGTCCTTAGACAGTGGGGGATTTCATTGTGTTAAGCTGTAGTATTTCTTGGGTCATTTGAAAGTGCTTCTCTTCCTGGAATATGATTTTCACAAGTAATTTACACCATCATATTTTCTAGTAGAATTAAAATGTTTGGGCCTTCAGAAAATGGTAAGAATTAAACTTTTCAAACTACTTGCTTTAAATTCTCATGCTGATGTGTTTATCCTCAGGCCACTTTCCCATGATGCAAGATGGAAGCTTTACAGAAATGTGTTTTCATCTTAATTGTCTTTGAATCTAGAATCAGATGTATCATATGTTAAATACTAGGCCTAGTTTTCTTTGGTCTTGTAACACTTAATAGAAAACCAACTGCAGCACAAATGAAGATTAACCATTCTGGGAGCATCTCTACACAGTCTAGTGTATTGACAAGGGACCAGGAGTGGCTCTTTCTACACATGTGCATGTTTGGAGGTCACCCTGGCACTGTTGACGGCCAGTTTTCTTTTGCAGTCTTTTTCAGAATGAGTGTGGGGCCTAAGTGTCCTTATGAAGCTGTGGTCCAGGACAAGAGCGTCAGGGGGCGGGAGGGGTATGTGTACCTTCACTTTGCTGTGTCTGGTAACTCAACAGCGATCATTTCTTAGACTAGCCCTCACAGTAAATCTAGCACAGAATATATTGTAAAGTTATGTTGCTAATTTTATTTTGAAATAGTAACTATTTTAAGCTTTTTTGTCAAAAGTGGTAACATCTTAATACAAATAAAAACCTTTTTGTGGTTGTAAGATTTAGCTTATGAATCATTCAAATTGAAGTGAAAGAATGACCAAGTCATTGTTAATGACTTAATCTATTAAGAATCTATGTATTTTTGTAAAGGAAAAAGCACTTGTAGATATTTAATCAGTACAAGGTCTATGTTTTGCAGAAAGAAAATGCTGCTTAGAGATTGTCTTTAAATATTTTTTATTTTTGTGCTCATGTATTTTCTGTTGATCTATGGAATGTTCTGTATAAAACTGTATGACTGTACTATTGAGCTGGATATGTTTCCTTTTTTAATTCGGGGCTTAGCCATGTATATTTGACCATGTTGAAAATAGTATCTTTGTTATTAAATTTTTGATTGCATATTTATTGTTTGCCTGTTTAGTGTTACTTGGTATAGACTGTTAAAAAATGTTCCTTTAAGTAGTTCCATAACATTTTTTTTTTTTGGTTTTTTGAGACAAGGTTTCTCTGTGGCTTTGGAGGCTGTCCTGGAACTAGCTCTTGTAGACCAGGCTGGTCTCAAACTCACAGAGATCCACCTGCCTCTGCCTCCTGAGTGCTGGGACTAAAGGTGTGCGCCACCAACACCTGGCTTCCATAGCAATTTTTTTGAGATTTATTGAGTACTTGAGATTATAAATAAGAGTGTTAAGGAGCTTTTCCAAAGATGTGTCTGTCCCTTAACTAATACTTCTGGTGTCTACACACACACAAACCAAATTATTCAAACCCAGGGAGTCTTGAGAAAAAGTAATTATAGATCAAAGTCTTAACTTTTGACACAAGCTTGACTTGTATTTAGGGATTATACCTAATTTCAACCCTTCTATGTCTGGAGACAGCAAGGTTTACAAAAATGTACAATAAGGATGACAGCAATGACAATGGACATTAAGACACTCTTAAGTCTCTTAGGTGTATTAGATCATTTAGCTCTGATAGCAGCCCTCTAAGATAAGTTCTGTTAGTAGCCTCACTATCCAAGGAAAGAAACTCGGGCACATGGGATTTGTGCTCACTTGCCAGAGTTCAAGAAGCAAGAAGATTTAGGTCTATGCCATCTTGGCCCCAGAGGCTTTGAGGTCAACCTTTTGCTGTGTTTCATTGCACCCTGCATGCCACTTGCTTTAGAGAAAGGAGGGAAGGCTCTTCCCTATGCTCCAGTGGTACGTTAGTGAATCATGAAGGTAGCAATAAAGCCCAGGCCCTCAATAAGATGCAATGTGATTGGATTCAACCTCTCCACTTTGACCAGGGATGCTCAAGATGGAGAAGAACAAGAAGGACCCTGCACAGGGAGGGAATACATGGACTATGTCACACTTCACCCTCCTTACATGTCATTGACCAGAAGTTAGCCTGCTGGGAGAACCTGGTAAAGCCATGCCCCAAGCAGGAAAACACATTTAACATAAACCAATGATTACTTTCTGCACTTGCATTTGACAGAGGGGGTCACAGTTTGCTTGGGACATCTATGTGGTTTTGTCAACACAGGCTTAGCTATTGTCTGTAGTGTAGAAGGATATGGAGGGTCGTGTGATTGGGCTGAACCTGGGGAGTTCGTTTCTTATGTATCTGGGAATTTGCAGATGATATTTTTCTGGAAGTCAAGTCAAAGAATCCTTAGCATTCAAACTCCTGCTGTGGAGTTTGGTGCCAGAGTAGCTATCCTAGAGACCAGATGGGGAATCATGCCCAACAAGGCTAAGTAGGCTGTGACACAATGAAAGAAACTATCCTGTCCTTTCAAACTACCCTCATTGTGAAGACCCACTCTCTCTATAAGGCTCTGCTCTTACAGGCAACTCAGGCTTCCTCCTCTTAAAGTCCTGTTTCTTCCAACCTCAAGATCTCCTTATGAACCTGTTGCTCCTACACAGCCCTACTCATTTAAGCTACCCGCTCCCAGGTCCTCACCTTCTAGAGCTGTCTTCAGTAAGTTCCCTGTACCTCTTTAACAAGGCCTCTTCCAAGCCCTAGCCAGTACAGCATCCCTCTCACTGCTCCCGTCTACCCTCAAAGCCCGGTGATAACCGTTTGGCCTTGCTCCTCTGAAGCCACAAGAGCTTCCCGTGGAGGCATGTTCCATGTAACACAACCCCACTCCTTACCTGCTCACTATGTGAACCCCCTACCCTCCTTAACAAGCCCCAACCTTCCCTCAAAGCTTGAATCATCAGTACCCTGCTTCTCCAAAGCCAGTCCCTCCTTGGAGATGCCAGCCCTCTTAGCCTGCACCCCTGTGGAACAAACTGCTGATGCTACAAGCCTGTGCCCTACAAGATAGGCTCTTCTTTCTGATGCCCTGTCTGCTCACAAAACCGCATAGCCCTCCTACAAAGCCCTGCTTTTCTCTCTGAACTCTGTTCCTCCTCAGGAAGCTCTGTGCCACCCAGGAAACCCTGTCATTGGCAACCCTGCTCCTGGAGAAGTGGAGTCCCTGCTGCCTCCATCCCCGACCCCCCAGACTTTGCTTTCATGAAGCCCTACTCCTCCTCTGGAAGTAGCTCCTCCATAGCAAGCACAGTCCTCAACACTGAGCCCTGCTCCTCACACTGCCCCTCCTGAGAAGCCCTGCTCCTGGTGGAGCTTAACTTACTGGGATCTGAAGTCCACTGCTGCCTCTTCAGGAGAAAACCAGGAGACGATGGTAAGTGGAGGTGAGCTTGTTCATCATTTGGAGGCCAGACCTGGGAAGAGAAGCTTTCTTATTTGTGTTTCCTGCAGTCGTGTTGCAACTTAGAGAAAAGATAAAAGCCAGAAAGTAAGTGCATGTGCACTTATTTAATCGTGTATGCAAATACAACCGGGATTGTGAGAAGTCTATTGGGGGCGGGGGGGGGGGGGGTCCAACAGGTGCCCAGGCTGCAAGCTGGCCTCACCTGTGGGGTTTCCTGGAGTTTTAGATTGCATTTTATAAGACTGTCCATTGCAAGGTTATACTGTATCTACTCACAGGTCCCCACTCCCTTAATGAAGCTGCTGTTCCTTTTTCAAAGCTTATATGAAAAGCTTTGCTCCATATGGCTCCAATCCTTCTTGTATATCTCTTTCTCCTAATCGCCAGCTGACTTTGCACATAGCCTACAAAGTCCCAGACCTCCTGTGTGGCCTGGTTCCTCCTAGGAAACCCTAATCACACCCTTGGCCTGGATCCTCCAAGGAAGCCGTGTTCACTAACACGGCCTAGGCCTATCCTTAAAGCTCTGCTCGTTTCTCCAAACCTTGCCTGCTCCTTAGGAAGCCTTGGTTCCTCCTAGCAAGCTGTCCCCTGCTCCAAACTCCTGTGCTTTCTAGAAGTTCTGCTTTCCAGGAGTGCTGCTTCTCACGAGATCCACTTCTCCTTCAAAGCCATGCCTCTCTCTGGTGTCTTAACACCTCCCTGCGAAGCCCTGCTTTTCTCTACAAGCCCCTGATGCTGTTGAAATGCCCTGGCCTGGAGAAGTGATGTGTGTCTGAAGTCTCAGCCACTTAGGAGATTGAGACAGGAGGAACGATTGAGCCCAGTAGTTTGAGACGAGCCTAGACACCATGAACAAACCCTGCCTCAAAGAAAAACCCTGAAATTACCTGTGCCCAACAAAAGCCCCTCTTGTCTCTAGAAGTCCCTGCTTTTCAAACAAACCCCTGCACCTACTTAGAGTACCCTGTTTCCCCTGCTGCACAACTTGTGTCCTGTTAAGCACATTTGGCCACACTTTGTCTTACTCCCATAGCACTTTCCTCAAAACCACTGCAGGGTATTGTCCATGTGACAAATCTAACTTGCACCACAACCAGAAGTAAACAGTAGTGAATGAAGCTGATTTCACAGTGACTGAGACTGCAGGAGCCTTTCAGCACTGTCCATTGATTGACATGGGCTCCATCTCTACTTGAGAATATCTATGTGGTAAGAATGAGAGATGCCAGTGAGCATCCCTTCAGTTCATAAATGCATTGCCCACTTGGGATAAGACTCCTGTAATGAGAGTGGTGGAGGCAGGACCTACCTTCCTGCTCCCATTGTTCCACCAGCGTTATGTAAAAGCAGGAAATGGGTAGGAGAGATTGCTCAGCACTGAAGAATATGTGTTGATCTTGCAGAAGACCCAGGTTTGATTTCCAGTACACACGTGGTGGCTCACAACCACCCATAACTCCAGTTACAGGTGATCCAATGCTCTCTTCTGACCCCACCGGCACCAAATATACCATGGTGCGCACTCCCTAATGCAGAACTCCAGACTAGAAGACGCAAAAGGGCCCCCAGGGAAATGTCAGTAAGATCTAAGATGAAAAGAAGTATGGATGGAGGAAGGGGAATTCTTTGATAGCTCACAATAACTTCCAAAACCACAATCATCGAAACTACCACCATCAGATCGCTGCCAACACTACCACCACCCGCCAACCCCTATCACCGCCCTCGCAAGCACCTCAACACAGGGCATGTCTTCTCCTGTTCTTCCAAGACATTTTTGTAAGGACTGGAGAGATGGCTCAGTTGATAAAGTATTTACCATACAAGCATCAAGACCTGAGTTCAAATCCCCAGCACCCTTGTAAAATAAATTCCATCATGGTGATGTACATCTATAAGCCCAGCACTCAGGGACAGGGGGCAGAGACAGGTGGGCTCTCTGACGAGGCAATCTGGCCTAATAGGTGAGTTCCAGGTTCAATGAAAGACTCTGTCTCAAAAAAATAAGATGCCAAGTGACCAAGGAAGACATATTTTAAACCTTTGTGTTACACACACACACACACACACACACACACACACACACACACACACACACAGGAACACCACAAATAGTTGCATGAGCGTCAATTAGAGGAGATTGATACTCCCTGATGCAAATACCACCCAATCAGGCTTCTCTGGCCAGAGGTGGCTGTTGGGATGGGAAGAGAAGCTGAGAAACTAGAGGATAGGGTAGCGCTTACTTACAGCTGCTGCACACCTGGGATACCCCCCGACCCCACCCCACTCCAGCCCATCTCTGCTTGTGATGTCTGCATTGGTTACCTCCCTCTTGACTGATGAAAACCCCTGATTAGACAGTTCAAGGAAGACGTGGAGGAGACATTGAGGCTGAAGTGACCCCATCCGTACTGATAGGAGCACACAGCTGATGCTTGTCCAAGTGCAGTCAACCAGGACATAGAGGGCATGGCCAAGAACCAGGAGTGAGTATAGCCCTCAAAAGTCCACCGTTAGTGAATAATTGCTACCAATTAGGTTCCATACCCTAAAGGTTGCACAACTTCCCAACACAACACCACTATCTAGGGACCAAGTGTTCGAGTCCATGAGCCCGTGGGTGACATTTCTGATTCATGAGAGGCTAACGGATTATACGATAACGTTCTGTAGACAGTTACACTCCTATTCCACTGGGTTTGCATTCTCCCCTCCAAGGTCATTTTGCCTTTTAGGAATCCTCAACTCTCTTTTCCTTTCCTATGTGTCCTGCAAGTTACTTCACTGCCAAATAAATATGACGTGCATGCTCTTGTATCAAGACATCCTAGCTGAAGAATTCCAGCTTAGAGGAACACTACCATCATAACAAGTGTGTAATGTAAATGAAACTCACAGTAGCATATACTGGGATAACGGAGGTGATGTAAATGAACACCTGAAGAGGATTAATGAGTTCGAACTCTGGGACATAAAGAATGTAACACATCTGTGTTCCAGTGAGAGAATTGTACCTACTATCTTGCTAAAGGGGAAGGAGCACAGTGTAGTGTTATGTAGATATCATGATTCCTCCCTACCATGAACCTATTAGTACATATTAGAGAAAACTGTTACAGTGTGAAAAACCATTACAGTATGAGAAACCATTACAGTGTGAGAATAATTGTCTTTGAGGAAGGAGTACAGAGTGATTAGGAAAATGATTTTCATGCTTGTAGTCAAAAGGCCTTATGGTTTCCATCCCATTCATCTCAAAAGCCAATTATGTGAGTACGTAGGCGTCTCTAGTTCTGTATCCCTGTAGATTATCCGAGTGGAGTATGCAAAAGGGTCACATCGCTAACTGTAAATATATGCAGCAGGAATGCAGAGATAGTTAAGAGTGGGTACTGCTCTTCCACAGGACCTGATTTCAGTTCCCAGCACCCACCTTCCATGGCTCACAACTGCCTGAAACTCCAGTTCCCAGGATCCAGTGCTCTCTTCTGGCCTCCATGGGCATTTCACTTGTATGCACAAATGCAAACTCAGACACACACATGCATACATACATAATAAAAAACAAGAATTTTAAATTAAAAGCTACAACAATGTGTAAACAAGATGTTTGCTTTTCTGTCTTGCTGCACTAGGATGTAAACTGCATGCAAGCAATGTTTTCTCTTTTCACTGTCATATGCCTTGCGATTAGAGTAGTAACAGGCACATAGTAGCATTTAGTACCTAGTTTTAGAAAGAAAAAATCTATTGAAATGGTTTTTAATTCTTTGAGAATTCCATACAGTGTATTTTGATCACGTTTACTTCCAACTCTTCCCTTAACTCCTTCTAGATCTCCCCACATCCTTCTTTCTCAACTTTGTGCTGTGTGTGTGTGTGTGTGTGTGTGTGTGTGTGTGTGTGTGTGTGTGTGTGTACATAATGGCCCACTGATTCCAATTTGTGTTGTCCATATATTTGGTGGGGTGCCACCCACTGGAGCGTGGTCCACCTACCAGGGGCTGTGTGTGGCCCTTAGAGAAAATTGTTTCTCTCTAGCCCAGAAATCATCGGTTGTCCATAGCTCCTCAGGGTGGGAACTTGGGAACTCCTTCCCACAAAATGCTGGAATGTTGCCTGGCTTGATCTTGGGCAGGTCTGTGAGTTCATAAGAGCAGCCATCCTGTGGTGTTCAGAAGACACTGTTTTGCTCCAGTCTTCCGACAGATCTGTCTGTAGAGAAAATTCCATTTTAACAAATCTAACATTGCCATCCCTCTCATCATTCTGGGTCTTTATTGTTGAACTGAAGAATTTGACATTCTCTGCCTCTATCTAGAGGGCCCTGAACTGAGGCTGTCATTCCCTATGTCAATGGTTCTTATGATAAATGGGTAGAAAACTCAAGCCTGAAAAAAAAAAATCAAAATTACCAAACGATAAAGTTTTAGGTCACAAAGCAAAAGTTTTCTTAAGAAAACTAGATGCCAGTTTATAGTTAACTCATTCAAAATGTGAGCTATCACAAAAGAACATTTGACTATGGCAAGCAACAAACAAGGGCGAAAGCATGTGCTGTCAGCCCCCATAATTAATGCTCAGGACTGTTAACCAAGGCATTCAATCTATTTAGAAGAAAGAAGCAAAACCACCAGGATATAATAGATTACAGTTTAGAAAAACAAGACCTTCAAAAATTAATATGTACTAAATGATATTCTGTAGTTGCTGTTGTGTTTGGATGGGATGCTGGGCTACATACCCACCGCTGAATGTTCCTTTGTAACTTTCTTTTTGTGTTACTGGAGAATGAAGCACATCAGGCAGTGTCCTTGGTGTTGAGAATACATCATGGAGGTCATGCTAAAGTTTGAGGGCGCAGAGAGAAAGCAGGCAAGTCAAAGGATCTCAGAATTTACAGGTTTCCACTTTGGGGACAAACAGAAAAAGGAAACATCGGGGACATGTCAGTCCACATCACCTGGACCAAATGGTTCTGGGTTTAGAGATCATCAGCTCCTACAGGTTTTAGTTATGAATTTGATTGCCCTGTTTTCCCTTTTTGTCTAGAGTTCATCGTTGAGTGACTGTAGGGGTCAGGAAACAGTGCCTGCCTGAAAAATGAGTGAGTCCTCAATAGAAAAGGCAAGCACACCTTAATCCCTATTTAGAGCCAAGGAAATCTGCTAATTGAACTGCTAGAAACTAATGAAAATAAAATATGAATGACTATGTTAGTATTGACTCCTTTATACTTACGATCTACATTTAAAAAGGAAATCTGTCACCTTTGCCGTAAACTACAATGACAACTTAATGTCATCTCATGCAATGTAGGTGAAAATTACTTTTTCAAAGTCCATAGGAGTGCTTCTTGTGAATAGAAAGGTTATAGCTGAATTCCACAGGAAGTGTGGAAAAGTAAGCTTTCACTTTTTTGCTATGTATTGTGTATTGTATCTACTGTGTATTGTTGAATTCATTTCCAGGATTGGGAAATTAGAAACACAAAACAATGAAAAGCAAACTCAGAACAGATTAAAAAAAAACCTGTGTTTTCTCCAAGTACAGTAGCTAGCATTGCCCCAGATGCCCCTGGTTCCCTGCTGTAGCTAGCATTGGTTCCAGGTTCCTAGCTCTTACTGCTAGGGATTGCGGACTCTCTCTCTCTCTCTCTCTCTCTCTCTCTCTCTCTCTCTCTCTCTCTCTCTCTCTCATGGTTCCCCACAAAGGCACCCTGGTGGGGTAACAAGGGCTCAATTCCAAGCTCCATTGACCAAATGGAAAATATACAGAGGACATTGGCAAGGAGAACAAAAATCTAAGCCATAAAGAGGGATGAACCACAGACTGGAAAGATTGTTGAAATGAGAATGAGGAGATGATTCTAAATTGTAAGCAATGTGTTGCTGTGCCCAAGAACACACATACAAACTAGAACTGAACTAGAGCACAGGCTTTGTGGTCAGAGACCAGGGAGTATAGCTTTCTCTGCCATTGACTTTGGGCAGCTCATCTCCCTCTCACAGGCTCCACTTCCTTATTTATCAAACTGATAAACCATAAGTACAGTGTTACTATGAAGAGGATGTGAAAACATCCAATTAATAAATATCTTTATTTATCTATCTTTTAGCTTGTATGAGATGCATATGCTGTTTAGAGAAATAAGAAATCATAAAATAACACACAAATGAAAATTGTTAATATTTATTTGACAAAGGCTCTGGGTTGCTTTTTATGTTACCTAATAGAAGTTCTTACTATGAATGATTCAAAATCATCGAACCTAAAACAGTTGCTGTTTCTACCTCCCCAAATGTGTGAGTGTGGGTCTCTTCCAAATGCCCATACCATGTAAGAGCCCTAACTCTCTTCTCTCTCCTTAGTCAGAATTCTTCCATGTCGTGTCACTGAATAGAGAAAATTCAAAGTAGAGCTCAAGCCTTCAGTCCCCCCACTAAGTTGTCGGAGTAAGGTGACTTCACCAGAGAGGTTTCAATGAGAGTGCCCTAGTTTCAGTACTTTAAAATTCAATAGTGCCTTCAGTTCCATGCAAACTGTAAATAGAGCCCCCCTTCCAGGAGCCTGACTTCCTTTTGTTGCTTGCACTCAACTCTACTTCAAAGCCAGTGACGATTCCTTCCCTTGGTAGAGTTATTATTTGACACTCATGAGTTTTCTTCAGATGTGTTTAGAGGAAAATACATACAACACAAACGAAAGAAAAGGGAAGGGAAATACCTCCACCCATAACTGAGTCAGAACTCAGATGTGTGGGGGCTTAAAAAGAAAAGCATGTGTACATGCTTTTGAGGGCCTTACTAGTGTGTGCTCATATGGAGAAGGGAGAGGGGGAAGGGAGAGAGAAGGAGACTGGGAGATAAAAAGTGTAGTCAAGAAATCTGATCTGAGCTGGAGTCCCAAGAAAATGGAGGCAAACAGGGAGTCAGATATCGGTGGCAAGTTGCATCTCGCAGTACCCCAGCCCTGGCCTGTAGGGGGCGCAATCAACCTGCAATAGTTCTATTGCCTTTGGAGGGAAACAGTAGGGAACAGATCTATCTTGAAGGTGTAAAAAGAAGGGATGCAGTGTAAATCCAGGGATTTACCAGAGGCCAGCCTAAAGGTCCTTGTAAACCCAGCTGCTGGAAAGCACCTCAACCTGTAAGACTAAAGCGCTTCATCGCCTTAACTTTGCCAATCTCCTTTACCTCGGAAAGAGTAAAAATCATTCCAGCAGTCAATCTCTAGCTGACCTGCACCCTTAAGAGAAAGAACTCTGAAAGGCTGCTAGAAGCAGAGAATGTTGGGGCCCAGCCTCCAAGAAACTGAGTGGTGTCCCTGTGGACTGGCGCATTCACTGGGAGATGGGCGGGGTGGGGGTGGGGGGAAACACACCACATGACTGGAGCCTCTGGGTCACCTGCTTGCATGAATGCAGAGCTGATTGCTGATTGCAGCTTCCTGCTGATTGATGTGCATTTGTTCCATTTGAAACATTCTGCAAAAAGCACGGTTTCTAAATGAGAGAACTTTGTGTGGGCACAGGAACATTGAGGGCAAGATTCCAAAAGCCCCTAGGCGGGCTAGCCTTCTTTCTCTGCAACAATGGGCCACAGAAAGGATGGCTTCCTGCAGCCTTCCGTAATCTAGGAACACCCTTGGGAAAGCTTCAGCTTTCCACTTGTCTGTTTTTCTCTGCTGAGAATTGAAAACTGTAGAAATCGGCAGCAGAACCAAAGCCGGTACTATCATTACCTCAGTGTGACCTCTGACAATCCACATGACGTCTAGACATTGGTTCCCTCATCATCAGGGTAGGTGTCAGATCCCTAGGAGACACAGTTGCAGGTTGTGAGCTGCCAGATAAGTGTGCTGGGAACCAAACAGCAGCCATCTTCAAGAGCAGCAAGTGTTCTTAACCGCTGAGCCATCTCTCCAGCCCCCTCGTGTCTTTTTTAAACATGTGAATTTTAGTAGATATTCTCAAAGGGTGAGTTTTATATTTTCTTAGTAGATTTTTTTATTGAACTGCAATGAAGACGATACATTTTATGTATAAAGCTACACAATCATGGCTATTCATGACATGCACAGACCTCAGTGACAAGCAGAGGGACCAGGGATCAGAACAGGAGCAGAGCCCGGGTGGTGGCAGGAGGCAAGCAGCATTCTCTGAGCCTTCTTGAAGACTCAGAAGGAAACAAGATCTGTAGGGGAAAATAGGCATCAAATGATGGTGCCTAAACACAATAAAGGCTGTTTATGAAAAGCCCTCAGCCAATACTATACTGAATGGTGGGGGGGGGGGGTCTGAATCCTGGAATGAAACAGAATGTCCATGAGCAGCAATATCATTCACTACAGTACTTGAAGTTTTAGCCAGGAGAATAAGGCAAATAAAAGAAAGAGGATATCAAGCAGGGGAAGAAAAAGTCAAGCTGTCCCTAATTGCAAATGATATAATTCTATACTTAGAAAACCCTGAAGACACCACAGGGCTGGGGCCATGGCTGAGTGGTAGAGTGCTTGCCTACATTCATGAGGTCCTGGCTTCCATCCATAGCATCAAAATAAATTCCCACTGGAAGACTTTCACAGCTGACAGGCAAATTCAACAAAGTAGCAGGGCACAAAACCAACATTCAGGCCTCGGGAGCTCTTTTCTATACCAATAACAACCATCCAAAGTGAAAATACTGGCGTTGGTGATGTCCTCAGAGAGAATAAAATACCTAGGAATGAGCCTGACCAAAGCAGTGAAACACCTCTACAATGACAACCACAAAACACGGAAGAAACTGAAAAAGAAACCAGAAGATGGAAAGACTTTCCATATTCATGGACTGACAGATTTCCTATTATAAAAGGCCATGTTCCTGTCTTGTCTCTAGAGCTTTACAGATTCAGTGCAATCACCATCAAAATACTAATGACATTCTTCCCAGAAACAATCTGAAAAGTCACACAAAAGTACAAAAGACCTTAAATCACTCAAACAATCCTGTGCGTGCATGGGGTAGGAGGGGCAATGTTTGAAGTTTCACAAAACCCAACCCCAAATTATACTGTAGAGCCACAGTAACACAACAGTTTGGTATTGACTACCCATGGACACAAACTGATGGAACAGAATGGAATACTGTGAGGGCTAATATTCAACGTCCAATTGACCAGACTTAGACTCACCTAGAAAACAAATGACTATGTCTGTAACTGAAGTGGAAAGATCCTGAATATGGGTGGCATTCGTCCACAGGTTAGGGTCCTGGACTCAGTTTAAAAAAAAAAAAGCAGGAAGTGAGAGGTATACCAATATTCCTCTTTTGCTACGGGCTGTGGAGATGGTTCAGCTGGTAAAGAAACTTCTGCCCAGCAACAACACCTGAGTTCTGTCTTTCTGCCCCATATTGTTAATGGGAGAACTGATTCCTGTAAATGATTCTGCTGGCCACCACACACATGTGACTTGTGCACTCACACAAAAATAATAATAATGCAATAAAAATGTGGTTGATGCTTACTGGCTAGGATTCAGCCATTCTTTCTCCCATTGCTGTGTCGTCCGGGTCATGATGAACTGTGCACTTCAAATTGTGAGTTCAAATAAACCCTTTGCTGACGCATGTTTCATGCAGGACTTTAAAGGCGCTCCATGGAGGATGTTTGCTCTCCTTGTGCCTGGCCTAATTGTTGGTAAGATGCAGTCCAGCGATGTCTGTGGCTCAAGCTTGTCTTCATTGCTCTGTAGTAACCCCAGCTTTGAATTTTTGATGCTATTTTTACTTACATAAAGGAGGCTAGAAATCAGGACTGTGGCGCTAGGAGACAGCTCTTTATTCTCCTGGTAACAAATCCATCCTGATGGTGGGAGATCTAGTTCAGCCATGCTGCCTTGAGTCTTTTACTAGATAGTGCTTGGTTTTAGGAGGATTAGAGTGCTATCCAGATTATTTGTTGCTCAGCTCAAGTGAAAATACAAGCTGCTTCCTCCTGTGAAGGAAGAAAAAACAACCAATGACTTCCTTCCTGTCCTTGTTCAAACAGATTTTCTAAAAAGAAAACCTGGCACAGATCTCCTCTCAAATGCCTCATCAGGCCACATATTGTTTGTCTCAGCAAATAGCATTCAGTGACTCTAAAGACCAATAGCCCCTAGCTGCAATTTGGATCATAATTTCTGGAAGACAACCTTCTCATTTTTATCAAACAAGCAAAAAGTAATTTACCTGCAGGGCCTTCCTGGCAAACCTCTGTTCATCAGTGTTGTGATACCAACTCCCACCAGAGTCCCTCCCAATGCCAACAGTTGTCCTTTTTGGTCCCCTGTAAAACTAAGGATGCAAATCACAACTGTTCAATGTTTTCCATCACGAAAAGTAGAAAGCTGCTTGACCACTGCCCGACCCCTGCATTCTTTGTGTCAGACTCGGAGGAGCAGCTCACAGACACAGGAAGAATGAAGCCTTTCCACCAGCCCTTCAGAAATACCTCCTGGTACTGAAGGGCAATGGTGGGCACGGTGGGGGACATCAGATTCACTCTCATCCTGGGGTAACTTGTGTCACACTACGTAGATTTCTCTTTTCCCTGTGTTTAGAGATTGGGATAAATTGTTTTTTGTTCTACAAAACTAACTTTTTGAGCTTGAACACTTCCGAATTATGACCTTTGAACTGACACAGATTAAAAGTTCCAAGTAGAAAGCGTTTATATTGTCACAACTCCATTTTCTCCCTATATTCTCCCGACTTGCCGCTTAGACTATCTGCTTGTCAAGGCTTGTGAGACAGAACAGCACATGCCATCACCGTCAGTTCTCATCCTATACAGCCTCTGTGGACTGTAGATCAGTTAGACAGCAGACAGCAGCTGGACCAAAAGATGACAGATCAGCAGTTTTGAAACATGACTTATGTCTTAGTTAGGGTTTCTATTACTTTGGATAGACACCATAACCACTGCAAATCTTAAAAAGGAAAACATTTCATTGGGGCTGGCTTACAGTTTCAGAGGGTTAGTCCATTATCATCATGGCAGGACAGGGTAGCATGCAGGCAGACATGGTGCCGGAGAAGGCGCTGAGAGGTCTACATCTTGACCTTCAGGCAGCAGAAGGAGACTGTGTACTGGATGTAGCTTGAGCATATGAGACCTCAAAGCCCACCCCACAGTGATATGCTTCCTCCAAGAAGGCCACACCTCCTAATAGTGTCACTTGCTATGAGCCAAGCTTTCAAACACAAGAGTCTATGGGGGCCACACCTATTCAAATCACAGTCTACTCCCTAGTCCCCTTAGGCTTGCAGCCATAACATAATGCAAAATGCATTAAGTTCAACTTCAAAAGTCCTCCTGGTCTATCACATTCTCAACAATGCTTCAAAATTCAAAGTTCAAAGTCTCTTTTGAGATTCATATAACATCTTAACTGCAATTCCCTATAAAATCAAAATAAAAAAAAAAAAAACAGACCACATACTTTCAACGTATACTGGCACAGGGCATACATTACCATTCCAAAACGCAGGGAAGGGAGCATAGTGAGGAAAATGCTGGACCAAAACCCAGCTGGGCAAACTCCAAACTCTGCATCTTCATATCTGATATCAAAGCATCTTCACATCAACAAGTCCATTCAGCTTTGTTGTCTGTAGCACACATCTCTCTCTTAAGCTGGTTGCCCTCCCTGTTAGCAGCTCTTCTTGGCAGGTGTCACACAGCATTGGCATCTCCAACATCTCGGGATCTCAAAGGCAATCCAGGCTTCAACTTCACAGCTTCACATAGTGGCCTCTCTGGGCCTCCATTCACACACACACACACACACACACACACACACACACACACACACACACCTGGCCACAGAGGCTTTCTTTAGTCATGGAGGGAGATTCCATAACCCCAAAGCCAGAACCACGTAGCCAAAGCTGCCAAGTTATGCTGCTTGCTGAGATTAGAACATGGCCTCCTCATTCAATTACATCTTCATCAGCTTTCTTTTTAAGATGGTTTCCTTCGCTACCTGAGCCTGGCTGTCCTGGACTCTGTAGACCAGACCTCTGTCTCCAGAGTGCTGGGATTAAAGGCATGTACCACCATGTTTGGACTTAAGCTGTTCTTTAATTCCTTTTCACAATTTGGAAGCATAGCTGGATGTGATCTTGCCCTGAGGTCACCACTCCTTTTATCCCATTTCTTAATCTGTTTATCCCCTTGAACACAGGACTTAACTCCATTCTACTTCCTGGTGCCCCTTTCTCCTCAATCTCTACATTTTGTATTTTCTCTTGCTCAGCTTGCTCCTTTTCATTATCGATCTGCATAAGAGTAAACACTAGAGGCCATGGCTTGGGGGAAAGACAACCATGGGCCCATTGAAAGGATGCCATTTGGCTCAGCCAGGTGCTAGCCATCTACAGGCCAGTGTGGGTTCTCATGGCTTGAGCTGGTGGGAAAGACATCTATGAGCCCACCTCATGCCATTTGGCTCAGATGGGTGCTAGCCATCCACAGGTGGGTGCTGTTACCATGAGCAAATTGTGGTGGAGGAATGGGAGAGAAAAAGAAGCCAACTGGTTCACGTGGCGTGGAAAGAGGAGGAAGAAAAAAGTGAAGGCGGTGAGAAGTAGGCTGATGTGGGTGGCCTGCTTGCCACCCAGGGCCATGGTGCCGTCATAGTCCAGGTTGCTGCCAAGGGCCATGTCTGAGTCTGTGATCCTACTGCAGCCAGGACCTGTGTTGATGTCTGTGGCCCATGTTACCACCAAAGGCCACAAGGATGCCCAGTGTCTGGGCTGTCATCTGTGGCCATGTGGTGTCCTTGGGCATGCTGCCACGGGGGGGCGGGGGCATATGGATCTGAGTGGGCTGCACTGCCACCTAGTACCATGGTCACATCTGGGATAGAGCTGCAACTGAGAGCCATGTCTGCGTCCATGTCCTTACTGTTGCCAGGGTCTGAGTTAATGTCCTTGGCTCCTGTTATAACCAGAGGCAGTGGGTATGTCCAGTATCTGGCCTGCCACCTGAGGCCATGTTGGTGTCTAAGAGCCATGCTGCAGCTGTGGCATACTTATCTGAGTGGCCTGTGCTGTCATTGGGGCCATGGTGCTATCCTAGCTGCTGCTGAGGGCCATGTCTGGGTCTGTGGCCCTACAGCAGCCAAGGTCAGAATTCATTCTCATGGCTCCTGTTACCACTGATGGTCATGTGGATACCCAGGCACTGGTCAGTCACCTGAGACCATGTTCGTATCCAAGAGCCAAGCTACCACCAGGACCACACTGATCTGGGTGACCTGAGCTGCCACAGGGGCCAGGGTGGTGCCCAAGCTGGAGCTACTGCTGAGGGCCATGTCTGGTCCTGCTTCAGCTGGGGTCTGTGCTGATTCCTGTGACCTGTGTTACCACAGGGGGCCATAGGAACCATGTGCAATGAAATCCACTGGCCCCACCCTTCACTGGCCCTGGGAGGGCTGGTCCTGCTCCTCACTGGACACTGCCGCTGGAGGACTGGCCCCAACCCTCATGGGATAGGTAGCCCCAATGTCCCATGGCCCTCCAAACCCAGGAGATATGGCCCCACCATCACCATGGGCATGGGAGAACTGACGATGATGGCATGGGCATAGGAGGACTGGCTCTGCCCGGACTGACCAGCTTAGCTAACACGTAACTTAACTAACATCCAGGGCCTTGGGTTAGCCCACCCTAACATCTACCCTATCTATGACCCACTGAAGTGTGTGAAGGGACTGGCCCTATAGAATGACTCCGTGACTCTGGTAGCCAAGGGATATCCAAGAGGAGTTTTGGTAAGGGTCCAGTGATGATGGTGTGCTAGAAGCCAGAGAGGCCTTGAACCAGACCAATGACTCATTGCATTGAACATTTGCAAGTAAAGTTGATTGGACCAAAGGGTATATACTGTGCGACACAATTCAGCCCCCATTGTCACTAAGACAAATGAAGAGGTGTTGGAGAGTCAGGAAAGATGGGGGAGTGAAGAGGTTGTATGAGTTTTGTGGGTCTTTTGGGTTTTTTTTATGTTGTTTGTTTGTTTGTTTTAATATTCTTTTCAGGGGAGGTTGCTTCAAGGCTATCAGTAACTCCTTACAGCAAAGATGAGCAAATGAAAATAGGTGTGCCCACTTAACTGCCCAGTCAGCCTGGACTTTGAGCACCTCTCTAGTCTCCTTAATTTGTTTGCAGTTTGCCAACAATGTATATGGATTTGAGACATGGAGGTGAGAAATTTGTTTGTTTGAAGTAGTTTATAACCTCAGTAAACTTTGAATCTTGCTTTTCTTGACCAATAGTGTAGGGGAAATGTTAGCCATGCCCTCTTGGGGGCTGGCACAGGTGACACAGACCACGCACACTGGGGCATGGTCAGTGACATAGCAAGACCTTAAACATGAGGGTCACATTCAGACGGCTCTCTCTGTTCCATGGTTCGACTGGTGGTAGGGGACTGACTCCGTCTCGTGAATACTCTCCTATTAAATCATCTGCTCGTCAAACTTGGTCTGACTCCTTTGAGGTATGGCAAGATTAGCCATTTGGGCAAGAAACTGCTCTTGCCTGGACTGTTTGTTGCTGTATAAACTGTACATACAGGACCCACAACAAAGTGACTGCTGAACTTACAAAACAAGATGAACAGTCCTGAAGGGTTCCTGCTGAAATAGAGAAGTGTGCCAGACACATATAGTGGGAAATTACCAATACGGAGTCAGGTAGAAATATAAGGGTATTTAATAGGGAAAAGCCTTACTTACAGAGCAACCTAGCCAGCCGGCGTGGCAGCAGTCTGTCCAGCAAGTACAAAAGTGAAACCGAAAGAGAAACACAGTCCCCTGAAAGTCTTACTCTATGTCACCCCGACCACGCCCTCACAAGCATGGTCAGGCACACCTATAGCCAGCCCCTAAGTAGGCGTGGCTACAGCCTCCCCTACAGACACACTGTGGCCTATGGGCTGAAGATGGATGCCCCAACTTTACAGAGGAACTTTGGGTGACTGTCCAGGTAGTGATATGTCTCTGTCAATTCTAGAGTTTATGTATTATCCTTCTGTGGTCTTTTATGGAGTTGAAGACAGATAGTTATGGTTATAGTTTACTTCAGTTATTATAAAAGATAAGTTACCCTTCTTTTAATTTAGACAGAAGAGGAGATGATGGGGAATGTACTTCTGTGTATGTTTCTCTTATTGATTGCTGAATAAAGCACTGTTTGGCCAATGAAGAAGCAAGTTAGGAGTCAAGGAGGATTCTGGGAAATGTAGTAAAGAAATGTTGTGATCCAGGCAGGAAGTGACATAGCAGGGAGACTCATATATAAGCAAGGTCAAGAAGGAAGTAGTTCCTTTCTCTCTTCCTGCTCTCTGCTCTGCAGTCACCATGTGACCTAGGAAGAGGACACCAGCGGAAAGCATTCTCCATAAGATAAGTCTTATGATTATGGATGATAATTAAGACTGAGCTAGCAAGTAAGAAATCCTAGGGATTGGCCAGCAGCATTGTAACTTAATATAAGTCTCTCTGTGTTACTTGGGACCTTAACATGGTGGTGGGTGGAACTTGGGTGGCCTGGCAGAAAGCGCCCATGAGGTGGCAAGGCTTGGGTGGCTTTGTCAGAAAGACTTCTCATTACACCATAGTATCTGTCAACATCTGATCCCTTCCAGGGAGAGTTCTAGATAAAATACAGAAAGTTAAAAATTGTGATTCAATCTCTATGTTGCTCTTCTCCACCCAGGGGTGTGTGAGAGCCAGCCCAGAAACACCTTGACAGTCAGCCCCATCCGGGTTGATAGGCTTTCCTTCTCCATGATCCTTCCTCAAGTCTCAGAAATTCCCAATTCCCAATAGAATTGTCCTTTTTCTTAAATTTTATTTTTTCTCAATGAATACGATGAATGTAGATCATAGCTACATACACCCCTACGTGAGGGTACAAACAGCTGAAGAAAACTGACTGTCCCTCTTCTAGTGGCCATCAACTGCCAATAGCTCATGAGTCCATTCCCTGTTCATACTGGCATGTTTATGGCTTGATTTTGTGCGTGTCTTATGCTGACAATTGACTATAATGACTATAATGGCTCTGTCACATCCAGAAGACATTATTTCTAAGCATTCTTCTCCAGCCTCTGGCATAAGAATCTTTCAGTCTCCTCTTCTTCAAGGAGCATTGTTTTCCGCACTGGCTTGGTAATAGTGCTGCACATTTTCATACACATGAACTAAAACAGGCTTTCTTCCTCACTGAGCTGGATCGTGAGCTCATGATCCAGGAACCCATCACATCACAGGACTGTACACACGGTACATTTGTCAGCCCACATGTAAACAGCTGAGATACATTTCTTTTTAAATTAAGAATTTAGAGGAAAAGAGAGAAAAACCACATAAAGTTTCTTCCCTTGGCACTGGACAAAGAGGAAAGTTAGAGAAAACTGGGCACTTACGCCCCCCAAAATGAGTGCAAGTGGGAAAGGATAACTCTCTGTGGACTCTCACTCAGGAGACTATGCCTGGTACCAGAAACACCTTGGCACTCCTCTCATCAAGACATGTTAACTACTTTCGGCTCCTTGAATCTGGCCTCTGTGAGACTCTGCTGCAAGTAAGTCAAAGCAGCAGAAGCCATGAGACACAAGCTCTGCGACTGCCAGACCACGCTGCTTCTGCCCAGTCCCTTATTCTTGAGGAGCCCACCTATACCCCCATGGGAGAACTCTAGTGCCCCTGGGACTTCTGTGCCTCTGAAGCCACGTGCATAGGCTTCTGGCCAACAGCTCAACTGAGTTTCCAGTCAACAGACAGTGCCAGCTGCCAGGCACATACACAAGCCAACCTGGATATCCAGTTCCAACAGCCCAGCCACCATCTGACTGCAGCCTCATGGGAGACATTGAGTTCTGCCAGCCTGTTTCTATATCTGACTCTTGTGGCATAATAATTAATTTCAACCACTAAATTTGGGGGAGATATACCACAAAATTAATACTAACATGACCCATTATCTCTGGGGGTTACTATTCTAGAAAAACCTATGAATTCTGCTTCTCTATTCCCTAATCAAGCAATTGAGTCCTTTGTCAGTTTTCAAAGCAAGGGTGCAGACGAACCCAGTAGCTCACCACTCCTTTAGTCCATAAACCCAAACAAATTCTGGAGCCTGTACATGGATAACCCACCAAGATGAAAGGGGCTGCCCCCACTTAATGAAGGCAAGAAAGATAAAGCCTGTCTAAAATGAGAGCTATAATCATCAGAGGCTTCTGAAACATGATGTTTCCTAGGTACTGAACAAAGACTTGGTTACTAGAAAGGTTCAGAAATTCTTCTCCTCAGAAAGGAAATGAGGGGGGGAAAAAAAACCTTCACAGAAACATTGTGATTGAAGGCAACTCCACCCCCACACCGGGCTGCAATGCTGACTTCATCCCCTGCAACGGCGCTGTGACTAATTTCTGACAATTACTCCAAACTTCTGAATATTCCCCCCAGCCAAGACAGCAGTAGGAAACCTTTCCATATGGCCAAATCTTTCCACAGTCGGTAGTGTTTACAGGATTCGTAAATTAGACCTTTCACTTGTATAAAAGGAAAGAATTGCACATGGGACCATTTGTTCTTCCTCGTTTCGTTCCCTTCCATCTGAATCACGCAGTGTTCTTCGTGTGTTCCTGTCCCTGTCCAACAGCAAGGTGGAGGCTTCTTGGGCTGTGCCCTTGTTACCATTCAACCCTCAACACTCTGTGTTTGGCAAGATTAGCTTGGACTGAGTGGCACTTTTTAGAGGACTGTGCTGTCATCACAGGTCATTTTTCTTCCCAGCCTGGCATGCTAGACCAGGGTATTCTCAGGTCAGGAGCATCCAAAACAGAGCTCTGACTCTCCAAGTGGCTGCTGGTTGGCAGTTTCCTATGCCTGTCCTTGAAACCGAGAACTGTCCTTGGGTCATCCCCACCCCCACCCCCACCCCTACCCCCACATGAGAAATCTCGTTGAGAAGATAGGTTGGAAACTCAGAGAGGCCATGGCTTGCAAGCTGTAATCAGAGAAGCCACAAAGACATACCTAGGGTTACCACTGAGAGTACAAGTGGGAGAATGAGATGAGTAGCCCTTGAGCACACCCCTTCCCACCCATGCAACAACCAGAGCACTTCAACTTTCCCTTGGTTTGCATGTTTGGCTTGAAATATTTAATCTCCAGAAAAGATAATGTTTCTTCTACCAACTATTTGCATGCCCCTGCAGAACAGAATGAGGAGGAACTTTGGGGTCCAGGCCCTGTGGTCCTTAAGCCCCACCCTTTACTGATTCTCTATGACTGTCATCTCAGTTCTTCTGTAAGATGGAGGTAACAATGCCAACCCCACAGGCATAGAGGAGACCAGGTGAGATGTAATCTAATAACTGACTAATTCTAGTAGCTCAATCAACACTGAAATTCAGAGCTTTAAAGGGCTGGGGTTTTGTTTTGTTTTGTTTTTTTCGAAGTAGGTTATTGCATACAGAAATGGGCTTCATTGTGACATTTTCACACATTCATATCTTTATGGTTTGCTCCCATTGCTAGTGCCCCCACCCTCCCCATCTCACCTCCCAGAAAAGTTCTCTGCTCCACTCAAAGTATATACACCTTCCATTACCTTCTCTTATCCCCCCTGCTCCCTTTAGACCTAACTATCCCCACCCCAGTGGTCCCTTTCCACCTGCATGTCATATATATGATGCTCAGATTTAAGTTGGCTTTCTATGTATGAGAGGAATCCTGGTGTTTGAGTCTGACTTGTTTCATTTAACATAATGATATCCAGTTCCATCCACTTTCCTGCAAAAGTCATGATTTCATTTCTTTGCAGCTGAATAAAATTGTATTTTGCACGTTTTCCCTGTTTTCTTTATCCATTCATCTGTTTGATGGGCATGTGTAGTTATTATGAAGTGTGGCAATAAACATAGATGTATACATACATCTGTAGTATGCTAACTTAGACTTCTTTGTGTATTTACCCAGGAGTGGTATAGGTAGATCATTTAGTAGTTATAGTTTCAGTTTTTTTTTTTTTTTTTTTTTAGTAATCTCTACACTGATTTCCAAAGTGGCTACACAAATCTCCATTGACACAAGTAGTATATAAGGATATCTGTCTTCCCAGGTCCATACCAGCATTTGCTGTCATTTGTTTTCTTGATGATAGCCATTATGACTGGGGTGAGATGAACTTTCAATGAGATCTTAACTTGCATTTCTCTGATGGATAAGGATATTAAATACTTTTTCACATATTTATTGGCGTTTATATTTCTTTCTTGGAGAACTGTCTGCTTAATTCACTTATTGACTGAATGATTTGGATTTTGGGGGGTATTTAATTTTTTGGATACAACATTTTGTTTATAGATTCCATATATCAATTCCCTATTGGATAAGAGCTGGGAAAGATTTTTTTCCATTCTGTAGACTGGCTTTTCACTCAATTGATGGTTTATTTGCTGTCTGGGAGTTTCTTAATTTCAAGTGACCTATTTGTCAGTTCTTAGGATTATTTCCAGTTTATTAGAATCCTTTTTTAGGAAGTTATTGTCTATACCTAAACCTTCAAGTGTTTTCCCCTACCAGTTTCAGGGGGCTTCAGGTCTGTAGTAAGATCTTTGATCCATTTTATGTAGGGTAGGAGATATAGATCTAGTTTCACTACTGTTCCTGTGAATTTCCCCAGCACTATTTGCTGAAGAAGCTTTTCTCCCTATACACGTTTTTAACACTTTTCTTAACACTTATGGACTGTAAGTACAGGGCTGTATTTTGGGGTCCTCTATGCTTGCTCTATGTGTCTGTTTTTTATGCCAGTACTAGCCTGTTTTTGTTACTATAGATCCATTGTATAATTTGAGATCAGATACTGTGATGCCTCTAAGAATTGCTCTTTCCACTTAAGATTGCTTTGGGCATTTAGGTTCTTATGTACTTCCCATATGAATAAGATTTCTTTCCTGTTTCTGTGAAAAATATCATTGGAATTTTGGTAGGGTTGCATCAGGTCTGTAAATCACTTTCATAAATACTGCTGTCTTCATCAATTTAATTCTGCCAATCCATTAATATGGGAGTTCTTTCCATCTTCTGGTTCTTCTTCAATGTCTTTCTTCAGAGTTTTAAACTTTCTATTGTAAAGGTCTTTTACCTTCTTGCTTAGATTTGTTCTTTGGCTTTTTTTTTTTTTTTGTAAAGCTATTGTGGGTGGGATTCTCTTCTTCTCTTTCTTTCTCAGCATTTTCATTATTGATATATAAAGAGGCTACCGACTTTGTGTGTTGATACTGTATCCTGCTATTTTCTTAAAGTGCTTATCATGAATAAAAGTTTTATGGTGGAATCTTTGGGACATTTTTAGTATAATTTCTTTTTGTTGTTATATTCTTACCTGGTGATGACTTAATAGGATGACTTAGGCAATGGCCCTTCTCTTTATAATTTATGGAACAGTTTGAGGAGTGTCAGCATTGGGTCTTCTCTGAAGGTCTAGTAGGACACAGAAGTAAATTCATCAGGTCCTGGGCTAGTCTTTGCTGGTAGACTCTTCATTACTGGTGTGCTCGCTTTGAATCTGTTGACTTGTTTACATCCTCTTGATTTAATTTTGGCAGGTTATATGTGTTAGGAGTTTAACCTGTTTTACTAAGTTTTCCAACTTAGAATATGTTAGAATGTATGTTTAGAAAATGGATATTCAAAATATTTGTGAATGATCCTTCAGATCTGATGGTAGAATCTGTTATAATCTCCTTTCTCATCTCTAATTTTAACAATTTGAGTTTCCCCACTCAGATGGGCTAAAGATTGATGCTGTTGATGTTTTCAAAGAACCAAATCTTGAGTTTTGTTTATGCAGAAGTAATAATAAAAATAAAAAACATTTTCTTTCTTCTGCCCAAGTCCAAAATCCATCATGAGACAGATTCAAAATAACGAGATAAAGCCCCCTCCCCTGCATGAGCTATCTGTTTGCAGGAGGACTTTCTAATACTATATTCTAGAGACAAATTTGTCTACCCAATATAAGAGCTAAAAATTAGCCAGCTTCTGCCAGGGCAGGAGGCTTCTTTGTAAAATGTGTATCTTCTCTGCAGAAAAGAAAATGCTAAGAAGATACTTGTCAGGGGTGGGATGAATTATATCTAATGCACAAGTTACTCATATGACTTATAAGTCATATGAGCCATCATATATAGATATGCATGCTCACTGTACAATTATAAACTACTTATTATATATTTGTACTTGCTAATGATAAATCCAGAAGCTTCCACAGGCCAGTCAACAAACCCACTGATTTCCCAAAAAAGAAAAACAAAAACAAAACAACAAAAAAACTTTAATATAATAAGTATAAAGTGAAGCATCCTCTGTAGGGAGACACCCTAGCCCCGCCCAATAGTCATGGGACAGGTGCCAGGTGGACCCGGGACTCGGCCATAAGGACGTGGTGAAGGAAAGCCGGTGTGATGTAAGGGAGCTTCTTAAGGGCGGCACCGGAAGACCCTAGCCCTTTTCTGGCCTAGCTTGCTGGTTTCCTGTAACCTCACTCTGGCCTGCGCTTTGCCCCGGTGTTTTCTTGAATAAAGAGACTTTACCATCCCGGATCACAGTTCATCTTTTGGCGCACCTTCAACATTTATTCTTCAATCCTCTAGAAAAGTATCCGAAGAGAAAATATGCCACATTTAATTCTGATTAGACCTTGATAAGGAGTTTTCTAGGAGATAAACATATGGGAAATAGCAGACAGATTAATCCCATTGTAGTCAAAATGACAACATGGCTCACTGCTATAAGGTAAGGAGCTATCTGTTACTGTTGTTTTTTTCATCTGGAATGGCTGTCTCACAACAGGACAGAATAGACAGCAGGGTCATATGATGTAAACCCTGATATACATTTGTGTAAACCTTTGAGGTAGTTTTTAGACAGTGCTTATTACTTATTGTTAGTGGCATTTGTTGGTGTATTTAACGCCTGTTGTTTTACAAAGGCCTACACTCTGGTCCCTGGCTCACAGTGTTTCTATTCACCACAGGGAATATGTTGCCTAGAGTCTATTCAGATTTTTTAAAATGTTTTTAAAATAACTCTCCAGCCTCTTTTAACGTGAAGATTAATCTTGGGAGAGAACCAACAGCTCACCCTAATGGCACAGTGTGTAGTGTATATATACCACAGTGAGATGAAGAAGTATAACCCAGTGTGATGATGGGAACTTTACTCAGATCTCTGAAAACATTCATTTTAACTGGTATGAACACTAGTCTCAAGATGCCAAAATACTTGGAAAAGAGAAAATGTGTATTTAGTTATTTTGGTCTAGTTTTATTTTATTCCCTTTTCTTGTTTTTTTTTTTCTTTTTGCTGGAAGAGTTTTGCTTGGTTATAATAAATGGAGAAAAATAGCTGTATCTGTGGGATACTGTACACAGGAAACAATTGTGAATGACTTGACAAACAGCAAGGTCTCAGCAGAAATATGAGTATTTATAGGGACAAAAGATGTGTTGGTAGTTCTTACAGACTATGGATTTTCTCAGAACTTTTTCTATTTCTAAAAACTAAATGTTTGAAAAAGAAGCCCCATTGTGTGACAATAGCATAAAATTTGTCAAACATATCTACTGAGTAGAGTGTGCTAAATACTTGATTCTCATTATCTTACTTTTAATATTTCCCCCAGGTCAATAAAATTAGTTCCAATATAACCATCATTTTATGGAGGGGGGAACTAAAGAGATGAAGTGACCACAAGACACAGTGTGACACAAATAATAAAAACCCAGAGACAGATATTGGGGTTAAAGATGAAGATCAGAAAAGCAATGCAGCCAACCAGTAGCTCTTACCTCTACCAAGGCTGAAATGGAGGTCCTATCTTCCCTGTGACTGGAAACTGAATCTGACATGAGACCCTTTGCTTCTTCCTTATACACCTCTCTAGTGCTGGAATTAAAGGTGTGAGCTCTGTTTCTCTTTTAGACTGATTCACACTCATGTGGCCCAGGTGGTCTTGGATTCACAGAAATCCATCTGCCTCTGTCTCCTGAGTCCTGGAATTAAAGGTGTGTGCCACCACTGCCTGCTGTCTCTGGCTAAGTAGTGTGGTCTGATCCCCAGGCAAACTTTATTAAATTGCAAACAATATATCACCACAACACAGACTTGACAGTATAGGACTTATGCTTAGATTCAGAGACCTTGAATTCCACAGCATCTTTACTTCTGAGAGGATTCAAACAAATACAATTGATATTCAGGGGTTTGTTGTTGTTGTTGTTAAATAGAAGTCTTTCTGGGTTCTACTGGACATGAAAGGTTTAGGCAACAACATAACTATTTGGAAAATTATCCTCTTATTAGAGACAAAAGCCTCCCCATTTTATAAAAATAGATTAGAAATGAGATCCAAATAAGAAACTCTACAAGAGAAAGTTGATTCCACCAAGGGGCACATAATGGTTCCTGAGTGACAACAAATTAGCTTCCACATTGCTATGTGGAAAATGGCCCAACCCTGGGTTCCAAGCTTGGAGGATGTTTTATACATCCAGGGTTGGCATGAAACTCTGGTCTCAATTACAAAGGCAAGACTTTGAGGAAGCCCTGGAAACAACCCGATTCCTAATAGTACACTGCTAGGAATGGAGGGCCTGAGAATAGAAGAATAGACTACCACTTTTGGTAAATTTATACAAAAATAAACCAAAAGTTTGGACTCCTACTGGAAAATTCAAGACAAAAATTTCTTGATGAATTTGTATTTGAAAATGTCTTCCACAAAGAAAAGGAAGACTAAGATGTGAAAGTCTCATTGAATCATTTTCAATTGTGTTATACTGCTGTTTCAGAATCAAATAAGAGTTTGAGTCATCAGAGTTCAGTCTGTCAGAATCTTTTACTTCCCTACATATAAATTGCCTTATTTGTTTGGAAACCTCCTATTGCTTAATTGGAAACAAACTTCCATGTGAGGCTGAGGAAGATGAATTCGAAATAGTGTAGGAATATTTTATGGTCATGTCAAACTCTTGGTTCTGTTTCATGTCGCATTAGAATAAAAGCAAGCCTAGAGATAAGAATTTAGGAAGAATTTTGTTTGACACAAATAGACTCAAGATTGGGTGGTCCAACAGCTAACTTTGGAGCTGGTTCTTTGGAGCTGCTGTGTATCGATGCCAGACATCATTGTTGGGTTCACTATTTAGGATTAGAAGAGTAAAGGTGAAAATTGGTGGTTTGGACAATGAAAAGCTCACAATAAATCTGAAATGTAAGATATATGCATATCAAAGATATTTCACTAATCAAACCAGAAAACCAGCTGACATGTAAATGGACAGAAAAATATTTATTGATACTTTTATTTAATCAATTTTCTCATTCACAATTCCATACAGGTATACAATATGTTCTGGTTACTCTCATCTCCTACCTACTCTCAACACACTCCAGTAATAGACTAGCAGTAAGCAGGAGTAGGATGAAATGTCTTGTTTAGGGGTAGGCTCTTAGCTGTCACTTATTTTCAGCATCTTTGGCAGCCATGAGTCTGCAGACACTGCCTTCAGGCCTCTCTGACTAAGGCTGAGAATAGCTTTTGTCTTTGGGTATCATATGATAGACATATTTAGAAGGCACTTTAGCTTGGTGCTATGGAAAATGTGTAAAACTGATTAGTTTTAAAAATTAAGGTTTTCCTGATGAAGTGCAAGCAGGCTCCCTGAGCTTCACTTATCACGTGACAACTGTAAACTAGATTTTTGTAAGTCTGAAGCCACTGTTCATAGATGGTAGGTATAAAACCAAAGTCACAACATGAATTTAATATGAAATCCCAATAGCCATGCCCCCCTTCTTTCTCTCTTATGATTTAGGTGAGAGGAATCCTAGAAGCTGGGGAGAAATTTGGTCTTTAAGGGTTTTGAGAAACATAAGAAGGACATTTTTTTTCAACCGTTTGAAACTGTTAACAATTCAAAATCGTACTGAGTTGCACACCTGTGATATCTATACTTTTCTGTATGTTGTTCTTCCATTTAAAAAAAAAACAGGGAGAATATACTTCCAAAATAACCTAATAGTGTGGACGATGTTTAAGGTGGAGCTCGGCAGGTAAGTCCTCATCTGCACCTCTGCTTTCCCACCCTGCCACCGCCTCTGTCTCCCTTGATAGGCAGAAATCACACACCGTATGCAGGTGTGGATACTGCAGGAAGGGACCAGCACTGCTTGACATGACAGCATTTTCTAGTAAGGAATGAAAGCGGTGCTTCCTCTGTCTCAAAATCAATCCACATTCATGAAATCTTAAAAAAAAAAAAAAAAAAAAAAAATCACCCGGAGCTCAGAGAAGACCTGACACGAGCCAGTGTGAGAAACAAAGGCAAAGAGGATATGATCACCTGCCAGGGAATGGTGCCACCTACAGTGGACAGACAGGTCTTCCTACCCATCAGTATAATCTTCTGTAGACGTGCCCATAGGCCAACTGTAGGGACAACTGTGGCTAGGGCTGGCTACAGGTATGCCTGACCACGCCTTCGAGGGCGTGGTCAGGGTGACGTAGGGAAGGTTTAAGAGCGAGGGGCGCGCGTGTGCACACACACCTGGAACTCCCTTCTGCCTTTTCATCTTCGGCTTGCTGTACTTCTGCCCTGCTGGCTGGCTAGGTCGCTCTGTAAGTAAGGCTCCCCCCTAATAAATAACCTTCTATTTTTACCTGACTCCGTATCGGTAATTCCCACATTAGACAACCTCCTCTAAAGAGTCCTTCATTGAGCCTCCCTTCCCAGGCGGCTCTAGATTGTGTCGAGTTAACAGTGAAAACAATTGCATTTATAAGAGCATTCCTCATTGCTTGAGGAAGTCATTGGCCTTGAAGGAGATGACAGACATAAGAAGCAAACTAAACAGTGCTTTCATGGTGTGGAGAAAATATAACAATCCATGAAACTAAAAGAGAAGTATGCTTAAGATAAAGACTACAGTAGTATGTGAGAAAATAGGCAGAAAACAAATAGAACTTTCAAAATAAATTTCTGTTTAAATTTCATAGTAGACACTGAAGCACAAACGAGTGAACTGGTAGGTAGATTTTCAACAGATGACTGGCAAAGCAACCAAAGATGAAGAGATGGGCATTATGAAATAAAGGTAGGGTTAACAGAACACCAGACATAAGCACTGCTTCTAGATCTAAATGCTAACCTAAAATAAGAGAAAAATAACATGAAGCACTTAGAGATGGAAAAAAATTACTTACAGTTTTGGCCAAAATACAGTTTTGATTATATTATGGTTTGACTCTAAAATGTCCCTAACGGGCTTGTTTTAAATGCTGTCTCCCGTTTCCGGTGCTATTTCGACGTCTGGGAAGCCTTTAGGAAGTGGGGTCTGTTAGAGGAAGTAGGTCTCTAGGGGTGGACCTTTGGCAGTTATACCCTCCCCTGGTTGCAGTCTAGCTTTCTCTGCTTGTATTTGCTAGTATATAAAGACTTCGCCTGCCTGCTCCCATCACAACAAACTCTGTGATGCCTTCCCCACCACGAGGGACTAAATGTTCTGAACCTATGAGCCAAGATAAACCTTTCATTTCTTAAGTTCCCTCTGTCAAATATTTTGTCACAGCGATAAGAAAAAGAACTAATGCAATGGCTGGGGAGGGGATATCAGTATGTCTTCACTTTGCTTATAGCAGATAAAGTCAAAATAAAACACAAGGAATCATGCATATGGAGGTGGTCTTTCTTCTGACACTGGGGATCCCAGCATGGAATTTTCCAGTGGAATCATCAATCATCCTTAGGGTCCCATTACCATAGAAATATGAAGAAATTAGGGAGAAGGCTAATCCAATATGTATCTTCCATACCTAACCTGTTAAACAAGAAGTGCACCAGAAAATCAAGAGGGGTTTTGATCAGGCTGCTACAATAGATGAACGGTCAATGATGAGGGTGTCACAATAAAAAGGAAGAGAACAGAGGTTTTGTCGCACTGAATAAACGAGAATCTCTGAGTCTTATGGGTATCTAAAGGAAGGTGGAAATTGTTCTTCTGTGGAACGACATGAAGTTAACCACTTGTAAAACACAAGAAAATGGGGAGGCTCGGGGATCATGTCTGTGTCTCAGAAACACAGACCTCAGAGAAAGTTCCATATTATCCACTGGGAAAGAAGGACAGAGTAGAAGAGAGAGAATTTGGAAAAGAGACAGCCTGAGACTTTTTCAAAATTAAAGTGAAGCATAAGTCTTCATACAGAGGAAGTATGTCTATATTATACTGGGTCCATAATAGGGTCTAAAACAAAGGGTGCCCCTGCACACAAGTCTGAAACCTAAACACAAGAAATATTGCTTGTTAGGAACACTTTGTTGGATTTTTATTTTTTTCCATCTTCTCACATTTCAGCTATTTCTGGTTCTACATTAAAATTATACTCTTTATTCATTTCTTTCTGAAGTTGAAAACTTACACAAAACCAAAATTAGTTACTAAAGTAAGATTTGGAACATTTGCAATGTCCCTTTCTCCATCATAGATAATTCCTTTTTTAAATTTAATTGATTTATTTATTTTACATCCCAGACACAGTTTCCCCTCCCTCTTCTCCTCCCATTTCCTCCCTCCACTCCCCCCCCATCCATTCTTCCTCTGTTTCTGTTCAGAAAGGGACTGGCCTCCCATGGTTATGGACAAAACATGGCATATCAAGTTGCAGTAAGACTAAGCACCTCCCTTGTATTAAGGCTGGGCAAGGCAACCCAGTATGAAGACTAGGTTCCCAGGAGCCAGCCAAAGCATTAGGGACAGCCCCTGCTCCTATTGTTAGGAATTCCACAAGAAGACCAAGCCACACAACTGTTACATATATGTATAGGGCCTAGGTCAGTCCCATGAAGGCTCCCTGGTTGTTGGTTCGGACTCTGTGAGCCCAGGTTAGTTGATTCTGTGGGTTTTCTTGTTATGTCCTTGACCCCTCTGGCTCCTACAAACTTTCTCCCTTCATCAGGATTTCTAATGTTTGGCTGTGGGTCTCTGCACACAAGCTAGTTTTTTATCCTTGTTCACTCCCTGAGACCCAGCTTGCTGTCATCTTGGGTCTTTCTGCTGTTCCTCGAGTCTGAACCATCTGCCTTCTCTTTTCTATACAGCCCACTGAGAAATGCCACAATTTCCCTAACTTAGTTTGCTAAGGAAATGGTTTTTAGTTTGTTTGGTTTTGTTTTGGATGTTCTCTTTGCTTTAAGACCAAGATTACTTCCACAGAGTCCTTTCAGAAACAAACCATCTCACCTGTTACAAATTCTGTCACCACTCTCAAGGATGAAATTACTGCTGCTGGGTTTTTTGTTGGTGGTTTTTGGTGACAACAGGCATTTGTTGGTGGTATTTTGGTGACAACAACATGTGAAACACCCCTTAATGACCAAGTGCTATGTGTAATAGGAATCACAAGCTTTTTGTCATTCTTGACTCCCTATGTCCTGTGCTGGCCACTATGTTTGGATTACTGCCGCCACCACCAAGCATTAAATTTAGTCCCTAGTGCAATCGTGGTAGGAAGTGAAGTCTAATGATAGGTGGTTGAACCCTGGAGGTGGAGTCAATGAATGAAATTATCACTACAGTAGATTTATGATCACAAAGAGGATTCTTCATGCAAAGGGGAGTTTGGCCCCTCTTTATTCTCCCCTCTTCCTACAATCTCTCCACCTCCTTCTCCCTTCCCTTTATACCATCCCCGAGAAAGCCCTTCCCAATCGCCATACCCTTGATATTGGCCCAGGCTCTACTACTGTGAGAAATGAATGTACGTTCTTTATAAATTACCCAGTCTTGAGTAATCTCTTAGGGTAGCTCAAGATGCACTGAGACTCTGAACCAGCCTTAGAGGGGTATGTAGGGTTAAGGATGCTCACGCACAGGGTACTTGAAAAAAAGAAAAAAACACAGAAGTTTAGAGGATGTGTTATGTTTTAGAACAAGTGAAAAATGGGAAAATCACAGCAGTTGCATCCAAATCACCCCATCAAAACATACAATGATACTTATACTCCTGTATTGCAGACAAGGAAACTGAAGCCCCAAACATTCAATTACGTCTCCGAGTTCACTTCACTAGTAAGTAGTTAGGCTGCCTCCACCTTGCTGATTCAAACAGCCATTTTCTTTCAGTTCCACCACAAAAGCTATAGAGTTTCCCTTTCAGTTTAATGTGTTTCATTTCAGCTTAAATGGGAAAAAATTAAAGGTTGTTGTAACTGCAAACACTTGGTATTTGTTCCTATGTGTTCCTAGGTGACTGGAGCTCAATTCCTCCTTACAATAGAAGTTCTTAGAGGGTCAACAGGGAACAAATGCACGTATTTCTTTGAGTACAACTTTATTGTCTTTGTTACAGATCAGCATGTGAAGTACCTAGCAATGTAACTTCTGTAATTACAGAAATTAGGTTGGCCCCCTCCACAGTAAAGGAGGTAGGTTTCTCATAACCCAGATTACTTCCTGGATATGGTTTTCAGGTATGTTATCAGCCAATAGCATCACTTTATTAGGACTGAACAACATCCTTCTAGAAGGGGTGTCCTAAAATCTCCTACTGATTGACTTACCATTCCCTAAATCATCAGCCCTCTAGTGTGCCTGAAGAAAAGCCACAGGGGACATTGCTTGATCGTATAGCAGGTGATCAGAAGTGGTGTGGAGCCTATTTTTAAATGTATTTATTCGACAAACGCTTAGGCACCTCTTAGATGTGCTAGGCTCTGGAGATAGACTAGTAAAAAATGAAATCCTGATCCCCATGTGGTAGCAAAGCCCATGTGAAACAAATACTGTAAATTACACAAATGCTCTCTCTCTCTCTCTCTCTCTCTCTCTCTCTCTCTCTCTCTCTCTCTCTCTCTCTCCATTTTTCTAAACAGGGTTTCTCTATGTAGCTTTGGAGCCTAGCCTGGCACTCTCTTTTCACCTCTGGCTTACTTTGTTGCAGCACAACACATCTTTCTTCTTTCCAATAAATGAATTGTCAGCTCTGTACCAAAATTTTAGCGGACAGCACCGATGCTGACCAAGATTTTGTGCAGGAAAGTCCCCCCTAAAAAAAAAATCTCCTATATAAATCTTATAGTGAAGCCTTGTACAAAACCCCAGAGAAAGATCACACCTCAGCAAAATACCCCAAAGTCTTTTATGAAATGTCTGATTTCCAACTTAGATTTTTTTTATGTCCTTGTGCCCTGTCCCGACCTTGCAGTCTTGTGTCTCCTTCCTATCCCTACCCCCACCCCCAATCTAGGCATTCCTTTTCCTACCTCTGCTCCCACACCCATCGTGGTGACAGATGCAGCTTTACTGAGTGAGTCTCCTTCCAACTTTGCAGGCTGGCAGCACCCATCTTCAGCAAAAGACAGGACCGTTCAGCAACCAGAGCCTACCATGGATGCTTGGGGTGGGAGGACGTTGTTTACGATAGCAAAAACTGATTTGCTACAATTAAATAGGTCATTGTATATCATTATGATTGTTGGCAGGAGGGAAAGATACAGGTACTAGAAGACTGAGTAAGAGGACAGCCTTGTGAGATGGCCAAGAACAGCTCACTTTGCTGCAGCTGGCTTGCTATGTCGGGTCCCAGCCCCCTGAGTCAGCCTGTGCCTAATTAGGAGCAGTCCTGACCTCTGCCTGAATAACACTCTGGAGGAGAGTCTTCCTGAATGACTCCATTCACATGGGATGAGGCATCATCTCTCTGCTAGGAAGTGGAATAAAACAACTGACTCACATTTCACACTCCTGCTGTTGCCAGGCCTGGATGGAAATGTCGGTTACTCAGATGTGGGCTACAGCTCACTCTGCTTTGTGAAGCTCAGTGATCTGGCAAGGATGTGAAAACCCAGGTTCCCCGGGAACCAATGGACATACAGAATCCAATTCTGTGTCCTACTTACTGTGTCAAGTACTATGATAGGGCCAGTCCTCCATGTGGCAGTAAGAAGGTTTCTTGTCATGAGAAGGAACCAGATCGGGTTTTGGTTTGTTTGTTTGTTTTGTTTTGTTGAGCCTTTTGCTCAATGTTCACAATACTAAGAACTGGCCAGTTGAACTCTTTATTGGATAGACATTAGACATTATATCACCTGAGATTTATCAGGTATACAACTTAAGAAACCATAGCTGGCCATAATGATGTACACCTGCACTGTGGAGATGAGGCAGGAGGATTGCTGTGAGTTTGAGGGCAGTCTGGACAAAACAGTGAGATTCTGTCTCAAAATAAACAAAAACAAATCATGGGAGGAAATTTTCACAATATCTATGTGTTATAAAAACCTTCATTGTTTTATGGAGATGGGAGCCAAATGTCACAGGTTATGGGTTAAGTAACTTGGTCTGAGTCATTCAACAAACATTTGGCAGAACCAAGACTCAAACCAATGTCTGATTATGACCTATGTCTATAGCCATCGTAATGGTTAATCTTTATTGTTAAATTCATTGGATTGAGAGGGATCTAGAAGATCAGTGAAACATGCTTCAGGGTGTGTGAGTGTAAGACACAGCTAGCTTATGAGATTTTGAACCTAATGAATGGATTGATCCATTTGGTGGATTCAAATCTGAATAAACTATTAGGAGGTGAAGACACTGTAGAAAAATACTCTTGGAGGAGATGAGTCTCTGGAGGCGTGCCATTGAAAGCATATCTTAGCCCTGGCCCTTCCTGGATGCCATGAAGAGATCAGCTCTACTCTGCCGTGTCCTCTACCATGGTGTTCTGTTTCACCACTGCCAAGAAACAATTCAGCCACTTGACCGTGAACTGAAACTGGTGAAACCATAAGCTAAAATAAACATTTATTGCCTGTGGTGATTGGTTTTGTTTATTTGACACAAACTAGAATCACTTGGGAAGGGAATCTCAATGTGGAGTTATCTACAGTAGGGATTACGTCAACTACCTTACCTGAGGTAAGAGGAGGTGCCACTCTAGGTGACAATTCCCTAGGCAGGAAATTGTGAATTATGTACGAATAGAGAAAGTGAACTGAGCACTAGCATGCATCATTAATCCACTGCTCTCTGCTCTTTTTTTAAAGATGCATTTATTTATTATGTATACAGTGTTCTGCCTGCATGCACGTCTGCATGCCAAAAGAGGGCATATGATCCCGTTATCGATGGTTGTGAGCTACCATGTGGTTACTGGGAATTGACCTCAGGACTTCTGAAAGAACAGGCGGTGTTCTTATCCTCTGAACTATCTCTCCAGTCCCTACTTTCTGCTCTTGACCATGATTATGTGACCAGTTGCTTCAAGTTCCTGTTGCCTTGACTTCCCAGCAATGAAGCACTTCAACCTGGAACTGTGGGTCAAATAAACCTCCCTTAAGGTACTTTACTCAGCGTATCCTGTCAGCAACAGAAAAATAAACTGCAATTCTGCGTTTTCAGTTGATTTTGCACGAGTGCACATGATGATGGAAAGTCTAACCCAGCCACTCTACTCTTTCCCAAGAATGTGCACCAGGTAGGGGCCTATGGCTGTTCTCTTCTTTCCCCGGGTTCTCAGCACACTGACACTGCACTGTGGCTGTCTCTCTTCAGCGAGCTCTAAGCAAAACACCTTTCCTATCATTGAGAGTCTGCACCTGATTAGTTTATCATGGCCACTCTGCTCCTGACCCTCCTGTCAAGCCCAAGCTAGAATCGCAGACCAAGTTGTAGATTCTTGTTTTAAATGTATCCTTTCCAAGAAATAGAGACCTAGCTATCACTTAGGTGATCCTTTAGAAAAAAACGAGTTCTGTGAGGTCAGAGAGATGGCTCAGCCTTTCAAGATTCAGGCTCACAACCAGAAAAATCAGTTCTGGTGCTGGGAGTTTCTTCAGTAGGAAAGTACTTTCCATGCAAACATGGGGACCACAGTTCAGATCCCTAGCAACCATATACAAACCAGGCATAGGAGTGTGCACCTTAGTACTGGGGAGACAAAGACAGGTGGATCCCTGGAGTTTGGTGACCAGTCAGCTTTGCTGAATCTCTAATCTCTAGATTCAGGGCAAGACTCTATCTCAAAAGACATAATGGAGAGAAACTGAGAAAGACATTGTCCTCTGGTCTCCACAAACACATGTACAAATGTATACACATCCAACACTCCACAAAAAGATAAATAAGTCAGTCCTTAAGCATAAAAAAAGAAAGAAAGATGGGCTGCAGATATGGCTCAAGGGTTAAGAACACTGCCTGTTATTCCAGAGGTCCTGAGTTCAATTCCCAGCAACCACATAGTGGCTCACAACCATCTGTAATGTAGTCTGGTGCCCTCTTCTGGCCTGCAGGGATACATGCAGGCAGAACACTGTAAACATAACAAATAAATAAATCTATAGGAAGGAAGGAAGGGAGGGAGGAAGGAAGGAAGGAAGGAAGGAAGGAAGGAAGGAAGGAAGAAGGAAACAACAAAGATCAGTTCTGTCCTGAGTTAGGTCAAAGTGAAAGCCAAAGAGAGAAATCACCTCACTGGCCTCAATAAAATATATTTTAAGGGTCCAGAGAAATGGCTCAGTGTTCAAGAAGGACTGGAGTTTGGTTTCCAATACCCACATGGTAGCTCACAGCCATCTGTTCCAAGGAATCTGACACCTTCTGATGTAATATAAACATGGAGGCAAAACTGCCATATATAGATGAAATAAAACTTATTCTAAGTAAACTGAACTGTAGTAAGATGCTGAGTAAGGCTTTTCCTGTTGTCACAGAACAGTCTACTCACCAAAGTGATAAGTAGCCTGTGTCACACAGAGAGTCTACTCAAAAGCAACTGCAGCCAGGCACCTCCTTGGGGAAAATAAGAACAGTTCGTTCACTCAGTTACTCAGCATGGCATATAATTTCTTCCTGACTCTGTGGATTGTGTCCACCACAATGTGAAAAAGTTCTGAGCCTTGGAATGTCAGACTTAGTTGGAATACCACAGCTCCCCTTCTATCTCTGTGAGAGGAGCATCCCCAGGAGAGATAAAGAAGGGAGGCAGGCAGTGACCACAATGCAGACAAGAAGAGGTCATCATGGTTTTTGTTGTTGTTGTTTTGTTGTTTGTTTGTTTTATGTTCAGATACAGGCTTATTTAGTGGAGCTGTTCTGCCTGCTGTCTGTCAGAGGAGAAAGGACTAGGCAGAGGCTACAACCTGAGGGAGTGTGTCAACTCACTCTCAAATGTGACAAACTTATGTGGGCTTCCTGGAGAGAAATGATCCTCAAAATGTATCTGACACAAGACACTTTGCTAGGGACCCTACCTAGCAGGTTTGGCTATCAGGAGAGAGACCTCACAAGTGGGAAGCTACAGAGTATCGAGTGGGGGGCCCTCAGTGGGTTAGGAAAGGTTAATTCCAGTATGCTTGTTGTTGCTGTGGCTGTTGTTGCTGTCTTTACCATACTGCAAAGCCTTGTCCTTGGAAGGCCATCCGGTGAGGCTCTGAAGAAGTCACACACATCGCCACGGACATGACACATCTGAACTTAGTGGGCACCATCAGACTCCAAGAACTGACCCTATCCTTTTGCCAAGGTTGCTGTAACAGAATACCAAAGACTGACTGTCCTCAGGAAGCAAAGATTAATTTGATGACAGTTCTTGAGGCTGCAATTTCTAAATCAAGGCTTAGGTTGCTCTGAGGCCTGCCTTCTTGGCTTTCCAGGGCCCTCTCTGTTTCAGCACACCCCAATTTTCATTTGCTCAAATTTTCTCTTATCATAAAGATACCAAGTAGATTGGGTTGAGGCCTGCCCTAAATTTATTGTGTGTGTGTGTGTGTGTGTGTGTGTGTGTGTGTGTGTGTGTGTGTGAGAGAGAGAGAGAGAGAGAGAGAGAGAGAGAGAGAGAGAGTGTGTGTGTGTACATGTGATCACAGGATCTGTGAGGCCAGAAGGGTTTGAATCTCCTCCAGCCAGAGTTGCAGGCAGTTATGAGTCACCTGACACAGCAACTGGGTCCCCTACAAGAGCAGTGCATGCTCTGGGCTGCTGAGCCAGCTCTCCAAACCCTTTAGGCTCACTCTACCAGCTCACTTTTTAACCTATGCAACCAGTGAAAAGCTACTTGGACTGTCCCTAGCATGGCAGTTTGCTCCCCCAAAACTAAGAGGCAAATGAACCAGAAATCATAATTAGCCAGAAACCACTTTGTCCCCTCGGAGACATTTGGCTGTGTTTAGAGTCTTTTTTTTTTTTATTGCTCCAACTGGAGTGGAGGCATTTCTGACATCAAGTTTGTAGAGACCAGGCATGGTGCTAAACACCTTACGCCACACAAGACCACTCCTCATAGCTGCATATATCAAAAGCCCTGAGATTGACTGGAGTGGGTGTTGAGCATTGGCAATGTCCTTCATATACTATCCCATTCCTCCTGCAAGTGTTGTTGGCTCTCTGTCTCGTCACGGAGAAAACTGAGGCTTGCAGGAGCCCAGTGCTTTCCTCCAAGCCACACAGCAAGTAAGGAGAGAGGGCAGACTTGAACTCAGGTCCAACCAAAGCCCTTCCAGGCTCTTCCAGCAAAAAGCAGGAGCAGGGGGAGTTGAAAGAGAGCAAGGTCTAACATAGGGAGCAGGAACTGGGGGATGCCCTCTCTGCCAGGAGTGTCCCAAATGCCATCCTTGCTACCTCATTTGCCATCTGCAAAGAGGAGAAAATGTGAACCTGAGCAGGCTCTGCCCTCTTGGCAAAGACAGCTTGGCAAGGCCCTGTTCTGCATCGGAGATGATGGAGCTGTGAATGTCTGTGGTGCCAGGAAGCCACAGTGCCTACACTGCTGAGTTCTCTCCCATCTGCCTGAGACCCCAGCTGTGTTCCCAGTGAATCATGGCTGACTGCTCAGAGGAGCCGTGCCAAGCTTCTCAGCATTCTGCCTTCAGTATGGCAGGCCTGGCCTCCTTCTTGCCCTGGGACTCACTACCATTAGTGTCACCCTGTGAAGCCATCTGATAAGTGTGATTTGCATTCCTTATAAGGTCTACCTTGCTGTGCTCGCCCTTTCTTTCCATCATTTCATATTTTTTGCCCTCTATCGCCACCATCAAATTTTGAGCATTTTCCAAATGATCCTATCATTCTGAGGAAGATTCTCCATCTTAGTTATGCTCTTCAATGTACTATTTCAGCTGGAAGCTGACTTCATTACTTTTCTTAATGTGATCCTGGGGTTAACACCCAGGGCCTGAAGCACTTAGATCCACCACTGAGCTACACCCCCAGCACTGGGCTAACGTCTTTGTTTAAAGAGATGGGAACACATAAACTGATCCCAAAGTGGCACTCAGACAAGAAGAGGTTGTGAGTGTCGCAGATTTCAGAGGACTTATATTAAAAAAAAAAAAACAACTCCCATCTGTGGGCACTATGAAAGTTCTTGTTTGGCAGGAGGGGGTCGTTATCTCCATCCTAGGGCTGCAAGAATAAACATACCCTTCATTAGCTAAGCATGTGTAGGTGCCTACCTGCTGGGATTTCAAAAAGCACATATTCTTTGGCCAAATATGGCCTTGGCAAATAGCCAGGCTCTCAGGACTCTAGGTGTCTCACCTTCAACCTAACTAATGTCACCTCATCATGTTCTTACCATGGGTTGGATGAGGGGTGGTTTTTCATTATGGGTCGTTGCTCAAAATCTCACAACCTCACTCAGTCCTCCTGCTATAGGCTGGTATCATATTTGCTGCACCTAGAAACAGACAGATTCCAGTCTAAAATGGCAATTATCAAGTAACAACAGCAACAAAAATGTAGGAGGACTCAATAGACAAACATAAAACACAGTAAGTAAAGCCATAAAAAAAGAGAAGTCACTCAGGCGATACCAAAGTATGCATCCATTCTGGGGTTACTTCTGATGTCTGAGAAGTTGGCACAGTTTCATTCTCTGATTTAGGTGACCAATTATTGCCAGTTTGACTAGAAAGGCATTTTCATTTGGTTGTTTTGTTTCTTTCCTGTATCCTTTTGTTCTTTTGATTATTGCATACTGGAATTATTTTCCTAAGGCTTTTCAATCTCCCTTGGGGCACTGGTCATAGTAAAAAAATGATCTTATGTTGTGACACAAAACAGTTCCAATTTATAGCATCCTGAGGAAATCCAAAATGAATGCAAATAGCAGTTTGTGGAATTGTTTTATATGAGGTTTGTAACATTACTTGCTAAGTTCTTTGGTAGAATGAACCCCTAATTTCACCCTTTTCTCTTAATTCTAAGTGCCAGCTATAAATTCTGTTTATGGGTTTTCTTTGTACATCATCAAATAGACAAAGTCTTTAGAAGCTCCTATAGAACTGTTATACCCCAGAGGCTGAAGTCCTTGGCGCTGACTGGCTGTGGTTCTTAAACATGTAGACTCTACTGGAGACAACACTCTAAGAAAGTGTAGCACCCATCAACTACCCTAAGTCAACCCCAGAGAAAGGGAAGAGCCAAGACTCAAGCCAAGAAGACAGAGTCTGTAAAAACATGGATAGAGGCAAAGGAAGGGACTAGAGGGACTCCTCAAGCAGAGTGAGGCTCTGTGAGACCTCCTTTCAAGTTCTGTGGCCTTACTTAGCATACTTCAGGCTGTTCCCCAGAAGACGAGCACCAGCCTTCCCATTTATCCATAGTAATGAATTCCATGAGCTACTATCCTATAAGAATCAAATTAAAGTTGCCTAAATTGTGTACTTCTCATTACCCAGATTATACAGCAGCAAATACCAGACATTGACTCAGCTTATCTATGAATATTGTTATTGCCTGCAATATATGCAACTATATACATTTGAACAACTTTTGAAAAAAATTCTACCAATCCAATAGTCCATTAATACTCATTTTTGTCTACTTGTCCTATAAATATATCATTTGTTTAATGCTTAATTTCTAATCATGGCACAAATGATTAAGGCCAAATATTTTAATAAGTTTAATATGTTTTAACACATCTCACTCATTTGGTATCTCTTCTTCATTTCTAAATTTCCATTCTTTTTCTATACTCAATGGTAAATTCTAAGACTTTTAAAATTAATGTGATATTTCTAAGGAAATACAAATTATTTATTTCAACTTGCTTGTTAAGTGGGAAAAATATCTCCTGGCATCAGCAAGTGGTGGCGGGGCTTTCTTCTAGGGCAGCCCACACACTGGCCTCCTCCATCCTTGAGATACCCTCACTGGACTTTATCCTTTGTGCTTCTAAAGGTCTTTATAAGCAGGAAATATGTCCCTCTTAATGACATTCTCTTGCTTTCTTCACTAGCACAATGTTTATAAATAATATCTCAGAGAGAGACAAGCTTGTTGAGTCCTCAAAAAGTCAACCCTATGCAGCAAAGTTTCTATGTAGATGTATTTGTCTGACTTCTCATCCTTAGAAAACAGGTACTGCATATCCATGCCACTCTTTGCATGCCCAGACAGGACTCCAGTTTAGCTACTGAATGGGGTTTTCTGAATTCCTTTGCATGAGCAGACATTGTCATTTCACCTTTCAAAGGTTTCAAAGCATGTCACTGCATATTCAAGATAACAATCATTTGGAAATCATACACTTTGGTTTTTCTTCTTTTTCTTCTGCCATTTTGCTATTTTGTTGGACCTGTATATTTTGGAAATCTATTCCTCCCAGCCACTGAGTTCTGGAGAGCCCAGAATTCTATTGTCTTTTAGATGGCAGCTGATAGCCACTGGAAGACCTGGCCTCGGTGGAGAAAGGCTCCTATTCTAAACAACAATAGACTTGGGCCCAGGAGAGTTTACATTCATTCTGAAGACTAGTAAGACAGTGCTGGTGTGGGGTGCCTGAGGGCTTGAGTATATGCAGCAAAGGAGTGTCTCTAGGATTGAGGGAAATATTTGCTATCAGCCTTCTATATATGATAATTGATGTCTTCTGCCATTGTCCCCACCTTTGGATGGTTACTTAAGATGACCTATCAATAAGCTGTGGCCTTCAGTATTAACTGACTGCCCTGCTGATATGACCAGCCAGACGTCTCTGTCTCTTCTTTAATACCTTTGGAAAGTTAGCCTACCTTGCCTCCACACTCCTCCACTCAGGGTTAGACCTGAGGTTGTTTGGCTGGTTCCAATTGCAGCCTTGAAGGCATGATACTATTTCATCTGTATTTCAGGTTATAAGGATGGCAAAAGATGTGTCAAAGAGTAGAAACCTGTGTGGCAGCAACTTACAATGTAGGGACAACCCCATGTGGATTTTTAATAACTTTATTATGGTATAATGTGTACAGTGTAAGTTGTACCCATTTTAAGGGTAAGGTTCAATGAATCTTGACAAATACATTTCCATAGCAGTTGAGACAGACATAGAATGCTTCCATCACTCCAACACCTTTCCTTATGTCTCTTTGATATCATTTGCTCTATGCCTGGTTCCCAGCAACTGTTGATCCATTTTCTGTCAATGGAGAATAGCTATAACTGGTGTGAAATTTAATGAATGGAATCATTAGATTCTCTTGTGCCTCACTTCTTCATTCAGTGTAAGCTACTGAAATTTGTCAATCTGACTGTGTGTATTTAACGTGCTCTTTTTTATTTCTGAAAAGTGTTACATCATCTCAATATATCATAATTAATTCAAACATTTGCCTTTTGTTGAGCATTTAGATTTCCTCCAGTTCTTGGTTATTGTGAATGATACTGTTTAGACACATACATACAAGTCTGCATGGACATATGCTTTCCATTCTCTTGGCTAAAATCTTAAGACAGGAACTCCTGGCAAGGGCACAAATTGTATAATGACATGCCAGGATGGGGCACAGATTTATCTATCTACAGAATGGGGTTTTCTGCATTCATTTTCATACCAGACTATTCCATACAGTATCCTAGCCTACCTTTCTTTTCCGCCTGGTCCGGCAGCCATTTAGCCCCAAATAAACACACAGACGCTTATATTAACTATAAACTGTTTGGCCGATGGCTCAGGCTTCTTATTGGCTAGCTCTTTCTTAATTATTAACCCATTTCTATTCATCTAAGCATTTCCACGTGGTCTTCTCTTACCAGAGAGTGCTCCAGCATGTTACTCCTTCAGCGACTACATGGTGTCCCGTGGCAGCTCCTCTCTGCTTTCCTCCTCCCAGAATGCTCCTTATCTCCTAGTCCTGCCTATCTTCCTGCCTCTATTGGCCAATCAGTGTTTTATTCATCAACCAATAAGAGAAACATATATACAGAAAGACATCACCCACCTTTCAAAGATTTCAAAGCATGTCATTGCATAGTCAAGGCATTTAAAACCAGAGGTTCCTATAGGAACTGCAGAGGCGTTTGTGCATGGCTAAGAAGTGAGAGTTCCAGTTGTCCACGGTATTCACATTTACTGTTTCTATCTTTTCATATAGTCCCTCCTGTGGGCCTGCTGGGGGAGCTCCCTGGAGTTTTACCCCACGCTGAAAGGATGAACGTTGTGAGCCTATGTGGTGTGCTTACTATCTCCTTGGTGTGTCTTCTTTCCTAAAGTGGCCAACCCTTCCATTCTTTTCAGGTTGGGTTGTCTGACTTCTCACTAGCTCCTCATATAGTCTGGATACGATTCTTTGTCAAACATATATATCATTAATTTTTCTCTTCTAGCCTGGGGCTTGCCTTTTTATTTTCTAAATGCATTCTTTCAAAAAATAAAAAAGTCTAAATTTTTAAATAAATTTACCAAATGTGTTTCACATTTTGCTCCCTATATGCACTAGCTAAGAAATCTTCACTCTGAGTTTTCTGATAAAACTTTATAGTTTCCATGTTAATGTCTAGATATATGGCCCATTTGAAGTAAAAACAAAAATGTTCATGAAGAAAGGAAAGAACCTCATTTTGCCCATGAGACTACCCCATTGTTTAGGCAGCATTTGTTGAAAATGTATTCTTCACTCATGTGCTTGAGGAAGACGTGTAGATCTGTTTTAGAATTGCCAAGCTATTTCACTGACCAATGTCTGTCTGCATACCACGAACAACATTCTTGATTACAGTGACTTCATGACTAAGTCTTGAAATCAAAAGGCCTCAGTTCCATGCTGGACTGTTGACTGGCTTGTCTTGTGCAGGTCTTGTACAGGCTATGTGAGCTTCTGAGTGTTGCTGCCCTGTCTTGTCCAGAAGCCATTATTCTGGCCCCATCACCCCAGGCCTTCCTGGCCTCTGTCTCTCCTTAATCTCATTTCCCAGTGAAAGGACAAGTTTTCCAACTTTCCTCTCTGTTTTAAAAATGGGGAAAGCTGTTCTTCCCCATTTGCATATCCATATAAAACTAAATTTTACCCAAAACATAAGAGTCTGAGAAAATTTGAAGGCAACAGCAGAATATAGCATCAAGATACTTTAGGACTTCTCAACAGTTAACAGTGGGGACAGTAATACAAAGAAGTCTTCAGAAATCTAAACAAAAATTGTTTCTAAATTTAAACTCCATATCCTACTAAGCAGTAAAACAAGAATACAAAGCTGAATTTTTACATATGTACAGACTAAGCAAAAATAATCACTTATGATTCACCCTCTCTCAGAGGTTGCTATGGTTTCTACAAGGTTAGCACAATGAAGTAAATGAAGGAAGATTATTAAAGATCTGAAAATTCCTGGGATCCAACATAGAATTGCTTCTCTAAAGTTTGTTCATGTATCTTAGTTTCTTTTCCTGTTGTTGTAACAAAATATTCTGGCAGAATGGACTTAAGGGAGAAACACAGTCTCTTGTGGCCAGGAAGTCAAGACAGCAGGAACCTGATGCAGCTGGTCACATCATGTCTGTAGTCCGAAAGAGAGAGCAAAGAATGCTTGCAGGTTAGCTCTCAGAGCTTAGGGAATGGTGCTACCCACAATGGGTGAACCTCTCTAACCTAATTGATATAATCAGGACAATTTCCCTACAGACTTGCTCATAGGCCAACCTTTTGTAGACAATCTTCAGGAGACTCCCTTCCCAGTTGACACTAATTATTACACATGGTAAATCCTACACTTACATCATCCTGGGGTTGTTTCTCATCTGTTTCTTCCTGCCTCATTTTCCTGTTTCTTTGAAAACCCAATAAATGTTTTACCAATATGTATTACCCATGATATAACATAGAAACTGTGTTGTTATTGTCCTTGAGAGAATGTTCCATTTTGTTGTAGCACACAAATCAGTTTTTGGCTGACTACCCTAAATTTGTGTTCCTTCATCCTCGGACTTCATAGAGTAGATCTGTGGAAACCCTCTGTTTGGCTTCTTGTGAAAGATTTGTATTTCACAGAGCAAGTTGGGAATCACAAAGGTGGAGGATTAAGTTGTCCCTCCTTTAGCTGGGGGAGATCACCAGTTCTAGATCTTTTTATTATCTCTGGTCCATAGTTATGTGATAGTTGCTCTTGATAAGGCTATGTAGTCCCTCATTGCACTTGAAAGTCTCAGCCAAGAACTCTGGCTCACCTTCTTCCAATGTTTCACCCCAACTCTGAGGCTCCTTCTTTTTGGCCCTCTCTGCTTTGCCACTTCCAATGCCAAAACATGACCGGTGTTTCCTCAGCTCAGGAGAATGACGTCAATCTGCTCAGATCACACTCTCTATACCTGCATTAGGAAAATGTCTCCCAATAGGAAATCTACAGCAAAGGGAGTCTCAAGTGTTTCTCTCAATCATCATGGTATATACTGCCTGATTTCCAGTGACTCATGGTAGTTACTCTTTGTTCTGCCCAGTGTTGCGATTGCTAACCCCTAGAGTGATGCTATAACACCAGTCATTCCATTTGAAACGCAAGCAGAATCAAGCCACAGTTGCAACTGAAGAGCAAAAATGGGGAAAAATAAAGTATAATCTCATACATTATTCTCCATCCAGTTGCTCAACTCTGTAATATTAACATTTATAGAATATTGCAAAAATACAAATGTTTGATTCATTAAGGAGTTAATCTATTAAACCTCAAAACTAAGCCTTTCAAAAGCACCGTACTCTTCCATATTGGCCATTAGGCTGAATGAACACTAGTCAAAATGTTCCTCCTAGTTCCACAGGCCACAAAAGCCATTAGAGTCTAAGCCTTAGATTATAACTTACTGAGTCTTCTTTCAGCTTTGCATCAAGGAGAAGACTGAACAAAAAAGAAAAGAAAGTGTTTAAACAGCCTACTGTTTTTATGAAGAATAAAGTTCTACCAAAATGGCAGAAAGAATAGTCAGTGGAAGATAAGAACCTCTATTTGAATACTGAATATCTTTTTTTATTTTGTTTTGCTTTTTTGAAACAAGGTCCCTCTGTGTATCCCTGGCTGTCCTGGAACTCACTCTGGAGACCAGGCTGGACTCAAACTCACAGAGATCCTCCTGCCTCTGCCTCCCAAGTGCTGGTATTAAAGGTGCATGCCACCACCACCCAGCTAAATACTGAATATCTTAACTAAGCCTCTCTCTAACATTCTACAAAGTTGAGAAGCTGTTATTATTCTCATTGGCAAAAAAAAATGTAAGAATCAAATATGTTAACAGACTTGTCTAAAATTGCATAGGTGGATGATGACATAACTCAGAAAAGCAAAACCTCCATGAATCAACTCACCAGCTATGCTCTGTGCATACGTGCCTCAGGCTATCTCTATGAATAGAAAGGACACATAGCCAACTATGAGGTGCAGCCTAACAGAAGCCAAATCATTCATTCTCTGCTTTATCATAAAGCTGTAATTCCAATATTAGAATTAAACTTGGCTTGAATCATCAATGACCTATTGAAATAGAAATCAAATTATCTTACATTTGTACAGCATCTCCCAATTTTTAATTCTGACTTATATTTAATAATGACACCTAACATTTACTGTAAATACTTTTCTATGTGGAAAACACTATTTGAAGTGTTTTTCATATACTATATGTATCCATACAAAATTCTATGGGAAGAGTACTTTTTTTTGCATTTTACATACAGATGCAGAACAAAACAATCCCAGTGGGAAGAAAGAAGGGCCATTTGAAACAGAATTGAACTGCAATCAAAATTTGTTTTTGTTTTTGTTTTCCCCAAGTCCATTCCTTTGATAGCTTGCTTATTTAACACATTGCGTTAAACACCTATAACACAATCCTCAGGTATATAAAATGTGCATAATGAGAATTTTCAAAATACCATGCCAAGCTTGTTATTTGATGGTGTAAATCACACTGTCAGGAAAAGTTAGGTTGTCCCAAATAATAAGACAGCTTTATATGGAACAATAAAAGCAGTTTTGATAGCATGTTTGCATTCATAAGACCTCTGCGAATACTGTTTTGGCCTTGAACAATGGAAAGTGATGATATATAAGGAAAATATTTTGAGACTGTTTTCACTGAGCCTTCTTTTAGAGTCTCAACAGTTCTTGCTACTGGAAAGTAGACTGACAGAACAGATGGGCCCCCATCAGCACACAGGCGGAGGAGCTGACAATAGCCCTTTCTATAAACTTAACAAGATCTAGATCCTCCAGTTCTCTACTTAGATTTACTTTAACATGCCCCACACATGTGACAAGAGATGGATTTGTGCTCAGTTCAGGATAGAAACTGCTCAACTTTGATTCTTCAGCCTGAGTAGTTGGGTAAAATAGTTCCGACTCCAAGGCCTCCAGACCTGGTTGCTCTCAGTACTTTTCAGTGATACTCAGCAGACAAGAACTATGTAAGCAGCTCATTTCTCTGTATCATTTGCTGTCTGATCCATGCTAAGTTTCCCAGATCTCTCTAGGGCCACCCTTAACTTTCAAAAGACAGAGGAGTCAATACCATGTTCTTCCTAGACGTAAGATGCTGTTGCCATCACCAAAAACAACCTGAAATTCAAGAGAATGCCACATTGTTGGCCTTAAGTTTCACACTGAAAAGCAGATCAAACTTCTGTCATTGAAGGTTTGAGGAACTAATTAATTAGGTCATTTTCACCCAAGAGGTGGATCTGGGAAACGGAAAAGTAAGCAGATGAGTGAGTGTGGTGATTTTTTTTTTTTATGATCTAACAAAAAAAGCTTGCCTGAAGATCAGAATGCAAAGCAAGCCACACTAGTTAGCCGTAGAGGCCAGGCAGTGGTGGCTCACACCTTTAATCCCAGGACTCGGGGAAACAGAGGCATATGGATCTCTGTTAGTTCAAGGCCACACTGGACTACACGAGATTGATCCAGTCTAAAAGAGAAACAGCTCACACAAAGGTAATCCCAGCACTTGGAGTGATGTGCCTTTAATTCCAGCACTAAGGAGGTGGAGAGAGGAAGGCATATGACTGGGCAGAGAGAGGAATATGAGGCGGGAAGAGACAAGAGAGAGATACAATCTGAGGAGCAGCCTGAGAGCAGGATTGCCTCTTGGGTCTAAGCATTGGCAGAGGTGAGAACTCTCTAGTAGCTGGTTGCTCTGCTTCTCTAATCTTCAGTATTAACCCCTATATCTGACTCTGGTGTTTTAATTATTGTTATGAAGAACAATTAGAATTCATGCTATAAGTGAGTAGTCAGTTGAGGAAGGAAATAATGAGAGGAAGAAGTGCTAGGGAGGGAACAAAGGAGTCCGGACAGGAAATCAGGACCTCTGGTAACAAATCTGTCATCTCTTCCATTTCACTAGGGCTGGTCTTGAACTTGGCAACCAAGTCAGTCCTTCACTCATCAGGGCCTGAATAACTACCTGCTTTACAATGTAGATCAATAATGGGAACTTGAGTTCAAGTGGGAGGTGGGTGTGGGAGATCCTGGGTGAACTAACAAGATCCCAACTTAGGAATGAAGGACCAATCACCCCCAGCAAAGGAGACCCCCCCAACACTGCACTCTCATCCATCATCCCCCTTTGTAAGTCACCCAGCTTAAACAAACTGCCTACCAAGATCACATCTGTTTCCCAAAGGATTTGTTTCTAATGGCTGGTTAACACTGTAGAAGGAGCCCCTTCTGGGAACACTTTTGCTCTTTTGTTGCTCCTCTAAACTTCCTCATCTGGTTGGCTCGGCATCTGTTAACACTGCCCATGGTTCAGCTTCTTCCTCCACCCAATCCTCCCTTCTTCCTATCCCTCCCACAGATTTTCTCCAATAACCCTTAAAAATTTCTCCCTTGACTACTTCCACCTCAGAGTCCGCTTCCTGAGACTGCTCCCCCATCTGCAATAACCAGGTTGGGAGGGTCCCATTTCCCAGAAGAACTAACCCTATCCTGTACCTTTAAATAGGTGAGAGGTCTTTAGGTTCCTGGGCTGCTGTACATGGATGTGGACACCTACTACTCTACATATATTTTCTCAGTGATAGAGCAAATGTATATATAGGCTTGGGGGGGGGGCTCCTTCCCTAAGAGAGTCCATAGATGCCCAAGCAAGTCATTGGTGGATTGATTCTTGGCTAAAAGAGCCTAGAAAACTGAGTAATAACAGGGCTAAAATATGGAACCTAGAGCATTTCTAGCCTGGAGCTTGAATTCATCCAGTGTTTTGTCTTATTCAGTCCTGCGGTGAGATTCGAACTCCTTCACTGACCCTAAGTCCACTCTACTTCCCGGTTGTAGCCTGTGGGATTCCAACATCTTGAATCTGATGTCTTTAACCTTCCTCAAGTTGAATTTGTTCCTTACAGATGTTGGCTGAGCTAGAACTAGGGCGAGCTAAAAAGGCTTTTGTGAAGTTATCATCTTTGAGTTACATTATCTTCGGGCGGAAAAAAATGGTGAGATCAGTAAGGCTTCCGGTGTAGACAAGAATGTCACTATAAAATGTCATCATCGTCTTCAAGAAACACAAATGAACAAGTCTGGGGTTACTTTTGGAGCATGCTTTGGACAAATTCTTAGTATTCTGCTAGTTACTAAAGATTGTGAGGAAGACTATGAACATAATATATTGTGAGTGTTGCATGAGAAATGAAAATGCCCGTTCTCTCATCCCGATCCACAGGAAACTGGGAGAGGAGGCATCTAACAGGTATGATTATAAAATCTTGATTCTTCCTGGCTCTGAATCATGGCGCTAAACATAGACCTGCATGTGTGCACATGCCCACAATTGCACCAACTTCCCTGTTGGCTCAAAGAATTTGATTTCAACTTTTTATTTCTAAGAAATCACTGTTCTTTCCTATTCCTGCATGCCTGAGTCACCCCACCCTGCCCCCTCTGCTCCCGAAAAGATAACAGAGCCAGATTTACAGAACTAAAGTACAGAGTATTTTCAGAACAAGCTGCCACTGGAAGCCAGCCCTCTTGATGGAAATCAAACAACCAGATCACATTTCAGGACAAACTTCTCATTTAATGAGAAAGCAGTATTCAATTCCTGTATCTTTATCCATGGATGTTGAAAGTTAAGTAAAGGCTTTTTATTGAAATTTTCTAGATAAATAATAAATCTATTGAAGTCATTGATAGAGACACACAGAAAAAGAGAGGAAGGGGGGGAGGAAAGAAAGATTTGGTTTCTATGTTTGGATATTTTATTCAGTTACTTATTTGACTTAGTTTTTATCTGTATTTAAAGGAGAGTCAATGTTATATATTTTCACTTGTTTAGTATTATTCCATAGGCTACTTAATAAACAGTTCATCACCCAGCCATGTGCCTACATGATAGAAATTAAGCAATTTAATTACTTGATACTTGCTATACAACAATGTATGAAGTACTCTATGGCTTCATTATTTTTGTCTAAAATCCACAGGTTAAATCATAATCCTGAATGCAACCGGGTTGGGAATGGAAACTTTGGGGTGCCGTTTAGATGGTTAGGCACCAAGATGTTGAATAGACCTTTACAATGCAGGTCTGCACTTACACCTTCTGCCATGTGGTAATGCAGCAAGAAGTGCCTTGATCATGGACTTTCCATCCTCTAAAACTATGAGAAGTAAGTTACACCATTACAAAATTCCCTGTCTATAATAACAACATTACAACAGGAGAAAACAGACTAGAACATGGTAGTATTGTCTCAAGAAAATTGGGCTGGTCAAGGGAAGCAGTCAAAATACTGGGTTAAAACATGTTTACAGACAGGAACTTTTAAGAATGAGAGCACTAAAGATAGCCTACTGGTCTGGGAGATTACTCACCAGTTAGCCTTAGTCACAAACACTTGCCGGGACCCAGCATTGTCATCCGTTATAGACAGGACACTAAGACCTTACTGCTCTAGGCAACCCCAGACCCCACTCAAGGCTTACCCTAGGGATGAATGGGAAGGCTGGGCTCACAGTTGGGTGGGTGAATAACAGACAGCAAGCAGAGATTAGGTCCAGAATTCTCCTTTAAAATGTGAGTGTCACTCTGTCATCTCCTTTTGTCCTTCCCAGAAATACCAAAGTTCCACAAGTTCAAATGCAGTTTACAGAGTTAATACGAGTACAGTTGGGCTGTCTGATTCTTATTAATTTTATGCCATTTAGAAGTTTTCAATGATTACTTCTGATTTTTTCCAATGCCTTATGTACTAGATGGTGAGACTTATTTATCTTTTCCCTCCTTCCTTCCTTCACTAGAACTTACATGGTTTCCAAGTGCTGACTTTATATGCAGAAAGACTTCACAAAGAGAATGCTACGCTCAGCCTGGTACTTTTGTTGTTTCAATGTAGAGCAGTTTGTTCTTTTGGTACTTTCTAAAAACAGCTGAAGAGACGCTGTGTTTTTCAGCGTCTGGTCTGTGACTGATTGCCAGGCTACTGGGGACCAGAGGAAAGCACTTTCCCCTTTTGATTTTGCTTATCTCCCCAACTGTTTGAAAAAAGACAAGGGAGGGAGGGAGGGAGAGAGGGAGGGAAGAAAGATGAATGCAGTTGGTGTATCGAGGGTACTTTCACACTCAGCGAAGTGATGCTGCCTTTGAGTGCTGCTTGGCTATTTCTTTGCTTTTGCTTTTGCTTTAAGGAGGAAGAGTTATTTCTGAAGGCCAAGAATTAATCTGCTTCAGCCTTTCAAAGGTATTCTTCCCTTTTAGGCAATAATGCCCTCTATGTATAATCATGAGAACCCTCTTTGTCATGTCTTGTGATCAACAGAGGAATATCCCCAAAGTGTCTGACTTTAGTTACGTGGATGTGTTTCATTTTTCAGCTGTGTATACAAGTGTACACAGGCCAAAGGGGAAAATTTGCTCTTTGGGTTTTTTGTTTCTTTATTCTTTGAAAATCCCATATTTGTATCTTGGTCATAACCACTATCACCCCCTCCAATTCCCCTGTATCTCCCATAATTCTTCTCCCTCCTTACCCATGTTCTCTCTCTCTCTCTCCCTCTCTCTCTCTCTCTCTCTCTCTCTCTCTCTCTCTCTCTTACACACACACACACACACACACACACACACACACACACACACACACACACACCAAGCCCAATTAGTGTGTCCCATATGCACTGGGGCATGAGCAAACTACCAGCAGCCACACCCCTAAAGACACACCCCCTCCAATGTTCATCAACTGCCACTAATTCCTCAGCTAGAAGTGAGGCCTCAATAGCTCTACCCACTTCATGCTAGAATTCTTTACTGGCTTGATCTTTCGAAGGTCTTGTGCAGGTAGCCACTGCCATTGTGTGTTCAAGAGTGCAATAGCCATGACATGAGCAGAAGATAGCATTTCATGTGTCTCCTTCCCATCTTCCAGCTCTTTTTACCCTCTCTTCTGAGATGTCCACTGGGTCTTGGAAAGGAGGTTGACATAGATGTCCCACATACCTCTGGGCATGCATGAGCAAATCAGCTCTTTGGAATACAAAGAATGCTAACAACTGGAGGGTAGTTCTCCAGAGGGCCTTGCGGTTCTCATGAATGACTAGACTGTGCTAGTGAGAGAGGAACTGCCTAAAACCTGTTCCTCTCAGGTGATATAGCAGCCTGAGTTAGGGAGGAACTGCCTGGAACAGGCAAGGCTTTGTTTCTCTGTCCACTAAGAGATGAATGCCCTTTAAAGTTTTGCCCACTAAACAAATAGCAAGAGGTATGGACTTAATCCAGGCTGAGCTATCTTACCAGAAATTACCAAGTAACACCTTACATCCTCACAAGAACAGGAGGCAGGGGAGCACACAGTTGAGAATCTTGCCCACCCCAGGCAGTTTTCCTGTGCCTTAGGTCTTGCTCATGGAAAATCTTCTAAAGCAAATGGTGTGAGAGTCCATGAGAACCCAAAATAGAGGGATATCAAATATTTATTTGGGGAACACTCACAAATGGCAATAAGGTAGCTGCCTCAGACTTCTGCACAGAGGCGCTGGAAGCTGTGATCAGATCTCCAACCACCACACAAGAAAGAGAGCACACATGTCTCTCTGCTTCTCAGGTCCACTCACAGCACCTCAAACCATGCCCAAAAAGGACCAGTACCCAATAGCTATTGTCTGAATGAATTTCCACAAAGATCTTTGGCTTATTTCTTCCCTTTCATCCCATCGGTTAGTGGATAGAACTAAACTCATTTTTAGCATTTTTGCAATTGTATATCTGTGTGTTAATTATTTTTTCATCACGGCTACCTGAAAGAAGCAGTGTAAGAGAGGAAGGGCTTGTTTACCCTCATAATTTTGGACTTTTCAGTCCCTCATGGTGGGGAAGTCATAGCAACTTAAGAAACCTACTTTCTCTAACTTAGAGCTTATGTTCTGTCTCAAGGACTTGGGAAGATAATATAAAACCAATATACAGTGAACCTGTTTCATGTACCAGTGATCAACAGATGCTAGCTAGATTCTAGGCTAGGCTCTGCTGCATGCCTGCGAGTAAGCAAAGTCCTCACCAAGCCTTAATTGCCTGGGCATATGTTAAAGGCTCTTACATGTACAGCATTATAAATTCTCTTCTTGCAATCCTTCAAAATATCTTTTGCAAATCTTCATTGTATGTCATTTAGTGCATAAAAGCTCATGAGTATCACTTCATTGAGGAAATTACGTTCAATCAAAATGAAACGTATTCACTTTGTGCCTGGGATTGCATTTTTTCTCCAATGCTCTGATGCTTTTACAATTGTTCTTTCCTTTTCTAAAGCATTTTGATTGAGGTGTGTTGACTCATTGCATGTATAAACGTGGAACTGCCTTATTACACAAATAACTGTTGTCAGCTGAGTGGAGCAGTCCTCACAGTGTCTCACTTTGGTCTCACTCCTCTCCATCCCCACTAGGTTGTTGAGAAAAGCCAATCTCTCCCGACTCCTCCCAGTCCAGGCTGGGGCTTCACTTACAGTGGTTGGTGATAAAGAGTCATGAGTGTGGCCCCTACACTCTCATTACTCTCTCTTGCCCTCTGCCATGTCCTTATGACTGTCTCTCAGCTAGGAGGTGGGTAAAGATTCTCTTACATGACTGTGCATGGGAAGTGGCAGCCTCTGATTTGTTGGCTATAAATATTACTCACTTATGAGTCTCCACTAGTCCATGGTGATGAAGTAGCAGACCATTGTCTGTCATCCTTGCTGAGCCAGCTGGTTATTTACGGGCTTGATGGATATGAGTAGACACCCACTGATGGGGGAGGTCCTTCTGTGTATATGACTGTCTCATTGGTTGATAAATAAAGCACTGTTGGCCAATAGGAAAACAAGATAGGTGGGACTAGGAGTCAAGGAGGATTCTGGGAAATGTAGGAGAAAGGGAGAGTCACCATGTGAGCCTGGGAAGACAGGACGCTTGCCACTGGTGTCCAATAAGTCTTATAAAATATATAGATTTATGATAATTAAGACTGAGCTAACAGATGAGAAATCCTAGTCATTGACCAAGCAGCATTTGTAACTAATATAAGTCTCTGTGTGTTACTTGGAACCTTAACATGGAGGTGGGCGGAACTTGGGCGGCCTGGCAGAAAGACTTATTGTTACAACCCACTGCTGAGGGTATCAACCCTAAGAACCTTACCTAGTCACAGATGAACCTTTGTAAGATGCAAATGCCACCAGGTGGTACCCAGCTCTGTGGCATTCCTCTGTTGCATATTCCTCTTTAACCCAGTGATGGCACACTGTCGTCTACAGTTTTCAACCCCCACTCTTCATGAGCCTGAAGGGACCAAAATGGATATGTACTTTGAATTCTGGAGATTGGAGATAGAGGCCTCCAGAAGGAGGTTTGTTCTTCCCTCTATCTGTGTCTTTTGTCCTACAGTAAACCAGAAACCACTGTACCACTGTAGGCCTTCTTTTTTTTTTTTTTTTTTGAGAGAGGCAGACATGAGTCTCCTTTCATGTGAAAAAAAAAATCCCTGCCAAACTTCATAGCAGAGTGGTCTCCCTTTCTGTATGACGGACACAATCCATAGTCTCCAGTGAATACCTGAAACCATGGATAAGGCCTGAACTCATTTGTACTGTTTTTTTTTTCAGTTATGTATTCACGTGTTAATTATTTTTCCATCATGGTTACCTGACAGAAATAGTGTAAGGGAGGAAGGGTTTGTTTACCCTCATGATTTCAGACATTTCAGTCCCTCGTAGTAGGGAGGTCATGGCAGCTTAACCCATGGCAATGGGGACCTGATGTGGAGGTGTCCCATGAGTCATGGGCCAGGCAGCAGAGAATGCGTGGGAAACCAGCTATAACTCCTGCCAACACACCCTTTATAATCTACATGAGGCTTCAAGTAGTGCCACAAGTTGGTCACTGTGTATGCAAAACATGAGCCTATGGAGACCACAGATTCAAGCCAAAACATTTCAACCACAGCATGTCCCCAAAGGCCTTTGGTCATCTCACAATGCAAAATACATTTAGACCGCTTCAAAGCCCCCTGTAGTCTTAACTGTCTGGACATTGTTCAAAATCCAAAGCCTCTTCTAAGACTCAGGCAAACTCTTTGTTGTTATTTTTTCTAGACAGGTTTTCTCTGTGTAACAGCCCTGGCTGTCCTGGAACTTGTTTTGTAGACCAGGCTGGCCTTGAACTCACAGAGATCCTGCCTCTGCCTCCTGAGTGCTGGGATCAAAGGTCTGTGCCACCATACCTTGATCAGGTGAACTCTTAACTATAAGCTTCGGTAAGGTAAAAAAGAAATGTATGCACAGCTAATATGCAATGCCAGAATTTTGGATGGTAGTATCACAGAGGAACACACACACACACACACACACACACACACACACACACACACACACACACACACACACACAGCATTTAATGCCATCCAAAAAGGGATCAACACAAAGATAACAAGGAGGCATTTAGGCAAAGCAGCATCAAAATCCTATGCCTCTATGCCCAGCCTCTATAGCACATGGTGGCATTATATAAGCTCCAGTGGCCTTTGGCAGTTTCATCCCTGTGGCTCTGCCATTTGCTGCAAACATAACTTCCTTTCTGGAGCTGGCTCTGTTCAGTGCCTGAGATATTTCTTGGCAGGTACCCCGTGTTCCTGGCATCTCCTGTACCCTGGGGTCTCCTTTGTGACTTATGCAGCACCATCACAGTTTCAGGCATAGCCTGCACAAAGGTTCCCTGCAAAGAATCCCACCTTATTTATTACACATTGCCTGGCCTCACAGGATTCTCTCTGTAACCAGATATGAGCCCTCTTGACTCCAGGACTTACATTCTTCAGGCCTCAAAACCAGCGCCATGGAGGACATCAAGTTTTGTCCCCTCTTTCCTAACCTGCTGCACATCCTAAGGGCCCCATAGCCCTCCAAATGGAGCTACAAGCTGGAAGCTGGGTGCTTAAGACATGAACCTGTTGGGGGCATTCCAGATTCAAGCAGTAACAGCAGCAACTCATAAAGATGTAAGAAGTCTAACTACTGTACTAAAATTGATATGATATCTCCCCTGCAGCATCTTACTTTATGGCTCACACCCCTTCTAGGGAGGATGTAAACTGATACATGAAGGCAACCCTTTGTGACTCTTTTTTTGGTGTGTCTGAATTGCTAATGTTACCCTCCTTGTGTATGGGTGGGGGCATGCTATTAAATAAAATAAAGGTGAATTCGGTCTTGTACAGGAAACCACAGCTTCTGTGAGTGCATCAATTCTGCCATGTCCAGAAGACATGGATTCTCAGCAGCCCTTCCCTACCTCTGACTCAACTGTTCACCACTTCTTCCTTGGTGTTCTCCCAGCCTGGGGTGCAGGGACAGTTGGGCGATGGAGTGATGCTGATCTCCATTTGTGGCTGAGAATCCTGCAGTCACTTATTTGCCTGCACTTTGAGCAGTTGTGACTTGGTATTAACCAGGACCCTCTGCGAAAAGAAGCTTTCCAAGCGAGGGCCAGGAGCCTCAGTGTTTTATCTTCTTATCTCGTTTCCTTGACTCCTCTTTTGTTGTTGTTTTGTTTTGTTCTGCTGTCTTTTTGTGGTCCACTCTCCCACACTGATGATTTCTAAACTTTTTATGTGGTATAAATTTGTGGACCTTAAGCATCTTCTGGTGTCATTTGCCTGATTTTGTTCCCATGAGGACTGGCCTTTCTGCCACAATTCCTTGAAACTCTCTCTCTGTCTCTCTCTTCCAGAAATCATTCTTTCAGATATAGTTCCTTGAAACAACCACGTTCACATCTCAAATACAGGTGCTCCAGCCAACTACTATGTTGTCAGAACCTGGAATTCTGTGGTGGGCAGAAGAGCGGGTGTACCCGAGGCTGGCTAGCAGCACTGAAAACAGATACCATAATACGGGGTTCTCTCTCTGTCTCTCTCTCTGTCTCTCTCTCTGTCTCTCTCTCTGTCTCTCTCTCTGTCTCTCTCTGTCTCTCTCTGTCTCTCTCTGTCTCTCTCTCTCTCTGTCTCTCTCTCTCTCTGTATGTGTGTGTGTGTGTGTGTGTGTGTGTGTGTGTGTGTGTGTGTGTGTGTGTGGCTGGCTGGCTGGCTGGCTGGCTGGCTCTGGTTCTGCCTCCTCCCTCCCCTCCTTTCCTCATCTGCCAGCCCCACCCCCATTCCTACCCCACTAGATGCACATCTCCACAGGCCCTCACTGTCCATCTTAAGATTGAGTGTGATAAAGGAATAATGGCCTCAAAGCTTCATTCCAAATACTAACAGCTAATAAATATTTTTGAATTATTCTTTTGTGTTTTCCTGGTGATGAGGGACTCAGACATCCCTATTTCTTTTATCATTTTTTATTTGAATTAGAAACAGGAATGTTTTACACGACAATCCCAGTTCCCTTCTCCCTCCCGTCCTCCCCTACCAACCCCCCCCAACTAAAACCCTACCTATCACATATCCTTTCTTCTATTCTTCCCATGACTCAACCTTTCTGCTCCCTCATAACCTCTGCATCCTTCCTCTTCTTCCCTTCTCATTCTCATAGCTCCCTCCCCCCTCTTCCCATGGTCTCAATTTGCTCAGGGGATCATGACCCTTTCCCCTTCTCCAGGGGACAATGTTTCAGACATCCCTATTTTAAGCAGGAGAATAATGCTACTCTGTAGAAATAAGTTCAATGTGGATGAGGAACACGTGGCAAGACAGGGACCGGGAAGCATCCATTTGGAGACGTTGGGGGAAGAACAGGCTCATGGAGTTTATGAAGCAGACAGCCAGAAAGGCGCTTCCTGTGGTAGCAGGTCAGTTCAGCTGTACTCATGGAGAAATTGGGAGGTTCCATGTCTCTTCTGCTGATTACGGGGGATTTCAAATGTGTATCTGGGGAGAAATGCCAATGTCATCGATATATCAACAACCCTTTCTAGAAGGGATTGCCAGAGTTTTATCTTTCCTATTCAAATACCATGTTTATTTAATTCTTTAAGACCAAGTAAATGTCCTTATCAATGCAGACAAAGAACAGCATTAGCTTTCGTTAAGCATATTCAAAACTGAAGAAGCCATGGGCTTGTCTGGGGTTATAGTCTATGCTGTCATACAGTGACAAAGATTCTGCACAGTGGACAGGGAGCCTTGAGGATGTCACGACTAAGAGTGATCTTGCTACTAGAAAGGCATGGTAATGTCATCACAGACTAGCAAGTAACCAGTTGTCTGACAACCACAATTCAGTTAGCTGAGCGATTTTAGACAAATAAATTCATTTCACTGGGCCTCAGTTTCCAAAGCCATAAAATGTGCACTTGATCATTTCTAAGCTCTTAGAAAGTATGGCTGGTTCAAAGGTTTAAAGATGATTGCCCAGGTATGATGTGCTTTTTGTTTAAGCCTAGTCTCCAGAGCCACACAATGTATAGATGGACAGATTCTTGAATCGTGTCAAATTTTGAAAGCTCATAAGCAACAGTTTAATCTCATCCCAGGTTCCCCACTGCTTCATAAGCAATTGTCTAAGAGCCAAATCAAAAACTAAAATATCTGTGTCTATTCAAAACATTCTAATTAGTCTTTATCAGCCAAAATGACCATCTCCATGATTATAATTATTCATCCTTGCCAGAATAAAATAGTGAAATGTCTGTATTTTTCTACTTATAAGTAATATGCATTCATAATTATATCTTGTGTGTCTTTAAATCACTTGAATCCAAGAGTTAGAGACCAGTCCGTGTTGCTCCATTGTGACCAGAAATTTCTGGACAGCTAGTTTTATAATTGTAAGTATGTTTTTAACCATCAACATCTCATACTATAGATGGATAGATAGATAGATAGATAGATAGATAGATAGACAGATATCATCCTTAAATATATATCTCAGAGATCATCTTGGTAATGTAGATATCTTCCCCTACCTGTGCCATTTCTAATTATTATCATTATTTCCACTTTGATGAAGGACTGGAATAAAAGATCTTTTGTATCCTTATAAATTCATGGATTTATTTAATATGTTCCAGTCTCTGAATTTGTGATTCTTACTGATGCTCAATTTGTCCCCTACCTGGCCAGTGGTAACTATAGTGGGAAATTACCAATACGGAGTCATGTTTATCTTATTGATTGTTGAATAAAATACTGTTTGGCCAATGAGACAGAAAGTTAGACGGACTAGAAGTCAAAGAGGATTCTGGGAAATGTAGTAGAGAAGTGCTGATCCAGACAGGAAGGGACATAGCAAGGAGACTCATATTTAAGCGAAGGAGAAACAGGAAGGGCCCTCTTTTACCCCTCCGCTCCTGCTCCAGCGGCAAGATATGATCCCATCAAGGAGGGACGCCAATAAGGTGTCCGATAAGATAAGTCTTATAAAATATATAGGTTTATGATAGTTAAGACTGAGTTAGCAGATGAGAAGTCCTAGTCATTGGCCAAGCAGCTTTGAACCTAATACAAGTTTCTGTGTATTCATTTGGGCCTAATTCGGGCAGGTGGCTGGCATAAAGCTCACACGTGTCGGTGGGGCTCAGGCGGCATTTGGCAGAAAGATTTATCGTAACAGGTAACCTATTCGCATTGGCTCCTGCGTTCTTGTGACATGACTTCCCGTTGTCTTCAGTATCTGCCTTCCTTTCTGCTTTGACAAAATAAGGACTATGTGACTCTGCTAGCTAGCTATCCTAAATCTTTTCTGAGGGATGGCACCATTTAGCATTCCCTCTGGAATATAGACGTGCTGGCTTATTTAGAACCCTGTTGTCCTGGTTAGTTAGCTTTCTTGATAACTGGACCCAAGCTAGAGGATCTGGGGAGAAGACTCTCAATGTTCCCATCAGATTACCTGTGAGCAAGTCTGGAGGGCATGTTCTTGGTAAATGATTGGGTTGGGAGGGTCCAGCCCACTGGGGGCAGTGCCACCTCTGGCTACGTGGACCTGAGTAGTAGAAGAAAGCAAGACAAGCAGGCCATGTCCAGCAAGCCAGTAAGCAGCATTCCTCCATACCTCTGCTTCAATTCTTGCCTCTGAGCTCCTACCCTGCTTGGGTTCCTGCCTTGGCTTCCCTCAACAATGACCTATGATAGGGACATATAAGCCAAATAAAGCCTTTATTCTCCAAATTGCTTTTGACCTTTATTACAGCTATAAAAAATAACTAGGAAAGAATGTTGAGTCAAATTTCTGGCTTTTTTGCAAATCTGATAGGTGAGGAATCTTACCTTTATAGTGTTAATTTGAACTTGCCGCTGTTAGATTGAGTATTTCTACATATGGTTAAAAGCCATTTCTGTGAGTGATCTGTACCCAAGACCATTTTGCAAAAAAGAAAAAAAAAACAAAAAGAAAGAAAAAAGAAAGAAAGAAAGAAAGAAAGAAAGGTTTTTAAGCAAACTGTAATTTCTTTGGAATACTATCTTAAGCCATATGCCCACTTTGCAAAGTTAATTTTTAGGCCTATTTATTCAATATAAAATTTCCAGGCAATGTGTTACATGGTAAAAGTAAATAAAGGCTAAAGACACTATGCATAGCCTGTGTGGGTTACTGAGTTCCATCTCAATCTAACTCTCAGGATAGTTCACAGTCTATATGTGACACATTATGATACATAGGTTAAATGGGAAAGTCAAGGTCAACCTGTATATTGTAGTTTTAAAATCTCTATTAGTTACTTTTGTCATCATTGTGACAAAATACTCAACAGATGTGACCTAAGGGAGGGGAGGTTTGTTCAGGATCACAATCTCAGGAGATACATACAGTCTGTGCTGGCTGATCCTATGTCAACTTGACACAAGTTGGCCATCTGAAAGGAGGAAACCTTAATTGAGAAAATGCCTCCAAAAGATCCAGCTGTAAGGCATTTTCTTAATTAGTGATTAAGAAATAGGATGGGGGAGGGTCCATCCTATTGTGGATGGTGCCATCCTTGGGCTGCTGGTCCTTGGTTCTGTAAGAAAGCAGGCTAAGCAAGCCATGGGGAACAAGCCAATAAGAAGCACCCTGCCCCCACGGCCTCTGCATGAGCTTCTGCCTATGGTTCCTGCCCTGTTTAAGTTACTGTCCTGACTTCCTTCAGAGATGGACTACAATTTGGAAGTGTAAGCCAAATAAACCCTTTCCTTCCCAAGTTGCTTTGGTCATTGTTGTGGAACAACCTTTTTGTACACTGTGAATATGCATCAGGCTGATTGTTTTAATAAAAGACTGAACAGCCAATAACTAGGTAGGATTTTCAGGGCAGAGAGAACACTGGGAAAGAGATGTGAGTAGCTAGCTGGATGCAGAGGAAGCAAGACATGCAGGATGAGAGTTAAAAGCTACAAGTACATGGCACCACATAGATGAATAGAAATGGGTTATTTTACATTATAAGAACTGCTTAAAAACAAGCTTAACCAATCGGCCAAGCTTTCATAATTAGTAATAAGTCTCTGTGTCATTTTCTGTGAGTTGGTGGCCCAAAGAAAATTCTGTCTACAGGTTATGGTGTTTTGTCATAGCAATGGTAACCTTAACTAAGACACAGTCCAGACACAGTCACAGTGGCCGAGAAGGCACAGTGGGCAGCAGCTTTACTACAGCTTAAGGCCAGTTTCTCTCTCTTCTCAGCCACAAACAAGCAATTTTCTAGGAGTCTCACCAGAGACCCCATTTACAAAGAAAAGACATGTACTAAGTCCCGGTGTGATCCTGCTGGATCCTGGCTTTACCTGATCAGAATATAATTTAACCCAAGGCATCTTCAGAGCCACCTCACTTTTCAAAAGAGAGAAAAGAAAAAGGGCAGGGAGATTTCATAACAACCTTTGGAAACACAGCTTGAGAGCCATCAAAATTGTATATATAGTTAAGGCCAAGACAATTAAGTGCTTATTCTCCCTTGAGGAGCCCACAACCACCCATTTGGATATGTCTTTTCTCCCTTGGAAAACACATCCTACCACTTGGGTGTGTCTTATTTTCTTCTGAGTGCCTTTCTTTCTCTTAACTCATGCTCAAGCCTGTATAATAGTAGCTTCAATGAAATCTCCAACTTTGCTTCACTGTACCAGTAAGTCCTGAAATTATTGTCATCATTGAAGTCGAAAATCCTAGTTTAGCCTACATTGAGGTCCATACATGCTTAGGGAAACTTCTTAGAGTAGTGAGGAAAGCATTGTGGAGCTGTTTCCATCCTACAGACCTAGCAAAGCACATAGGCCACTCAGTGCTACCAACTGGAGACCAACTGTCTAACTACATCAGCCTGAGGAGAATATTTCAACTCCCCAGCTACAAGAAAGTGTTCCATTTATTTTAATTTTTTAAGATTAAAGAGACACCATAAACACAGCAATAGTTGTTTTTGTTAATGAATGTGATTAATAATCTTTTAAAACACTCAGTAGCTTACCTTGTATATCCCCAATGGGAGATATGCAGAAACCACTTTGGAAACCCTTGTCAGCAGGATAAAGCTCTCAGTTCTTAGTGTGGCATCGTGAAGGATGCATTAGAATGTGCCCCATCCACATCCCAGCATCATCTGAGGTCACATATCCCTTGGCTCAGCTGTTTTTCATGCTCTTCTATTTCATCTCTTGTGCCACATGCCCAAAATCTGCTCCTATGCCACCTGGAAGAGACCCCTGTGGCCACCCTGATTTTCTCAGACTGACATCAGCCATGTCTTCTTCTAAGGCTTTCTAAGTGGTTCTCAGCCTTCGAAATGCCAAGAAACCTCATGCTGTGATGACCCCCAACCATAAAACTATTTTCTTGCTATTTCATAACTGTAAATTCACGGCTGTTAGCAATGTAATGTAAATATCTGATATACAGGAAATAGGATATGCAACCCTCAAAGGGGTCAAAATTTCCTGCCAAACAGGGTTATTGTGTGTGGTGGCTTGAAAGAGAAATGTCCTTTACAGGCTCGGGTATTTGAACAGTTGGTCCCCAGTTGTTGTTGCTGTTTCAGGAAGTGATACAGCCTTGATGGAGGAAGTACACTGCTAAGGGCGGGATCTGAGAGTTTAAAGTCTCACCTCCCTTGCAGTCCACTCCTTCTGCTTCTGGAATGTGGATGATGGTGTGACCTCACAGCTTCCTGATCCTGCTGCCAGGCCTACTACTTGCTCCCATGCCTCTCCCTGCCACAATGGACTTCTGGTACTATAAGCCAAAATAAACTAATTTTTCAAGTTGGTTCCCGCTTGGTGTTTTATCAGAGTTACAGAAAAGCAAGTAACTGACCATGTTCAAGAATTATCCAAGTTCTTATCTTTTATTCCTCTAAACCCAACCCTACCTCCATTTCCATGAAGAAACTCCATAAGCAGAAGCAGGGCCTCTCTCCCATTCTCCAGCTCCAGGCCTGTGCAAGCTCTAGGTCAGAGTTGTAACAGAGAGCTTGGAGGTCCTGCTGTCAGTCAGACAGACTGTTATGAATAATGCACATGGGGGACCTTGGCGGATTCCATGGCAGGCGAGGGTGACTAAGGAGGGGGACAAACATGTCAGGCAGACAGAGCTTAATGAGAAGTTTTATTAGAAAGGGAAAAGGGGGAAGGAATGAGAAAAGAGGTAGAGACACAGAGACAGAGAAAGGACAGAAGAGAAGATGAAGTCAGGAAAAGTCCTATCTGCCCCACAGGAACAGCAGGGAAGAAAGGCGCGAGGAGGGTGGGAAGGAGGGAGAGAGAGAGAGAGAGAGAGAGAGAGAGAGAGAGAGAGAGAGAGAAGTGGGCAGGGTCTTTCTTTTAAAGGGGTCCTGTAATGATAAATCTTTCTGCCAGCCACCAAAGCCCCGCTACCACGTGGGCACCCAAAATAACACACAGAGTCTTATCTTAATTACAATGCTGCTGGCCAATGACTAGGATTTCTTACATGCTAGCTCAGTCTTAATTATCAACCATAACTACTAATCTATATATTTTGTAAGGACTTATCAAGGAAGGCTGTGTGTGTCCTCTCTTTCCGGTGATCACATGGCGGTTGCTCTCTCTACTACATTTCCCAGAATCCTCCTTGACTCCTAGCCCCACCTATCTTGCTTCCCTATTGTCCAACAGTGCTTTATTTATCAACCAATAAGACAAACATATACACAGAAGGACTCCCCCATCAGGGTCCTTTGCACCTTCATATAGACTAGTAGTCATGGAACCCTGGACTGACCAGGGTACTGCCTGAATACATTCTGCTAGGTGACATGGGCAGGTCAGCAGAATCCCTGAATCCTTACACTGACCAGAGAGTCTTAACTAAAACCAACACCCAACCCTTAGATTCCCGTTTCCCCCCTTATATTGACGATTTACTAGGCACAAGTTCCCAAAGGGGGAAACAGATGAATAATTGGTTTTGTAGACCTCAGATCATAAATGCAGTTGAGCAAACCTAATCAAATAAATGTCCTGCACTCAAAGACTGAAAAGAGACCAAAGGGTTAGCATGCAACTGTATTTAGGCTCTGCAAATTCTGTGCGCAGTTCATTGAAATTCCCGACTCCGGGACATCTCTTGAGACATTGATTCTGGAAAGCCTGGAAAACACCTAGCTATCTGGACACTTCAGTTCCCCAGTGACTTTGGATGCAGGTAGTTTCAGTGGCCTAGATAAATAAAAGGAGGAAATTTGAAGCTGTAAAAGCTGCTGGAGTCGTTTAATCACTGTACATAGGGGAAGTATCTTTGTGTAGGCTGCCTGTACATGGTGAATTATGTAGCAAGCTACTTCTGTTCCAGTCTTGAGCTCATCTGCACCCTTGGGCCATCTTAGACTTCCCTCCTGGCTGGCCAGCAAGGGGGGGAGGTAACACCATGGACCACTGTTTTTTTCGTTATGAGTCTCGTACCTTGGCCTTGCACTCATCCTTCATTCCTGTGGCTTTGGCTACTGCGTGCCTCTCCTGGAAGGCACAACTTCTCTCTGGGTGCAGACAAAGCCAAGCTGATCAATCTCATGCAACCACAAGTCCAGAAGAATGTTCTGAACAGTAACTTCCTGCTCAAACCATCTGCTGTAATCCCAACTGCAGCTCTCCTTCCCAGGGCTCCACCCCCGCCTGCCCTTTGTTCTCAACTCCCAAGGCCACCCACACTGTCACCTCTTTCCCAGGGTCCTGGGAGCCCCTCCCCTCTTAGGAAGGTTTTTTGTTCCTTTCCACCTCTTAGTGTTTTAATTGCTCTGCTCCTAGATCTCTGATCTCAGCCCTTCCCCTCCTTAGTTTCCGGTCTGCCTTGTCAATCACTCATTCCATCTGCTTTTCTTTATTTCTTTCCTTGCTTGGAACAGAAGAATTTCCAGGAGTTTCTAGTCCCTGCTGGTGGATGAAGGGTCTGGCTTGACAAAAGACCCCTTTCTCTTACCCTTGCTTACTGCCTGCCTGATACCAGAGGGGACTTGGGTGTGTGCCATGCCCCAGGGAAAGGAAAGGGGGAGAGAAACAAAACCCCATCCTGCCAACAGGACAGACGCCAGATCCTTCTCGGTTAAGTCACAGCAGTGAATGTCACCCTGTGCCTGTCTTGGCAGCCAGCTGGCTTTCCAAGGCGATACCCCTGTGAATCGCCTGAACTTCATTCACAGGGTTCAAGGAAAAGAAGGGAAGAAAAGCTAAACTAGATTAGACCAATCTTCCTCCTCGAGCAATCTTGAGCTCTTAGCAGCAGCGGTGACTGGCAGTTACCCTTTGAGCTATTTACCTCATTAGAGGAGGGGCAGCCCCAAACAGCCCCTTTTCTTTAGTAACCCACCACTTAAGCGGCTCCTTTTTTCCGCTGTCATTATGCCCTGCCAATTTCTGCTGCCACCATCATTGTTCTCGCCTTCATTATCACTCACATCCCAGCTACTGGAAAGTCTGATTGCTGTGTTGTGTTTTCCCTCACCCCTGCTAGATCCATCTCTGTGAAACACTTCCATGGTCTCACTTGCTGGCTCAGAGCCCCACTGCCACTGTCAGAGATTTCTGTATGCCACATATCTCTTATATAAATGTATGGCATATTTTATATGCCACAGTTCTCAGGTTTCTATAGCTTAACGAACTTGATCTCAGACTCCATCTGTGCTCAGGTCCTTCTTGGTCCAGTGTCCCAGGACCATCTGCAGATCTCCAACCTATGCGCGCTCACATTTTCTTTCTCACCTGCCCTGCAGTTAGGTTTCAGGAAGAGTGACAAGAAGAAAAGAAAGTCTGAAAATAATCATTACTAATGCAGTATTTTCATCATTTTAGGCCCAAGGTTGTTCCGTATACACAAGTTGACTGTGCGTTTAAGGTCATTGGATGGGGGTGACTCTCTCGTCTTGTATATTTGTTACCTATAATCTGCAAACAGGTCCACTGTCTACTTAACCTATCTGGTCCCTCTTTCCCATGTATATAATGCGGGTGCTTAATTGAGACAAAAACTCCATGAGTGCCAATATTCCGCGTAAGATCAGAAGTGAGCCTGCCACAATTGCCTAAGCAAATATATACTTACCTTGCTCTCTCACTCTCCTTTTACTTGATCCTTACTTGTATTCACTTTAGAACTTGCTATACTTCTGTGTGATGTTTGTCTTATGAGCACACTTTGCTATTCTGGGAAGGCTGTCGGCTCTCCGGGCAGAGATGTCAAAGTGTTTGCTCTTTGCCATCCGTGTTCAGTCTACCCTGATAGCACGGGTCAATAGGCAGGGATAGTGATGCACAGGTTATGACAGAGAAAGGTGGGGATCTATTTTGAGAAATCCCACAACAGAGATCCTTGGATGATGTTTGTCTGGTCAGTTGCTACAGAGAGCAGGAGAGCCTCCATGTTCTGCTTTCATTTCACAATTTCCAGAGCCGATTCCCTACTGTCCACATGTGATTTTGGCCATCTCAAACTCTCCAGTATGACGGCTTGAGTATCCAAGGCACACGAAATTTTATTTCCATGCCTCCACCCCCTCTATCCCCGCCCACCTTTTCTCCATCTCTGGTGATATTTTGTCTATGCTATAACAAATAAAGCTTGCCTGTAGACCAGAGTACAGAGCTAAGCCACTCATTAGCCAAAGAGGCCAGGCAGTGGTGGCACACACCTTTAATCCCAGTACTTGGAAGACAGCCGCAGATGGATCTCTGTGAGTTCAAGGCCACCCTGGGCCACATCAGATTGAATCTGTCTAAAAGAGAAACAGAGTTCACACAAAGGTGATCCCAGCACTTGGGATCACACACCTTTAATCCCAGCACTAGGGAGGTAGAAACAGGAGTGATATGGCTGAGAAGAGAGAGGAATTCTAAGGAGGAGGAGACAGGAACTCAGGCAATCTGAGGATTGATAGAGACAGCAGCAGTCTGAGGATGCAGTCTGAGGGCAGGATGGCCCCTTTGGTCTGAGCATTAGGAGAGGTAAGAACTCTAGTGGCTGTCCGCTCTGCTTCCCTGATCCTTCAGCTTTCACTCCGATAGCTGACTCCAAGTTTTTATTAAGACCAATTAGAATCCATGCTACATCCATCCTTAGCCTTGTATCTTCTACTAGATTCCAGGGAAATGGAGAGACAGAAGGGCCAAAATCAGAATTTTGATTAGGGAGGAAAATAAACATATGTAAAAAAAAAAATGCCAAAACAACCAGTCCAGACTCTAGCTAGCCCCTAGGGTATGCCACCTGTTCTGCAGACCTTAGTCCCAACACTTCACTCCCCTAACCACTTAATCTCTAAGGTCCCTTGCTACCTCAGGCAGGGCAGTTCCCTGTGTCTGCCATTCCCCTGGGTCAGGGCTTTAGGACTGGAGGACACTGTGGAAGATACTGATATCTAGTGGGGAAAGCAAAAGAATGCTGCTAACTATCCTACAGAGCACAGGCCATCTCTCCTCAACCAGGAATTATCTTGCTCCAAAGGCAATAGTACCAAGGCTGAGAAACCTTTGTCTATAATGAAATAAAACAGAAAGATACCAAAAATCAGTTATCCATTTGAACTAGCACAAGGTAATTCTCGAGCTTACTAACAAGGTTCAGGGAGCATCCCAACTCTTAGTTTGGAAGCCCAGACTCACAGAAACTGACCAGTGCTCTGCAAGCCACCCCCTGTACCTTGGTCACTCTGGGGTCTTAGATGTCCCTTTCCTGCTCTCTGCTTACCCCTTCATGCTTCTTTTACTCTATGCTTCCCTGGCGCATGACCTAGACTATGAGTCTCACTCCTCATTCTGCAGCAGTTTTAGGGTGAGAGTTGTATACAGACATCAGTTACAATCTCTGTGCTTGCTTGTTGTCTCAAAAGGAGAAGCAGGTTGTCTGGTCTTGCCAAGGCCCTGGCACTGAGTCAGATGTACTCAGCTACGGCAAGCTCCTGCCTACTGTGCACTTAGCACTGTGAAGTGTATCTCTTCCTCAGAGACATAAAGAAACAGAACATTGAGGCTGAGGAAAAGAAGCCTAAGGAGCTGAAATCAAGTTACCTGAGATACTGGAAAAATAGACAGCCTGTCTCCTGGCAAGAGTGGGTGTTGCTGCCCCACATTGGGCACATCTGGCTGTGATGGCACATACCCTTTGATGTAGCTCTTGTCTCCTATTTATCCATTTCCTTAATCCACACTCCACCTCTCAGGTACAAACACAGGCAATGACAAGTGGAACCACTGAGAGGAGCTTAATAAACTACAGACGTGGGAAAACTGGGTAATTTAAAAATGGGTAATTTTTAAAGGGATGAGCCAGGAGGCAAATGGTCCCCAGTGGCTCTGACCACCTTCACTGTCACAGGGAAGGTGCCCAACAAGGAAAAGAGGACTTTCTGCTGGGGTCGCTAGAGAGGGACCCAAATGACAAATGCTAAGGAATTATTACTGCATCTTATAAAAAGAATTTTAACAGTATTGTAAAGCAAGAACATGTCTGACTCCATGGATTAACCTTCGTCATGAAAATGGCCAAATCTTAACATCAGACTGTAACACACAGAGAACCTCAGTAATCACTTCAAGCCTATTTACTCTCAGTGAGGTCAGTGGCAGTCCACCTTTAGAAAGAGGCCATTTGTTGAAAATTTTATCTTTTGTTTCCTTTTAAAACCTAGGAGGCAGGAGGGAGAATATGAGGAACTATGCATGCAAATGTGTAGTTACCTATTCCTTTAGGGTGTTTGCGTGTGCGCGCGCGCGTCTGTCTGTTTTGTTTGTTTATTGTCTCTGCAAATGTACATTCTAAAACCACACAGGATAACTGGTAGGTATTCAATACTAGCCCCAGGGATTATGTTGTTTTGTGAGAAGAAAACTCGTGGGGTGGGGTGGGGGGGAAATAATTGGCAAGGAGAAATAGCAGTTTCATTGTCAACAACAATCTGGTTCCCTATGTTATTTTTTTAATCCTAAATTCTGCCCTCTATTCTATGGGTTAGAACTGTATGGCTCTGATGCCAATGTAAACTTATTCCTTGGCTTTGAAAAGAAATACCCCCCCCAAAAAAAACCTCTCAATGTGTTAAATCCATTTTAATTTCTGGGAAGCAAAAGAATGGGAGGGAAAGACCCAGAGAGCAGAGGGAGGGGAGAGAGAGAGAAAAGTGGTTCAGTGTGTGTGTGTGTGTGTGTGTGTGTGTGTGTGTGTGTGTGTTCACGTTCTTTTCCAAATCTCTCGGATTGTGCTGACACCATTGTTACTTCTTGAGAATAGACCTTTCCTAAGTCACCCACTCATATTTTGAAACTTGCCAGGATTTGAAATAATTTGATGAGTTTTCAGGGCTAAAATTATCCTTGGAGGAAAAGTCCTACCCACCAAATATTCATACACACCCTGGAGAAGACTAAAAAAGCAGTTGTTTCATTGTTCATGCCAGTGATCAATGTTGAATAATTCATCCCTGCCCATCTGGGGAGGAGAAATCTGTGCGCACCTCTCAGCACATCCCCACTGCATCCTGCCTGGAAGCCACACATGCTGCTTGCTGTGTGTGTCCTTTCTTTCCCTCACAATTGCCTACTGATATTTGGAGCTTCATTTTCTTCTAAGAACAAGGAAGACCCCCACATCTGCTGCAGAGCTGGCTTGCACTGAATAAATGGCTAAAATAGCTAAAACATCATAGTGTGCCTAAAGTTGTTTAGCAGAAAGCAAAATACTAAGTTTCCCACTTTAAAAAGCTGGTTTTTGGTTGGCTGTGTGCTCACACTGTAGACCCAGTGAGGCAGAAGCAGGCAGATCTCTGTGACTTTGAGGCCAACCGGGTCTACATAGCAAGTTCAAGGCCAGTCAGGGCTACACAGTAAGATTGCTCCAAAATGAATAAATGGATAGCAGGTTTGAAGCCAATGAGATGGCCCGGCAGACAAAGGCAATAGTTATGCAAACCCAAGACTCCACATAAAGGTGGAAGGAGAGAACAAACTCCATACAGTTGCCCTCTTACTTCCGCGTGGGTGCTGTGGCCATGCAAATACACATACAATGAGGATGATAATTGAGAAGGAGGTTTGTGATCTAGAAAATGTACTCATTTCTTTTCACTTCTTTAAGGAAAACAGCACTACAGGAAACACGTGTGCACATGAACCGTGTGGCTGAGTCACCTCCACCAACCATCATTCCTCCTCTGGATCACACGCCTGATTCAACTAATGATAGTACTCTGTCCTCAGCTGGAACATAGCGAAGTTACTTTAGAGAGGCAATGTCTTAAAGACACTCCAGTTCCCAGGGCCACAGAGCACATTTACCTCAGGCTGAGTACAAAGGAAAGAACAGCTGTGTGACATGATGACCTTGGAAACCCATTTCATCACAAATGCACACTTAGTATTTTCCCATCAGTAATTCCCCTCCTCTTCTGGGAAAAGTGCATCCCCTTCACCCTCCCCATCTATCCTGTGCTTGTACAGCCCTCCTCTTGTCTGGATCAGGGCGTTAGTTATTTGAGCCGTGCCCGGTAGCATCGCTTGCCTCTTCCCACCTGAGCAGAGGGCAGCAGCTGAGTGCTTCGTCCCAGGGCTCTGCTTGACATGGGGGAGAGCCTCAGTCAATGGTGGGAGGAGATGTTAAGATGCCCTGGGTTGCCTGAGAAGCTGAGGAAGTGAGGCATAGGCTGTAAAGTCTCAGATGCTAAAGCCCATCATAGATGTAAGGTTGTTTGGGCAAAATGGAATGCGTGTAATGGTTGTTTTGCCATAAGAGGCAGTGTGGTGTAGCTAAAGCTTGTTTCAAAGATTGAGGGGTGTATTAATCTTTAAGGATTACCTTGTCTGTCCCCAACTTTTGTTCATATTCTTTCAATCCCTCCAGCAATTCTAGAGATGAGCATTAATTCTCTTTTTCACATACGAAAAAACTGGAGGTCAGAGAGACCAGTACCCTGGCCAGCATCACAGAGCAATTGGCTGATGGTGAGTCTATTTTATCTGTCTGTCTCAGCCTCTCTAATATGCACACAGTTTATATTTTGTGAGCATACTGCACATGGCTTTTATTTTGTAGGTATACTGCACATGGCTTTTATTTTGTGGGTATAATGGGCAATCAGGATGACAACACTGGCCAAGGCATATTGTGAAAATCACATGAAAGACAGCTGACTGTAAGATGCACTATGCATTTTGCTGACTAGTGTCCCTTCCTCAAGATGCTCCTTCATCCTAGAACAACACACAAACATGTGCATACATGCACTCACATGCACCCTTAGAAAACTACCATGTGTTTTTTACAAAGTGCTTTTCAAATATAACATGCTGGAAGAGTGGAGAGATGTCTCAGTAGACAGCACATTTGCTGTTTCTGAAGAAGGCCTGGGTTCAGTTGCCTGCACCGAGGCTGGGTGGCCAACAGCTGCCTGTAACCCCAACTCCAAGAGATCTGGCATCCTTTTCTGGTTTCTGAGGACACACACACACACACACACACACACACACACACACACACACACACACACACTAAATAAGCAACAAAATAAATCTTTTTTAAAAAACAACAATTTGTAACCAAAACTTTAATCCCAAGGATTCTCACAAACATATTACAAATGACAGCATGAAAAAAAAAATCTTGCACAGTAACTCAAAGGTTCAGCTCTACAATGTACCCTGGTAACTTAAAGTCTTCCATCTCCAAATAAAGAATGTTACAGCTTTGCGTCCATATATAGCAATCAGTAAGGAACGTCTGAAAGCCTTCAGGGTACAGTTCCTACCTGTTAGCCGGTGTTCACTAACAGCTCTCAAAGACTGCCTGCCATTGTACCCACAGCTCCACACCGTATCCCAGCTTCTAGACAAACTGCCAGTGGTTTCTATAGCATTAGCACATCACACTTTAAACTGGGCAGGATCTAGGTTTATTTCAGTCCATGAAAAACTAAAGTTCAAAGCAAATTTGGACAGCTAAAACATCTTTAAAATGCACCAAGATTATGAAGTCTCAAACAAAACTTGAATTTCCTGTACATACTCCTGTCACATGAAGTTATTTCCTGTACGCCACTTCTTTAGCAAACTGGTCTTCTACTTCCTTTCATTTGACCTAGATCGGCTACGAGACCTAGAGAAGGATCGAGATGGCTTGTGGTTTCTTTCATGAGACAGAGACCTTTCTCTTCTCCTATCTCTAGAAAGCTTCTCCTTCTTGGAGATCTTCGCCGAGGTGGAGGACTCCTCCTACGGTAATCATCTCGAGGGCGTCGACCCCAAGAAGGAGGTGGGCCATGATTTCGACTTCTTTTTTCACCATTTGACAGTTCCACTCTCACTGGGCAGCCACACAGTGTTCTTCCATCCAGCTCCCGGACAGCATCAGCGGCATCTCGGGGATCCTCAAATTCAACGAAAGCAAAGCCTGGAGGGTTCCGAGCAACCCACACACTTCGAAGTGGTCCATAATAGCCAAAAGCATGCTCTAGTTCAGTCTTGTTCCCATTGTTTCCAAGATTACCTACATACACCTTACAATCTAATGGACAGGAATCACGATGCATTTCGAGACTCTGGGTTCAAACACCGAAGCTCAAATCTCAACACTCCGACAGGCCCACCCGCTGCTCGGGAGCTGCTCGGGCAGATGCTCTCTGCTCCCTGGCGTCCACAAAATGGCCAGTAAATCTTTTAAAGTGATTTTTTTTTATTAGAAGTCCTCCCAGGATTCTGGGAGCTGAGTCCTCTTGTCACAGTACTCCACTGTCTTTGTACCTACTGCTTTAGTTTTTCTCACGCTGTGCTATGACAAAAGGAAGATTTTTGTTAGACCAAGAAATGAAGAAGACTTTCATCATCTGAGCTTCTTTAGCGACACTTCAGTGAGAATCATTCAATAAATGCTCAAATGTAACATAGAACAACCTACCGAAAGGGAATCGAGTTTTGCTCCTATAACCTCAAGCTGCCACTAGAGGGCAATATAATCAAAAGCACTTATACAGCACTAATGGGTTCTAGGGAAATCGCAAAAACAGCTTTTAAAAAACGTATTTCACCATACGTTTTCATCGGTTCTATATTTTAAAAGACTTCCCACAGTGAAAAAAGAAGATTTCAAATAGAGGCTTGTCAGAGCATCAGAAACCGTAGGGATTAATGCCCTGCCCTGGGGAGAAGTTACCAGTTGACTGGGCTCTTCTGTATCCCCCTCACACGGAAGCAGCTAACTGATAACATCAGTCGTCTGTCTTTAACGCTTTCTAAATGTTCAGTCCTCCACAAGATTCTTCACCGTGCTTATGAAAAACTGGCATACACGGGACCAAGCATCCGTGAGTCCTGGGAAAGTAGTAATGAAGCGCAACTTTGGGTGTAGGAAGGTTCTAAGTATTTATATCCGAGGCAGGTCTTGAGGTAGATCTCAGTGGACGAATGTCATATGCTTACCACACATAGGACGTGAGTTCAATCCCTAAGACGAGAGAGAGAGAGAGAGAGAGAGAGAGAGAGAGAGAGAGAGAGAGAGAGAGAGAGAGAGAGAGAGAGAGAGAGAGAGAGAGCAGAGAGAGAGGCAGAGAGGCAGAGAGGCAGAGAGAGAGACAGTTTATTTCCAAGGTGTGGATTCAGAACCATTAATAAGACTAGGGGTAAGTTTCCGGTGGGTCGTCTCTACGTCCATTGCCAGATGAGACTTCTATACAAAGCCTTTGCCCAGAGACCTCTGCTCAACCTTACAAGAAAGCAAAACAGACCTGGGTGGTGGTGGTGCACGCCTTTAATCCCAGGAGGCAGAGGAAGGTGGATCTCTGTGAGTTCTAGGCCAGCCTGCTTCCAGTAAGACCTTTCCCTCAGCTTTGTGTTGTACTTGGCTTAGTGCCCCTCCAAGGTTGGAATTCCTGCAGGGAGTTTGTTCATATTTATAACCCAAAGAGTGAAGTTTTGGTAAAACCTAATAGTCCCTTTCTTCACGGAATAGGTTGGAATTGAATTTATTTTCTAGCTACTATGAATTTGAAGCCTGTCTGGTTTTTGTTTGTGTTTTTACTGTTTTTACATCATCTGATTTAGCCGGCTGGACTCATCACTTCTAAACAATGGATGGATTCTCATATGATTGAAAAATTTGATAAACATTTACAACTAACGTCATAACTTAATTCAGTTGCATACTTATTATTCAACCTTACTACCCTCCAGTCCCTTCATCTGTATTTTCAGAAAGGATAAACAAAAACATATTTTTTAATGATTTTATATTGCTCAAAAGTCTTTTTTGGTCTTTCTTCATGTCTTTTTTTTTTTTTTTTTTTTTTTTTGAGACATGGTTTCTCTAGGTAGCCATGGTTGTTGACTCTGGTACTCACTATGTAGACCAGGACGGCCTGGGACACACAGAGATCTACCTGCCTCTGCCTCCCCAGTGTTAGTACTAAATGCTTGCCTTGCCATACCCTGGATCTATAGTCTGAATGTTTTGGCCAATTTAACTCTATTTGCACATTCAAAGAAGCTTATTATAATCTTTCTAATGAATTCAAGCATAAACAATTGCCAGCAGATGAGTGTTGTTATAATGCTGGCTGATATAATTCTAGCCCTAATAATTTATTTGTTTATTCTATAAATGTTCATTAAGTACCTACTGGGAATCAAGATCTGCCCTTGGCATTGATATGGGATGTACAGGGAGTGATGGTTGCTGCCCAAATGGTGTTGGCATTCCAGCAAAGATGAAAACAAAGACACATACACTATGTCAGGATTCCATGAGCCTGTGCAACAGCACTTGGCAATACTTGTGTGCCCTAAAGGAGGACTTTGAAAGTTTTGGAATAAGGCCTGGAGAGAGGGCTCAGTGATTACAAGCACTGGCCGCTCTTCCAGAGAACCCACGTTTGATTCCCAGAACCCACACAGCAGTTCACAACCATCTGTAACTCCAGTTCCAGAGGATCTGACATCCTCTTTTGGCCTTCTTGGGCACAAGGCATGGAAGTAGTGCACAGACATACATGTAGGCAAGACATCACACATACACACACACACACACACACACACACACACACCACACATACACACACACACACACACACACACACACACACACACACACACACTTGTAGATACCATTTCCAGTATCTGCTTCCCCGCCACTTTGTTTACAGACCCTGTAGATGCAGGTTCTCAGGTCCCCTTTAAATATTCTGTTCACAATTTTCTTGACTATGTTAGTTTTCTATTGTGGTGTCAAAATTAGCACAAGACTGAGGAGATAGTTCCGTGGGTAAGAGTACTGGCTGCACAACCATAAATCCAAATCTCAATGCCCACATAGAAATCTGGGCATGGTCACACATACCCAGTGTTGTGCCCTCTCTCTCTCTCTCTCTCTCTCTCTCTCTCTCTCTCTCTCTCTTCTCTTCTCTTCTCTTTCTCTCCCTTCTCCCCCAACACATTACTCACAGATTCACAGACACATATAAAAATGGGACTAATTTGACAGCTTCAAACAGCAATTGTGTATGAGTTCACAATTCTATTGGTTAGGAGGTGGTTCTGCCTGGATTCTCTCATAAGGCTCAAGTCAGGGAGTCAGCTATCTGGGCTCTGTTGGCAGAATGCAATTCCTAGCAATAGTAAGGCCAAGGTCCTTGTTTACTGAGTGCATCCAGTGACCTTCCTCAGCTCTTTAAAAGGCTGCTTACATTTAGCCTTGTGTGCCCCTGCTTCCATCACCAAGGCAGCAACGGCCCATACTTTGTCATACTGCGAGTCTCTCTGATTTCTGCCAGCCAGTTTCCAGTTTCCATAGCCCATGTGTTTAGGTGAGGATTGCCCCGGCATTTTCTCCACCCTAAGTCTATTGCACCAAACTGTAATACAGCTACAGGAAGGGGAGCTCCACTACTACCCTTAGTAGAAGGGTCTACTAAGAAGGCGTGGCATGTTTAGAAACTCCGCCTACCTTGATGACCAGTGACATTTATGTTGCAAGGAATCAGTCATTTGAGACCTTTGTGCCCACACAGGAAGATTCTAGATCCCTGCCATAGATAAAGGTTTAGAATCATATTAGATTCATTTATTTAGTGGATTAAGGTCCTTTTAAAAGTTCATGTTGAAATGCCACAGAAACTATTTGAACATTGGTTTTTATCCCTCTCTTTCATGTCTTAGCCTTAGAAGATATAATCTTTTAAAATATTATTTATTTTTATTCATGTGGGTATGGTGTTTTGTCTGCATGTATGTCTGTGCACTAGACGCAGGCCTGGTGCCTGAGGACACCAGAAGGGGGTGTGGGATCTCCTGAGACTGGAGTTGCAGACATTTGTGAGCTGCCATGTGGGCACTGGAAATCGAACCTAGGTCCTATAAAAGAGCAGCCAGTGTTCTTAACCATTGAACCATCTCTCCAACCCCAAATACAATCTTAAGTAGGCAAAATGTTAATAACAGGTACACTGGGCATCTTTGTGAGGTTAATGATTGGATCTAAATAAACTAAGAGACATGCCTCTGGGTAAGTCTATGAGGGTATTTCCTGAAAGAATTAACTGAGGCCGGGAAGCCCACATGCTGTCGTCCCACCAACCCCCCGGCAATCAAGAAGTACCTTCCACGGGCAGCCCAGGAATAAAGAGGTCCATTAGTCCCTAGGAAAAGTTGTTGCTGGGGTTGGAAAGATGGGTCAGCGGTCAATAGCACCTGCTGGGCAATCATGAGGCTGGGGTTTGGACTCTAGCACCCATGCAACAAGCTAGGCATCTGATGCATGCCTATAACCCAAGCTCTGTTGTGGGCACAGACAGGAGGATCATTCTAGCCAAGAAAACGTAAGCACCAAGTTCAAAGAGAGACCCTATCTCAAAAGACTAGTAAGAGAGTGATGGAGAACACTGATGCCCTCTGCCAGCCTCCACACTCATTCAGAGTTGCACATACCCACAAAACCAAGTGTGGATATGCCATGCATGCACACAAAGACACGTATTGACAAGCAAGAGTAGGTTCTCTTCTTCTACCCTGTGCATACTGAAGGTTCAACTCAACTCTTCAGGCTTTATAGCAGGTACCTTTACCCATCTCGCTGGCCCTTCTGTCTATGTTCAGTTGGCATTTCACAAATTCATCAGCCGAATATAATTAGATATGTTTGATCGATGTCTGAAAATCACAACAATGCCTCCCAATTTTATGCAGTCCTTTTTACTCCTGTGTAGAGGAAGAATACAGGAGCTGCTGGTTTTGTTTAAGTTCTCTGCCCTGACTGTTGACTATTTGGGGTGACAGCTCCATTTTTACTGGGTAATAACTACTTAAGACCCATTTTCTCTACTTTGCTATATAAAAGGCATAAAATTGGTGTCATTGTTGCTGCAGTGAAATCACTTATGACTGCAAGGCAGAAAATGTATGATTTTTAAGTTTCAAGAGCATTTATCTTTGGCAGATGTATTATAGACAAATGACTTAAACTGTCAAAATACAATTCATTAAATGTGATTCAGTTAAACTCTTGTTAACCTACATATTTTACTTAAAAGTTTGGAGAACTAAGTTAATGAAGCAAGTACCTTTGCCCTCTGAAAATACAATCTCTCTGAATATGTGGCCCTAGGCCCACTGCCATTTAATCCAGAGTCACCTATAACAGCTAATTTCAAATAAGGATTCCTGGGCCCACCCCCCCCCCAAAGTTATCATACTGACTAGTTCTTATTTGGTCAAGTCCCCATCACTGAACTAATCATTGTGGATAAAAGCTGAACTTTCACTGACTGACCATGAGTAGCATGCCCACATTTAACATGAGACATGGTGATATCTTTCCCTAAAATCCAGGGAGAATCTGGCAGGAGGGTATGTGAGATGGGGAGAAAACAGCCTGGGGAAGACTCTACAATGCTCACTATCCTTTTCAGACTCTTCAACCACATGGGCAGTACACCCACATTCTCAAAGGATATGATGTGAAGCATCTGTGTTTATTTTCACAATTCACAACATCAAGGATTGGAATCAGCCTAGATTCCATCAAAAGATAAATAGATAAAAAAATTATGGTATATATAGGGTGGGATTTTGTTTAGCTATGAAGAAGAATGAAAGTTTGTCAATTGCAGGGAAATGGGTGGAACTGAAAATCATGTTAAATGAAATAATCCATGAACATGGAAGGCTTTTCTATCTTCTAGTGTTTTCTCTTATTTCTTTCTTCAATATTTTGACATTTTCATTGTAGAGATCTTCTTTGGTTAGGTTAATTCCAAGATCTATCTATCTATCTATCTATCTATCTATCTATCTATCATCTATCCACCCATATTTCTTTCTCTCTCTTTCTTTATTCCTTCCTTTCTCTCTTTGTACAGCTGTGAATGGAACTATTTTCCTGATTCTTTCTTACCACACTTGTTATGAGTGTTTGGAAGGTTACTGATTTTAAGATATGGATTTTGTATCCTGCCACTTTGTTTAAAATGTGTATCAGGTTTAAGAGTTCTCTAGAGAAATGTTTAGGGTATCTTATTTATAGAATCATATTATCTGCAAGTAAGGATACTTTGGCTTCTTTCCTGTCTATCCCTTTCGTTTCCTTGTCTTGTTGTTCCATCTAAGACTTCAAAACCTATGTTGAGTAAGAGTGGACAGAGTAGAAAATCTTATCTTGTTCCCCATTTTAGTGGAAATACTGAGATTCCCCCTAGTATAATGTTGGTTATGGATGTTGCAGAATATTTATGCACTGTGTGGAGATGTGTTGCTGTGATTGGTGTAATAAAAAATCTGAACAGGCAATAACTAGGCAGGAGAGATAGGTGGGGCTTCCAAGCAGAGACAGGGGGAGAGGAAGAGAGGATGGAGCTGTGAAGAAGTCACCAGCTGGTCACAGAGAAAGCAGGGCATGTAGGAGCAGAGGAAAAGCCATGAGTCATGAAGTAGCACATAGATTAATAGAAATGGGTTCATCTAAGTTATAAGAGCTAGTTAGAAGCAAGCCTAAGCTAATTCTGAGCTTTCATAATTAATAAGAAGTCTTTGTGTCATTATTTGGGAGCTGCTGGTGGGACAGAGAAAGACTCACTACATAGAGGTTTGTCATATACAGCCTTCATTGTGTTGACATTTGTTCCTTCTATTCCTAGTCTCTTCAGGGCTTTTATTCTGAGGAAATACTAGATTGTGTTAAAAAAAAGACTTTCCTGCACCTACTGAGACAACTGTGTTATTTCAGTACTTAGTTCCTGTGCAGTGTACTACATTTATTCATATGTGTATGCTAAACCATTCCTGGATTTCCAAAATGATGACACCTTGATCATGGTGAATGATCTTTTTGATGTGTTCTTGTATTTGGCTTGCATATATTTTATAGAGAACTTTTACAGCTATGATCATCAGGGAGATTGATGTATGGTATTTATTTTTTTTTAGTTGTTTCTTTATCTGATTTAGGTATCAAGGAATGCTGGCTTTATAAAAAATTTCTGTATTTTCCTGTTTCATAGAATCATTTGAGAAGGACTGCTGTTAGTTCTTCATTTTTTAAGTGTGCGTGTGTGCGTGCTTGTGTGTGGGGGGGGGCTGAAGAAAGTGTCAGATTACCTGGAGCTGGAGTTATTGGCAATTGTAAGACCCCTGCTATCAGTGCTGGGAACCAAACCCAAGGCCTCTGTAGGAGTAGAACATACCCTGGCCACCGAGCCATCTCTCCAGCCCAAAGTTCTTTAAACGTCCTCGAGAATTTAGTGTTGACTCCATCTGAGCCTAGACATCTTTTGGTTGGGAGATGTTTTAATTATTACTTCACATTGCCTGCTATATATTTGCTTAATTAATTTATCTTACTTTTGTTGAATTTTGGTAGAAAATTCATCCATTTCTAGATTTAGTAAATATAAATTTTTTAAACATATCCCATGGTATTTTGTTGTAATGTCTCTTTTCATCTCTAATGTCATTAATTTGTGTTTTATTTCTATCTCTCCTTTTGCTTACTTTGGGTAAAAGTTTATCTTGTTTGTCTGTTCAATAAACAAACTCTTTGTTTTCATTGATTCTTTGCATTATAAATTTCCATTTCTTTGATAGCACCCTTTATTTTAATTCTTTCTATCTACTGGTTTAGGGTTGTGATTTGGTTTTGTTTTTCCAAGGCCCTAAAAGTCTTTATTATTTATTTAAGATCTGATTTTTTTCAATGTAAGCTTCCCTCTCAAGAGAATTGAATCCATACATTTGGGGTGTTGTATTTTCATTATCATTTGATTCCCAGAAATTTTTAAAATTTCCTTCCTGCTTTATTTGATGGATGACCCGTTCATCATTCTGAAGTGTGCTATTTAATCATCATTAGTTTCTATGTGTTCTGGAGTTTTTCTTGCTGCAGATTTCTACTTTTATTCCGTTCTGGTCAGAAATAATATAAGAAAGTGTCCCAACTTTGTATATTTGTTGACACATGCTTTATATCTTATTATATGATTTAAGAACAGTTCTGTGCACTGCTGAAAAGAATATGCATTCTGTAGTGTCTAAGTAGACTATTCTGTAGATGTTTATTGGGTCAATATGAGCAACAACATCATTGAGTTAGTATTTCTTTGTTAATGTTTGTCAGAATAATCTGGCTTTAGTGAGAGTGAGTTAATGAAGTCACCCACTATTATTGTGTCGGGTTAAATCTGTGATGCCTTTATTTGGTGTGTATATGTTTAAATTTATAATGCCCCTGTGATGGTTTGAATAGGAATGGTCCCCATAGACTCATGTGTTTGAATGTTCAACCCTAGGGAGTGGCACTATTAGGATGTGTGGCACTATTAGGATGTGACCTTGTTGGAGTAAGTGTGTCACTGTGGAGGCAGGCTTTGAGATTTCATATGATCAAACTATGACCAGTGTGGCGGTCTCTTCCTGCTGCCTGCAGAACAAGGTGTAGAACGCTCAGCTCCTTCTCCAGCACCATGTTTGCCTACATGTTACCATGCTTCCCACCATGATGATAATGGACATAAACTGTAAGCTAGTCTTAATTAACTGTGTTCCTTTATAAGACTTGCCATGGTCATGGTGTCTCTTCCCAGCATATGGTGTGTGTGTGTGTGTGTGTGTGTGTGTGTGTGTGTGTGTGTGTGTGTGTGAAAACATCACATTATATACCTTAAATATACTTCATTATTTGTTAACCTTACTTCAATAAATTATTCTTCAGTAGAACTTGCAAGTAAAAACTGACTCTGAACAAACAGTATTCCCAATATGATTCCTTAGTTCTCTCATCTATAAAATGGAATAAGTCCTATTCTACAACAATACATGTTAAAGTGGATTTCTGAGAAGAATACAGATGCCAATCAACAAAGTGCTGAGCACAGTCTCTGGTACCCAGCAGAGCCCATTAAGTTACAGTTATTAAAATGCACTATAGCTCACAAAGCCCTTTTGTATGTTTGCTCCTTTTTCTTCACAACACCCATTCAAGTGTAAGGAAATTAACTCAAAGAACAATTTTACCAAAGACTTATACCTAGTTAAAAATTAGAAGAGATAGAACTAAAGTCAATTTTCACAGCTCATTATTTCTAATGTACGGAGCTAAAATCCATAGGCATCTTTTCTTACTCTGTAGTAAGAAGTTCAGTGGCTTATAAAGGTTATTACTGTTCTTAAACTATGACATAGGTAAAATTAAGATATTTCACTCAACTAGAGGCATAATTTGATACAGTCAAAATTCAACTTAACTTAATGGTTTAGGTGAATTAAGATGAAATTTAAAAACCTATGTGTTTGTGGAGTGTGTATATGTGTAGGTTATGTGGAGAATGTATGCGTTTGTATGTGTGTACATCAGTTTTGCTTGATGTCTGCCATAGATGCTGCAGTACAGAGAGAAGATCCCCAGGATGCTAAAACTCTATTTTTCCAAAGGAGCAGAGGAGTTCAGCCTTCTTGGAAAAGACTGACATCCAGTCAGCTAGCTCACTCCAGTTACTTTACTCAAACATATACAAGGTTAATTAGGGCTGGGAAAAGTTCCAGCTACCAAAGTTATCTTGCTCTTGCTGCCCATGAAAGCAGACAACCCACACAAATCTCAGTCCCTTTTAATTATGCCAGCCGTAATCAAATGTAAGAGCTGCAGGTCTGCCAGGAGTGTCTTTAGACCAAGGTCGGTGCAGCCAAGCTCTCACGTAGCACCAAATCTGCAGATACTCCAGACAGACAACATTTCTTCAAGCTGCAAACAGTCTCAGAACAATCAGCCTCTACTGATTGACCCAAACATGGCAAAGGCTTTGCTGAAACATTTCCCTCAGAGCCAGACACAAAGATTTTACATATCACTACTCGTGTGTGTATGCGTGGTATATATGTATTTGTGAGGTGTGCCCTTGTGTGGTGTATATGTGTTCGTGAAGTGTGTGTGTGTTCATACACATGTTGAAAATAATGGGAATATATTGAACTGCAAATGACAGGAGGGGCATTCAACATGGATTTAAACAAGGTAAGTAGTTGATCAAATAGCAAAACAAGAAATCCAAATACAAGCAGTCAACGCTGCTATAGCAGTTACAGTTTCAGGAATGTTCCAGACTCCTGTTAAGGAGTTTAGTATCATATCCAAACACTATATTTTCATTTCAGGTAGAAAACTGGCAAATGCTTTCCCTAAAATACATTTCGTTGAACGGAATCATATCATATGGTCACCACTAGCTAAAAGAAAGGCCAGAGAAGAAACCACTTTTAATTGAATATCTTTGACAAGAGGATGAATGAATAGCAATGGCTGCCTTTTTTATTTTGTTTTATTTTATTTTTGAGACAGGGTTTCTCTGTGTAACTTTATAGAGCAGGCTGACCTGAAACTCACATTGATCTGCCAGCCTCTGCCTCCCAAGTGCTGGGATTGATTTGTTTGGATGTCTTCAGCTACATTAGAATATTTATTTTTTAACTCAAAAAAATGTAAATATGTGTATCCTGTACAGGATGCTTCTGCTGTGTCATTTATTATTTTATTGTTGTTTTATCTCTTGCAAGTAAAAAGACAAGTGTAAAATTAGGTTTAAGATTTAGAAGTTATCAATATATACAGGTAAGACAATTAGGAGAATTACATATGTGATATTCAAGGAGAACCCTTTACTAGTATGTGCAATATATGTATATAGATATACACACACATTCCTTTAGAAGTGTCTAAAGAAACCATCTAAAATCAACTTGAGAACATGTACAGCCATCTTGACACTTTTTTTGCTGTTAATGTTTCCAGTTTAGATCATTTCTCCATAGCCTTAGGCAAATATAAAATGCAGTCAAATGTAATTTGTGTTACCCAAAAATTCAAACTCCTGTGAAACCAGTATGCTTCTGAAAAGACACCCCAAACATCAAGGAGTAATTCAGCTTCTTAGTTACGCTTGATCTCCGAGCCTTTAGATCTGTATTCATTACTTTGATGAAGATTGACTTGCTTACCCTCTGAAGAATAAGGTTTAGAGTGGAGGTCATTGAGACAGGGCCCACTAAGTTGGAGGTGCTCTTTTGTCATTGAGATAACACCCTAGAGCCACTCTGATTATGGCCACCAGTCACAAATGACCATTCAGATATGAAACAAAATTGGTGGCTGCCACATAGGACAGTACATATGCTGGAAACAGCATCATGGAAAGTTCTTTTGATAGCCTTGCTCTTAAAATTGAGATGTTTACGAAGAAATACCAGGGTGGCACATACCTGCTACCCCAGGGTTTGGGAGGCAGAGATGGGGAAATCAACCAAAGTTTGAGACCAGGTTGGTCTCCATAAGGAGTTCTGGGCCAGCTTGGGCTGTATAGCAAGACCTTGTTTCTGAAATGAATAAATAAAATGTAAAATTAAAAAGCAGCAATACTAGGACCTAATCCTCTATGTAAGTGTAACCTATAATGCAGAGTACTTTCTAACTCCTCTTTGGGAACAGTATCAGAGCCCCTTTACGTCAAAAAAACATCTTGTTTTATTAATCTGAACTTATTGAGTTACCTCAGCAGCACATTCCAGATAGTATGCTCCCTGCAGGTGGGGACTCAAGGAGTAATTAAGACATGGGGCTTTCCCTCTTCTCCATGAATTTATTGTGGAACAAATAACAAAGACGCAATGTAGTCTGTGAATGCAAAGTAAATATGTACAGTATGTTCTGAGAGCAGAAAGGAAAAAAAAATGACTCTAATTAGGGCATTCTGAAAATTCCTCTTTGCAAAGAATTCAGGTGAATGCCAGAGCGGGGTGGGTTGAATTCCTATTGTAAGGTCTTTGAATGGCTATTGAGGTGTTTTTAAACAAACTGGCAAAGGACTGGCAAAGAATTATATGTATTTTAAGAGGTCATTCTGGTGGCAACTAGAGTAGAGAAGAAACTGAAGGCAAGACCCAAGGCAGGAGAAGAGTAAGGTTTGAGATGCTGAGGGCACTGATGAGTCAGGAGAAGGCACATCATATTTAAAAGTGCAAAGTGTGGTCATCACCACTCACTCCATTCCTCGGTCTTGAATCTATGCTGCAGTGTACGCATTTTAAGATTCCGTCCTCTTTGCTCTGAATTGTTGTACTATATTCTTTCTAAACAGTTTCACACATTTGAAACACAATCCAATATTATGCAGCTCATCCATTTAACCCCCCCCACACACACACACAGGTGAATAGAGCCATTGCTAGAGTTAACCCTTCTACTCCTACGAAAGCAGCTCTGTCACTCTTCAACTTTGTCCTCTCCATCGCCCGTCTTCTGACCTCTATCTGTAAGTCATCATTCGCCCACTCTCTACTGCCATCGGTGAGTGTTTTATACAGTTTTATTACTTTTTCATGCAACATATTTTGACCATAGTCTTTCCCATCCTCCTACTCCCCCCAGACCCTCCCTATCTCCTTACCCACTCAACTACATAGTCCTGTTTTCTCTCATTATTACCTGCCATTTGAAGCTGTCTAAAGAATGAGTTGTACATATTTAATATAGTATCTGGTATATTTTGGCTTTTGTTTCCTTTTGTGTGTGTGTGTGTGTGTGTGTGTGTGTATCTACTGCTTTTATTCTTTTTTTGCTTTTTTGTTTTATTTGAGTTACAAACAAGATTGATTTACATGACAATCCCAGTTCCCTCTCCCTCCCTTCCTCCCTTCCCACTCCCCCCAACTAAAACCCTACCTATCACATGTCCTTTCTTCTAATCTACACCTGACTCAACCTTTCTGCTCCCTCATGACCTCTGCATCCTTCCTCTTCTTCCCTTCTCATTCTCGTAGCTCCCTCCCCCCTCTTCCCATGTTCTCAATTTGCTCAGGGGATCTTGACCCTTTCCCCTTCTCCAGGGGACAAAGTTTGTCTCTTTGGGGGCCCTTCTTGTTTACAAGTTTCTCTGGGAATGTGGATTGTAGGCTGGTAATCCCTTACTCTATGTTTAAAATCCACATATGAGTGAGTACATATCATGTTTGTCTTTTTATGATTGGGTTACCTCGCTCAGAATGGTTTCTTCGAGTTCCATCCATTTTCCTGCAAATTTCAAGATTCCATTGTTTTTTTTTTGTTTGTTTGTTTGTTTTTCTGCTGAGTAGTAAATGTACCACATTTTCGAGCCAGGCGGTGGTGGCGCATACCTTTAATCCCAGCACTCGGGAGGCAGAGGCAGGCGGATCTCTGTGAGTTTGAGACCAGCCTGGTCTACAAGAGCTAGTTCCAGGACAGCCTCCAAAGCCACAGAGAAACCCTGTCTTGAAAAAGAAAATGTACCACATTTTCTCTATCCATTCTTCAGTTGAGGGGCATCTAGGCTGCTTCCAGTTTCTGGCTATTACAAATAGTGCTGCTATGAACATCACTGAACAGATGTCTTTGTTGTATGAATGTGCTTCTTTTGGGTATATGCCTAGGAGTGGAATTGCTGGATCTTGTGGTAGACTGATTCCCATTTTCTTGAGGAGTCGCCATACTGATTTCCAAAGTGGCTGTACAAGTTGGCACTCCCACTAGCAGTGGAGAAGTGTTCCCCTTTCTCCACATCCTCTCCAGCATAAACTGTCATTGGTGTTTTTGATTTTGGCCATTCTGACAGGAGTAAGATGGTATCTCAGAGTTGTTTTGATTTGCATTTCCCTGGTGGCTAAGGATGTTGAACACTTTCTTATGTGTCTTTCATCCATTTTAGATTCCTCTATTGAGAATTGTCTATTTAGTTCTGTACCCCACTTTTTAATTGGATTGTTTGTGTTTTGGAGACTAGCTTCTTGAGTTCTTTGTATATTTTGGAGATCAGCCCTCTGTCAGATGTGGGGTTGGTGAATATCTTTCCCAGTCTGTGGGCTGCCGTTTTGTCTCGCTGACTATGTCCTTTGCCTTACAGAAGCTTCTCAGTTTCAGGAGGTCCCATTTATTAATTGTTGACCTCAGTGTCTGTGCTACTGGTGTAATTGGTACAGTGGTCTCCTGTACCAATTAATTCAAGGATATTTCCCACTTTATCTTCTAATAGTTTTGTTTCCTTTTTTAAAATCATGTAAGAAGCATTGTATCTTTGTGTATAAAAGCAGAAATAGCTATGGGAGACATTTTAAAGCTACTGACCAGGATCTTAGTGCATATGTATAGTTGAATTGGACCTTTACTGGTTATTTGCTTCATTTTGATAGCCAGCATGTTCCACTTTTCTCTGTAATGAAATAGATTGGATTTTTTTTCTCCAAAAGTCACAATCATTACAGCTAAGGAATGTCTACATGGTTGAAAGATATATATTTACCAACTTTACTGCTTCAGGGCAGTACTCAACTGGAATATGAAACAGATGCTGTCCTTACAAATACATTGCAAGACTGATGGGCTGGCTCACTGGATTAAGGCACCTGCTGCTCAACCTGACAAACTGAGCTGGATCCTCAGAGACCCACACAATAGAATGAGAGAACTGACTCACACAAATTGTCTCCTAATTAATACCTTCTAATTAATTCAATGTGGCACACACAATAAATCATTGTGACGAAACAAAACTAAGACTGAAGAAAAATTTTAAAATAGACCAAATGATTTCATAATGATTGGTTATGAACCATTCTTAAATGTTCTTTCAGAACCAATTTTGCTATTATTTAGTACATTATTATTACTATGTGTGGTTAAATTAGAAGTGTTCTGTAAGTTAAACTTTCCATCTTTGACATTCTTCTTTGGAAATAGCATCTCCAAATTCCATTTCATTGCCTCCCCAACCCTTCTAAAATTCAGAAGGGAAACCTGACTGATGAAGTCCAGTTGCATCTGGACTTAGCAAGTTCCCCATTTCTTCCAAGGCTCTGAGTTTGTCCTTGACCATCACAAGTGTGTCTGAAAAGCACCTTCTGTATGTGCTTCCTTCCACAAGAATTATGAAGTGAGATTTTAGCTGACAAAGCAGAAGGTTGAACCACCAGAATGAATGCATTCTGATGGAGATAAACCCAGTCACGAAATGCTGGGCCCACCACCTTTTGTACAACAGCTGTTCTTACAGTAAGTCTCGTGTGAAGCCATAAGCATTCTCTTTTGGCACAAGACTCAGCAGTGAATGGATTACTGAATACATAATCCATTCCCCCACTCTGAGGGACCTCCAGTGAGAAATTAAATCACGAAGTCAATAACGTTGGTCTCCACATTCTAATCTCTGCTTCATTCCCTGAGATAGACTTAAAAGCCAGCTCCCTGCAGTTATCTTCCATTTGGCTGGGCATTTGGTCAGAAGAGGAATCCTTCATATGGATCACGTTCTGGACCTCAAAATAGGGGTGGTACATCCAAGCTTGTTTGATTCTTAGGTCTTTCCAAATAAGGAGACTGGGTGTTCAAAATTCTCCCACAGCTGACTGGGGAAAGTGCTAACCTCAGTTACCCCCACTCTACCCTAAACAGGCTATTATTAATTCCCTGCACCTACCTTCACCTTGGCTTATCGATACAGAATTTTAACCTAGGAACGTAGTATCATGCACCAACTCCCCTTCTCCCGTCTTAGAATTTAAAGCCTCATAAATCAGCCTTTTTACCTCTTAGCACTGCCCAGCGTCCTTCTAGCCACATCTCCCAAGGGCTAGAAAGATTCTGACAGTGTCACTCGAGACAGCTCTTACCTGCTTTTGACCCTGAGAAATTCACGTTCAGAGAATTGCCTTTGTTTGTGTGTGCATGTTTAAAACTGAAAACCTGGCAGCACAAAAAAAAAAAAAAAGAATAAAGAACATGATTTGAACAGCACGTGTGTGAACTTGTTCTGTAATTCTTAGACTAGAAATTTTCTAAGTCCTTTCAATACACTGAGGCAACTGGCCTGAACCTTGGCAGGAAGTCGGTAGAGCTGGACTCTGCTGGTTTCCCGTGTGTGTGTGTGTGTGTGTGTGTGTGTGTGTGTGTGTGTGTGTGTGTGTGTGTGTGTGTGTGTGTTAATACAGAACAGCCAGAACTCTGGATGACTCCCAACGCCACCACCCTACCCCACACTGGACACACTCAGAAAGTCTTTAGTGGCAGTTGCCTTCAAGCCCCACTTGCCCAAGTTATCACTCCAGCTCACCAAGAGCGCCCACATACATCTACCTCCCATTTCCCACCCAGGGCTTGTATGACAGCGACATTAGGTGGTACATTGAGAGGCATCTATTTAGTAGGAAGTGAAAACAAATTTAGCACATCGCTTATCTTTTCAATATAATGGGTGAATAAACCCATGGATGTCTTCCAGTTGGCGTATCTCATCTGATGCAGTAGAAATGAACATTTCTGACTTGCCAGGTTTGGCCAATATCTAAATATGTTGTTCCATTGAGTGTGACTAGATGTACAGACACACTTTTTAATTTCGTCTCACACATGCAAAGTGGAAGCATAAGGCACGCAATCCAACTCGTTTCTCAGCCAAGTACTTTAATAGTAAACTACTGACTTTAGTTAAGGACAATGGGAAAGATAACCCACCACCATTTCAGTATTAGTCTATCCATCTAGACACAGTAGCACAGTACGTTTTGAATTAGACTTAAAATGGTCAGCTTTACAGTTTTTGTTGTCAGCTTTCAGTGCGGTGACCTGTGCTAAAAGAAAAAGATGTTTCTCCCCATGAGTTATTTCTGAGATTTATGAAGAGAGGTCTGAAAACAAAATGTTCAAGAAAAAGGAAAAGGATTTTGCAAAGTAATGCCTACGTCATCATTTGGTTCTAAAGATAAACGGTACTGAGATATTTTTGTTAATTAGTTTTATGATACTTATTCCACACCTTTTGTTAATTAATAGGGAAATGTTTGGTGACAGCAACCATATTAAAACTACAAAGTCTTCCATGTATGAAAGCAAAATGTATCATTTCAAAAGCAGCACAGGAGGCATTATCCTAGTCGGTCACATTATTGCTTGCTGCAAATTCTGGGCTTGAAACACAGTCTCGTGCCATGAAGAACTGTAACTCATACTCAGTTCTGTCGGCTCTGAGTTATATAAAATGACATCCTCCAAACCTCCCCTTTGAGTTTGTTTCAGAGATATTCTTGCTTCTTGTATTTGGATCTGAGTATTCTTGGATTAGAAAATTCACTTCACCATGAATAAAATAACGAAGTCTCAAAAATCCAAGGACCTCAATGTCGAGAAATTCTCTATTTTTAGTAAGTGGTACAGTGAATACTTCCTCCCTCCCTTTCCCTCCATCAGCAGGTGTCTCTGCCATTCCAGCAGACTGATAAAAGGAAAAAGGAGGGGGCGCCAAGAGAAAGGAAATTGTCTACGTCTTTCAGCGGTGGAGGTGGGGATATTTTAACAGCATGATCTAAAACAATTCCGTTTTTAACGTTCTTACCCATAATTTCTTACGAGGCTTATTAAGGATTACTCAGCAGTTTGGGTATGTCCATCTGTAACTTATAAACGGAAGGGGACAAGGGATAAGAGGGAACGAAAGATGGGGAAGGAGCGGAATGTTGGCGCGTGGGCACGGGAAGGGAGAGGCAGATTTGGCAGTCATGAGGGACCGCGGCTCAGAAATGGAAAGTGTGGCCTGGCCGTCCTGCCTGCCCTAGTGTGTGTGTGTGTGTGTGTGTGTGTGTGTGTGTGTGTGTGTTGTGTGTGTGTGTGTGTTGTGTGTGTGTGTGTGTGTCCTGTGTGTGTGTGTGTCCTGTGTGTGTGTGTTGTTGTGTGTGTGTGTGTGTTTGTGTGTGTGTGTGTGTGTTGTGTGTGTGTTGTTGTTGTGTTGTATGTGTGCCTGTGTGTGTCCCTGCGGTGTTGTGTGTGTGTGTGTCCTGTGTGTGTGTCCTGTGTGTGTGTGTGTGTGTGTGTGTGTGTGCCCTGTGTGTGTCCTGCGGTGTGTGTGTGTGTGTGTTCCTGCGGGTGTGTGTGTGTGTGTGTGATTTGGCAGTCATGAGGGACCGCGGCTCAGAAATGGAAAGTGTGGCCTGGCTGTCCTGCCTGCCCTGTCGTGTGTGTATGTGTGTGTGCCCTGCAGTATGTGTGTCCTATGGTGGGTGTGGGTGTGGGTGTGTGTGTGTGTGGAGCACGGTGTCGCACTGGCATTGTCCTCTCCCGACCCTAGGCTCTTCTCCTGTAGGATGAGGCCACTGCAAGGCACACAGGGAAAGGGTCAGTCTTAAGGGTGCTCAGACAAGCAGCCTCCGGGGGCACCGGAGGACCCGCAGAGAAGGATGGGTCGAGAGCAGCCAGGACCCCCAGCCGGCGTAGTGCGCGCGCGATGGGGAGTTTAAAGGCCAAAGGCCACCAGCCAGGTCAGAGGTCCGGGCTCGCCCGCCGCTCTGTCTAGACGAAAGGAAAGCCGGGGGTCGACGTCCGTGCCCGAACCTCTGCAGCCGGCCTGTCGCCCTCCCGAGTCCAGACCTTCCCACGAAGCCGCACCGCGCCGTCCCGCGCTCTTCGCCTCAGCTCGCAAACAACATGGCGGCACCGCCCCCGCCTCCGCCCCCCACGCCGCCTCCTCTGCGGGTCCTCGCTCCGTGACGCGAGGCCGCGGCCGGAGCCCTAGACGACCCGCGGCGAGGAGCGGCGCGCGGCCGCGACTGTGCGAGCCGGCGGGCCGCGCGCGGGCGGCGGGCGGAGCCGGGCGGCCGCGGGCACGCGCGCCGACATCCGGACCGCGGGGGCGCGGGGGCGCGCCGCGCGGCGGGCCGGGCCCGGCGAGCGGGCGGACACAGAGAGCGGAGCGGCGGTGCGGGTGGAAGCTGCGGCGGCTCAGAGCCTCCGCGGCCGCGGACGGGCAAAGCAGCAGCAGCAGCACGAGGAGCGCAACGCCCCGCGCTGCAGTCCGGCGCCCGCCGCCGCCGCCGCCGCCGCTCGCGCCCCAGCCGCCCGGGCCGAACATGAGTGAGGCGGCGCGGGATCCCTCGCCCGGAGCGTCGCCGGCCCTGGCCGCGGCCGCCTCTGAGGAGAAGAAGGGCAAAGAGCCGGAGCGCGAGAAGCTGCCGCCCATCGTGTCGGCCGGCGCAGCCGCGGTAGGTGCGGCGGGGGTCGGGGGACGCCCGGGCGGCCTGGCGGGCTGGGGCCGGGGGACACCGGGGACACCGGGGACACCGGGGAAGGCGCGCCTCGAGAGCAAGCGCGAACCCTCGGGAGCCCTGCCTTCCGCACTCGGGGACTGTGGTCCGCTGCCCGACGCTGGGCGTCCGCTTGTTTCCTGGGGTCTGTCTGGCTCTCTCCTTGGTCCCCAGGGTCGGCATCATCTGTTGGTTGAGCATAGATGTCAGGAGGGCGGCCGTGTCTTTCCTCCGGGATGAAGAACCTGCCCTGGGGGCACCGAGGCAGCGCTTCCCTCTTCTTCCCCTCCTTTTTCTGTCATTTCTCCTCCCTTCAGATTGAACAGACTCCGAGGCGAGTTTCCACCTAATTCTGACCTTTCCGTTGCTGTCTGGGTAGTGGGAGGCAGATGCATCCCTGATGCTTTTATCTTATTCATGTGGTACAGGCATGTGACTAAAAGGAGAGGGGCTTTTTCCTTCTTCTTAAAACTCGGTTATCGAAGCTGAGCAGGGCGGGTAATTTGCCAGCTGGATTTGCAAGGGTTATTTGGAAGGCGCTCTCAGCCTTCAAACTACATACTGCCAAATGATGTCATGGGACATCAACCCTTCTCCCTGTTTGTACTGGTGGTTGAGAGTCTGGTTGCTTACCATTAACCTCTGATTTTGACATTTTTATTTGACATACTAATTTAAATACTTTGGGTAAGTTTGCTTTCTTGTATTTAAAGAATTATGACTTGTCGCGCATCTGTGCGTGACAAAATAGTAAAAGTTTAGGGAATATTATACATTTTAAAATTTCTACTTGCAATTAGTTTCTTGAAGCCGCCCTCTTAAATGACTAAGAATTTAACTAAAATAGCTCACTCCTCTTTATAAAGTGTTAGTATTGGAATAATGTTATGATTTGGTAGGTTTCTCAAAAACCGCCTAAAGCCTGTAATAACTGAGAATTGTTAAAAGACAACTCTTTTATCCGAAGTCAGCACAGCAACTCACGGACAGCGGTGACACATTTAAATGACACATTTAAAAGCGTGGCTCCAGCTGATTGGTAAATTGCAGCTGTGGTTGGGATTACCTTGGGAAATGCTGTGAAGCAATTTGTCAAATTGTAGTCCTAGTTCCTGCTGGGGGTCCCCCGGGATTTCAGAGCTTATTTTGTAGGATTTCTTAACACCAATGTGTTTTGTTTGTCTTTCAAATATGTGTGCATGTGTCTGATGTGTGTGTATGTGTGAGTGGGGGTGTACGTGTGTAGTGCTCAGGAGAAAACCTCTGGTATCAGTCTTCATCTTTGAACCTATTTGATACAAGGTTGCTTGTTTCTGAATCTTCATAAACCAGGTTTCCAGGATTCTCTTATCTCTGACTCCTGTTGATCTATATTGAGATTACAGATGCACACCACCGAACTTGGGTTCTGAGGATGTGAACTCAGATCCCCCACACCTAGGGGCAAATGATTTTTCCTGCTGAACCATCGACTCAGTGCCCCAGCAGTTTTTTCCTAAGGTGATTATTAAGGGAGAAAAATGTATCTGTTTTTAGAAGCAATTATATGATCTAGTTTAGTTTCTAAATGCAAGTACCTTTCCCCAAATCTATATTTATAGCAGTGTAACTAGAAGAAAGGTTTGTAATTTAAAAAAAAAAACACACAGAAGTTGATATAGCGTGAATGTAAGTCTAATGTGTAATATCTGAAGCCCATACATCTTTGTAATTTCAGGTTTTTCAGATTTTGAGACAGTAATTGAGTACATATACTACATGTAATACCTACAGTGACTTCCCAGAATCAACCATATTTAAAACTGTAGAAAATTTATTGTCTGATTATGCTAAATAGAATAAGGTTAAAAAAAACTTACTGGCCTCATGTCATTTCAGGTCAGATACATGTTTTTGCCACCAAATGAATTACAAAGACACTTATTTTAGGATAGTGGACTAGTCACAAAGACTGCAGTTTAAGAATATTTTAAATCTTTAAGTAAACACTGGAGGAGAAAACAGTTTGGAATAGAAAACCTGGGACTCTGAAGGCATTTTCTGTGGTGCCTTAAAGGGTCTTTCTGTTGGATGTTTAAATGGCACTTTAAGGGAACAGTATGTGTATGTGTGGATCTGTCAAGGACATTTTCAGAGCTAAAGTTTTTGGGGTATCACAATTACCAGCCTAAGGAAAAATGTGGCTGACCTTGCGGATCAGGAAAGCTGGCAACCAGATGACTGAATTCTCCAGTGGATCGGGGAAGGCTTGGTGGAATACGGTGGACAGGGAAAGACAGTTGCCTGTTAGGTTGTTTTCGGACTCCTTGTTGGTTAACAGCACCCAGGTTTGTTTAGTAACCTAACTGACATCAGTAACTTTGGGGGGCGTTTTAGTGATTCTTCCTTTTTTCTCTTTCCAAGTTGAGCTTGTTTCAATTCAAGTGGCCCTATAGTCATGACTTTTTCAGAAAATTAGTGTGCCATGGTTATGACAGGGGGAAAACAAGCAAGAGTGACAGCTCTCTGAAACAAAGAAGAGGCCAGATTATGTTGATCCTAAATAAAGCTAAAAAGTTTAAGTTATATTCTGAAGGTTTAAAGAGGAGATGAGGCTCTCCCTGTAGGATAGGAGAGAGAATGCTAGAACCTGACAAATCCTGACATTACTTCAATGTCAAGTGCAGTTGCATTCAGAAGATCCCTGACACAAAGTTACTTTGGTAGCATGGTGTTCCCACCCTAGTTTTCAGTCTTTGATGAAATCAAGTAAAATCACTGGGAAACATTATAAACTCTTTAAATCAGAATTTCAGGGAATGAAGTGGAGGCATTATATTTTTCTTTTAACTCCTCGGTATAGCTAAGAGTGAAAACTGATGCTGTACACACTGAATTAGAAGATCTGTGTTTTTAAACTCTACCCTCATCCCAAGACTACTTAGGAATGGCTGTTACGATGCTGTATGAGAGATGCTGGAGTGGTGCTGCTCAAAGAAATGGCTGTTAAAATGGCCCTGTGAGAGATGCTCAAGAAGCCCAGATAGAGCTCTCAGAGCACTGTCAGAGATGGAGGCTCGGCCTTGTGCTGTGGACGGAGTGCAAGCCCAGGGCTGAAGGAAATAAAGAATTTTAAATAGTGTGTCCATGTGAAGGTTTGATGATGGAAATACCGAATTCACCACGGTCGACAGGTTGACGTGGAGATGAATGTCATAAATTAATTACTGATTTAATGCAGTGTTAGAAAAACATGTTTTTAAAAAGAAGAAAATACTTAAAGGAGAGGCAGAATTAACTGAGGCAAGAGGGGACAAGTTTGATTGCTTTGATATTTAATGAACTGAACAGGAAAGAGATTCTCCATGGAATGGGATATATCAAGGAATAAAATGGATTCAAGAAAGGTAAATTTTATATAAACTGGGGAGGTGAAGAGAAATCAACTTAAACTGGTGTGTGTGTGTGTGTGTGTGTGTGTGTGTGTGTGTGTGTGTGTGTGTGTTACTGAGGATAAAACACTTAGGGCTTTGTACACATACATTCTACAATTGAGTTACCTCTCCATCCCTAGTTTAGAATCTCAAAGGGAATTTTGCTTGCAGATAGAAGACTAGGAACTGTGTCAAGTAGGTAGGAGAAGAGTTTGATGAAAGACACAAGGTGTATATATAGAGGGTAAGATGAAACATTTATGTTCTGTATAAATGTGGTTGCTGGAACCTCTGGACCAAGATGGAACTGCAGTCACTGAACATGTGTGATGCTTAGCTTTGCACTAAATGCTGCAGAAAGCACAGACAAGCTTACCTACAAGGTCCTGACTCAGGTGATGTGAGGCTAATGAATAAAGAGCAAATCAGTGTGTAAGCATCAAATAAGCTACATAAACAGTTTGCAATATAGGAGATCAGTGAGAGCAGAACTGTGAAGAAGAGCCTTGAAGTAAAGTAAAATATTTTTAAGCTGGCTGGCCATTCAAGGAATGATAGGATCTGGATGAGCAAAAGCAAATATGCAAAGTAAACAGTGGGGAGAATAATATGAGCAAGCCTAAAAAGAAGAATTAGGGAACAATAAAACAAGCCCAGTGGAAGCGTGCTGGGGACTTGTGGGAGGTAAGTAAGAATGCCTGGGGGCTGAAGAAGTTTGGACGTTCCCCCTGTGGTTAATGGGAAGCCTTTGGAATTCTTTGAATAGAAGAACAACATAATGAAATTCCTGGTAGTGTATAGTTAGACTGGGGGAGGTAAGAGGAAGAAAGTGAAGGAAGTAGGATTGTGGTTCATGCTTGAGATGGTAAGCACATCCATTAAAGTAGAGAGCACAGAATAAAGTGTTAGGGTGGAAGAGTTCATTCAATGTGGAACCTAGGTGCCAGGGATGAAGAGAAGAAAGAGTAATACAGAGAAAAACACAAACAAACAAACAAAAAGTTTTCCAGAGAAAGTTTCTCAGGAGAAAAAAAAAGACATTAAAAAAAAAAGGCAGTCCAACCAGTAACATTTCAAAAATGTGTATGTATGTGGTTGTATGTAAGTGTAAACTTACTTAAACTCTGCCCTGATTAGCATTTGGAACAGTCTTATATATGGAAATGCTGTGCCTTTTGTCTATTTTATTCTAAATAATGGTGAATGTATCTTACACAATTTAATAAAGTACAGATTTTAAAAAATATGTGTGACCTGGTATGGGTGCATGCTCTCAGTCTAGCACTTGGGGGAGGTGGAAGTAGACCAGTCTCTTGAGTTCCAGGAGAGTTGACTACACAGCAAGTTAGTCCCCGTCCCCCCATCCCGTCCCCCCCCCCTCGTCTTTCTCTGTCTCTCTCAAAAATGTATATACTGAAGAACAACTCTTAAGTGCATACTCTGTGCTATGCATTTTTCATGTGTCATTTAGTCAGTTAATGAAACCAACAACAATCACACAACAACTCAGTGCATAAGTTATTATCCCATTTTTCAGGACAGACATTTAAGTCAGATTTCTTGTACCTTGCTAAAGGGTGAAATGATACTGAGATACAAAGGTTGTTTCAAAAACATGTTCTTTCCCCTATTCTAAACTTTCTGTGTCCCTCTTGGTGGCACATGTGTCACAAAGAGCCTCCACCCAAAGCAGCAATTCCAATTTGGAAAAGAGGATGTGGTCCAGCAACATGTTTGTTTAAACCTGTTTCCAAATATAGAATATTATGGGAAAGAAGTATATTCTAGAATATCTGATCATTTGGGTTTAATGTTATGGTATGAATATGTAATTAAATTCTATATAAAACAAAACAGTCTGGTAAAGTAAAAATAACTTCTCAGAGAGATTAAAATAGTTCTTAAAGAGTTTTCAGTTAAGAAAAGATAGATGGTAGCTATATAAATACATATCCTGGGTGTCTAATTTTGAGTGGATTGTAAAGTCTCTCAACTTTTTTATTTTTTGGCTGCAAAACCAGAATGCACATCTGCTTATTCTCTCATCTTGCTTAATCCAGGATGTAGGACAAAAATAATTTGACTATATTTAACAATTGGAGAAAACCATGTTTGTAAATTTATAAATTGTGAACCAGAAAGTGCCTGCAAAATAACAAGTGTGAGACCACTTTGATATTTGTAATTCTTTGTGTACATAGTGAGAAAAATAATAGTGCCTGCCTCACAAAATATATATAAAATCTAAAATAATACACATAAAAATCTACATCTGTACTGAGAAATTGTAAATCAGCCATCCCTTGCTATTCCTATTATTTTGGTACCCCTTCTCAGCTCTCTGTATCAAGTGTAAGCTCTGTGTCTATTGCCTTTACTAGTCTATCCCTTCCCCATCCTCCCAGAGCTATCGGATGCCCTGCACTCTGAACTCTTCATGACTGGTATATGTGAGAATTCATATGCATTTCTTCTTGAAGAAGAAAAAATAGCTGCAAAGGGGTATTAGTGTAGTGTTACCAGAATTAGCAACTTCTTTTGGTGTTATGTTTTAAAATGATCTCCCTTATTTTTAGAGTTGAGAAGAAGATCAACAGTGGATGAATGAGGAGGTGGGTGGAGCTGAGAAGGCTTTGGGAAGCTTTAATTTCTTTCACCTACTTTTTTCTAGCATTATAGTTAAATGTATAGAAAAATGTTTTGCAGTGAGCCTTAGATGAATAATTAGTTGTTCTTAAGTTGGTAGTCCTATTTTAAGAGAGATCTGTGTGACATTTTAGATAGCAGTTAAAATATTAAGAATGAATATAGTTGGGCTGGTATGTAGCCCAGTGGTAGAGCACTTTCCAGAATGAACAAAGTCATGTTCCATCCCCAGCCCCAGGCATGGGGATCAAAGACTGGAATGAGTATTAATGCATGCTTTAAATATAAAATTTATTGAAATTTTACTAATTAGGCTGAATTGAAAAGTTATTCTGGGGGGCTGGAGAGATGGCTCAGAGGTTAAGAGCACTGACTATTCTTCCAGAGAACCCGAGTTCAATTCCCAGCAACCACATGGTGGCTCACAACCATCTGTAATGAGATCTGGAGCCCTCTTCTGGTGTGCAAGCATGCATGCAGATAACTGTATACATAATAAGTAAATAAAATAAGTAAATAAATAAATAAATAAATCCTTTAAAAAGGAAAAGTTATTCTGAAATTTAGTTATCAGAGGTACAATAAAATTAACTTCGTGTTAATTCAGGTATTTTTATAAAGAACAGCAAGATTCTTATTAATTAGTTGTAGAATTGTGACCTTATTCTAAAAATAGTATTTGGGTATGGAGAAATGGCTAGGTGATTAAGAGCAGTTATTGCTCTTACAGAGGACTGAAATTCAGGTCCCAACACCCATGTTGGATGGCTCACATCTACCTATGGCTCCAGCTCCAGGGGATCTGGTACCCTCTTCTTGCCTCTCTACACCTGCACAGACATGCGAGTATTACACAGACACACTCAGGCATACACACATATAAAAATAAAGCCTCAAAGCATTTGCATACATAAGGGTAATATCTTTATGCAGCTTCGTGTGTGTGTGTGTGTGTGTGTGTGTGTGTGTGTGTGTGTGTGTGTGTGTTGTGCAGCAAATGAATAAATCTCAAAGGCTACCTTGCCTCCTGATGGTAAGTGAACACTAAAGTTTGTTGCTTAATGCCTTTATTAATCTCCTCTAAAGGATACAGTTCATATTAAAATTCTTATTGGGGGCTGGTGCTAATTGGTTTAGAAAAAAAGAGTTCACAACTTAAGAGTAGCTGAAAATTCATGATTTAAGAATATAAAGTCAGTACTTGGGATTTTGTAATCCATTATCGTAACTGAGGGAAAGAATATAAAAAGATAATATATCTTTACCTGGTATCAAGACCTCAAATAGTTCTTTTATGGATTCTAAATATACATACATCTGATATGCTCCTGATTGGTAGCTAGGAGAGCTTGTTTTGGAAATTGACAAGCAAGAGATCTTAAGGATTGCTTATTTTAACTTAAAACATACAGATGTATTTGCTACTTGTTTGACATAATAACCTCCACTGAGTACCTCAGGAAACTATGTACTCTTGTATAAAGTAGTTTTTATATCCATCATAGGTAGTCTATCCTGGATTCCTTGAGAGTGAAGATTGGATTTGTAGACGTAGAAATTCCACTTAAAATATTGTATTTCAGAGACTGTAAAATAGGGGGAGATGGTACCATTTTATAGCATTGTGTGTTGAAACAGAGGCAATTATACCTTTATTGTGATAGAAAAAAACAAAAATGTTTATCTTCTAAGGCAGTTTTGGAGGATAGAGGATGATCAAAGTAAATTGTACTAAATCAAATACACAACAGAAATTAGTATTTAAAAGTGGTCAGTGAAGCCTGAATACCTCCATTTTGGGTATCTAATAGAAAAATACAATTTCAGACATTAGAAGTTTGACTCATATTGTTCCTCAGTAAACTTTTAAAGTAGGACTCCAATATTCAAAGAAAATAAGGCCGAAAATACATCATTATGGGGGCCAGAGAGATGGCTCAGTAGTTAAGAGCACTGACTGTTCTTCCAGAGGTCCTGAGTTCAATTCTCGGCAACCACATGGTGGCTCACAACCTCCTTGAATGACATCTTGTGCCCTCTGCTGGCATGCAGGCAGATGACTATATACATAATAAATAAAACCTTAAAAACTACAAAACAAAAAGAAAGCATTGCTTTAAAAAAAAGAAAATACATCATTATGTGTTAATATGAGCAGAGCAGGTATTCTAAGCATTTGTCTATTTAACTTTCTCATATTATTTAAGATTGTAATATTACATATATCCTTCATGTTTATATAGTCAGAAAACTATGGAGGCCCATGTTTGGTACTAGCAAAATAAAAATTATAATTACTACATAAAACTTTTCTGCTGCTTGAAATATGAACTTGTTTAATAAATTCATGGGCTATCTCTGACCAGAGAATGAATTCTATTACTTATTTACTAGGCTGAAGTATTTTGAGTATATTTTTCTTTCAATGAATTTTTAAAGTTCAACTCCCTGCCCCCTCCCACCCCCAGTTCTTTGTGCTTCCATCTGTAACAGCTGGTTGAGTATCTTGCTGCTGTCTACTCTTCAACACATACAGCCCACTGTTTGCAGACTGGCCTTATTCCAAGATTTCATCTCTAGTATTCTGTAGAACTGAAGACAAGACTAAAAACCCTGAAAATCAATTATAGTATTGTGGCAGGTCTAAGTGTAAGAAGGGGTGTAATATTCTTTAGAATTTCAGTCCCCCTGCTAGTAGCTTTGATTTGCATTTCCTGATAGCTAAGGATGTTGAACATTTCCTTAAGCATTTCTTCGCCATTTGAGATTCTTCTGTTGATAATTTTCTGTTTAGATCTGCACCCCATTTAAATTACTTGGTTTGCTGATGTCTAGTTCTTGAGTTCTTTATATATTATAAATACTAGCCCAGTTGTGGAGTTGGTGAAAATCTTTCCCATTCTGTAGGCTGTCATTTTGTCCTGTTGGATTTAGGACCTGTGCACAAGTTATGTCAAGCCCTGTGATGAATAAGGACTCTGTAGAGTAGCATAATGGACCAATATGAGAGCTGTCAGGATTACTAATGGCTCTAGAAAAGGACAGGCGATTTGGAGAGAACACATGAATATTTGGTGAGCACCATCGTTTCTGCTGTATGTATATTGTGCATTGGCTTTTAAAAGGGTAAATGGAATCAATCTGGTGAGTGAATAAAGAAGTAAAAAAGAAACTCTGTATTTTGCTACTATGAAAATAAAACTACTTTTAGATTAAAAAGTAGATGTTGGACTGAAGATTGCTTGGTGGGTAAAGGTGCTTGCCACTGAGACTGCTGGCCTGAGTTCAATCAATAGCATCCACATGGTGGAAGGAGAGAACAGATTCCCTGAGGTTGCCCTCTGACCTCCACCTGGACAACACAGCACACATTTACATGCGCACATGTGCACATGCACACCCCTCAACACACAGAGACACACATGAAACGTGAACAAAGTATATGAAGAAGTTAACTACTATTCTCAAGATTCTGGGAGCTGAATAGTCGGGTATGGTGTTGTGTGTCTATGATCTCAGCATTGGGGAGTCTGAGACAGGAGTCCAAGGGCAGTCTAAGCTATATACCAAGTTTCAGACAAGCAGGGATATAGTGAGGCCTAGTCTCAAAACAACTTAAGGTCTGAAAACATAAGTTTATAAAAATCTAAGACCTAAGAAAAGGCCTAAAGTCAGCACTACAACTAAATTGTGCTCTTCTTATATTTTACTTTTTTTACAAAATATGGGTAATTAAATATTTTAAGAATTTTTGGAGTTGTTGGGGTAGAAAATGTGTTAATGGATAGTTTCTTCTTTTTTTTTAATTTTATTTTATTTTATTAGTTCTAGATAGGGAACAAGCTTATTTCAAGTCCCTTCTCCCTCTCCCTCCCCTCACCCCCAAACTTTCTCCCCCACCCCCAGCCCATCCCCCCAACCCCATCCACCCACTACTCCCCAGGCAGGGTAGGGCCCTCAACGGGAGCTCAGCAAAGTCCACCAAGTCTTCCTATGCTGATCCTGGGCCCTTCCCCATGTGTCCAGGGCCAGAGTGTAACCCTTCATATGGGATGGGCTCTCAAAGTCCCTTCTTGCACCAGGGAAAAATACTAATCCACTACCAGAGGCTCCCTGGAGTGCAGAGGCCTCCTTATTGACATCTATGTTCTGGGGTCTGGATCAGTCTTGTACAGGCCTCCTGGACAGCATCTGGGGTCGATGTGCTCTCCCTTGTTCAGGCCAACAGTTCCTGTGGGTTTCTCCATCCTAGTACAGACCCCTTCGTTCTTCATTCCTCCCTCTCTTCAACTAAATTCCCGATTTCGGCTCATTGTATATCTGTGGATGTCTGTCTCTGTTTCCATCAGCCACTGGGTGAGGGCTCTAGGATGGCATAAAGAGAAGTCATCAATCTCATTTTAGGGGGAGGGTTTTTAGGTTATCCTCTCCACCATTGCCTGGATTGTCAGATCGTGTCATCCTTGTAGGTCTCTGGAGATCTCCCTGGTTCCTGATCCCTTCTCGGGCCTACAGTGGCTCCCTCTGATATCGTTTCTCTCATCTTGCTCTCTTTCCTCTATTCTTCCCCCAACTCAATGTTTCTGCCCCTCCATTTCCTCTCCTCTTCTCCTCTTCTCTTGCTCTTATTGTAGCAGCTCCTTCCCCCCCCCACCCTCATGCCCCCAATTAGTTCGGGAGTTCATGCCACTTCCATTCCTGGGGACCATTTAACCCTTAGAGTCCTTCATGTTTCCTAGTTTCTTTGGTGAAGAGCATTATATACTGGTAGTCTTTTGTTCTATGTCTAAAATTCATATATCAGTGAGTACATACCTTGCTTGTCTTTTTGTGACTGGGTTACCTCACTCAGGATGGTTTCCTCTAGTTCCATCCATTTGCCTGCGAATTTCAAGATTCCATTGCTTTTTTCTGCTGAGTAGTACTCCATTGTATAAATGTACCACATTTTCTCAATCCATTCTTCAATAGAGGGGCATCTAGGTTGTTTCCAGGTTCTGGCTATTACAAACAATGCTGCTATGAACATGGTTGAACATATGTCCTTGTTGTAAGTACATGCCCTATTTGGGTATATACCCAAGAGAGGAATGGCTGGATCTTGAGGTACACTGATTCCCATTTTTCTGAGCAACCGCCATACTGATTTCCAGAGTGGTCTTACAAGATCGCACTCCCACCAGCAATGGAGGAGTGTTCCTTTTTCTCCACATCCTCTCCAGCATAGATTGTCATTGGTGTTTTTTATTTTAGCCATTCTGACAGGCGTGAGATGGTATCTCAGAGTTGTTTTGAGTTGCATTTCTCTGATGGCCAATGATTTTGAGCACTTTTTTAAGTGTCTTTCAGCCATTTCAGATTCCTCTGTTGAGAATTCCCTATTTAGTTCTGCACCCCACTTTTTAATTTCGTTGTTTGGTGTTTTGGTGGCTAGCTTCTTGAGCTCCTTATATATTTTGGAAATCAGTCCTCTGTCAGATGTGGGATCGGTGAAGATCTTTTCCCATTCTGTGGGTGGTCGTTTTATCCTACTGACTGTTTCCTTTGCCTTGCAGAAGCTTCTCAGTTTCAGTAGGTCCCATTTATTAATTGCAGACCTCAATGTCTGTGCTTCTGGCGTAATGTTCAGGAAGTGGTCTCCTGTGCCAATTTGTTCAAGGGTTGTTCCCACTTTCTCTTCTAGAAGATTCAGTGTGGTTGGATTTATGCTGAGATCTTTGATCCATTTGCACTTAAGTTTTGTGCATGGTGACAGGTATGGATCTATCTGTAATTTTCTGCATGTCCGCATCCAATTGTGCCAGCACCATTTGTTGAAGATGCTGTCTTTTTTCCATTGTATAGATTTAGCACCTTTGTCAAAAATAAGGTATCCATAGGTGCGTGGGTCGATATCAGGGTTTTCAATTCGATTCCATTGGTCTATCAGTCTATTTTTGTGCCAATACCAAGCTGTTTTCAGAACTATGGCTCTATAGTAGAGCTTGAAGTCGGGGATGGTGATGCCTCCAGAAGATCCTTTATTGTAAAGAGTTGTTTTGGCTATCCTGGGCTTTTTATTTTTCCATATAAAGTTGAGTATTGTTCTTTCAATGTCTGTGAAAAACTGTGTTGGGATTTTGATGGGGATTGCATTGAATCTGTAGATTGCTTTTGGCAGGATTGCCATTTTTACTATGTTAATTCTACCTATCCATGAGCATGGGAGATCTTTCCATTTTCTGGTATCTTCTTTAATTTCTTTCTTTAAGGTCTCAAAGTTCTTATTGTACAGGTCTTTCACTTTTTTGGTTAGTGTTACCCCCAGGTATTTTATGTTGCTTGTGGATATTGTGAAAGGTGATGTTTCCCTGATTTCTTTCTCATTGGATTTATCATCTGTGTATAGTAGGGCTACTGATTTTTTTGAGTTAATTTTGTATCCTGCTACCTTGCTGAAGGTGTTTATCAGCCGTAGGAGTTCCCTGGTAGAGTTTTTCGGGTCACTAATGTAGACTATCATGTCGTCTGCAAATAGTGAAAGTTTTACTTCATCCTTTCCAATTTGTATCCCTTTGATCCCCTTTTCTTGTCTTATTGCTATAGCCAGAACTTCAAGTACAATATTGAAGAGATATGGAGAGAGTGGACAGCCTTGTCTTGTTCCTGATTTTAGAGGAAACGCTTTGAGTTTCTCTCCATTTACTTTGATGTTGGCTATTGGTTTGGTATATATTGCCTTGATCATGTTTAGATATGTTCCTGTTATTCCTGTTCTCTCCAAGATCTTTATCATGAAGGGATGTTGGATTTTGTCAAAGGCTTTTTCAGCATCTAGTGAGATGATCATGTGGTTTTTCTTTTTAAGTTTGTTTATATAGTGGATTACATTGATGGATTTTCGTATGTTGAACCATCCTTGCATCCCTGGGATAAAGCCTACTTGATCATGGTGGATGATTTTTCTGATATGTTCTTGTATTCGGTTGGCCAATATTTTATTGAGTATTTTAGCATCGATGTTCATGAGGGATATCGGTCTGTAGTTCTCTTTCTTAGTCATATCTTTGTGAGGCTTGGGTATCAAAGTGATTGTAGCCTCATAGAAAGAGTTTGGCAATATCCCATCTGCTTCTATTGTGTGGAACAGTTTGAGGAGTACTGGAATTAGCTCTTGTTTGAATTTCTGGTAGAATTCTGCAGTGAAGCCATCTGGCCCTGGGCTTTTTTTGGTTGGGAGGCTTTTGATTACTGCTTCTATCTCATTAGGGGTTATAGTTCGATTTAAACTGTCTATCTGATCTTGATTTAATTTTGGTAAGTGATATTTATCCAGAAAGTTGTCCATTTCCTTTAGGTTTTCCAATTTTGTGGAATACAGGTTTTCAAAGTATGACCTAAAGATTCTCTGGATTTCCTCAGTGTCCGTTGTTATGTCTCCCTTTTCATTTCTGATTTTGTTAATTAGCATGCTCTCTCTCTGCCTTTTGGTTAGTTTGGCTAGAGGCTTGTCTATCTTGTTGATCTTCTCAAAGAACCAACTCTTTGTTTCATTGATTCTTTGTACTGTTTTCCTAGTTTCTACTTTGTTGATTTCGGCTCTCAGGTTGATTATTTCCTGGCGTCTACTCCTCCTTGGTGAGTTTGCTTCCTCTTGCTCTAAAGCTTTCAGTTGTTCTGTCAATTCTCTAATGTGACTTTCCTCCAGTTTCTTCATGTGAGCACTTAGTGCTATGAACTTCCCTCTTAGCACTGCTTTCAGGGTGTCCCATAAGTTCGGGTATGTTGTGTCTACATTCTCATTAAATTCTAGAAAGTCTTTGATTTCTTTTTTTATTTCTTCCTCAACCAAGGAATGGTGCAATTGGGAGTTATTCATTTTCCACGTAAATGTAGGTTTTCTGCAATTCGTATTGCTGTTGAATTCTAGCTTTAATGCATGGTGGTCTGATAAGATACAGGGGGTTATTTCAATACTTTTGTACCTGTGGAGGTTTGCTTTGCTGCCAACTATGTGGTCAATTTTTGAGAAGGTTCCATGTGGCGCTGAGAAGAAGGTATATTCTTTTGTGTTTGGATGGAATGTTCTATAGATATCTGTTAAACCCAGTTGTGTCATAACTTCTTTCAGATCCTTTGTTTCTTTGTTAAGTTTCTGTCTAGTAGTTCTGTCCAGTGGTATAAGGGGGGTGTTGAAGTCTCCTACTATAAGTGTGTGTGGTTTTATGTGTGGTTTGAGCTTTAGTAATGTTTCTTTTACAAAAGTGGATGCTTTTGTATTAGGGGCATAGATGTTCAGGATTGAGACTTCGTCTTGATGGACTTTTCCTGTGATGAGTATGAAATGCCCTTCTTTATCTCTTTTGATTGCTTTCAGTTTAAAGTCTAATTTGTTAGATATTAGTATTGCTACCCCAGCTTGTTTCTTGAGCCCATTTGATTGGAAAATCTTTTCCCATCCTTTTACTCTGAGGTATCGCCTGTCTTTGAATTTGAGGTGTGTTTCTTGTAAACAGCAGAAGGATGGATTCTGTCTTCGTATCCATTCTGTTAGCCTGTATCTTTTTATGGGTAAGTTAAGACCATTGACATTCAGGGATATTAACGTCCATTGTTCATTGGTTCTTCTTAGTTTTGGATTTATTGTTGGTGGTATCATTGCGTGTGGATTTTGCCCTTCTGTTTCTTTTTGTGTTTGGTGAAATTCGATTAACTACTGACAGTGTTTTTGTGAGTGTAGTTATGTTCGTTGGGTTGGAGTTTTCCTTCCAGAGCCTTCTGTAGTGCTGGATTTGTTGATATGTATTGTTTAAATCTGTTTTTGTCGTGGAATATCTTGTTTTCTCCATCTATAGTGATTGAAAGTTTTGCTGGGTACAGTAGTCTGGGTTGACATCCATGCTCCCTTAGTGCTTGTAGGGTATCTATCCAAGACCTTCTGGCTTTCAGAGTTTCCATTGAGAAGTCGGGTGTGATTCTGATTGGTTTGCCTTTATATGTTACTTGGCCTTTTTCCTTTGCTGCTCTTAATATTTTCTCTTTATTCTGTAGATTTGGTGTTTTGATTATTATGTGTCGGGGGACTTCTTTTTGTGGTCCAGTCTGTTTGGTGTCCTGTAAGCTTCTTGTACTTTCATAGGCATATCCTTCTGTAGGTTGGGGAAGTTTTCTTCTATGATTTTGTTGAATATGTTTTCTGTACCTTTGAGCAGTATTTCTTCACCTTCTTCTACACCTATTATTCTTAGGTTTGGCCTTTTTACGGTGTCCCATATTTCCTGGATATTTTGTGTTAGGGTTTTGTTGGACTTGAGGTTCTCTTTGGTGGATGAATGTATATCCTCTAGCGAGTCTTCAGTGGCTGAGATTCTCTCTTCCATCTCTTGAATCCTGTTGGATACACTTACATCTTTAGTTCCTGATCGTTTATCCAACCTTTCCATTTCCAACATGGTCTCATTCTGTGTTTTCTTTATTGTGTGTATTTCAGCTTTCATGTTTTGAACTATTTCAAGAGCTTCCTTCACTTGCTTGGATGTTTTTTCTTGGCTTTCTTTGGATTCTTTAAGAGATTTATTTATTTCTTGAATTTTTTGGTTTGTCTTTTCCTCCAATTCATTTAATTTTTTGTTTGTTTTCTCTTCTATTTCTTTAAGGGATTTTCTTGTTTCCTCTTTAAAGGTCTCTATCAACTTGCTGAGATAATTTTTGAGGTCCATCTCATCTTCATGCTCTGTGTTGGGCTTTTCAGCTCTTGCCGGAGTGGAGTCCCTAGGTTCTGGTGGTGTCATGTTGGTCTTTGTGTTGTTGAGTGAAATCTTATTCTGTCTTCTCCCCATATCCTTTTAGTGGGTGCGGGTGGGTTCTCTCTATCTCCTCTTGTGGCCCAGTGGTGTGTGGGGGCTAGGAATTCGATGTCCACAACTCTAGATGATCTCGACGCTCCTGGTGGTCTCCTCGCTAGTTCCTAGTTTCTTGGTCGTTCGGCGGAATGGAAGAGTGGGGTGCTACCAGATTTGGGGCACAGGGAGCTCCTCCCTGCCTGGGCTTGTCTGGCCCAAGCCGGCAGGCTCAGGAGGGGGTGGTGGGATGGGGGTGGTGGGGTGTTCTGGCCTGGAGTCGGGAGCGGGCAGGAGCTCACTCACCTAGTTCCAGGTCAGTCTGCGGCGGCGGAATGTAAGAATGGGGTGCTAGCAGATTGGTGGGGCAGGGGGCTCCTCCCTCTCTGGGCGTGTCTGGCCCAAGCCGGCAGGCTCAGGCGGGGGTGGTGGGATGGGGGTGGTGGGGTGTTCTGGTCTGGGGTCGGGAGCGGGCAGGAGCTCACTCACCTAGTTCCAGGTCAGTCTTCGGCGGCGGAATCGGATAGTTTCTTCTTTAGAGTGCTCTGTGATCTATACCTAATGATCCCTACATGATTAGAACACTTTTTTAAATCCTGACATACCCACAATTTAATTATAATGCTTTGTAAAAAAAAAAATCAACACTAAAGGATTTATCATTTTATATGAAATTTTATACCTTTTTAAATTTAAATTAGAAACAAGCCTGCTTCACATGTCAATCCCAGCTCCCTCTCCCTCCCCTCCCCTACCCCCACCAGCCCCCTACCTCATCCTCCCTCTGCTACCCAGGGAGGGTGAGGCCCTCCATGGGGGATCACCAAAGTCTGTCATATTATCCAGGGCAAGGCCTAGGCCTCCTCCATGTGTCCAGACTGAGAGAGCATCCCTCCACGTGGAATGGGCTCCCAAAGTCCATTCATATGCCAGGGATAAATACTGATCTACTACCAGAGACCGCATAAATTGTCGAGGCCTCCTCACTGACACCCATGTTCGTGGGGTCTGGATCAGTCCCATGCTGGCCTCCCAGCCATCAGTCTGGGGTGCATGAGCTCCCCCTTGTTCAGGACAGCTGTTCTGTGTGTTTCACCAGTCTGGTCTTGACCCCTTTGCTCATCACTCCTCCCTCTCTACAACTGTATTCCAGGAGTTCAGTTCAGGGTTTAGTTGTGGGTGTCTGCCTCTACTTACATCAGCCATTAGATGAAGGCTCTAGGATGGCATATAAGGTAGTCATCAATCTCATTATCGGGGGAGGGCATTTAAGGTAGCCTCACCACTATTGCTTAGATTGCCAGTTATTGTCAACCTTGTAGCTCTCTGGAAATATCCCTAGTGCCAGATCTCTCCTCAAATCTATAATGGCTCCCTCTATTATGATATCTCTCATCCTGTTCTCCTCTATTCTTCCCCTACTCAACCTTCCTGCTCCCCCATTTCCTCCTCTCCCCTCCTCTTCTTCCTCTTTCTCCCAGCTCCCTCTTCCCTCCCCACCATGCTCCCAATCTGCTCAGGAGATCCTGTTCCCTTCCCCTTCTCCAGGGTACCATGTATGTCTCTCTTGGGGTACTCCCTGTTTCCCAGCCTCTCTGGCAGTGTGGATTGTAGGCTGGCCATCCCCTGCTCCATGCCTAAAATCCATATATGAGTGAGTTCATACCATGTTTGCCTTTTTGTGACTGGGTTACCTCACTCAGGATGGTTTCTTTTGCTTCCATCCATTTGCCTTTGAATTTCAAGATTTCATTTTTTTCCCCCAGTAGTACTCCATAGTGTAAATGAACCATTATATGAATTTTTAAAGTTGCATCAAATTATTATTTGAAAATTTAATGAATCAACCTGTAATGTAATTCATAATATATTAAAACTAATAGATTTGGAGTGCATAAAAACAGTATTATCTAAATACATAATTAAAGTAGTTAACATTTATGGAATATATATTGTGTGCAAGGAAGGAGTAGTGCTAACTATTCTGTGAGTAGAATTTGTTAACTCATAACTATGAAATAGATATATTACCACCATCCCCCTCTAAACCTTACCAGTTTGTAAGCGTTGTACTTTAAGAAAAGCAGCACGTGGGAGAAAGATGTCATGCGACAGGGTTCAAGCAGAGAGGTTTTTTTATTAGGGAAAGGGATCATAAAAGGGGAAAAGGGAAGGAGGGAGACCAGTCTTCAGAGACAGGAGCAGCAGGAGAGAGGAGAGAGGGAAAGAGGGGGACAGGGGCAGAGAAAGAAAGAAGGCTGGGAGGTGGGCAGGGCCCTTTTTAAAGGGAACGTAGTGAATGTGCACAGGTGGTGCTCTTAGTGCTGCAGCTGAGGATGTATCCTGCAAGAACCCCAAGGACAGGCCAGTACAAATGCCTGAGTACTAACAGTAAGTACTCAGATGATTGACAGGGCTCGATTATACTAAGAGAATTTGGTTAGTGTGATTATAATAGTTTCATCATCTTTTCTGTCATAAAATCTTAATCTCTATGATAACACTTTGATTCTTACAGTAAAATTACTTAACCACAGTCAGGAGAAATTATGTTACAATTTTAAATGTTTTGTTTATAGGGCTTGGACAGAGGATCCAAGAGCCAGATTTCCACTTTCAGCAGCTTTGTTTCAACGGTTACCCAGAAGAAAGAAGCTGCTGAAAATAGAAGCTCACCTGCCCATCTGGCTCTCCCTAACATCAGGAATGGTAATGGTCTATGTGTCTTGGCTGGAAGTGTGTTATAGTATTAAACTACTTAAAATGTATTTTCAATTACTTAGCACTTTTTTGTAAGTTTAGCTATTACAAAAAAGAGAAATAAACTATGTAAATATTTACAAGAAGGTCGAGAATCGTTACTTTTAACCTAAAACTTTTAGCTGTTGTCTAGAGGAGAGAGCTATAATATATGTAGAGTATTTTACATATATATATGTAAAATACATTTTATGTATCTTTGTATGATACATTTGAATTAACCTTTCTGTCATTGTAACAAAATACCTGAGAGAAACAAGCTAAATGAATAAGGACTTATATTTGGCTCATGGTTTTAGAGGTTTGACTTCGGGTTACTTGGCTCTGTGTTTCCATGCCTGTAGTAGGATAGAACACAAAGTGGGAGGGCGTGTGAGATGATAGTTGACTACTTATGGCAGCTGGGGAGCAAAGAGAGAAAGAGGCAAGAAGGGACCAGGCATAAGATGGACCCTTAAAAGTCATATACCACCCCCATGATCTATTTTCTGCCCTACTTTCTAATGGTCCCTTTAGTATAAACTCATGGGTAGATTTAGGAGATTGATGAAATTCACACATTCACACCTCAGCATTGCCACCACCTATGGGTTAAGCCTTCAACACATGGTCGTTTTTTATGGGGGCACTTCATATTCTGAGCTCATGACAGCAAAAAAATATGATACAAATGTTTAATATACTGCCAATATTTGAGCAGCAAATTATTAGAAAACATAATGGAAAGTATATGAAATACTAGAGATAAACCCAAAAGGGAAATAGGCAAAACTTATATAAAGAAAATAAGAAACTATCAAAAGACAAAAAAAATTGAATGGAAAAACCATAGAAACATCACCCAGTTTATTCTACATATTTAATAATTTCAACAGTTCTTTTGGAAAACTTGGCAAAATCATTCTGTACTTGATTTATACAATTAAATGTCCAAGAGGATGTAGGAGGACACTTGCCCTCAGAGTGCCATAAATGGTATTAAATTACTCAAAAAGCATAATTAGAACAACTGGCAGACCTCTCAGAAATAATGTTTTTTTTTAATTATAAAAGTACTGAAAGACTAGCCAGATGATTTTTAACTATGTAGAAATACTTGCCAACCTAGTAATTCTACCTATAGGAGTTTAGTCCAAGAAAATAACATCATCTGTGTGCAGAGATAGAAGGGAAAGGATACATTGCTTATAGTAGGAACAGTAGATTATTTAACTAAATTGTGTCAATGTGTATTGTCAATGCTGTGCTTCTATTAAAAAAGAATGTGATGAGGATATAAAATAACTGGAGGAAATGCACATAGTACATTATAAAATTAAAAGAAGCAATTATAAGATTAAAGGTAGGTTGTGACTCCAATTTTTTTTTCAAAACAGGGTTTCTCTGTGTAACAGCCCTGGCTGTCCTGGAACTTGCTCTATAGACCAAGCTGGCCTTGAACTCACAGAGATCCTCCTGCCTCTGACTCCCAAGGGCGTACAACCCACCACCACTGCCACTGCCGCTGCCGCCACCTGGTATCACCGCCTGGCGCCTCCAATATTTTGAAGTAGATGAAACCTTTTGTTCTCATTTCGATTATTCTATAAGGCTTTTCACAGATCTGTTAATAGTTTCCATCAGGAGGATTGGGTATATGTTCTTTATATAACTTTTTTTAGACAGTTTTTTTTTTTTGTGTGTGTGTGTGTGTGTGTGTGTGTGTGTGTGTGTGTGTGTGTGTGTAGCCCTGGATGTCCTGGAACTAGCTTTGTAGACCAGGCTAGTCTCAAACCCAAGGAGCCTCCAGAGCACTGGGACTAAAAGCATGGGCCACCACCACCTGGTCTTATATAACTTATTTTATCATAGAAAATGTAAATTATTTGTTTTCTTTAGTATCCCTTACCCTGTGAAAACACAAAACAAATCTGTGGACTTTTGATTCCCCTCATATTCTAGCCAAACAAAATAACTACATATGTGATAAATTATTCTTACAAAAATTTTCTTTTTGGCAGTGCATGCTAACATTAGACCTACTGTACAGTCTTAGAGATTAGATCGATAGCACTTCATTTGTTAGCCTGTCTTTGATAACATCTTCCTTCCTCTGACTTATTTACACCCATACCCTCACACAGGGGTCCTATCCCAGAAACGTATATGTTTTACACAGTTCCACAACACGGTAAAACAAAGCTATAATTGTGGTAGCATTATAGAAATAGAGAAATTAAAAAATTAGACTAATTAGATGAGTTATGGAAAATGATCTCTATTTAGACATATCAACTAGATAATAGCATTTATTCATATCATTTAGAAAGAATTTTTATTGGATCCTCACAATAGTCAAGTAAAATCTCATCATATTTGTTTTTTATTGCTACATAATGAATTGTCATGATCTAATGGTTTTACAACAGCACCCACTTACTAGCTCACCGCTCTGTAGGTCAGAAGTCTGGATGATTGGAGCTAGGTTTTATACTTAGACTCCTTACAAGATTGAAATCAAGATGTTGGTTGGGCTGGACTCTGCACAGATATTCTTTTCCAAGCTCCTTCAATTGCTGGCAAATTGGTTATTTGTGTTTGTAAGACTGGTGTGCCATTACCTTTCCTGACTCATGTGCCTTAGCTTACTCTTTCAAGGTCAGCAGCAGGTTCCTTTTCTAGAATCTTTTTATGATATCAGTCTCTTCAGGTTTGCCTTTTGCAACCAGTGGGAAGATTCACTTCTATGGGGATGTTGTGATTGGTTTTTGCCTACCTGGATAGTCTCCCTATTTAAAGGCAAATCTGAAGGTTTAAGGTTTAGGACTTTAGCATGTCATTAAGAGGATACAGGAACACAATTGAGCAGAGCAGAGACCTAGTAAACCTTAACAAAACTGAAATGTGTGCTAAGGAGACTGATAGGAAGTCAAAGCATGGTATATAGTGGTAACCTTCATTTGAACTGTTTACTCAAATTTCTTAGCCTTTGATTCTCCATTCTCTGATTCTACTTAATCCTTTCTTTTTTATTTTACTTATGGGTGTTTATTTTATGTGCGGGTGTTCAGCCTCCTGTGTCTGTGAGCCATGTGTAAGCCTGTCTCTTGTACAGATGACTTGATTTGTGAACTAGGCTTGTCACCTCCTGTGCTGCCTACAGGTTTCTGAGTAGATTTGTTGACTCTAAATTTAATGTCCCACCTAGCTGAACTCTTACTTCTTGCCTGTTTTCTTCTCGTAGGAGCCAGTCTTGTGGAATCTGGACTTAGCCCAAACTCAGTCACATTGGAATTTTTGCACTTGTCACTCTATGTGAATAGGTCTTACCTGAATAGAACTCTGTCTAGACATCTGGCTATTCTGTCTGAATATCACCTTAGTCCTGGTGTGTTCAAATATCGAAGGTGCTACAGGAAGAATTCTTTTATTGAATGAGAATTGGAGTAAGTCCTCATCATGGAGGTCTCCTGATAATTCCTTGGTTTCTTGAAAAGATCCCTCACTTGTCTGTAAGACTATTTCTTACGAAGTTTGATTCTTAGCAGTTATTACCCTTTTTGTCCTTTCCTGTTAGCAGGACCTGTGGCAGGTATTCTCTCAACAGCTTGTCTCCCATCTGATCTCCAAGTTGTGTTAGAGAAGCTGAGGAAGCCCAGCGTGGGTTCTCTAACAGCTGAGGGATCCTTTCCTCCCTGTAGATCACATAACTAGGTAAGCCTATCAGGTTGGCTGTCCTTTGAAAAAGCTGAGAAGTGTAGGCGTTTTACCTACTATAACAGCTGCTAGAGATGATGCATCTTCAAAGAGAGAGAGAGAGAAAGAGAGAGAGAGAGAGAGAGACCTAGAAGATAAGTAAAGAGGAGTGGAACTGTGTGGGTAACCCTGCATTCTTTCTTAGACTTACTTAAAACATTTTTTTAAAAAGCACAAAACACCTTTAAAATAAGCAAAGCAGTTTTTCCTCAAGCCTTTTGAAAATCTCTTCTTTGGTGGTATTTCAGGAAAGAGTGGATAGAACTCCTACTTACCTGGAGGCCAGGGTTTCGTTCCGAGCCAGCTCAGCTGATTTCATGAGTTTATTCTTGGCAGGGCCTTGGCGCAACATGAGCTCTCGAGTTCTTACTTGAGAAATGCATTTTTGTCACTCTGAAATAGCCAAAGGAAAAGGTGGTCTTAACTCAGTGATTAGTTCTGTGTGAGGGTTCTGTGATGTATTTTCAGGTATAGTACAGAGTTTCCATTTAGGAGCAGTTTGCAGGGCAGATGGAAATAAGTGGTTAACGGAAACAGTGCCAGGCTCGCTGTCTGGGGAGAACAAAGGACATGCCACTTTATGGTTTCTACCTTGAGAATGTCTCCAAGGCCGCAAATGACTTTAAGCATGAACTAATCTTAAACCAAATCTCTACTATCTTCCCCTAAGTTAAAATAAGTGCCTTAGTTATTTTCTTTTCTTAACTATTCCCGGAAAAACGTGTATCTGGAAAAAAAAATTTACTGCATTAGTTTACTTATCTTTTTCACTACTCTCTGCTCCTTAAGTGTATATTTTGGAGAGAGAAAGGGCTGTTGTTTTAGATCAGAATTAACCATTTGAATATCACATGTATGTGATTCAGAAGTAGACTCACCTTAAGTTGTCCTAGAGAGAAGGTAGAATAATCATGAGATAGTGTACTTCTTCCTCGAGTTCCTACCCCACAGCAGGCAGTCTCTTACAGAACCACAGACACGCAGCTTCAGAAGGCGGCCTGCTTTTCTAAGTCACTTGGAAAGTACAGTTTTCCCTTTTCCTGTTCTCTTTTCTAAGCATCCTTCCTAACACTAGGCTTCCCCAGTGCTTTGGCCTCACTCCTCTAACCCTTCCCTCCCAGCCACGTGGCTGCCCACCTCATACAGCTGACCTCCCTGCCAGCTGGACTCAAATAGCTCAGCCTTTTTCCTTTTCTTCTCCATTTTTCCTCCTCTGGGCAGCTGCTGAGATTTATAATTTGTCTCCCTGGGGCTTTTCTTTTAAACATTAGTTTAAATTGTTCAAGAGTTTTTTTTAAAGAAAGTTATAAAAATAAGTAGTTTCATTGTGTCACTATCACATTGTTTTGTTCTGTCTCCTGTATTCTTTTATGTAAATATAAACCTATATATTATTTCCCTACTTAAAAGACATGTACATTGTCCAACCTTGGATTGTTATTTTCAGTTGTTTTATTTGAGTTAACGTTCTTTTTTTACAACTGTATTCTATTATATTAGATGTACACCTTCATTCAGACCCCATAAAAAAAATAAGTCATATCCACCTATTTTTTTAAGCACAGGCAGTACCACAACAAGTGACTATATACATAGCCATTTTGTTCATCTGCAAAATAGTTGTAAGATATTCATGGAAATGTGACTGTCAGATCTGGGCATGTATGTATTTCTAACTTTCTTGAGTTTTTCATCTTAGTCTGTCTCTATGGCTCAGCATCCATGACCCATGAGTCTGAACTTGGTAAATAATTTATTGATTGAAGAAAGGAAAAGGAAGCACTTTTTCTAGGCTGGCCTGTTGCCCTGCTGGGGTATCAAATCCTCTCTAGTCTTTTCTGTAGACAATCTAGTATGAAGCATCTATTTCATTATAGATGAGTGTCTATAGAAATAACTTGCATTTTTATGATGAAGTCCTTTAAAGAACATTTCACTCATGCTCAGTTTTACATCCACCCCACTGAATTTGGTTAAAAGTCTGTCTCCAAAATCAGTGAATGCATTGCTTTATTTGGCTCTGATGGCTCAAGTTCTATGACTTATAGGATTCCCCCACACACACCTTCTTCCTTTCTCCCACCTTTGGCTTTATTTTTGCTAAATGATCAAAAAAGTACTCTTATAGACTGTGATATAAACACCATCTGTTATGACTAATCTACTCTGGTCTTCCCTGTTTCTGCTTCATGCCAAAACTGAAGTAGTCAAAAGTAGCACAAGAACTGCACTGAGAGAGGGAACCTTCAGATTGTTCCTTTATGCTTTGCCTGGTGCTCACATTGTCAGTTGACTACCTGCAACTGTCCATCCACTCTTAACCACCTAACCCTTGTAGACTTTGTTTAATAATCATAGAATGAGGCAGTTGTGGGTGATGAGCTGTAAGCTGTCTTCTGCCCCTAAGTTTTATAATATAAATAATATTTAAGATGGAATTTGCCAGGATATTGGTTTTGATTGATCTTTGAAGGATGTTTTTGTTCTTGTTGGGGTGATATTTTTGATACATAATACAGTTTATTAGCTCCTGTTTCCAAGTAGGTCTCCCTTTTGCTCCTTGGTTTTTTTCATGATAGAAGATTGGACACTGTTCAACAGTGGAAATAATCTAGGTTTTATAGCTTTTTGTTCTAGGTTTGAATCCAGGCTCTGTAATACACAAACTGCCATTCTAGAAAAGTTACTTAATCTCATTCTATTTATTTCCCCATCTGTAAAATAAGGCAATAAATAGCTGTTCTGCAAAGTTACAAGGATAATGAAAAAAAAAGCATTTAAAACATTCAGTTCTATGCCTTATAAAGTTCAGCAAATGTATATGATGAGTAAATTTTTATGTTTGTATTGTTTAATGATGGTCTTAGGTGCCGTAGTAGAGAGGCTAGCTCACTCAAGTTACTTTACTCAAACATATACAAGGTTAATTAGGGCTGGGAAAAGTCCCAGCTACCAAAGTTATCTTGCTTTTGCTGCCCATGAAAGCAGACAACCCACACAAATCTCAGTCCCTTTTAATTATGCCAGCCGTAATCAAATGTAAGAGCTCCAGGTCTGCCAGGAGTGTCTTTAGACCAAGGTCAGTGCAGCCGCAAGCTCTCACGTAGCATCAATTCTGCAGATACTCCAGACAGACAACGTTTCTTCAGGCTTCAAACAGCCTCAAAACAATTTCTAAGCTTCTACTGATTGACCCAAAAATAGCAAAGGCTTTGCTGAAACATTTCCCTCAGAGCCAGGCACAAAGGCTTTACTTTACATATCAGTACATGTTTACATCTGTATAATTTGTATGGTACAGAATTGTAGAAGGGATTTTGATAAAGCAGTTTCTGTTACCCCATGAAATTTCATGAGCAACTGAGAGCACAATTTTTAAATTCAAATGGATATAATAGTGGTTAAATTGAAACCCAGCACTTCAATCGAGAAAAGAACAGAACCAGCAGGGTCTCAGTGAGCCCACTTCAGTTGCATTGCCCTTCTTCTCAGAGGTCACTACTGTCTCCTTGTCTATAGTTACCTCCATCTGAACCCTCCTGTGAAATGAACAGCTTTGGGTTATTGTTTGATCAATGCCTTTGATGTCTAGCAGTCACATGGCCTTTTCAACTGCCCAGGGTACTGAGCACAAAAGTGTGAGTGACCTGAGTATCATTAGCTCATTCAGATGGTGGACTCAGAGGAGAAATGCAGGGACTTCACCAGCACACTGGCAGGCCACCCAAGAGTAAGTCAGTCTGTGCAAGGTTTTCCTGTTCAGTCTCTCTTCAGTTTCAGAAGAACACAAAGGCAGTCAAGATCTTGGTGATGACAAGTGTCATAAATTACTAATTCTCCAAATGGTCTGTCCACTCTGCAGAATAAGCTCTGTTTGGGACCACTGTGATTTCTGATCCTTTTAGTAAGACAACTGTCTCTGGAGTTCTGTTTTGTCTCCATAACTCACTTTCTGAAAACTTGTAGAACCATTCCTTTGTCTCTCAGGTTTTGAAACTGCAGGGTAATGTGCCTTAGTTTGAGTCCTTTTAAATAAATTTCTTATGATATATTCTTTTCTGTCTGTCATCTCCTGTATTTAAATTCTAGGAAAAACTTGTAGGTCAATATAGCCTTTGGCTTATTCTTCTTGAATCTGCAGATTTATGTAATGAAAGTAACAAAGAACCTTTTGTTGTAGTTTTAATGGAATTTTGAGAGAAATAAAAAGGCTACTCATTTGGCTGTTTATCTTGAAAAGCCTCCATTTGTTCCTTTAAGAAAAACATTTATTGTGTATGTGTGTATACCCAAGTTTATGTATATGTACACCACATACATGCAAGTTCCCGAAGAAGCCCCCCAAAAGGTATCATATACCCTTGAACCATCTCAGGAAGTTCTTATTGCCAGATATGGGTGTTAGGAACCAAACCCAGGTTTGTACAAGAGCAGCAAGTTCTCTTTAACTCTGAGTCATTCCTTCAGCCCTCTTTGTTTGTTTAAAAGGTGAGACATGAAATTCTGAGAAATGACTTGATTTGCACAAAGTTACATTTTCCATTATCTATTTGCATTATAACAGCCACCTCAAAATTAGTTATTAAGACAATGGCAATGATTATTTAATTCATAAATGTATAATTTGGAAGGGGACCTTTTTCTCGTAAGCATCATCTGAATTGGCTTGAAAAATGAGGGACCTAGGGTCACCTGAAGACTTGCTGAGCATTTATGTACCTCAAATCTTGGACTGTAGATTAGACTTGGACTAGGCACCTACATGTGACCTTTTTATGTGGCTTCCTAGCTTCTGTACAGCATAGTGACTGAATTATGAGACTAAATGTCCCCAAAGAGAAAGCCAAAACTTGCATGGCCTTTTATGATCAAGTTATGACTTGTACCACATTTTATTAACAGGCATTCATCAAGACTGGCCCATATTCAAAGGGATGGCAACTAGGCTGTCTTTTATTTTAATTTTTAAATTTTATTTATTTTACATCTCAACTGCAGTTTTCCCTCTCTCCTCTCCTCCAAGTCCCTCCTCCACCTCCCTGCCCCCTCAGTCTCCTCCTCCATTTCTATTCAGAAAAGTACAGGCCTCCCATGGATATCAACAAAACATGGCATATCAAGTTGCAGTAAGATTAAGCACCTCCCTTGTATTAAGGTGAGCAAGATAACCCAATATGAGGAATAGAGTCCCAAAAGCCAGCAAAAGAGTCAAAGACAGCCCCTGCTCCCACTGTTAAGAGTCCCACAAGAAGACTAATCTATACAACAGCTATATTCAGACTACCTAGGTCAGTCCCATGGAGGCTCCCTGGTTGTCAGTTCAGTCTCTGTGAGCACAGGTTAGTTGATTCTTTGAGTTTTCTTGTGATGACCTTGATCCCTCTGGCTCTTACAATCCTTCTTCCCACTTTCCAGCAGGATTCCCTGAGATCTGCCTAATGTTTGGCTGTGGGTCTCTGTATCTGTTTCCATCAGTTGCTGGATGAAGCCTCTCTGGTGACAGTTGATATAGGCACCAATCTATGAGTATAGCAGAATATCATTAGACATCATTACATTGACTTATTTTGTCTCCAGTCATGTTTGGTTCTATCCTAGGTCTCTGGGCCATCCAGCCTCTGTGCTCCAGGCAGTGTTGGGTGGGTTCACTCTCGTAGCATGGGTCTGACGCTAGAACAGTCATTGGTTGGCCACAGTCTCTGCACTACCCTAACCCCAGCACATCTCATAGTCTGGACAGACTGTAGGTTATGTGGCTGGTTGGTGTCCCAGTTCCTCCACTGAATAAACGCTTTTGGGAGTTGATTCTCTGCTTCTACCATGCTGGTTCCAGAAATTGGACTCATATCCTTAGAATTAGCAGCAAGTGTTTTACCAATTGAGCCATCTCTGTGGTCCTACTTTTTACAGAGTTACAGACAGTTCTGAACTGCAATGTGGGTGCTGGGAATTGAACCTGGGTCCTTTGGAAGAGCGGTCAGTGCTGTTAACAGCTTGAACCATCTCTCCAGCTCCTGACTCTTTTGATTGAAGGACTAACGGAGAACCTGTGGACATATTTTAAAACTACATATGTGGATATAATATGTAGACCTGGGAAAAGAAGATAAGGATTTTAAAATTTCATTTCATTTTATTTAAGTAACATTTTTTCATGTATTTTATATACTGTAGGAAGTTTCCCCTACCTCCTTTCCTCATGACCCCTCCAACCCTCTCCCCTTCCACTCCTCCATCTCCATTCAAGAAGGGGCAGGCCTCCCATGGGCACATCAAAGCATGGCATATCAAGTTGAGGCAGGACCAAGCTCCTCCCCTTACTCCTCCCCTTGTGTCAAGGCTGTGCAAGGTAATTCAGCATGGGGAACAGGTTCCCAAAAGCCAACTAAGTGCCAGGGATAGGTCTTGATCTCACTGCTAGGAATCTTACAAAGAGACCAAAGCTACACAACTGTCACCCACAAGTAGAGGAAGGACCTCAGTCAGTCCCTTGGAGGCTCCCTAACTGTTGCTCCAGAGTCCATGAGCTCCCTAAGAGCTCAAGTCAGCTGTTTCTGTGGGTTCCCTGTCATGAACCCTTGGCTCATACAATCCCCCTCCCTTTCTTCAGCAAAACTCCCAGAGCTCAGCCCAGTGCTTGGCTGTAGATCTCTGCATCTGCTTCCATTAGTTACTGGATAGAGTATCCCTGGTGACAATTAGGATGGTCACCAGTCTGATTACAGTAGATGGTCAGTTTAGGCACCCTCTCCCCTATTGCTAGGAGTCTAATCTGGGGTTCTCCTTGTGGATTCCTGGGGTTTTCCCTTGGGCCATATTTCTCCCTAGCCCCAAAATGCCTCCCCATCAAGCTGTTGCTCTCCCCCTCCAGCCTACCTCCTCCAGAACCCAGCCCACCCAACCTGCTCCTTTTAATTCTTCCAAAACTGTTTGTAAACCATGTTGTGGTGGTTGGGTGGTGGCCATGCATACCTTTAATCCCATGGCTCGGGAGGCAGAGACAGGTGGATCTCTTGAGTTTGAGGCCAGCCTGGTCTACAGAGAGAGTTCCAGGACAGGCTCCAAAGTTACAGAGAAACCCTGTCTCAAAAAACAAAACCAAACAAAACACAAAAAGGCATGCTGTAGAGCAGGACATCATACCTCCCCTTACATAGCAGCTCTTTAGAACCTCAGCTCAAGAACCCCTTGAGGCTTTTAGGTGGCATGTACATTTTACTTTCCTTCACTGCTTCAACTTCTCTGTTACAGAGCGTATTAATCACACTGATAAGAGATTTTTTTATATTTGATTATTTTGTAGTAGATCCTGTCCACTTGGGTTTTGAATAGTTGTCAGAACACAGTCCAAGAATGGAGTCATATAAGAATTCTGAGTGCTTGTGAGAAAACTCCAAGAAAACAGACAAGAGTCTTGTGACCTCAGTTTCTTCAAAACAGAATTGTTCTTGGGATGTGTTTTGGTGCTACTCCCAGGTGTAGCAGATAGGAGTGAGTTTACTTTAGCTGTTGTTATTCATATGTCGGGGGGGGGCAATTTTTTGCCATATGAAGCTTGTCCTTGTGATTTTAAACTTAACTCAGGTGACTAACCTTCAGAGTATAAATTGTCTGATGCTCTGAATAAACCTGGCTATTGCATGAGGCTTTGGCCTGTCCCAACCTGCAGGACATCAACCTGGGGCAAGAGAGTCAGGGATAGGGAATGGAGACAAGAAACGCAAAAAGATCCACCACAAGACAGGATTCTGATCAAGTGGCAAACTTTACTTTTCTCAGGCTAGCTTTTATAGTCAGGATATGGGGAGGGGCGGAATGGGTTGTTTGTAAGCCAGATGTTAGTGTAGGCAGGATATTAGAAAGCCACAAAGAGGATGTTTGGCAGGGTAAAGAGTTCATGAGTAAGAGGTCCAGGGAGGGTTGCCTAGGTGACTGAGCCTCTGGGTGGAGGACTGGGTCAGGTTGTTTATTTTCTTGAGCTGAGGTTCTTAAAGAGCTGCTATGTAAGGTTAACTATGTGGCCTGCCAAGCATGGCCTAGGATCTCATGCCAAGCCCTGAGATTCGGCTCCCAACACTGGCCCGCCTCATTTTTAGGCTCAGCTCTCTCAGGTGCATACCTCCAACTAGAGCAGTAAATAGTTACAAGATGAAGAGTCCTGAAGTGCTGATATCTTAAGCAAAGAAAGGATGAGCTACTCCTGGAAGTCAAGCAGTCCATTCAGTTACATGCCTGAGCTGGCCTTTCAGATTCTCTGAAACCTTAGGAATGACTGACCATTTCATTCATTTTGTATCAGAGCTGAGGTTCCAAGAGCTTCAGTGACTGAGGTTAACAGTAACTCAGGAAGCAATAGATCCAGACCCTTGTTTTCAAGGTTTGTGCTTTTCCATTCTTTATGAAACTTGGAGCATAGTATTTTGCTGTTGTGTATGAAAAGCAGCAACTCTTTGTATGCCATTACTTCCTTATCAGCAGCACATAGACCCAGGTTCCGTCTCTTGAACACACAATCTACATTGACACTCTTGTTTATCTCTGAGCTACTTTTGCTATCTGATGGCTATGCAGGAACAGTCTCTATATGGCCAATAGAAATATCAGTTTCCATTTTGATTATTGCAGTTGTTGAAAGCTGCATATACCATTTTCAACCAGAGTCAACCAACAGAAATAATGCGATGGCAAAATTTTGCTGGTAATCTCGCACCTTTATACATAACTGTATTACAGTCCACACACATTTTAATATACTACCAAACCTCACCACAGTTGTGTTCTTCTTACATTGACTTCAAGTGTTTTACTTAATGTTTCTAAGCAACCAACTAAAATTGGCATCAGTTATTAAAAGGAAGGAAAATGATTACTGCTTATCAATTTAGCACGGAGTGTTCCCAAGTATTGGCTGAATGAAACCTAAATGGCAGGTTTTTGCAAATGTAATTTTGCTTTTTTACTGTATTACAATAGCTTTCTATATTGCAGAGTTGCATATGTCAGGACGAAGATTTTCCAGTTCTATTTTATGACATCGATATGAGGCTTAATTAATCACCATAGTTATTGGTTTTCTCTTTTGAATTAAATTTTTATAAACCATCTGTGGAAAAGGCAGAAAGCCTATCTCTAAAAACAATGCCTTGATATTTGGGGACATAGGAGCATCTGTGAACTGTTATTTTTCTTCCCTTAATAGCTGAATGTCACATCCTGTAATTTGGCTTTCATTCACTGATATGAGCAAAGGATTCAACCCCTTTCAGACTTGGATTTCATTAACGTATATGTTAACATTCTGCAGGGTTTGTTTTTTTTTCAGTCAAGTTACCTTTGAAACTAAAAATAGAGCCTCTGATTGCCTCACTGGCCAATCCTCCTGGTCTTAGCGTTACTAGTTCTCTTATGTAAGACTCCTCCCACTCTTGGGCGCTGCCAAAATCAAGTTCTCTTACTAACTTGATTTCACTGCTCTTTTACCTCAGCGTGGTATTAATAAAAGCGAGTGGGTATGAAAAATACATGCATATAGGCTTAGTTTGTGAATAAGTTAATTTGTATTTGAATGAGTCTGTTTGTGTTTAATAGTGGGTGTTTATAGCCAGGTTGAGAAAAGTGTGTGGGAAGGGATAGGGAAGGATAAGCCTAGTGAAGAATGAGAAAAACTAGAAGCACCACAAAAACACCATTGTAACAAGACCAGGGTTTATTTCTTTTCTAAAATGCCCCTTCCTGTTAATAAAAATTTCTAAGCATAAGAAGTCATGTATTGAAATGTTTCATTTTACTTGCTAATAAATCAAGCCTTTATCAAATCTTTTTTTTACATTACAAATTGCTACATCTTTAATATTTGCATATTTAGTAAGAGGTACAAAATAATTATGGAAACAAATGTAATAAATCTATTGTATGTTGTCAGCATCACTGTCTTCTCATATCACTTGACTGAATAGTACATCACAGTGTAATTCCTAGACAAGTAGCATCAGCATCACCTGAGAGCATGTTAGAAATCAAACTCTTGTGTCCTTTCCCAATCTGCTTCATTGCACAATCTAAGGAGGGCTCAGCCATCAGTGTTTCAAGCTGGAAAGCCATATTCTCTGGAGTATGAAAACATGGAAACTCTATCTTCTAATATGAAAATTTATTCTAAAACAGACTATCTTGGTTATCTTTTTATAACTAGGATGGAATAACCTGAGAAAATCAATTTGAAGGGAGGAAAGAGTTATTTTGAGTCACTGTGTCAGTCTGTTGTAGCTTAGCCCCATTATACATGGGACAAAGATGAAGAAGTAGAGTTACTCACCTCAAGGAAGCTGGAAGGTGAAAGATAATGAGTCTGGGGATAAGATAAATTCCTTTGAAGGCACACACTTCCAGCAAGTAACTGGCGGTTTGAATAAGAATGGCCCCCATAGGCTTACAGATTTGAATGTTTGGTCACTAGGAAGTGGCACAATTTAAAAGGATTAGGAGGTATGGCCTTGTTGGAGGAAGTGTGTCACTGGAGATGGGCTTTGAGGTTTCAAAAGTCCAAAAGCTAGGTCCTGATGTCTGCAAATTCAAATGTAAAACTCTTAGCTACTCCTCCAGCACCATGTCTACCTGCATGTTACCATGCTCTCCACCATCATAATGGACTAAACCTCTGAAACTGTTTGCAAGCCCCAATTAAATGTTTTTCTTTATAAGAGTTACCCTGGTCAGGTGTCTCTTCACAGTGATAGAACACTGACTAAAAGATAACCTTCTTGCCCTAGTTAGGCCACACCTCCTAATAGTCATTCAACTCGAATCTCATCAGTAGATTAATCCATTGATGGCATCAGCACCCTGATGATCATTTACTGATTACTGAACATTGTTCTGAGGGTTTACATAACCTTCAATGAAGAAAAACACATTAGAAGAGATTTAGATTACAAGTTTATTAATCATAAAGATATAAAGTGTGTCCCTAAATCACTACATAGGTTTACTATGTATCAGTGTTTAAAATCATGAACATAGTTTACAATAAAATTAACTGGTAAAATGGCCACTTGATCCCCTGAAGATAAGCAGAACAAACAACCAAAAATGTAAGTTCTCCTTGGTATTAGCTGGTGGGCAGAATGTATCAGGAGACTGGAGCAAAGCTGTTTGGTGGACCTTGGAATAAGAGAGTTTCAGAATAATAGGAGTTTCAGAAATAGGAGATCTCAGAAAACAAGCTTCCATTTGTTTAGCTTTTACACAGAAACAGCAAATGACAGAGGTGCACTAGGTTCTGAGAGCTCAAAAATAACATTTGCAAGTAAAAATTAGCAATAAAAGGGATCATAATCAAATTTTGTATTTTTCCTTTTTTGCAGATTTTTTATGGTGCAAATAAACATCTTTATAAACAACAGTCCAGATATTTATAATTTTAGACAATGGAAAACAGATTAAATATGAAACAAAGGAACATTTCACTAACATGCAGATGTTTTTTATTTGAATTAGAAACAAGATTGTTTTACATGTCAATCCCTGTTCCCTCTCCCTCCCCTCCTCCCCTACCATGCCCCCCCCACCAACTAAAACACCACCTATCACACACATATCCTTTCTGCTCCACAGGGAGGGTGAGGCCTTCCATAGGGTGTCATCAGAGTCTATCATATCCTTTGGGATAGGGCCTAGGCCCACCCCCATGTGTCATGGCTCAGGAAATATTGCTCTATGTGGAATGGGCTCCCAAAGTCCACACCTATGCTAGGGATAAGTACTGCTCTACTACAGGAGGTCCCGTAGATTTCCGAGGTCTCCTCACTGAAATCCACATTCCTGGGGTCTGGATCAGTCCCATTTTTATTATAACAAGGAACTAAGGAATGACCATGAAGACACATGAGAAATGCATGTCCACAATAAGTAAAATATTCAATATATGTAACTGCTTCAAAAAATAATAGAACATTTGAAAGAACAAAAATGGGTCAGAGCAAAAGTTAGAAATAAAGGGACAGGGAAATTATGGACACTAATAAGAAAATGCTAAGACTTACAAATTATAGAGGACATGTATAAGTGATTCGTATGTTTCTAAAAAGTTAATAAGTATTAATAATATTAAGTTTCACTGAAATACTCCTTGAAAGACACCTTTAAAAAGAAAGGAGAGAAAAAAGAACTATACATTTCATTGATAAATGACTTTGGAGAGAAATGGAAATAGGTAGTAAACTCTATTTATGTAAGATACAGTCAAATAGCTATGAAATGATACGAATTTATGGAAGACATGGCCTAATAGCTGTTAGAAGTGAAATGCCTGGGGAGTGCCATTCACTGAAATGGGGTTTTGTTTTATGATCCCAAAGTGAATGCATTATAAAATACTGTTTTCTGTTCATGTTTTCTAATTTGTAAAAGTTTTGATTCACTACATTACATTCTCTTATACTTCACAGTGAGAGACCTACCACCAATTTGTCTTGATGTTAGACAAAAACAGCGTATGTCTATGGATGCATTACCATCTGAAGTGAAGGTTCCAGCCCTTCCAGAACCTACCCTTCCTAGCCAGCCCAAAAGTGTGAAAGACTTTGAGTAAGTTCCAACTCACTCTTTTTTGTAGACTGATAGTGATCTGTATGCCAATGCTTTACATAGCTTAACATCTTTACCTGAAAATTTAGCCGAACTTGTAGGTTGTTGTAAGATACCAAACAAAAGTGAAGACACAAAAGACATCTTGACAACTTATCTCAAGTTGAAGATATAAATAAATGCATGAATGATGGATAGTGGATATGTTGTAGCAAAAGAAAGCAAACACCAAGAGAATCTTAAGTCAGTATTGGCCCAAAAGGTTAGCAACAAGATAATGAACTCTACCATTAAAACACACACACAAGAATTCATCTACTATGTAATCATACTATAAAAGTGATATCACTATTCAGAAAATCAAAATACATAATTTGAAATGCTAAATTGGGAATGAGAAAGTAAAGATTCTAGCTGTAAATTGCAAAAGCTCCAGAAACTGGACTGTGAAGGAAAAGAGATGTGTGTCAAAGGTAAATTGTTTTAGCTGGACAGGATGGTGCATATCAATAAAACTAGCACTCAGAAGCCTGAGGCAGGAACACCCCAAATCTGAGTCTAACATGGACTACAGAACAAGATTCTCTTAGGGAAAAAAATAGGTAAATGAAAAAAGTTAAAGCTGAAATAATATTTTAATATAATTAAGAACTATATATTTATATGCTATTCCTATATCAACTGTAACAAATTTATGTTGTTTTCATTATTTAAAATTATATGACATTCATTTTTTAAAAAGAAATGCTATTTTATTTGAATGATGTTTCACTCCACTTATGGTTAATATATGGTTTTGTTTCTTTTGCTCTGTTTTTTAGAGAAGATTTAGAAAAAGCTGAGTCAACAGGAAATTGGAAAACAGTACATGCTTTTTATATAACAACATTTGATTCCTTCCCAGAATTAAATGCTGCATTTAAGGTAATAATATATGAATGATACTTTCCATTCACTTATAATTTCAAATAAAAAATAAGACTCCATTTTATAGTTAGTATTGACTTAAACAGTGTGTGTTCTTTAATTATATGTATTGTCTTGGTTAGGTGTTTATTACGTGAGGAGACTCTTACAAAGAAAACAGGTTCAACCCGTCATAGTAGGGAGCATGGCAGCATGCAGGCAGGCATGGTGCTGAAGAAATAGCCTAGTGTCCTACATCTTGTAGGCAACAGGAAGTCAGCTAACGGTCACACTGAGTGAAGCTTGAGAAAAAGACCTCAAAGTCCAGCCTAAAGCAGTCTTTAGAGAGCCAACTCAAAGACCACACCCAGGGTATGCTAAAAATCCACCAGTGCATCGAGGGCTAGACTTTTCTGTCTGAGGCGTGAACAAGGAAACACATGCTTTCTGATGTTAACTTTCTCTTTTACGTCACCTTTTAAAAATCTCCCCATCTCCACATAGCTGCATCTCTTTACATGCAGCTGCTCATCACACTCTCTCTCCATTTCTTCTGCTTCACCTTCTGCACATTGAGCTACATCTCTGTTTACACACACACACACACACACACACACACACACACACACACACACCCCTCACATTTCTCTCCTTCTACTCCCTCTACAGCCTCTAGACCAATATGAATCACATTTTGAGGATCACACAGCACTTCTTGAGTAAACAATAAGAAACAGAGCCAAACTGATCACACAGTTTTTCTCAGGCTAGGGAGGTCATGCTGACCAGGCATGGTGAGTAAAGTAAGCACATAGCTCTGAGTGGCCAAGGTTCCCAGACAGAAAGTAACATTGAAATTCAGGATTTAAACAATAAACAGTTAGTTGGCTGAACATTTAGGTTGGGAGTACGTGCAAAAAGTCCATTGCTGAGAAAGTTATATCTACTAAAGTTGTTTCATGCCAGACCTTAAATCAGCAGTAAATACCTGGGAAATTGTCCCTGTTTATTTGTCTCCAGGGGCAACCAGTTTGCTTTGAATTTGTTCTGAAATCTAAAACTATCTGTCTTTGTGACTGAGAATACTGTTACTCTCCTATGTCAGTCTGAGTAATGAAAAATATGCTAGTATTAGTTCTAATCATCAGAATTACACAGATTAAGCAGAAATCATCTTCCTGACCATCCACAGCTATATGTGTGCCCAGTAGATGAAATATTTTCATGAGATAAACATACAAGCAGTGGGTAAAATACCCATAGCTAGCACATGAGAGAGACAACCAATCATTCACAATCAGCGACCCCATGGTCTTTGCCAAGTGGGGCTCCCACCACAGAGTTGTTCATCTGGTTGGTTGACCTGTTAAATACTAATTGTCACCTGCTGTATACTCCCCTGGCCTCCAGCATCACTCCCACAGAGACACACTTCCAAGCGAAGGTGTGGTCCAGATTAAAGGTGTGCCTTCCAGCCTCAGGGTCTGGATTAAAGGTGTGTGTCATCCAGCCTTCTCCAACAAGACCACATCTCCTAATGTGCCATGCCCTATGTAGTTTATGGGGGCCAAATACATTCAAACTACCACATATATCAAAATATTATTTGTGATTTAGTAAATATTATTTATTTCACTATTATTGATTTCTTTCGATTTTAAAAAACATTATAAAACCTTCCTTATGTACTCATTTACATTTCAAGGATCGTCATACAAGATTAGTTGGGATTATAAAAAAGTATGGTTCAGATATTATTAAAAATAATTCATGAACTATCAAACATGTTTAATTCTTTAATTGAATTTACAGAAAGATGCCACTGCCTCATTTAATACAATTGAGGACTCTGGGGTTAATGCTGATTTGGTGAATGCTGTATTCGATGCCTTACTTAACACTGTAAGTTTTATTTATGGACATATTCCTGTAATATAATTCTATGTCTATTCTTTATTTCACAACTCTTTTAGCTTTTTAAAAAAAGATTTGATTTTTAATTTGTGTATATGTTTGTGTGGATGCATGCTATGTGTGTAAGGGTGCTCACAGAAGCCAAAAGAGCACCCTGGACTGGAATTACAGGAAGTTGTGAGCTTCCAGTGTGAGTGCTGGAAACTGAACTCAGGTCCTCTGGAAGAGGAGCAAATGCTCTTGACCACTGAGTCATCTCTTCAGCTCCTTTCTGTCAAGTGCAGCCACTTTGTAACAATTTCAGTAGAAATTCTGATATAATTTTATGGTAAATAGAGTTGGAATTTTCAGAATATTGGGTCATTCTTTTTCTGATTAACTGAGAATGAAACAGAAAATACTTCTGTATCCAATCTGTATTTAGAAAGACTTTCTAAACTCATGCTCCACTTTCTCAGGGAAAGAAAGTTACTTATATGGTTCTCAAAGTTTAGTTCTGAATCAGTCACAAGAAGTGCTTATTAATGGCATCTCAGACAGTACATCTTGAGTAGAAATTAAGAATTTTCTTTATTTTGTTGATGTAATTAATTTTATACTTTTATTTTCAATGGTCAAACCAGCCTTGAAAAGTTGCAATAAATCCTACATGGCTGGCCGGGCGTTGGTGGCACACGCCTTTAATCCCAGCACTCAGGAGGCAAAGGTAGACAGATCTCTGTGAGTTCGAGGCCAGCCTGGTCTCCAGAGCGAGTGCCAGGATAGGCTCCAAAGCTACACAGAGAAACCCTGTCTCGAAAAACAAAACAAAACAAAAAAATCCTACATGGCTGTAGTGTATAATTCTTTTTGTATGTTTTTGTCTCAATTTGTTAATTTGTTAAGTGTTTCAGTCTATGCTTAAGAGAGATATTGGTCTATACCATTGGTTCTCAACCTTCCTAATGCTACAACTCTTTAATACATTTCCTCATGTTGTGGTGATCTCAACCATAAAATTATTTTCATTGTTACTTCATAACTGTAATTTGCTACTGTTATGAATCATAATGTAAATATTTTTAGAGATAGAGGTTTTCCAAAGGGGTCATGACCCATAGGTTGATAGTGATTGGTCTATACTTTTTGCTTGTTTGTTTGGGGCATTAAGGAAAAAGAAATTTTATTTGGTTATTCAATTGCAGAGCTCATCCCTGAAAACATATGTACACATAAACATTATACAGACTGAGCAGTGTGTGTGTGTGTGTGTGTGTGTGTGTGTGTGTGTGTGTGTGTTATACATATACACATGTAACAATAAAAAAAAGAAACCATGAATTTGAAAGAGAGTGAATAGGGCTATGGAGGAGGGTTTAAAGTAAGGAAAGGGGAAATGATGTAATTACATTATAATCCCAAAAGAAAAATGTAATTTTAATAGAACATAACTTGGTTGCACTTGCCAACTTGGTAGGATCACAAATAGCCAGGTATAATTGTGCAGACTTGTAATGCCAGCACTTAAGAAGCTGAGGAAGATCAAAGGTTCAAGACCAGCCTGGATTGCATACTGAAACCTTTGGCACAAAAAGCAAGGTATATTTGAATTTATGTGTACATATCCAAAATATATGCTAACCATTTTAAATTAGTAAACATGATACTTTTGGACTTATGTTCATGATTTTGTCCTCTCAAGGAAAGAAAAATTGTTTTTAGTTACATAAAGCTGTTGCTAGTCATCAAAGGATCAGCATATATATTTCTGCAGGTTGTGTTCTGCTCATCCCATAGAGCAGCCTCATAATAATCTGCATTATTAGTGCTCCCTGAAGTTCTCAGGTATGAAATGGATACTGCTCTGGGTAACGTTCTACAGTCATTAAGTCTGCTTATGATCATTCAGATACATCTGTAAGTAAAATTAATGTGAAAAATCACAAAATATCCTAACCATTATTATATCTTATTATTTTCTTTTGCCTCCAGCCTCAAGATATCCAAAAGTCAGTATTGAAGGGAATCATTAACAGCCTGTTACGAGAATGGAAAGGGTAATTATAACTTGTATTTAATCTGTATAGATGACTTAAATATGTATCTTAATATATGTGAGTATGTTTTACTCTTGGGAAGTATCTTAGATGAGCTTTAACATTGACATGGATCAGAAAAGATCATAGAATACATGAAACAAAGCTATTTAATTTACTGAGATTTGTGATTTCTTGGTATCAGTGAGTAAGCATAAGAAAGTGAATTAATCTTTCACAGATGTATGTAAATATCTTGTGTGCAGGTGTATGTGCTGTGCAAATATAGGATGTGTGGTAATCAGTTTCTTGGGCTTTTTTGGTAGACAATAACATTTTCTCAGAAAATAAGTTACTAGCCTTAAAGAAAACCCCTGTTACTCAGCAGAAATCTCAGATAAGCACCTCAGGCCAAACTGGGCCTTGGCTCCTTCCTGAACATGCCAACAAAAACATCATCAGAAACATGATAAGAAGGCAAGCCCATAGATACTTTCTGTTGTCTGTGCAACATTTATAATACATGTAAACATAAATGACACTTCTAGTTTGATGAAGTTCAAGCGGAACGGAAAAGACTTGAGACAAAAGCAATAGATAAAAACCCAAATCGTGAGCATACACCAGTCACTCATCAGATTTTCTTTTTTTTTTTTTTTTGCAGAACAAAATTTTTATTTAACATTTTTTCATTTTACATACTAGCCTCAGTTCCCCTCCCTTGCCTTCTCCTGCCCCCACCTCTCCCCAGCTCCTCCCTATACCACCCCCAATCCACTCCTCCAAAGGAGTAAGGCCTCTACTGGGGATTCAACAAAGTCAGGTATACCAAGTTGAGGCAGAACCAAGCCCCTAACCCCTAAATCAAGGTTGAGCAAGGTATCCCACCATAGGGAATGGGCTCCAAAAAGCCCATTCATGTACCCAGGATAGGTCCCTGGTCCCACTGCCAGGGCCCTCCCAATAGGTTGAGCCACATAACTGTTGCCCACATTCAGAGGGCTTAGTTCAGTCCCATGCAGGATCCCCAGCTGTCAGTCCAGAGTCCAAGAGCTTCCACTAGGTCAGGTCAGCTGTCTCTGTGGTTTTCCCCATCGTGATCTCGATCACCCTTGCTTATATGATCCCTCTTCCTTCTCTTCAAATAGCTCCAGGAGCTCATCCCAATGCTTGTCCGTGGATCACTGCATCTGCTTCCATCAGTTACTGGATGTAGGCTCTATGGTAACAATTAGGGTAGTCACTAATCTGATTATAGGGCAAGCCGGTTCAGGTACTCTTTCCATTATTGCTAGGAGTCTTAGCTGGGGGCATCCTTGTGGTTTCCTTGAGATTGCCCTAGCACCTGGTTTTTCCCTAACCCTATAATGGCTCTCTCTATCAAGATATCTCTTTCATTGCTCCCCCTCTCCAGCCCTCCCCCATCTTGGCCAGCTCGAGCTTTCGTGTTCCCATCTCCCATCCCCACCCTTCTACTCCCCTTCCCAGTTTACCCTGGAGATCTTTACTATTTCCCTTTCCTAGGGCCCTCCATGTGTGTCCCTCTTAGGGTCTTCTTTTTTACCTAGCTTGACTGGGATTGTGAATTGTAGCCTGGTTATCCTTTGCTTTACGTCTAATATCCACTTGTGAGTGAGTACATACCATGTTTGTTTTTTCTGGCTCTGGGTTACCTCACTCAGGATGGTTTTTTTCTAGTTCCATCCATTTGCCTGTAAATTTCATGTCATTGGTTTTTTGTTGTTGTTGTTGTTGTTGTTGTTGTTGTTGTTGTTGTTTTTGTTTTTACCTCTGAGGAATACTCCATGGTGTAGATGTACCACATTTTCTTTATCCATTCTTTGGTTGAGGGGCATCTAGGTTGTTTCTATGTTCTGGCTATTAACAAATAATGCTGGCTATTAATAAATGAACATAGTTGAGCAAATGTCTTTGTGGTATGCTGATGCATCCTTTGGGTATATGCCCAAGAGTGGTATGGCTGGATCTTGAGGTAGATTGATTCCCAATTTTCTGAGAAACCTCCATACTGATTTCCAAAGTGGCTGTACAAGTTTGCACTCCCACCAGCAGTGGAATGTTCCCCTTACTCCACATCCTCTCCAGCATAAACTGTCCTCAGTGTTTTTGATCTTAGCCATTCTGACAGGTGTAAGATGATATCTCAGAGTTGTTTTGATTTGCATTTTCATGATGGCTTAAGGATGTTGAGCACTTCCTTAAATGTGTTTTGGCCATTTCAGTTTCTTCTGTTGAGAATTCTCTGTTTAGATCTGTACCCCAATTTTTAATTGGGTTATTTGGTATTTTAATGTCTAGTTTCTTGAGTTCTTTATATATTTTGGATATCAGCCCTCTGTCAGATATTGGGTTGGTGAAGATCTTTGCCCATTTTGTATGCTGCCATGTTGTCTTGTTGACTGGGTTCTTTGCTTTACAGAAGCTTCTCAATTTCAGGAGGTCCCATTTATTAATTGTTGCTCTCAGTGTCTGTCATTTTTAAGAAGTGGCCTCCTGTGCCCATGCATTCAAGGTGACTTACCACTTTCTCTTCTATCAGGTTCAGTGTAACTGGATTTATGTTGAGGTCCTTGATTTATTTGGACTTGAGTTTTGTGCATGGGGATAGATATGGATCTATTTGCATTCTTCCACATGTTGACATCCAGTTATACCAGCACCATTTGTTGAAGATGCTTTCTTTTTTCCAGTGTACAATTTTGGCTTCTTTGTCAAAAATCAGGTGTTCATATGTTTGTGGATTAATAAATACCAGAGTCTCCAATTTGATTCCATTGATCCAAGCTGTTTTTATTACCATAGCTCTATAGTAGAGCTTAAAGTCAGGGATGGTGATGCCTCTGGAAGTTCCTTTATTAGACAGGATTATTTTGGTTATCCTGGGTTTTTTGTTTTTCCATATGAAGTTGAGTATTGTTCTTTTGAGGGTAGGATTTTGATGGGGATTGCATTGAATATATATATTGCTTTTGGTGAGTTGCCATTTTTACTATGTTTATCTTACTTATCCAAGACCATGGGAGATCTTTCCATTTTGTGGTATCTTCTTCAGTTTCTTTCATTAAAGACTTAAAGTTCTTGTCATACAGGTCTTTCACCCATTTAGTTAAAGTTACCCCAAGATATTTTATGTTATTTGTGGCTATTGTAAAGGGTGATGTTTCTGATTTCTTTCTCAGACTGTTTATCATCTGTATATAGGATGGCTACTAATTTTTTTTTTTAGTCAATCTTGTATCTTGCCACATTACTGAAGTTGTTTATCAGCTATAGTAGTTCCCTGGTAGTTTTTGGGGTCACTTATGTATACTATCCTATCACCTGCAAATAGTGAAAGTTTGACTTCTTCCTTTCCAATTTTTGTCCCCTCAATCTCCTTTTGTTGTCTTATTGCTCTAACTAGAACTTCCAGTACTATATTAAATAGATATGGAGAGAGTGGACAGCCTTGTCTTTTTACTGATTTTAATGGAATCACTTTAGTTTCCATTTAGTTTGATGTTGGCTGTTGACTTACTGTATATTGCCTTTATTATGTTTAGGTATGTTCCTTATATTACTGATCTCTCCAAGACCTTTATCATGAAGGGTGTTGGAATTTGTCTAAAGCTTTTTCAGCACCTAGTGAGATAATCATGTGTGTTTTTTTTTTCTTTCAGTTTATTTATATGGTGGGTTACCTTGACCGATTTTCGTATGTTTGAACCATCTCTGCATCTCTGGAATGAAGCCTACTTGATAATGGTGGATGATTTTTTTTAAGTGTTCTTGGATTCAGTTTGGCGATATTTTATTGAGTATTTTTGTGTCAATATTCATGAGGGAGATTGGTATGCAATTATCTTTCTTAGTTGTGTTTATATGTAGTTTGCTTATCAGGATAACTGTAGCCTCATAAAAAGAGTTTGGCAATGTTCCTTCTGTTTCTATTGTGTGGAACAATTTGAGGAGTATTAGAGTTAGTTCTTCTTTGAATTCGGGTAGAATTCTGAGCTGAAAACATCTTACCCTAGGCATTTTTTGGTTGGGAGGCTTTTGATTCTGCTTCTATTTCACTAGGGTTTGTAGGTCTAATTAAATTGCTTATCTGGTCTTGATTTAATTTTGGTATGTGATATCTATCCCGAAAATTGTCCATTTCTTTTACATTTTCCAATTTTGTGGTGTATAGGTTTTCAAAGTATGATCTAATGATTCTTTGGATTTCCTCAGTGTCTGTTATTATACCCCCCTTTTCATTTCTGATTTTATTAGTTTGGATGTTCTCTCTCTAGCCTTTTGGTTAGTTTGGGTAAGGGTTTGTCTATCTTGTCATTTTCTTGAAGAACCACCTCTTTATTTCATTGATTCTTTGTATTGTTCTCTTTGTTTCTATTTTATTGATTTCAGCCCTCAATTTTATTATTTCCTGGTGTCTACTCCTCCTTGGTGAGTTTGCTTCTTTTTGCTCTAGAGCTTTCAGGTATGCTGTTAAGTCAATGGTGTGAGCTTTCTCTGTGTTCTTTATGTAGGCATTTAGCACTATGAACTTTCCTTGTAGCACTGTTTTCACAGTGTCACATAAGTTTAGGTATGTTGTGTTTTCATTTTTGTTGAATTCTAGGAAGTATTTAATTGCTTTATTTCTTCATTGACCCATTGATGATTCAGTTGAGCATTGTTCAATTTCCATGAGTTTTGTAGGCTTTCTGCAATTAGTGTTGTTGTTGACTTCTAACTTTAAGCCCATGGTAATCTGCTAAGATATAGAGGGTTATTACAATTTTTTTTGTATCTGTTAAGGTTTGCTTTGTTACCAGGTATGGGTAGAGTGCGTGACAGACACCATGTCCTTCCCTCCCTCACCTGGTCAATTAGCCACCGAACCGCGTGTAGGTGGCTCGGCCTTCCTGCTGCTCATGCCCCCTCCAAAATTAGCAGTGGTCCCTCGTATCTTCACTCTAGTCCTGACATTGGCAGTGAGGCAGGTGCCAGGACACTGCTGTATATAGCATCCTTAGGCATTCTCTAAGACCCCTTCACAGGATGCTGGAAAAAATGGCTGAGTGGTTAAGAGTACTTAACTGCTCTTGCAGGACCCAGATTCAGTTACCATTATCCACATGGGATGACACTACTTTCTCTCAGTTCCAAGAGAGTATTCAACATCCTCTTCTGGCATCTGGACAACAGGCTTACACGAGGTACACATGCAGCAAAAACATCCATACAGTTAAAATGAATCTTAAAAAAAACTTTTCTTGGCCAAGTATGTGGTCAATTTTAGAGGTGCTGAGAAGGTATTTTTTGTGTGTTTGGGTGGAATGTTCTCTAAATATGTTAAGTTCATTCCAGTCATAACATCTGTTAGTTCCCTTGTTAAGTTTCTGTCTGTCTGACACGTCCATTGGTGAGAGTGGGGTGTTGAAGTCTCCCACTGTTAGTGTATGAGGACTGATAGTAATGTTTCTTTTACAAAGGTGGGTGCCCTTGTATTTTGAAACACAGATGTTCAGAATTGAAACTTCATCTTGAAGAATTTTTCCTGTAATGAATATGTAACATCCTTCTCATCTCTTTTGAAGTGTATTTTGTTAGATGTTACACCAGCTTGTTTCTTAGGTTCATTTGATTGGAAAATCTTTTTCCAACCCTTTACTCTGTCTGTCTGTGAGGTTGAGGTGTATTTCCTGTGTGCAGCAGAAGGATGAGTCCTGTTTTCATACCCATTCTGTTAGCCTGTGTCTTTTTAGAGGTGAATTGAGTCCATTGATAATAAGAGATATTAATGGCCAGTGATTGTTAATTCCTGTTATTTTGTTTTTGGTGGTAGTGGTGGTAGTATTTATGTATTTCCCTTTTGGGGGGGTTACTGTTGTGAGGTTATCTATTGGCTATGTTTTCATGGGTGCAGCTAACTTCCTTGGGTTGGCATTTAAGTCTAGATTTATAGATAGGTATTGTTTAAATCTTGTTTTGTCATGAAATTTCTTGTTTGCTGTGGTGATTGAAAGCTTTGCTGGGTATAGTAGTTTGGGCTGGCATCCGTAGTCTCTTACTGTCTGCAGAACATCTATCCAGGACCTTCTGGCTTTCAGAGTTTTCATTGAGAAGTCGGGTGCAATTCTGTTAGGTCTACCTTTATATGTTACTTGGCCTTTTTACAGTTCTTAATATTCTTTATATATAGGTTGAGGGGACTTTTTTTTGTCCAGTCTATTCAGTTTTCTGTAAGCTTCTTTTTTTTAAATTTAGAAACAATCTTATTTTACATATCAATCCCAGTTCCTTCTCCCTCCCATCCTCCCATTACCCCCCATAGCCCCCCATCCCACCCCCATCCACTCCCCAGGGAGGGTGAGGCCATCCATGGGGGATCATCAAAGTCTGTGACATCATTGGGGGAGGGCCTAGGCCTGTGTATCTGGGCTGAGAGAGTGTCCCTCCATGGGGAATAGGCTCCCAAAGTCCATTTGTGCACTAGGAATAAATATTGGTTCCACTGTCAAAGGTCCCATAGGCTGCTCAGGCGTCCTAACTGACACCCCCATTCAGAGGGCTTGGTTCAGTCCAATGATGGTTCCCTAGCTTTCGACTGGGGTCCTTGTGCTCTCACTTGCTCAGGTCAGCTGTTTCTGTGGGTTTCTCCAGCATGGTGTTGACCCCTTTGCTCATCCCTCCTCCCTCTCTGCAACTGGATTCCAGGAGTTAGGCTCAGTGCTTAGCTGTGGGTGTCTGCTGCTTCCATCAGCTACTGGAAGGCTCTAGGATGGCATTTAAGGTAGTCACCATTCTCATTATAGGGGAAGGGCATTTAAGGTAGCCTCTGCACTATTGCTTAGATTTTAGTTAGGGGTCATCCTTGTGGATCTCTGGACATTTCCCTAGTGCCAGATTACTTTTTAAACCTATAATGGCTCCCTCTATTAAGGTATCTCTCTCTCTCTCTTTTTTTTTCTCTCCTCTATTCTTCCCTGGACTCAATCTTCCTCCTCACTCCTCTTCTCCCCTCCTTTTTCTCCTCCCTCCCCCATTCCCCACCCCCTCTCTGAGCTCCCAGTTTGCTCAGGAGCTCTTGTCCCTTTCCCCTTCCATATCCTCTCCAGCATAAACTGTCATTGGTGCTTTTGATCTTAGCCATTCTGGCAGGTGTACCATTGTATTTCCCTGATGGCTAAGGATGTTGAGCAATTTCTTAAGTGTCTTCACACACCTTGAAAGAGCAATACTCAATTTTATATGGCAAAACAAAAAACTCTGGATAGCCAAAACAACCATGTACAATAAATGAACATCCAGAGGCATCACCATCCCTGACTTCAAGCTGTACTATAGAGCTATAGTAATGAAAACAGCTTGGAATTGGCACAAAAACAGACAGGTAGACCAGTGAATCAAATTGAAAACCCTGATATTAATCCACTCACCTATGAACACCTGAATTTTGACAAAGAAGCTAAACTTATACAATGGAGAAAAGAAAGCATCTTTACCAAATGGTGCTGGCATAACTGGATGCTGACATGTAGAAGATTCCAGATAGATCCTTATCTATCACCATGCACAAAACTTAAGTCCAAATGGATCAAAGACTTCAACATAAATCCAGACACACTGAACCTCTTAGAAAAGAAAGTGGGAGGTACCCTTGAACAAATTGGTACAGATCACTTCATGAACATAACTCTAGTAGCACAGACACTGAAGTTGACAATTAATAAATGGGACCTTCTGAAACTGAGAAGCTTCTGTAAGGCAAAGGACACAGTCAACAAGACAAAAATGACAGCCCACAGAATGGGAAAAGATCTTCACCAACCCCACATCTGACAGAGGGCTGATTTCCAAAATATACAAAGAACTCAAGAAGTTAATCACCAAAACACCAAATAATCCAATTCTGTAAGCTTTTTGTACCTCCATAGGCATATCCTTCTTTAGGTTGGAAAAGTTTTCTTCTATGATTTTTATTAAATACATTTTCTGTGCCTTTGAGCTGGAATTCTTCTCCTTATATCCCTATTATTCATAGGTTTGGTCTTTTCATGGTGTCCCAGATTTTCTGGACTTTTGTATTAAGAATTTGTTGCATTTAACATTTTCTTTGACCAATGGATCTATTTCCTCTATTGTATCTTCAGCCCTGAGATTCTCTCTTCCATCTCTTGCATTCCGTTGATTATGCTTGCATCTGTAGGCCTGTTAGGTTACCAAGATTTCCCATTTCTAGAATTCTCCTCGGTTTGCTTTTTCTTTATTGCCTCAATTTCATTTTTCAAGTCCTAAAATGTTTCCTTCACTTGTTTTACTGCTTTTTTTTCTTGGTTTTCTTTCAGGAATTTATTGATTTCGTCCAATTTTCTGTTTGTCTTTTTCTCTATTTCTTTAAGAGAATTTTTATTTCCTCTTTAAGGGCCTCTACCTTCTTCATAAAGTTATTTTTAAGGTTGTTTTCTTCTGCTTCATCTGCATTGCAATGTTCAGGTCTTGCTGTTGTAGAACCACTAGTTTCTGGTGTTGCCCTATTGCTCTTAATGTTGTTGAATGTATTGTTACTCTGCTGGCTACACATCTTTTCCTCCAGTGGGTGCAGTTGGAGCCTGTGGCTCTGGTGGTCACTCTTCCTCCAGGTGTAGGTGGGGCAAGTTGCTCAGGTGGACACTGATGGGGCAGGGGATGGTGTGGGTGGGTGGGGAGGATGCTGCTGCCTGAGTGCTGGGGGTGTGTTATGTGGGGGTGTGGTATGTGGGGGTGTGGTCAAACCAATAGAAAAACAAAGAACCAAAGAGAAAGCACAAGAATCAGAGACCCAGTCCTTTGACCAATTTTGACAGGTGTAAGATGAAATCTCAAACAAGTTTTGATTTGCATTTTCCTAATGGCTAAGGATATTGAACATTTCTTTAAGTATTTCTCAGCCACTTTGAGTTCCCTCTAATGATAAATCTATACCCCATTTTTTGAGCTAGTTGTTTTTATATCAGTTTTCTTGAATTCTTTCTGAACTTTGGATATTAACCCTCTATTGAAAGTTGAGTTAGTAAAAATCTTTTCCCATTCTGTAGACTACCACTGTATCTCAAAGACAGTGTCCTTTGTCTTATAGAACCTTTTCAGTTTCATATTCATTTATTGTTGATCTTAATGCCTGTGCCATCAGTGTTTTGTTCAAGAAGTCTTCTCTTGTGCCAGTGAGTTCAAGGCTATTCCCCACTTTCTACTCTGTTTAAGTTCAGTGTACCTGATTTTATGCTGAGGTCTTTGTTCCATTTGGAGTAGCACCTACAAATAAAGATAGTTTGACTTCTTTCTTTCCAATGTTTATCCCCCTGATCTCCTTCAGTTGTCTTATTCTAGATAAGACATCAAGAATTGTAAGTATGGAAAGAGTGGGCAACCTTGTTTTATTGCTGATTTTAGTGGAATCGCTTAGAGTTTCTCTCCATATAAGTCACTGTCCAATAATGGCTTGATGTTAATTGCCTTTATTGTGTTTAGGTATGTCCCTCATATCCCTGATCTCGCCATGACTTTTATCATGAAAGTAGTGTTGGATTTTGTTAGAGGCTTTCTCAGAATCTAATGAGGTGATCATGTGCTTTTGTCTTGTTTGTTTATATGGTGGATTACAATGACAGATTTTCATATGTTTAACCATCCCTTCATCTCTGGGATGAAGCCTACTTGATCATTGTGGATGATCTTTTTGGTGTGTTCTTGGATTTGCAAGTATTTTATTGAGTATTTTTACGCCTGTGTTCATAAGAGAAATTGGTCTGTAATTTTTTTTTCTTTGTTGGGTCTTTGTGAGATTTTGGTATCAGGTTGACTGCAGTCTTATAGAATGAACTGGGAAATGTTCCTTCTGTTTCTGTGGGGTAATTTGAGGGTATTGGCGTTAACTCTTGGAAAGTCTGGTAGAATTATAAAACCATGGAGCCCTGAGCTTTTTTTTTTTTTAAAGCTTTTAATGACTGTTTCTTTTTCACTAGGGGATATAGGTTATAAAAGCAAAAAGGGATAAATTGTTTATCTGATCTTTATTTGACCTCTCTAAGTGATTCCTATTGACAAAATTATCCATTTCTTTTAAATTTTCCAATTTGATGGAGTACAAGTCTTTTTTAAAAAGCATATCCTTATGATCTCTGGATTTCAATGGTGTCTGTTGTTATGTACCCCCTTTCATTTCTGATCCTATTAATTTGGATCTTTTCTCTAAACCTTTTAGTTAATTTGGATAAGGGTTTGTCAGTCTTACTGATTATCTCAAAAGACCAACTCTTCATTTCATTGATTCTTTGTATTGTTCTCTTTGTTTCTACTTTATTGATTTCAGCCCTGAGTTTGATTGCTTCTTGCCATCTACTTCTTTTGGGTCTGATTTCTGCTTTTTGTTCTAGAGCTTTCTAGTGTGCTGTTAAGTTGCTGGTATGAGATATCACCAGTTTTTGTTTGTTTTTATTTTTTATGTAGGCACTTAGTGCTATGGACTTTCATTGTTTTCCTTACATTTGGTATGATGTGTATTCATTTTCATCCAATTCCAGAAAGTCTTTAATTTTTTTATTTCTGTCTTTACCAATTTTTTGTTCAGTTTCCATGAGTTTGTAAGCTTTCTGTTGCTTCTGTTGTTGAAATCCAGCTTTATTTTGTGGTGGCCTGATAGGATGCAGGGAGTAATTTCAATTTTCTTGTATCTGTTGAGACTTGCTTTGTGTCTGAGTATATGGTCAATTTTGGAAAAAGTTCTGTGAGATTCAGAGACAATTTTATATTCTTTTGTGTTTGGGTGAAATGTTCTGTAAATAATGTTATATCTCTTTGGCTTATAGCATTTGTTAGCTGTAGCATTTCTCTGTTTAGTTTTTGTCTATACAACCTGTCTATTGGTCAGAATAGCGTATTGAAGTCTCCCACTCTCAGTGTGTAAGTCAATACGTGATTTAAGCTATGGTTTGTTTTTTTGTGTTTTGTTTTGTTTTGTAAACGTATGTGTCCTTGTGTTTGAGGCATAGATGTTAAGAATTAAAATATCTTAGTCAATTTTTGTTTTGATGACTATGTAATGTCCTTCCCTGCCTCTACTAATTATTTTTGGTGTGAAATTTCTTTTGTTAAACATTAAAATGGCTACACCAGCTTTTGTTTCTTAGGTTCATTTGCTTGGAATATCTTTTTCAACCCTTTATCTGAAGTAATGGCTATCTTTGATGTTGAGGTATGTTTCTTGGATGTGACCAATGATTGTTGATTCCTATTATTTTGTTGTTATTATTGGTGGCTCTGTGTGTGTGTGTGTGTGTGTGTGTGTGTGTGTGTGTGTGTGTGTGTGTGTGTGTGTGTTTTCCTTCCTTTGATTTTGGTTGTGTGGGATTATTTTATCCCTATATTTTCATGGTTGTAGTTAACCTCCTCAGGTTGGAATTTTCCTTCTGGAACCCTCTGTAGAACAGGATTTGTGGCATGAATAATAAAAACCCAGAGACAGATATTGGAGTTCAAGCTGAAGATCAGAAAAGCAAGAGTTCTTAACTTCTACCAAGGCTAGGGTGATCCTGTTCTCAGTATGACTGTAGTCTGAATACACACTTAGACCCTGAGCTCCTGTCTTATATTCCTCTCTAGTGCTGGGATTAAAGGCATGCACCACCACTGCCCAGCTTCTATGGCTAACCAGTGTGGCTGCTGGGATTAAAAGTGTGTACCACCACTGCCTGACCTCTATGACTGTGGCTAGCTTTGCGTTCTGAAATTCAGGCAAGCTTTATTAGATCATAAACAAAATACCACCATTAGGGATTTTTAGGTAAATGTTGCTTAAATTAGACCTTGTCATGTGATGTCTTATTTTCTCCATCTATGGTTATTGAGAGTTTTGCTGGGTAAAATAGTCTGGGCTGGCATCTGTGGTTTCTTAGAATATGCAGCACATCTGTCCAGGACCTTCTGGCTTTAAGAGTATCCATTGAGAAATTGGGTGTGATTCTGATAGGTCTGCCTTTACATGTTACTTGGTCTTTTTTCCCTTGCATATTGTAATTTTCTTTGTTCTGTACTTTTAGTGTTGTGATTATTATGTGCTGAGAGGACATCTTCTCTTTCAGATTAGGAAATTTTTCTTCTAGGATTTTGTTTAAAAAATATTTTCTGAACCTTTGAGCTGGAATTCTTCTCCTTCCTTTATTCCTATTATTCTTACGCTTGGTCTTCAAATTTCCTGTCAGGAGGGTTTCTTGTTTGTTTTGTTTGTTTGTTTGTTTTTTGGTTTAACATTTTCTTTGACTGATACTTTCATTTCTTCTATTGTATCTTCAACACCTGAGATTCTTTCTTCCATCTCTTATATTCTGTTGGTGAGGATTGCTTGTGTAGTTTCTACTCGAATTCCTAAACTTTTTCACTTCCAGAATTCCCTCAGTTTGGATTTTCTTTATTGCTTCTATTTCCTCACACTCTATTTTCCTGGATTTCTTTTAGGGATTTATTAATTTCTTCTTTAAAAAATTGTATCACCTTCGTACAGACAATTTTAGGATCTTTTTCTTCTGCTTCAGCTGTGTTGGAAAATTCAAGGACTGCTGTGGTAGGATAGCTGAGCTCTGGTGGAGACATATTGCCCTGGCTGTTATTGATAGTGTTTTGCATTCGTTTCTAGGCATCTGGGATTGGGATGATTATAGATTTAGGTCAATGGTTTAGGTCCTAATGCTGTGACCCTTTAATACAGTCCCTTGTGCTGTGGTGACCCCCAACCATGAAACTATTTCTATTGCTACTTTATAACTGTACTTTTGCTACTGTTATAAATCATAATTAAATATCTGATATGCAGCATATCTTTTATGCGACCACTGTGAAAGGGTCATTTGACCGCAAAGGGGTCACATAGCACAGGTTGAGAACAGGTCTATGTGCTGATTTCTGGATCTGTCTTTGTTGGGTGTATGTTTTGTTCCTTGATTTCTGTTTCTTCTCTGGACTTTAGGAGAGTGTGGCAGCCGTGTGCTGCCTGGTAGGAAATTTTCTGTGGACCTGTTTCCCTGGCCTGCTCAGCTGGGTGTTCCTAGGGTATGCTTGCTGGTAATAGAGGCTAGGATACAGGGATGAGTTGGGGAATAAGGGTTAGAAAAGATTGTGATCCATTGAGAATGGGGTCAGAAATGAAAGGGCGGTTTTCTGCTGCAGAGCTCAGGATGAGACTGGGGGATTGGATCTGGAGGAGCAGGAGAGGCATGGACCCACCATCACCCTTCTTGTTGCAGGTTTTAGACATTTCTGTCACTCCAGGAGTTGACTATAAATACAGTTTCTTTCTTTAATGCATAGATAAGTAAAAATAATCTGTGTCAAACAAAATATATTTTTAAATTGTTGGTTATTTGTTATACTTTTAAACATTTCCATATTTAGTCTTTTACCTTAAAATGCTATAGCTTTCCTGAGGAACTTGGGTTATAAGTAGTACTCAGAACCAGCCTAATATTTTCTCTGCTTACTAGAGACATGTTACTATCTCAATAAAAATAATGCATGTAAATTTAAATTCATTTTGGTTTCTCCGTTCTTACAAATATGTAATGGTCATGTCTTTGTTAGATACTATGAAATTAAACATTTATCTGTAATCAGTCATGCATGTTCCTGTTTCAGGCCACGAACAAAAGATGATCTTAGAGCATATTTTATACTGTTACAGGTAAGTAAGAATTATTGAATTCATATGTCAGTCTGCATGTGAAAATCACTATTATTTGGCAATCATATTCATACTCTTTAGAATAATAGTTACTAGCAACCCAAAGGCTAACATTATAACAAATACTCAGAAGCTAAATTATGTGAGGAACTAGATATAAGTGAGTTTCTTGCCTACTTTCCACAGTGTTGGGAACAAACAGAATGGATGTACTTCCCTCTCCACTCACACTCTCTCCTTTGAACTAATTGATTGGGACAGGCTACAGAACTTTCCCATATCCTTAGTTTCTAACTTGTCCATATTTTTCAGTAATGTTCATTAGAATTGTGATAGAAACATAAAGTTATTACATTTGTTATAAAACAAAATGATACTTGCTTCCTCATGAGAGAGATGCAGATTCAAAAATATAAAAAAAACAAATTTGAATTTTGAATTATCTTGGAAAACTATATTATCTTATTTAACACATTTGCATCATTCTTTATAATTTACCAAATTATTCAGGTATATATATTAACTCATGTAAAGGTGAAAATATTAAGTTACACTGTTTAGCTCAGTATTATGATATTCATAATAAAAGAAACATGGAAACAAAAGAAAAAACAAAAAACGGGAAAGGAAGGGGAGAAAGATAAAGGAAACAAATGAGAAAAGCATCAAAATTAGAAGCAAAAAAGGAAACATGCAGAGAGAGAAAATGTCACCATGAAGCTCAGCTATCTTAGAAGAGTGTGTTAGGCAACTATAAACTCTGCTCACACATCCCCCTTTCCCAGAGCTGTGGCTGGAGTAAGTGGTCAGCGCCCTAATTTCACTCCTGCCTGTCAGTCAGTTTGAAAAACAGTGCTCTCTTTTTTATCATCACAATTGGGTTAATTTTTAAAGATGTATTTTTACTTTGTGTGTGTGTGGGGTGGGTGGGTGGGTGGGTGCGTGCGCATTCTACATGTGTAGAGTGTCCATGAAGGCTAGTCACATGCCCTGGAGCTAGCATTGCACACTGTTCTGGGCTCTGAAACCAAACTCAGGTCCCCTGGAAGGCAGCAGGCACTCTAAATCTCCAGGCCATCTCCCCAGCCAGCACCTGATTTTAATAATAGTGACTCTTACAGACATTTCTGAAATGTAGTAGAGCATTAGCCTTTTGAAAGATAAGCATTGGGTTTTGCTTAGTTGTGAGTATTCTTTCAGTCATTTGACAGTGAAAAGTGGCCAGAGTACATGCTTATTCTTGTAACATATACAGCTGATTCATTTCCCAGTGCAAAAGTTTTACAAGCATTTACCTTGTTTTCCTTTTTTTTAAATCAAGGAAACCCACATTATTTTGTTGTTATTTAATTGGATAATAGTGATTGCCAGCATTTATGAAACATGAACCTCAGTGCTTTATATGTGTTTTCTTTTTTAAAACTCAAAACAACTCTTGGGGTAGATATTATTTCCATCTTACAGCTGTGGAAATTGAAAATTAAAGTTTTAAAATTGTGCCTAATGGCACACAGCTAATATGTGGTAGGATCATCCCTCAGACCCAGATCTGCCCTAAGTGCAAAGCCTGTGGATTATACTACAGTAAAAACTAGTCTTGCTTCAATAAACGAGAAGTCACTTGTTTGTTGTTGTTGTTGTTGTTGTTTTTGTTTTTAATGACCCAAGTATGAAATAAGATTTTTATTTGCAGGACATAGAGATTCTGTTGTTGTTTTTTTTTTTTTACAAAATGTTTTCTTTAATTAGAGCATTGTATACCAAAGTCATGATGAGTTCTCTTTGTATTTTCTAACTTGTTGAGATAATTAGTTCTTAATTATATATAAAGCTCTTAAAACAAATAGGTTACTTTTCTTTTTTGTGCAGATTTTTTTTATTTGAATTAGAAACAAGATTGTTTTACATGACAATCCCAGTTCCCTCCCTTCTCCCTCCTATCCTCCCCTACCACCACCACCCCAACTAAAACCCTACCTATCACATATCCTTTCTGCTCCCCCTGGATGGTGAGGCCTTCCATGGGGTGTCATCAGAGTCTATCATATCCTTTGGGATAGGGCCTAGGCCCACCCCCCTGTGTCTTGGCTCAGGGAGTATTCCTCTATGTGGAATGGACTCCCAAAGTCCACACCTATGCTAGGGATAAGTACTGAACTACTACAGCAGGTTCCGTAGATTTCTAAGGTTTCCTCACTGAAACCCATGTTCCTGGGGCCTGGATCAGTCCTATGCTGGTTTCTCAGTTATCGGTCTGGGGTCCATGAGTTCCCCCTTGTTCAGGTCAGCTGTTTCTGTGGGTTTCACCAGCCTGGTCTGGACCCCTTTGCTCTTCACTTGTCCTTCTCTGCATCTGGATTCCAGTTCAGTTCAGTGATTAGCTGTGGGTATCTTCCTTTTACTTCCACCAGCTGCTGGATGAGGGCTATCAGGTGGCAAATAAGTCAGTCATCAATCTCATTATCAGGGGAGGGCATTTAAGGTAGCCTCTCCTCTGTTGCTTAGATTGTTAGCTGGTGTCATCTTTGTAGATCTCCAGACTTTTCCCTAGTGCCTGATTTCTCTATAAACCTAAAATGTCTCCCTCTATTATGGTATCTCCATTCTTGTTATCAAGAAGTCACTTGTTTTTAAAGAACTGCAGAAACTCAAATGTAGCTTCCTGAATTTGCCACTTAAAACTCATTAAGCTTTATGGTTTTCCTTGTTAGCACAATTTTAACACACTTATCTTTAATATCTTTTTCAGAATCCTCAATTTAATATCACATCTACATACGTCATCTATGCTCATTTGCTACGACAGATAGCTACCCTAGTGGAAGCTGACCATCATTTCCTAGTTCACTGGCTTAAAAAGTAAACCATTCTGCAATACTAAGATGTGTCATAGTCTCTCTGATTTAAATGTGATATTATTAATTTTTATGATAAATTACTGTAAACCTTTACCATATTTGAATATTTTGAAGATTTTTAGGAATGATGTTTATACTTTGAAATGCTTCAAAAGCCAGTTATAAAATGTATACTTCAGTAATACATAAAAGATACACAAAAACCTATTTTTAATCTAAGTAATCATGTTTCTTGGGAAAATTGTTGAAAATATCTACCACTTGTGATTTTTATATAGCATATTTCTGGTTTTATTTTATACACTTCAACTGGATTTGCTCAGCCATTGTTTACTGTGTATCTTTTTATTTCCTCTCTTATTTATTAACACATCTTACTATATATGTGATACTGTCTCTTTGCCTTATTAAAAATACCAGATTGCAAAAGCACATTACTTCTTCCCCTTAAAACTATATTTATATTAACAAACCTTTCTCTGTGATGGATAGAAACTAAAAGGGCAAAATATTTCCAAATTAAAACTTAAATGCTGTCAGTTTTCATTATTCACACTAGTTGTGTCTTCAAAGTCACTGTCAGTGATGAGATAGCAGACATCGCTAAGCCTTTGCTCAGCGGTGGTTTACTAGGAGCCTCTGATACAGTCCTGTCTGCTCACTAAGCATCCACTTTGTGAGTGTTAATATTTGACTTCATCCAACGTAAGACGATTAGTAAAATTGAGATCATGACGATTGCACTATAAGCCATGCCAGTACAGCTGTAACACACACATTTTCTTTATACAACACCCCACATCCTTCTTGTTCATTGTATAGCATCACATCCTTGTTCATCAGAACTAGCCAGCACTTAATTGTTACATTATAGGAGTTGGGTTTTGGTTTTGGTTTTTGAGACAGGCTCTCACTCTGTACCTCAAGCTGGCCTAGAGCTTACCATGGATCCCAAAGGACCTCCAACTCACAGTCATCTTGTCTTAGCCTCCAATTTATAGGGATTACAGGTGCACACTGCCATGCCTGCCTGGAGGGCCATGTTTTGAAATAACAGAAACATCAAAAAAAGTACAAAAATATGAAAAACATGTTATTAGACTATAGAAAGGACACCAGGTTCCAGTCTGAGAACTGACACAAGTGTTAAAGCACTGCCTTGCTGGCCCTCATTTGGGCCTGCCAGACAAGTCATCATTCTCACCATTGTTATGTCCACAAACAGCCATGAAAGCACAAGTGCTGACCTGTGGAGTAAGGAATAAGTGTTAGCATACAAGTTAGTCTTCAAGGATAGGATCTGTGAATAATGAAACTGACTGAACGCTGAAAGCCTTAAAATTATATAAATGACACTACAGTAATTTCAGTGTTTATTTCTTACTTGAGAAATAGTACTCATGGTATCTTTTGAAATGTTGTCAACTTAATAAATATAATTTGAGGGAATGAATAGTCTATATTCTGTGTGTATAGGATGTAGTTTGATCTCTAACAAATATTTTGACAAAATGAGACATGAAAATTTTGACTGGAATTATTTCTAAATCTTTACCAGATTATCCCAGAAGAAATTCAAGCAGCTGGTAGAGAGGTTGCTGCAGTTTGTTTCTTTACGCCTGTTTCCGGCAAAGCCTGAAGAATTCCCACCTCTGACAAAGTGTTCCTGGTGGATCCCATCAGCTTCCAAAGTGTTGGCTTTACTCAGTAGGTTCCACTGTTCTCTCACTCTCGTCTCCTGAGAAGCAGCAGAGGCATACCTTCAGGGTCTCTGAGTACTAGAAGGGCAGCTTTAACTTTTAAACCATTATTTTGAAGAAAAAATTCATTTTCTGTTTTGTTTATGAATTTTGCAGTATGTAATTTTTATTTTACAATTTTTTAACAAAACTGGAAAAAGCTTTTCTTTCTGCAATGTTTTATATTATGGTCTTAAGAACATATGACCCACTAAGTAACAATTCCTGAGGAAACATGAACTCCCACTAATTCCTGAGGAATCCTGCAAGAGACAACACTGGTGGGGAAATAATGAGTACATGAGCATCTGCACCCTTCTCTAAATATTTTTATGATCCTCATCAGAAGCGGTTTTTTTTTTTTTAAGTAAGGAATAGCTGTATTTTGACCAGTGTTAAAAATGCCCTTTCTCATTAGAAATGCAGTTAATTAAAACAGAAAGTTAAGTTAGAGCTAGCCAATAGATACTAAATAGTGTGTTTATTATTAGAATGAATCACATACATATTGGAAAAGAGTGCTATATGAGAATTTATCTTCACAGATACTGCCAACAATTTGATTCATCCCCCCCTTATTCCTTACACTGATTTCTATAATTCTACCTTGGATCACATTGATCTCATGGAAGAGTATCATACTTGGCAGAGCTTTGGAAATTCTCACAGGTAGGATCAACAGCTCATCTACCTAACAAAATGCTATCTAAAATAAAAACTGGATTTTAAGTTTATATTATAAGTAATATAAATCCTGTACATAGAAACGTTTAGATACATGGCTTTAAATGTCATTGTGTCTATCAGAAGGTTTTACTTTCACTACATCTTGAGTTTATATACATGGTAATATAGTTTTGTTTTAGTTAATCCACCTTTTCAAGAACAGCAAGGTTCTTTGTAGATATGCAGTTTCTCGGAGCTTAGTATTCTGTGTGCTGTCATCTACCCCAAGGGGCAACTTGCATATTTTTTTTTCTCTAAAGGGCTAGAAGATAAATATTTTCAGTTCTGCAAACCTTACATATTTCTATTTTAGCTCTAGACAATATGTAAATGAATGGCTGTGAATGTTTGATATTACTTTACAAAACTGTCTTGGAGACCATAGTGTACCAGGGCTTAATCTAATTCATTGTCACACTCATGGGACCACTCAATACACATTCACTCCTTCTCCCTTAGTCTGCACACAAATAGTGATTGTGAATTACGAAAGAATAGATATTTCAGAGAAAGGAGCTTCACAATTTATTTAATGCAACAGATTTTCAAAATGCTTGGCAAAATTCTTGAATACTCTATATTTTTTATCCACATTTGGATTAAATTATCAGTCCTATCCCAAACATAATTTCTTCTCCAAACGTGCAATATCCAGGAGATTTCTTTTTTTAAGTAGATGAAGAGATGTAATTATAAATATAAATAGCCAAGAGAGCCTAGATAAACCCATGGATTGGTTAAGCCTTCCAGGAACTCTACCAGAATTGACCTAAAATTTATAATGGCCCTCTGATTAAATCTCAGTGCACACATGAACAAGCAAAACTGAAAAACAATTTTTTCTGAAGACTATAGTCAGTCTGGGGAATATTTTCTTGGTAGAATTTCTTTTACAAAGATGCTTTCCTTCATATTTTAATGTAATTATGGCCATAAAACAATGAAGAGTTGCACTGTTTCCTTGACAACTTTGAATACAGCGCTCCTTCCAGTTACAGGGCGCATACCAACAGTGTGCCCCACAGGTGTTCCAGTTGATCCCATCTGCCATTGGCAGTCAGCTGGGACCTAGAATGGGATCTGAACCTCAGGGAAAGTCACTACTGACAGAGGGATGTTTATCTGGATACTTCATGCACATAGTATTTTTTTATGTGTGTGTACCAAAATGACAAAGGTTGAGAAGCACTGTTTTAAAGTATATAATGAACCAACATATATCCTTTTAAAGTTCATTGCTTTTTCTTTTTATTTCCAGACTTTTAGTTAGCTTTAGTCATTCAGTTATTACCGTTATTATTGTTATTACTAGTACTAGCAAGTTGTATTTTTTTATCGGTTTGGAATCAGAGTCGAAGCTGTCTCATGCTCAGCACATTGGGCTGTCTCTTCTTTCTCATGTCTTCTTTGCATCAATGGCCACAGATATACCAGCACAGATATGTTCAGATGAGACACAACCAAAATTGATGGATTCATTGCAGTTACTTCTGTCACTGAGCTCTTACCCCGCCCCCTCCGCCCACACTTCAGTCCCCTCTGTTGGGAGTCCCAAAGTGTCACTGCTACTCATTCTTTCCACATGCATTTATGTCTGTGTAGTTTGTGGCTTTCATATATAGTGTAAGACTTAACTCTGATCTGAGAACCAGGTTATTTCCATACCCTTTGATAACAATGTCATATCTTTATAAGTGGATGCATTTCATATTTTTATACCATTAGATATAGTACTACTAACATTTTTCTAATTTTTTATTATATTGCTCTTACATTTGACTGTTTTTGTATACTATAATTGCTATATTTCTTCATTTCTGATGTTCACACATCAGAAATATTGCATATTATTGAATATTAAATTGCATATTCATTTGAACATGTAATATTCTGTTCTATTTCTCCACCATCAACATTTTTGCCTCCTGATCCTGCTGTTAGCCATGTTTTTCACAGATGATAATATAGGTGACTATGAAAATGGAAATTATTTGTGTGAATAATTTAAGTGACTAGCACATATTTAGAAAGTTAGCTATGGCTTCCTATAGAGAATTATGGCACTGCACTTCTAGAAATGATACATTTTTCATAGGTTTGTGGATATAAAATCATGCACATAAAATCTTTTGTAAATGGTAAAACACCATACAAAAGGAATGTTTTATATTGCAAGGATTCCTTAGATTCCCTTAGTGTAATTTTGCTAAAAATGCACCATTTTGCTTTTTCTGTTTTCGCTTGTTGAGCAGGTTTTCCTTCTGTCAGTACCCATTCGTTATTTCTATAGCTGCAAAAAAAATCATTATTCAGAGAGACTCAGAACAACAGATGATAAGCATCGCAAGGGTAAGCCAGCTATGAAAGCTATTTATGCTGACTATAATCAATATAGTAAATAATAAATAAGTTAAATGTCTTGTAATTGTTTTAGTGTAATCAGAAATTGTTGAAAATATTATTTATGTTATTACCTCCACAAAGTAACTATTCACAATATGGGAGATGGAACACCCCTCATCTAGTCAGCTTCTGACTAAAATAAATGTAGCAGAAATATTTCTGATAGACCCAAAATTGAGGAGTTTGTTGGAAATCATTTTGTATAGACCTACTATTCCAGGTAGCTAGAGAAGTATCACTGAAAACCATGGTGAGACCAGAAGGGCCTTAACTAACACAAATCAAGCACTTTATGGCATTCTCTGGAGTTCACAAAAATCAGAAACAACCAAGACATTAGATGATATAACGCTAAGTATATATCTTATAGGACTAAGAAATATGCTCAAGGAAAGTGAAATATTTTAATTGTTTCTCAGTGCATGGGAAACCCACAGAAAGTAGGACAGACTTTTGGAAAATTGTAGAGCAAAATGAAGTTTACCCCTGGGCCTCAGTACTGCCTACCAGTGTGTTCAGTATAGCACAGGAAGTAAGAGCCAGACTGCTCATGTACACACTTGTGTATCTCAGGCTCCTACTGTGTAACAAGATTATATACACTTTTTAAAATGAAAGAGAAGCTTGGCTGTATCTTCTTAAAGTAGAAAGAAACATAGTAAACAGAAATTATTTCCATGTCTTGTTCAAGAACATAAAAACAAAGTATAAATTATGATATTCAAAATTTAAAAATAAGAATAGTTTATTCAGCAGTTTAGTTCCAAGATATTTTTTCTGTTACAGACAAGGACAAAGGTTTTAGTGCCTGATAAGCTCCAAAAATCAGCTTGCATTGAGTATGAGAACATTAGAAGAAATTGTATTGCCTATGGCTCCAAAGAGAATTCCAAAGCCATGCTGCCCCTGAAGACTGAGTTTAATTGGATGTATTCAATACCAGATACTGGCTCAAGGGTTAATCTGTATGGCTAGTCATCTGAACATTTTGGCTTAATTGCATTATTTCTGTGTCACTTGTCTTTTATTTTTCCCACTTTGGCTATGTGATTTGTTATAGTTTAAGTAAAATAGATATGGCTAGTTCATCCAGATTTCTCTAGCAATTCCCTGCCAGTCACGCTTAAGGGATCAGATGTCTTTCTTTCTGTGCTGCATTCCTTCTACTGGAAAGGACAACAGCAGACACGTTTTCATAGAACATGGTGGGAAGGGAGTAGAGAGTAAAGAATCAAGAGGCATTGTTAGCTCTCACAGGTTGTTCCTGTCATGCCACTTGAATTAATGACTGGTGACTCTTTTGACACAGCTTATGCTATAGTCTGCAATTGCAAAAATAAATAAGTTCTGTAAGATTGCTAAAAATTCTACCTTCCTTGACCTCTTTCACTTGGAGCGTTTTTATGGCAAATATACATTTCCAGTGGAAAGAACTGCTAAGCTTGTCTCCATTAGCATCAGGGTAAATGTTGACATGAGATAGCTACTTAGGGGCAAAGACAGGAAGAGAAGATAGGAAGAGAAGGGAAAGACAAAAGATCTGTTACATAGACACTGTCCAGGAACACAGACTTCCTTGATAATACAGGCCCAGAAAAGCAAAAAACTACTGAGTTTAACACTGGAGATTGGAGGCCTGGAGGAAGTCTCAAATTCTATAGATTTGGGACCTGCAATTACTATACTTCAAATGTCTGAAATATTCATCCTTATCTGCACAGAATTCATCCTCATTGTCACCAAAGACAGTAAAATAGTTCAGTAATCATTATCTAAATAAGTAACTATACAAGCATTTTGATTTTGTATAATAAATGACATTTATATATTTCTTATACATTTTGATATGTTGGTTTTTATATACTCAGTGCTTATATTTTGAAGAAATATGAAAAATTCATTTTTCAAATCTTTCATATCTGTATCACCCAGTATGTCTATTGTTAACATTTTGGTAAATTTTCTTTTGGTAGTCTTTAAAGTCAACAGAGATAAGGCATTGTTATATACATCATTTTGATCCTTGTTTGAACTGTTTACATAGTTTTCCTACTCATTTTTAGTAGCTGCATTATATGCCATTAACTAGATCTACTTAGAATAATTCTAAAGCTTTGCTTGTATGGTTAGTATTTTTATGAGTATCTTTTGAAATAAAATATTTTTCTTTTTAATTTTTTTACATACCAATCCCAGTTCCCTCCTCCTACTCTCCCTACCTTCTTCCACCCCACCCTCCATCCACCCCCCAGAGAGGGTAAGACCTCCCATGGGGAAACATCAAAGTCTGCCACATCATTTGAGGCAGGACCAAGGTTCCCCCCACCACCCCCGTATCTAGGCTGAGCAAGGTATCCCAGCATAGGGAATGGGCTCCAAGAAGCCAGTTCGTGCACTAGGGATAAATACAGGTACCACTGCTTATGGGCCCATAAATTGCCCAAGCCCCACAACTGTCTTCCACATTCAGGGGGGTCTAGTTCGATCCTGTACAGGTTCCCCAGCTGTCAGACTGGGGTCTGTGAGCTCCCAGTTGCCCAAGTCAGCTGATTCTGAGGGTGTCCCCATCATGGTCTTGACCCCTTTGCTCAAATTATTGTTCCTCCTTCTCTACAACTGGACTCCAGGAGTTAATCAGATTGATGACTACCTTAATTGCCATCATAGAACCTTTATCCAGTAACCGATGGAAGTAGATGCAGAGATCCACTGCTAAAGTATTTTTCTAATCTTTAAAACTCCCCAAAGTGGAACTATCTAATCGAGTAAAAGGTCTGAGCATTGTTAAAGTCTCTGACGTCTTAGATACATTAATTCTTTACTTTCTAGAAGTAGACTATTCTTTTCAAATAAATTCGCTATCTAAAATAGATTAAGCCTGAGTTCATCATTAGAAATACCTGAATTGGGGTTTTTTGATACAGGGTTTCTTTGTGTAGCTTTGGCTGTCCTGGAACTCACTTTATAGACAAGACTGGCTCAAACCTACAGAGATCTGCCTGCCTCTGCCTCCCTGAGTTCTGGAATTAAAGACACCACCACCTGGCTAAATGTCCTCCTTCTATTACACAGAAAACTTTAGACCTGTAGAAAGTCAAGTGCACCTTCCTCACTATAAAAGTTGAGCAAGATTTTGGTACCCACTGGCTATTATTGTTTCAAAATAAAGTAGTAATGTTTCACAAGCTAAAATATATGTAATTGGTTTATGAAATTATTTATGAAAGATAGCATAAACAAGAATTAAGCTATTTTTATTAATATGTTTTAAATGTTTTAAGTGAAATTATAGTTTAAGTAAAAGTGAAAATGTTTGCTTTCTTATTTAATTAGCAAAGTCTGGTGGATAAAGTATCTCGAAGACAAAGACCTGACATGAATATGTTATTCCTAAATATGAAAGTAAGGCGGACACATCTGGTTAGCGACTCACTTGATGAGGTATAATTTATTCCAAAATGGCATTGATTAAAATAAATTCAACTATGTGACTTATTACTAAAATTTTATTAAATTATTATTTCTATTTGCCAATATATATGCTTCTAAAAATTCTGATATAGTTAATATAAATTTTATATAAGTAAGCTATATTTCATTTTAATGTTTATTAATAGTTGATTAATTCCTTAGAAGCATTGATATAGGCTACTTAAATGCATAATTCATGTTTCTTAGTAGCTACCTGGATTCTAGACCCACCCATCTCTCTTTCCCATTTTAAATTCTCCAGACCTCAGATTGCTCATCTATAAATCTATAGGTCTGACCTGTGGGTATATCGGGCCTATTTAGATTCTTGCAAACATTGACCCATGTATGTATATTGCAAGGCTTCCTGTATATACATGCTGCAATCAGACCATCATGTAGTTAAGATGAGATAATGGCTATTATATCCATGTCATTTTCTTAATATAGTGTTGAAAAAGAAAGGGGATGTAAAAAGTTACTTTGTATTGTCATCTACTAAATTAAAATTTTGGATGCATTCTAATTCTTGGGGACTGTAACCTTCTTTAAGGCATCTGACCTCTAATTCTTTTTTCTAATCTATAAAACAAATATATAACACCTAGCTTATCATGTCTGGCAACTTGGATGGATGGATGAATGTTTATGGAAGTAAAAATAACTAAAGTTTGCCTAACATTAAAAAAAATAAATGAATTACCTTTTCATTGTCCTTTATTCTCCCTTACTACATAACTTCTTCAAATAGTTAACCCGGAAAAGAGCAGACTTGAAGAAGAAGTTGAAAGTTACATTTGTAGGTGAAGCTGGTTTGGATATGGGTGGCTTGACCAAAGAATGGTTCCTTCTTCTAATTCGACAGATTTTCCATCCAGATTATGGTGAGTCTGTAATGTTTGTGAACAGTGTTTCTCCAGTAGCAGCCCTGACATTTTCATGAGCTGTAAATAAAGAATTTGTACAGAGATAACCATACATCTCTTGAATAAACCAAATGCATAAAAGTGTGCCATTGAAATAAAGAACATTCGGTATTTAAAAACAAGTGTATTGTTTTCTTCTACACTAGTTTGTGACGCTGCTTTCATTAAATAGTGAATAGTTGTTTTAAGAAACAAGTCTGTGTTCCATGGAGATGGTTAGTCAGTAAAGTGCTGGTTGTGTGAGCCAGAGGGTCTCGGCTTAGATCCCCCCATCCATGTGAGAAGCAAGGGGCTGCCGTGCATCACTCCTCTGTAGTCCCAGCACTGAGGAGACGGATGGGTAGGTCCCTACAGCTTGCTAGACAACTAGTCTAGCCTAACAGGTGGACTCCAGAATCAGTGGGAGACTCTGTTTCAAAAATAAGGTAGAATGTGCCTGAGGAAGACCCCTGACATTAAACTGTGGTATCCACACACATATGAACATGTGAGCACACAGGTACACACATACAAACATGTATGCACACATGTAGATAGCACCAGACAGTCAAAAGGAAATAGTAATCCACAAGTTCATTGTTTTAAGGTCTTCAAATTTTATTTTATATAGAAGAAGTACTACATAATTATTAGTGTCTATTGAATGTTTTCCTTCAAAGGAGAATTTCTATATTTTATAGGGTACACATATCATACATATTATAGATATCATGGGTACACAGGTAAAATCTTTCTGGTAATAAGAGACAGGGTTGGCAAAGATAGATATTGAAGTGTCTATATAGATAATGCTCAAATTTTATTTTGCTCATAAGCTATAAAACTATAGTTTTATGAAGTTATCTGATTAGTTATGCCTTTTATCCTCAACTCAAAATATCAAAGAAAATCAAATGCCTTCCATATATATTTTACTAAGATTTGCAAATGTATTCTGTGAAATTTTTAGCATGAAAGATGGTTTGTAACAGAACTATTGCTACAATGATTTACTTTTGGTAGCTATCATATGTATTTTACCATCTCTTTTTGTCTTGTGGACAAATTGTGTTTCCTCTTTGCAGGCATGTTTACATACCACAAGGATTCGAACTGCCATTGGTTTAGCAGCTTTAAATGTGATAACTATTCTGAATTCCGATTGGTTGGAATTGTATCCTTTAAACTTTCCACTAGGAGGTGCTACTAGACTAAGGGATTTTTTTTTAAGGATTTTTTTTTTCAATCTGTATTTTAGAAAAATGTTATTTTAGAAAATTGAACATTATCAAATTTACTAATTAGATTTTCTCTAATCTGTCTAATATGTAATATCATATCTCCATAACCATAGTCTTAATACATTAAAGAAAATGGCTGAATTTAAAATTTTTCTCTCATCTCAAAATGATTACTAAAATATCAAAATTATCAAAAATATAAAACATTTTTTAAAATCTGCAGTATTTTCCATTTGTAATAAATTATTTTCTGTTCTTGGGTTTGTGTGTGTGTGTGTGCTCAGTTTGTTCAGCTTACTAAATTGAAATTGCAAGAATTAAATCTAGTTTTTTTTTTAATGTACCCTGAGTTCCTGAGACATTAAGGAGGTAACCCTAAAAAATGAAAAGTAAATGCAATGGGCAGTATTTAAAACATACATAATTATTTTACAGCCTTTTAATCTTATGCATCAATTTACCATCCTCAATCTCTATTTCAGGTATGTTGTGTAATTTATTCCTACATTGATAGATTTATAGAGATATTAGACATGATGCCTTGTACATTAGCTTTTCAAATTCCAAGAAATGTAAATGTGGAAAATAAAGGAAGAGGAAATAGATGATCTAGTGCTGAAGATGTGTGGGTTAAAAGAGAGAAAATTCCAACTTTGAGAAGTTTAGCATCTAAACAAACATATGACCATCAATGCGGGGTCATTTATTCTCAGTCAGAAGACCATGCAGCATGGCACTAATAAGTACTAAGGGGTTTGTGACTTCATTAAAAATCAAGATTAGCATAAAAATAGGTGTGGTGGAATTCTAAGGTGGAAAAGATGTGGTATTATGTTCTTCCCGGAAAAGGTAGGAACTTAAGCTGAGAGGATAAGGAGGATAATAGAAGACTGAGTTGTTACGGACTGACTACAAAGCAGCAACTACACTGGGACTTTTGGGAAATACTGAGCATCCACCCACTTAAGGCCTGTTTTGCGTTAATTGTGATTAAATCCTGAGGATGTATATGAAAGTTGAAAGAATAAATGAAACAAAAAGTATCAGGAAGCAATACTATACATTGAAATCGGCAAGTTAATTTGAAGTGTTTTGTAGATTGTCTAAGGTCCAAAGCAAAAGATTCCACAATATCCAAGGATGCTGAACAATGCATGGATTCCTGTTTTCTGTCACTTACAATTCTCACTGGAGTGTTTTCCACTTCTCTGGTACCTTTGACTAACTTGACCTATTAGAATTTCTTAATGCATGTGGTTATCATGCCATGCAATACTTATGTCATAGCTCAGAGTTATATTTTGACTTCCTAATATTTTCAATAAAGTCAGCTATTACACTTATGAAATGGTGCTATTCATAACATTGTGAACTGCAGTCATCTTCTTTCACAATGTTGGTAGGTTTTACTCAGTCACTACCCAAAAGATCATAGTAAACATGTTCTTATGTGTATATTTCATGTTGAGCAAATGTGTCTAAAATAAACGTGTCACACAATTATTTAGTATTTGATTACAGTTATTTTTAAGTGTAGTAAGGTCTGTAAATATGGTAATGTGTTTATAAGAAATAGAGCAATAAAACACAAAGTAATAATGGTAAAATATTGTAAAGATTATATCAAGAGCATTAATACAGTGACATTTTAAAAGTAGAATTGCCTATACCAAAAAGGATATAGGAACTGAGAGTAGAGACAGTATAGTACAGTGCACGTTTTCAGGGTGTTCACAGCACAGAGCACTCCAGTGACACCAACAGAAAAATTATCCCATCCCTCTTTCAATCAGAAAAGGTTGATTTAGTATGAAGTAAAGTACTTCTGTTTGTGAGAAGGCTCTGTAGCAAAGCCTATTAACCTACTTCCTTAGGTTTTAGGAATCTAACACCTAGATTTTTAAATGAAAATGTTTTGAAGTTATTGTCATAGTAGAGAATTATAAATTATAATAGTCTTGTATTATGATTATTATCATTGCTACTATCCTGATTATGTAAGTATATTTGAACATATGTTCAATATGTTCTCCTTCTACATACTAGCCTACATGGTGACTTAGAATGAGTCTACTCATACTATTATCTCATTAACAGTGTTTATACATCCATATGTTTATTCATTCCAGATCCTTTAACACAGCCTTGTTTAAGCTTTAAATAACTAAACATGGCAGTTTCTAAAAATCAGTGCTGTATTCTGCAGTGAATAAAACTCTTAGTGCTGCTTATAAAACCACCAACGTGCTTGCTTAAATTTAGCATTTTTATATACTAAATAATTTATAGGAATGCCTAAAGTCATTAAATCCTATTAAATGAACTTATTTCTGTGTTTTTTGTTAATCAAGAATTATAGTATGTAAATAAAGGAAAATTAAAGAAAGAAAGGTGTGTTGGACTAATTAAAAAGTCAGCGTTAGGTCTGAAGGAAATATGTAAGAAGTAGACTGATGCATAACTCAAAACTCATTTGTTGTCAAGGATTTTATGTTAATACTTAACATTTAGTATGCATAGCTCATGGGACTAGCTGTTTATAACAGCATCACCTTGGATATTCGTTTTCCTCCCTGCTGTTACAAGAAATTACTGAGCCCTCCCATCGTACCTAGTGATCAAAATACACCAGTAGGCATCTGTGGCGTTACCATTGATGACTTGTGTCAGATTATGCCTGTAAGTATGTTATTAACATCACGTACTCATGTAATGATGAATGCCTCTTTGTACAGTCTTCTGATGCTGTTCTTTAAAACAGGGCTTTCCTTTTAGACCTCTTTTCCATCTTGCTTATAGAGATAGTCACCTATTGTGCAATGTACTTAAGCTCTTACAGAATAGTTGTTTAAGTCTGATGTCATTGATTTGAATACAGACCATGCCATTTACTGGCTTTGTGAATTTGAGTGAGAATGTAACTTCTCTGAGCACTAGTGCCCTTATGGGAATAATAGGATTTTTTATTAATAATTAAAAACAAGTGATGGGCTGGATGTCTTACCAGTTAAGAGCACTTACTACTCTTGCAGGTTCATTCCGGTGCCCATATCAGGGTGTTGACAACTGCCTGTAAGACCAGCTCTGAGGGATCTAACACATGGCTTCTGCAGACCCCAGCACACATGTGCACTTACTTATACAGGACTTACACAAATACACATAATTTAAAATAAATATTTTAATGGTGATAGGCATATCAAGTCTCTACCAGCCTAGATTTGTATAAAAATACGTGTTTTCAAAAAACAAATTTTTAACTCAACAATTTTATTTTCACATTTCACAGTACAAGTGAAAACTACTTTTTTTAGTCCCACTTCTCCCATCCAAGACTATTCTCTTTGCTAGGAATGGGGAGAAGTCCCCCTTGTAGTGCCTCTAGAAAACACTCAGATGCAGCACTATGATCTTCTGGCAAAACAGAACAAGTAACAGAGAACTGATAACAAGCCTGTCTGCTGTTACCTGTCCAGTCAAGTCATGCCAGGATGAGTAGGCACCATCCTGGGGCAAGCAGGCAGTCTCAGCATTGGAGATTTGGGAATCATGGGCATATGGCCTCCCATGGGTGGCCTCATTCCAAGAGCAGGTCCTATAGACATCATCCCAAGAGAAGGGCCTATTGGTGGCACCATGGAAAGACCTCTAATGTGGGGTGTGGACATCATTCCAGATGAGGAGGACTCAGGAGACTGGGAAGAATTAGGATCATTTCCCCTGCAGGAGGAGGAGCCAAGGGTAGAGCTAGAGGTATCATTCCTTGTTGAAATGCAGCCATTGTTTTGTCAGTCAGGATCTGGGCCTGCTCTTCCATCATTTCTGATGGAGATTCACAGTCTCTTTGTGGATGCTACCACTGCAATGTGTCTTTCTTACAGTTGGTGGTCATGGGCAATACACATAATCCAGTAGTCATGACAAAATCACCACTGTCCTGCCAGATCTAAGGCCCTCAGTCCTGTGCTTTTAATGGAATAGAAATTTATTATGTAAGGTATATAAGATTATTGCAACCTATGACATTACTTATCTTTTCAAATAATTTAATATAAATTAAAAGTAATTTTCCATGAAGCTTGAAAACTTAAATATTGAGCCAGTTCTGCTTTTAAGTTCTTGTTCATAAGTAATTGAAGTTGTCAGAAAATATTTCTTCCAGCACTCTCAGGCTTTTCTTGGGAGAGGAGCACATGATACCTAAAATGTATAAGCCCTTAACATATGCGAAGTGCATGTCTAATGTTTAAACAATGCATCCTAAAATAGTAGCACACTTTTAGGAATATATATAAGTGAAAAGCACCAAAAATTCACAAACAGTAATGTGGCAGAGAGCCAGGAATTACACTGGAAATCACAGTAGAGCTCAACACCTGCTTGCTTAAGAATGAGCCATAGGGTTAGATCTCTAGTTGAACTAAACAATTTCCTCCTGCATGAACTTCAATTTTTCTAAGCCGTGGATGGTAGAAATCATTAACAAGTATCATATCTCAATTATTTGTCTTAAAATATGAGTTTACTCTGTAGTCTCACGGGTAAGGGTCTCACAGTCTGTTTCCTTACAATCTGAAGGAATGCTAGTTGACAGATCACACATTTTCTTACAGGAATTGGCCCATGGATTAAAGGAACTCTTATCATATGAAGGCAATGTTGAAGAAGATTTCTATTCAACATTCCAGGTACTGAAGAGAGCATACACTGTTTGTCAGCTGTATGTCATAATATGAAAATGCCACTTGTTACTAAACACTTTCGATTGGATGAACAAGCACCAATCAACACATAGGATCTAAGACAAGGACCTTAAGTGTCATATAGCAGTGCAGCGGGGGGGCCTGGTGCTCAGGAAAAACTGGGTTTTTGTGGACAGCCTGAGCTACACAGAAAGACCCTGTCTCAGTTCGTCTGAGAAGGGTCAAATCTAGTAATAGAAACAGTGGAGCAGAGGCATGCAGATGAGCATGCGGAAATGAATCCATCAAGGGCGTGGCACTCTGCTAAGCTGTTGCATATTCCTGTGACCCGTTTGCTTTTTACCAAAGCTGGCCTGCTGCATCACCCCTACACAGGAAGTTTAGGAGAAGCTAATGAGTCAGACCAAAACAGTCCTTTCTACCTCTCTTACTTGCCATACAAGTTTTGTGGGCTTCATTAAAGAATTTAATTGTATTTAACAGGAACCTGCTTTTTTTTTTTTAACCTCAGAATGACACCTCTTCATTCATATATATATGTCACAAAAAGTTTAGGCTTTTGGCAGTTTTGTGTTTAAAGGGAGGGACAGAACTGTTCTACAAATCTACTCACTGAAGCCCAGTGTTCATCAACAGTACCAATAAACATATCGTGGTATCGCCCATCAGGTTTTTCAAGAAGAATTTGGAATAATTAAGTCCTATAACTTAAAGCCAGGGGGTGATAAGATTCCAGTTACCAATCAGAATAGAAGAGGTAAGTTAGATGCCGCTTTTAATTGCAGTGAATTAGTACTTTTCATTTACTATGACTATGTAACAGATGTGAAATTGCTTTCCAGAATATGTACAGCTCTATACAGACTTCCTTTTGAACAAATCCATCTATAAGCAATTTGCTGCATTTTACTGTGGATTTCATAGTGTGTGTGCTTCAAATGCCCTAATGGTGAGTTTAAATTGTTGAGCTTTCAATTAGGTTTTGTAATGGTATAACAGATAACTCCTTAAGTACCTTGGTAGATGAGCTTTTAAAAGTAGAAAAATAGTTTGAAATAACAGTAGTGCTTCTGTTTCAGCCTTTCTCCTCTAGAGAGAAAACTGTGACTTCAGATCTTTCTTCCTTTTGCTGTATCTTAAATTAGGACTTAAAAAGCTGTAAGTGGCCAGGCGTTGGTGGCGCACGCCTTTAATCCCAGCACTCGGGAGGCAGAGGCAGGCGAATCTTTGTAAGTTTGAGGCCAGCCTGGTCTCCAGATAAGCGAGTGCCAGGATAGGCTCCAAAGCTACACAGAGAAACCCTGTCTCAAAAAAAAAAAAAAAAAAAAAAAAAAAAAAAAAAAAAAAAAAAAAGCTGTAAGTGGATGTTAAGACTCAGGAACAGAGCCCAGAATGGGAGTCCAAGGAAAAACCCGTCTCACTGAGTGAGGTGCATGTTCCAATAACCTGGGGTCTGTAGTTCATCTCCAGAAGCACGGTGGACTCATGGTGCTAACTAGAGTTAGAATGCCATATTCTGACTATCATATGATTTCTTCACCTCATATATCCAGGCCCATGCCACCCTGCCTCGACTATGTCCCTTCTGTTTTATCATGAGAGATTGGAGTAGTCTTCCATTTGAGTTGTTTTTAAAAGAAGAAAGAAGTGGACTATCAAGCTTACTTAGGGAGCAGGAGCAAGTAGCTTAGCACTCCACAGCTTGTTTTAGGGCAGTGGCTCTCAAACTGTGGATTGCAAAGCCGTTGACGTCCAGGGATCCTTTCACAGGGGCCACATGTCAGTTATCCTGCATATCAGATGTTTGCATGTCATAACAAGAGCAAAATGACAGTTATAGAGTAGCAACGAAAATAATTTTATAATTGAGGGTCACCACAACATGAAGAACTATATTAAGGGTCGCAGCATTAGAAAGGCTGAGAACCACTGTTTTAGAGTAACCTCTGTAACATGTTTGCTGGAAGTACCTTTGAAAAGTACTGTTGAGTTATGACTAAGTTTTATGACTCTCTGGGAGTGGGAGGAGGGAGAAAAGGAAAATAAAAATTAAATGGCACAGTATTCTCGGTTTCTCAGATCTAACCTCTAAGTGAGAACAAGCTCACCTAAAAGGTGGAAAGCTAGTGAGTGGCACAAGGCCGACTAATGCAGGCTCTGCAGTGCACAAGTGCCATTGAGTTGGCAGGGCAGCCAGCTTGTACACGCCGGTGCTCTCTGCTGAGGGTGGAGAAGAATGAGTTTGCTTCATGCTGGGTTCTGTTCTTGGTTTTCTACAAACTGCTAATTACCATTTTGTAAGATATAAACCGTAAAACAAAATAACTTGCTACAGTAGGAAAACGTAAGTGAAAAGCATTTTCTTCATCAAAAATCATTTGATTTACTAAAAACTGTCATGATTTCTATGATTTGATTCTTCAATTAAAATAGTTCAAATTTCATTTAAGACCATCATTTTTAATTATGGCTTTTATGATTATTGACAGCTGCTTCGTCCGGAAGAGGTTGAAATTCTGGTTTGTGGAAGTCCTGAGCTGGATATGCACGCTCTGCAGAGGAGTACTCAGTATGATGGCTATGCAAAAACAGACCCAACTATACGGTGAGCTCCTCACTCTCCAGATGCTGTGTCCAAAGAACAGATTCCAAAGTGGCTTCTCGTTTGTGTGGCTTAGAACTCTTCAACCACTGAAGTTAAATATTCTGTAGTCCACCCTGTCTTCATTCATTTCTAAAAATAAGCGAGTACTAAAATATGAATGCATTTAGCAATCCCCTTGGGAGAAAGTTATGTAACTTTCTATCAAAGTATAGAGTTTTTTTCAAATATGCTAAATTTATAAATAGAATTTTACTGGCACTGTGTTGAAAAATAAGACTTAGATTATATAGAGAGCAAAAACCGAGCTCTATGCTACCCATTGTTAGACTAGTTGAATAATATTATAAAATGTTATACTATTAGCAAACCTGTGTGTTAGAGAAGGTTTCTCAGAGCTTACTTTATTAGTATCACTAATTAATTAGGATTGTATCATTGTGTAAATTTCCTTCTATAGATACTTTTGGGATGTTGTGCTTGGATTTCCTCTTGATCTTCAGAAGAAGTTGCTACATTTTACTACAGGAAGTGACAGAGTACCTGTGGGAGGGATGGCTGATTTGAACTTTAAAATTTCAAAGAACGAAACATCTACTAACTGGTAAATTCTGGATTATAACTTTATTTTTAATGTATAGCTTATTACTAATTTTGGAATCAAAAGAGCCTTTTAGTCTGAAGTAATTTTCATGTAAAATACGTGAGGGTCAAGTGTGACCTTAAAATGGAAGAGACTGTGGCTGAAAGTTCCCCTGCAGGGTTGACACATCCCAGCACTGCAGGTGATTCCCTCCATCTGCTTCTTACAGCCTGGGTCAAGGAGTGCTTTGTGGTCTCTTCTAGAACCTTGCCTGCCTAGTAGTAGCATGTTGTCTATCCCTCATTTTTTGTATAAATGATTTTTATAATTAGGAAATATATGAAGTTGAGATTTTTGGAAGGGCCAGAGGTAACTATTGTTTTAGTACTTTAAGTTCTTCTGGTACTCCCCATCTTTTAAATCTCATGCTTATATGAAGTGATAAAGACCATGACTTTTCTAGTAGTGTTAATGGGTAGTTAACGCTGGTCTTTACCCATTCCAATATTCTGTGCCTTCAAAAAGAACTTCAAATAGACACAGCTTTCATTATAACACAGCTCACACACTGAACATTCCTCAAAGCCCACCTCAGTCCTTTCATTTTAGAACTTGAGTTGGCCCTGTGTTTTCCCAGTTGCCACCACCCTGGTGCTGTTACTTTTCACCTCATTCCTAGCTAAGTTAAGGCCTCCTATCCTGCTCAGGTTCCTGTGCAACTTCTTTTCTGTGACACTGGTCTGGCTCTAACACACTGGGAATTAGTAGCTTTCCCCAACAGTCCCATTCCTAGAGTTCATCGTTTCTGTTTACGCCCACACACTGTTTTGCATCATCCTTAAGACACACTTGGCCTGCCTTCCTCCTTTCCTTTGATTTGTTCCCTTTGCATGTGGTATGTGCTTGCTACCTCTCATGAAGATCCTTTTTTAAATTTCATTTTACATTCCAACCTTAGTTCTCCCTCCTCCTGCCCTATCTTACCTCCCTCCCAGCCTCCCCCCCCCATCCACTCATCTCCCAATGGGTAAAGGCTCTCATGAGGAGTCAACAAAGTCTGGCACATTAAGTTGGGGCCAAGTCCCTCCCCACTGCATTAAAGTTGAGCATGACATCCCACCATAGGGAATGGACTCCAACAAGCTAGCTCATGCACAAGGTATAGATCCTGGTTCTGCTTCCAGGGGCCCCTCAGATAACCCAAGCTTCACAACTGTCTCCCACATATGGAAGGCCTAGTTCATTCCGCTGGAGGCTCCACAGCTGTCAGGCCAGAGTTGATGAGTTTCCACGAGCTTGGTTCAGCTGTCTATAGATTTCTCCATCAAGATCTTGACCTCTGTTGCTCATATGTCCCCCCTCCGTCTCTTCAACTGGATTCCCGGAGCTTGGCCTGGTGCTTGGTTGTGGATCTCTGCATCTGGTTCCATCAATTACTGGGTGAAGGTTCTCTGATGACAGTTGAGTATTCACCATATTGTTGTCTTCTGTGACACCAAAAAGTCGTCATTCTCTCAATAAATTCCTTTTTTATGTTTCACCTTACATTGCAGTCGTTTAGCTCTGGTAGGTATATTGCTAGGTATATTGCTCCATGGTTAAGCACAAACATCTGAGTTTAGATTCCCAGCACCCAAGTAAAAAGCCAGGTGTGGCCATTAGCTTCTAACCCCGGAGGGAGACGGGGGACATATGAGGATCACTGGGGCTTGCCCACAGCCAGCCCAACCAAAGACAAGTTTTAGATTCAGCCGGGGACCCTGTTTCAATGAAATAAAGGCAAAGAGTGCTCTAGAGAAAAGACACCCAGGACCCTCCCTGGGCACCATGTGTGCATATGAATGTGCATGTGAGTGTGTGCACCACCACACGTGTGCATGAGCCTACCCCACACACACAAGTAAATCAAATGATTATATTTCAAAACACAAATGAACATATATAATTAAGAAATTTCTGTCTGAGTCATAATTAAAAGATCTAAAGTGAGAAAACTTCAAGAGAAGTTTTTGCATTTGAAGATTTATTTGTTCAACAGAAATTTTTTAGAATATTTATAGCAACTAAAATATGATCAATTTAAAGGGTAATATGAATAGCTTATTTTTACTAGAAAGACAACATAAATGTCTCCAATTATTTTTACTTGAGAGATTATTTTAGGAGCTAACATGGCTTAGCTCTGACTCTAGAATCCCAGCAGGAACCTCACCTTGATTGAATATAATTGACTGTCAAAGGTACATGACATTTCCATCCAGTACAGTGACGGCGTTCCCTCTGACTAAGAATTTTCAGCCCTTCCATAAGGTACACACACTGTTGAGGACGATGTGTGTTGAGTGTGAACAGCACTGGTTTTGGGGTCACACTAGACTGGGTTTGAAAGTCAAGCTTCCCCCTCTCCAGCTCTGTAGCTTTGAATACTTGATCTGTATATTCCCATGTCTAGGTTTCCTCATCCATACACTGGGGATAGCAACTGTTTTAGGTTGCTTTGGGGCTTAAGTGAAGCAGTGCATATCAGACATATGCTCCAGTTCTAATGGTAATCCCGGGGCTCCATAAATGATGCCTGACCTAGTGTTTGTCTTTTTGTATGGTCTCGCAGTATCGGTTCTGACGAGACAGAGTTCTTTAAAGTGTTCTCTGGCTTATTCTCCAGTTTTACATACTGACTTTAGTGAAAGCTATTGTGCTGCTGTGGAGTTGGTAAAAACAGATGAGAAGGATCTGGGATACCTTTAGAAACTCCAGTGAAGATAGCAGTGTCATCAGGTAGAATGTTGCAGGAGCTGATCAAGAGATTTCAAGGACCTAATACTTCATGTGCAGAGAACAACAGCTTTGAAAGAAAGCCCAAAATAGTTTTCATGTCTTTCTGATGAATCAAGACTGAACTATAACAATATGCTGTCCACTATTTTGCTAGGTGTTTATTACTTTGCAGTCTTATTCTTTTAATGTAAGTGCAGAGTTTACCATATCTATGAGGAAACAGATTTGGAGACATTAAGCAATTCGAACAAAGTCCCACAGTTGGTAAGTGAGGGGAAAAGTATTTAAATTCAAATCTGTCTGACTCCAAACAAAATGCTTTTCAAATTAGAGTTTAATGAAGGCAGGCATGCAAGATTGTCTCGTCTGTACACATGTTCCTGCTGTCTAGAATGTCACTTGATACATAAGTATTCGGTGAGTATCTGTCCAATAGAGAAGAACTGAGTCATCACATAACAGTAAAATAGAGCTGAATATATGCAGTGATTTTTAATGTCTCAGTTTTTTGTATGGGTTTTAAGACAGTATTCCTCAAAGACTTATTTTTCCCTAGGTTACCTGTGGCACACACTTGCTTCAATCAACTCTGCCTTCCCCCATACAAGAGCAAAAAAGATCTGAAACAGAAACTGATAATTGGAATCTCAAATTCAGAAGGTTTTGGACTTGAGTAACCTAGAAGACTTGAAATACAGTATTTTATATGTAGCATTCACTTCCCTCTTATTGTGCCTTTAACATTTTCATTTTTCTGTTTTAAAACACTTTCACAAAGCTCACCACTTTTAAAATAATGAGGGTTTTTTTTTTACTCAAATACAAGAAATATGTATAGTGAAGGCATGATTAAAAAAACAAATTTATTAATAGTGTAAGGAAACGAGCATATGGTAGAAACAGTCCTGGGTCCAGTGCTCTTTTCTATAGCATTTCGTTGTTTTCCATATGTAGTTAGTCACAGGTGTCCACTGGGATGGCCACATGCACTAAAGAGTGCATTATGACATGATGGAACCCAGTGGCAGATGTGTGCTGGCAGCACACTGTAGCAAAGAAGATAGCTACATTACCATAAAGCATGTAGCCATATTTTCATACAAAGGTAAACAACAGTGTAATTGCAAATGCAGTTTACAGGGTCTTTTGATATATTGGTTTGGGGTCCTATAAGATCTTTTCAACTGTTGCTGAAAAGCATGTAAATAACTACATAACAGCCTAAGAATCATGGGATTTTGATAGTGCCATTTATTGCTAAAGATTTATTTTTACAAAGTAAATTTAGGGTTTTAGATGTGTATACAGCTTTTACAAATCAATAAAGATGATTGTACAAGAGTATTTTCAGACCAATTGGATTCATGGTTATATTCTTTTAAGTATTGTTAGTCTGCATGCTCACTGGCAGTAAATGGGATATTTGAGTAATCTGTAATGTTTCTACAATGGTCATTTCTTCTTAAAAATCAAGATAGAGAAAATTAAACTGAACTAGTCATTGCTACTTAATTAATTACAAGCACAAAAAACTGCCATTTTATATATTTTGATGAACAACTTACCTACATTTTTGATCACCAGTTATATGGAAACTTTGGGAAATGTAGGTTAAGGTATTTGACAAGAGTGAAATACAATAAAAACATTTGTGTCAAAATGATGTAGCTTGGTATAAAAGAAAAGTTTGACATTTTGGCTAAAATGTTTGTTTTTCACTGGATTCTAAATATAGTAAATTCAAAAGTACCCTTGTCTTCTATTTCTAATAAAGTAGCATGTAAAACTGCATTTTTAAGTCCCAAGTTTTTTTTTTCAAGTTATAGCGAATGAAGCAGTTTTATTGCCATGTTACAAACATTCCATCTCAAGACTTCTCTCATTCTTTGATAACTTTTCTTCAGAAAACTCTGAAGTTTTAACATTTGCAATAAGAATGAAACCAGCATTTAGTACCAGCATATGATCCATGTGCAACTAATCCTTGGCCCGAATCTTCTCAGAGCTAGGCCTCTCCTCGTTGCTATGCTTCCTGCACCCAACCAGCAGAATTCAAGGGTGTAGGAACACATCAGCTTGCCCACAGTTCTGAAACCCACCCACCCCTGCTAGAACCTAGTTTCCCTCCCTGTGCTGCTTGAGACCACAAATGACTACTTTTCCATTTGAGTATACTAAACGGATAGTTCTTTAAAATCTCAGAAAGCTAAAGGCACATTGGGTTTGGTTCATACATTGTTTTTAATTCATATGCAAATAAAACTGCTTCTCTCTTGCACTGCTTGAATTAGAAAGTACCATGTCTAATGTAGGTTACTACTAACAAGCACAAAGAATCATGTATACGAAACCAGATTTAAGTGTTTTAGGTAAAATGTAAACAAAGTTCTTATCTGTTAGAGATGACTCATGGAAATAGTGTTGGCTTGGTCTGCATGTCTAATGATGTATGTGTATTGATAGCTATGTCACATTTAGTAAGTACACAAGCAAGCCAAGTTTAAGTGACAAAGTCCATAAATATTGGGGATTTCTGTTGTCTCTTATTAAGTTGAAATTTATAACCATTAATTAATAAGTCATATATTTATGCTCTGTTTTGGTTTACAATGTAATAATACCTCATTTTAAAAGTAAAAACCACTACTGTTACATTTTAATTTAATCAGCTAGAAAATTCATGTAGCTTTTTAAATATATATCTGTTAATGATATCTTGAGTTTTGTATCTGCCGTAGTAAATTAAAGCATTGCAAAGTATTTATTAGTATTTATAAAATGTCTTGTCCTTTTTTAAAAGACCTATTTATTTTTTTCTGTATGATAAGTTTTTAGCAGTCCTTTTGTACAAATATGTATTGTATTAAGTTAATTTATGTACAAACATTTTCAAATATTAAAATTATACAGTCAGTCAGGCTTCATTTCATTTTTTAAACTCTGGGCAATTAATTAAAACAAGATTAAAATATAAATCATACTGCTCTTTACAAGATGTTGTGATTAGGAAAATTTCTAAAACATACAGCTTCAAAAGCTATGTAGTTAACAGCACCCAGTATAGTCAATTGCCTTATCATATTCTTAGTATGAGACACATATCCAATAACTGAATGGTTGTAGCTGGAAGGTTTCTTGTCCCGCCAGGACCCACTGCTACTTCAGCCCCAAATAAGCACACTGAGACATATATTAATTTATAAAACTGTTAGCCAAATGGCTAGGGCTTCTTGCTGGCTAGCTATCTCTTAATTTTTAACCCATTTCTATTAATCTGTGTATTTCCACATGGTCTTGGCTTACTGGAGAGTGCCAGGACCTGTTACTCCTTCGTGGTCTACATAGCACCTCTTCCAGGTCTCTCTCTGCCTGCCTTTCCCAGAATTCTCCTCATCTCCTAGTCCCGCCAATCTTCCTGCCTCTATTGGCCAAACAGTGTTTTATTCATCAGCCAATAAGAGAAACATGTATACAGAAGGACACCCCCCATCAAATGGTCACATAGATAAGATGTCTTACCAAATAAATACATAGTAGCAATGGAGTACACCCGGAAGTGGACATCCTAGGACATTTTATTGACTGCAGATAGGCAACTTCATATGTTCAGTGTTCTTCCCTTAGAACCATTCCTTTGGTTGTTTCTCTCCTGTCCATATTGTCCAAGCTTAGGAAAGAGAAGAGATACTGAAAATGAGGAGAGAATGCTGTGGATAGTCAGTATCACAAAAATCTATTTCTAACATTTAGGAGTTTGATTCCTTATAAATAATCTTTAGGAGTTATTTATGGGTTATGAGAGTGAGACACAGAGAAACAGAAGACACACACATGTAGAAGCAGACATCCATGTCAGATTCTTTATTGCGCTTCACCTTATTTTTGAGACAGAGTCCCTCCCTGACCCTGGAACTCACTACTTGCAGTAGACTGGCTGTCCATGAGTCTCTAGGCTCCCCCTGTCTCCCAGTACTGGGGCTCCAGATGCACCTCCACTCTGATGTGTTTGCTGGGAATCAAACTCCAGTCTTTGCGTTTGCACAGCAAGCTCTTTACTCATTGAACCTTCTCCCTGCTCCTACTATGGATTCTGTTAAGTTACTATGTTGCTACAGTTTGAACCTAGATCTGAGAAAGGTGGGTTTTCTAGGAGGACATGGGTCAGTCAAACCAGCTAGCCATCCATCCTCAATACTACAGTGCTAGGCTTTGAAGGCAGAGAGTTTAACCTCATGTTTAACTGCAATGTCTCCATTGAAAAGTAGAAATCATTTGTAAGATGGAAATAGCAGTCTCTCTGCAGTTTTTAGGGAAGGTGAAGGGGGTTAATGTGTGGACACACAATGACTGGCATACAGTGCACAACGGGAAAGGCTGTGGCATGGTGCTGGGGCGATCCTATCTTAGCCCACAGCCTCTCAGCCATCTGGCTCTCATTCCGGGGGTTTGTCTCATACATTGGTTTCAACCAGTTTTAAAGAACACAAGGAGCTCTTGAAGCATAAAAATGATTAAGGAAAATCTTACTCTACACACAGGTTTAAGAATTTATACCGATGCTGTACTACACAACAGTTCTAATGCTGCTTTATACAGTGTAACAGGTGTGTTTAAAAAGTTGAAAACGGAGAACTTTAATGAAAAATTTAAAATATAGAAAAAATCTGCAGAGATCTAACAGTTTTACTAAAACAATACATCTTTATGCTCCTGTCTATCTGCTCTTAAATTTTGACATCCACCTGGATGCACAGAATAGTCTATTAAATGGCCACTCTTCAGTTTGTTGAGCCAGGCTCAGAGGCCTGTGATTAAACAGACTGAGTCTCCCCAGAGCATGTTCCAGAGGTGGAGCTGCTCAACTGGAAAAGCCTGTCTTGCTGCTCGTTCCCCAGACTGGTGGCTGCAGCATTTGTTGCCACCAGCATTGTAAGAGACTTGTCATTTCTCCACATTCTCAGCACTTGGTTTCAGTGGGGCTTTTAGGGGACTTGGAGATTTGGGGCTGGAGGGGGGGTTGTTATATGTTTTTTTTAGTTTTGCTTATGTGACTACTGTGCTTAAATTTGCCTTTTTGATGTTGCTAACAACACTAAACACCATTTATACATGTACAAGCCACTCAGATGCTTTGCCCACTTTTATTCATTGGTTTTTAGGAGTTACTTCTTTATTCTAGATATTATTAATCCTTTGTTGACAAGAGTTACAGCCTCAGTTTACTCATCTGTAAATTAAAATATTGAACCCATATAGTTGTTAAATAATTTATAAATATCTGTGTATGTGTTTATGCACCTAATATATAATATCAATATGTGTAAGGTACACGTTCAACAAGCTGTATTAGTATTAATGTATCAGATACAGATATGTAATACAAGTATATGCTTATGAATGATGTCTTAGGTTCTCTAAAAGAACAAACTGATAGGATGAATATATATTACAGAGCAGGTTCATCAGATTGGCTTATATGATGCAAGTAATCCAACAATGTACTCCAGAGAGACTGATAGCCCATCCAAAGGACAGATGACTCAACATCCCATTCTGGTGCTGAAGATCTTGAGGGTTCCTGAAAAGCTGCTGGTCTTTGGTCCATAATGGAAGGCCCAGTAGTGGCAGAAGCAGGGTGGATGCACTCAGCAAGGAGTAAAGGCGCGTAGGTAGAAGCCCACTGCTTTTCCCATGGAGCTCTTTCATGCCTGGCTGCCACTGGAAGTTGCTGCCCATTCCTGAAGGAGGGTCTTCCCCTTGCATTAATCATCCTAGGAAAGACCCACCCAGCGGCTTGTCTTTGAGTTGATTTCAGCCCAGATTAGCCATTACAAATGGCTTACCTTCATTTCTGACTGGTAAGTGTTCTCTAGGATCGCTAATAGTGCCATTGCTGTTGTTGCTCCTGTATCAAAAAACCTTGTGCCATGCTTCCCATTAAACCTAGGGAATTGGAAAGACTGCTAATGTGTTTTCTTTGCTTGATTATTTCTGTCTCAAGCAATCTTATTCAGATTCTCGTGAGTTATAAACATTGATCTTACTATGTCTTTTCCTGTGTTTTCTTTGCTTGATTATTTCTGTCTCAAGCAATCTTATCCAGATTCTCGTGAGTTTTAAACATTGGTCTTACTATGTCTTTTCCTTTTCTTTGACTTTCCTGTCAACAAGCTTTGTCTTTATGTTGTCTCAGCCTTGACTCTTCTTTGGTTTAGGTAGACATTCAACCACTCATAGTCAGCTGGCTTCCCTAGGCTTACTCTCCTCTTTATCCTAAAACCTACAGTTAACCGTGGTAAAATTCTATTTTCATTGTTCTGTCTCCCTGTGGAGAATCTAAGGTATCTCCAGTGCTTGTTTGACTCTCCAATTGCCTGCTCAGCCTACTGCCTCCCCAGGTATCTTTTTTTTTTGTTCCTTTCTAACCAACCAGTCAGTTTCTGTCCATTCCCACCCAACTCCAGTCTCCTCTGTAATTTCCCCAAACCAGAATTCTCTCCCCACTGCTAAGCCTGCCTCACCACTACCCCACAAACAAAGCGTCTAACCAGAAGGCAAATACTGTCTGTCAGTTCTCATTTCTCAGGCTGCATCAGAGTTTTCAGATGTATATGGTTAGGTGTGTGCACATCAAGCTCAAGAACAGGTATTTCCTATGTCCCCATTAAACATCTCCCACAGAGCTGGATCAGTAAAGCCACATAACATCTGATCTGACTTCTTGACTGCACAGGTGCAATTCAGTAAATCAGTGGCAGTAACTAGAGACCCACATGGCTAAGTAGCTTCTCTCGAAATATTAGCCTGTCACATTGACTCATACAAACCTGAGCCTGCCATGACCTCAGGACTTAGTATAGAGCTTCAAGAGAATGTCTTCTGGGGACTGGAGAGATGGCTTAGCAGTTAAGAACACTTAGCTTGCCAGGCGTTGGTGGTGCATGCCTTTAATCCCAGCACTCGGGAGGCAGAGGCAGGTGGATCTCTGTGAGTTAGAGGCCAGCCTGGTCTCCAGAGTGAGTGCCAGGATAGGCTCCAAAGCTACACAGAGAAACCCTGTCTCGAAAAAAAAAAAAAAAAAAAAAAAAAAAAAAAAAAAAAAAAAAAAAAAAAAACCAAGAACACTTAGCTTTTGCGGAGGACCCAAATTCATTTCTCAGCACCCACAGTCAGCTACTCACAACTTCCTGTAACTCTAGCTCCAAGGGATATGCCTCCCTCTTCATGGATACATAATTCAAAAATGAGTCTTTTCAAAAAAGAAAATCCATCTGGAGCCCTTGTCCCAACTGCTATCCATGTAGTCTCCTCACTCCAGACTACACAGAGCCTTAACCTGCCCACCTCCAATTACCTTGTGACTAATCAAACAAGCAAATGAATCAAACAATAAGTGGAGGTGGCTACCCCACACCCGGAAAAGAAAGTAAAGCAGAATTGGTATGACCCAAATTTTGAGTGTTCGCATGTATAGGAGTGTGTATAAATGTGTGTGAAGGTACATATGCATGTCCCAAAGGGTTGTCACAGCCCTGGGGTTATGTACCCTTTCACTTTTTAAAGTTTTTATTCAATAAATATCAAATGTAAACCATCCACTACTTTCTAGGTGTTTGCCTTTTTCACCTTAGATTTTAGTGGAGTGAGAAAATAAATAAACAGCATAGTTGGGCAATTACATGGCATATTCTCAATGGCTAAGTACCATGGCAACGTACATGCAAAGTATATATCCGTTATGTCGATACAATGCAGTAGTTGTTCTGCAGTAGCTGGAGAAGCTTCTAATGTGGAAGGCTTTTTCATCAGATTTTCTACTGAGCCCTCGGGTATGATGGGACATGGATAATTACAAGTTTTGGTGACAGAGTGGTGTATGGGGCTACTCTCCCGTGTGAATCCTCCTGCCAACAGGTTGGTTTTGTGGCTAAAGAACTCCGCTGGCTGGGCAGTGGTGGCACACGCCTTTAATCACAGCACAGAGGCAGAGGCAGGGTAGATCTCTGTGTGTTCAACGTCAGCCTGGTCTACAGAGCAGGTTTCAGGACTACATAGAGAGACCCTGTCTTGAAAAAAAAGAAAGAAAAGAAAACTCTTTGCAGGTGCTGCAAGCCCAAGAGATGCCTTTGTTTTACTCAGCATAAGCAAATGACCTCTCATTCCTGTGTCTACTCTGGAATGCTAAAAAGCAACAGAAATAAGTACAGATATAGGGACAGCTCCCACATTTGTGTAGTTCAAGAGTTTTGTGAAATCTTTCCTGATGACCCTCACATGTAGAATTTCTCTCAGTGCTCTGGTGCAATGGGGACGGGCTCAGAAGAGGACTATATGGTCTGGAGAGAATTCCTAGTTAGGGCATGGAAAGAAGGTCTCTTCAGGAACCCTTCCTGGGATCTGGGGATACTTAGCCTTGCTCTTCTGGAGTTGTGTGGGTCTTCAGAGGATGCCTCCATCTCTGGGTCTGTATTGGTTCCCCTCTTGTTTGATGAGTAGAGAAGCTGTCTGATTTCCATGACTACCACACTGCCAGTTCTCCAGCAGTTTGTAGTCATCCATTCCCACTCCCACCCCCAGGTACTAGTTACGTAACCATGAGAACAGACCCTAATGTCTATCCTCCATGTCTTCTGTATCTACACACTAGACATCCGTCTAGACAGCAATGTATTCTCTGTCTACACATGTCTGCCATCCCTCACCTACCTTTGATCTCCACCTACCTTTTAGCTACATGCAATGTATACAACTTTATACCATGTGTCTTCCATCTATCACTGTGAATTATTAAAAGGAATGGATGACTCCATAGGCAAGAGAATTGACTATGTTCCATTCCAAACCTGACCTATTGAAAAGGGGAGGGAAGTTTTTATTCCCTTTATTAGAGTGAGAACTTATTTTCCCTGTTCTATGATTGTTGCCCTCCCTGCAAGGGGGCTGCTGCTTTTTAAAATTGATAACAACTTAGTAGCATTGGACTACATTTTAATTGAGTTTAGCTGGACTTAATAAGCTTCACCAGGACTTGTCCTTCTGTGTAATCATCTGGTCTGGGGATCTCTGACTTAAGCCTCAGTCTAGCCATAGAAAGCCCTCGAGTGTCCACTCAACCTGGCAATGACCACTCATATTTAGAGACACGTCTTCCTTGAACTCCTCCATCTGTATGTATCTAAAGAGGTAGATGAGATGAGGGGACAAGCCAGGGTAGATTAGCTGACCTAGCGAACAGATGGCTATGTACAATGCAAGCTCATTTGTAACTCACATAAGAGTTGTGCAAGGATGCTCGGGTTAGCAAGGCATCTCTTCTTCCTGATACCCAGCTACTTCCATCCAATGGACCTACCATGCTGTAGGGCAGCATTTTTCAAACTGGAGGTTGTGACCCTTTGGAGTCAAATGACTCTTTGACAGGGTAGCCTAAGGGCAATCCACATATCGGATATTTACATTACAATTCATATAAGTAGCAAAATTACAGTTAAGAAATAGCAAGGAAAATAATTTTATGATTGGGGGGTCACCACATGAGCAACTGTAGTAAAGGGTCATAGCATTAGGAAGGTTGAGAACCGCTGCTGTAGGGTATCTCTGAAGACCATATCGAGGGAGCTAAAGGAGAGGGTAGGACACAGAAGCCAAGCCCAAAATAGCATGTACCACTTCATTTGCATTTCACTGGACCCAACTTCCCTCGAGATCACAGTCTGAATGCTCAGGAAACAGAAGCTGTCATTGGTCTAGGAAAACACAAAGGTATTAAGAATCAAAACCTGTGAAAAGAAGGTGATAAAAGAATCGGTCAGCAGTCAAACTGGCATAGTCCTGACAAAGCAAATGTCACCTTTCAGACAGTCCTCTGATGGGCCACAATGGCTGTGTCTCATGGATTCGGGTGCATCCACTAAGCTGCAAGAAGGAAGAAAGGCCGTCTCATCCTTACTCTGGTCCTAGCCTACTCTGTGGCCTTAGGCGAGGGACTTCCAGAGCCTTCATGGTCAACCATGGAGACAAGAGCATCACCTCCACCCACCTCCCTGGCATCTTTGCTAAGTCTGAAGTCTGTGCACGCACCCTGGAGGTTGGGAGGGTGTGCCTGTCACTTTTCTTCTTGATTCTTAGAACCTTGCCAGATTCCCACAGGGTAACTGGTTCGTGGAGAAGGCGGTACCAAGAGTGCTGGTTTAGTCATCAAGAACCACAATGTGTCATGATTCTAAGAAGGACATTTGAATTCAGGTCAGGATTTGGGGAGGGGCAAATCAAAGGATAGATCCCCATGCAAGACCAATGAATGAAGGCGTATCATTTTCCTATTGCCACCCTAAAAAATTACTACAGGAGCTTAAAACAACACCCTTTTCTCAGCCTGGAGCTCTGGAAATCATAAATGCCAAATTTGCCTTACAGAGCAAAAACCGAGGTCTCGAAAGGGCTGCCATTCCTTTTGGAAGCCCTACCAATGATCTGATTCCTTTTTTAGGTCCTAAAAGTCATGCATGTTCCTTGGCTCATGACCCCTTCCTTCATCGTCAAACCCAGTAGTGTAGCATGGATTCTTGTGCATCCTGTCTCGTTTCTAAGACTATCTAACACTGGTAGCGCTCAGATGACCCTAGAAACTTTCTCAATCAAAATCCTAAGCTCAATGACATGAAGAAAGTCACAGTCGCCGTGTAACAGTCACAGAATCCACAGAATGATAGCTGGACATATGTGGGAGTCACTGTTGTGCCCACCACCAAAAGCACTTTTATTCCACGCAGTCCCACTGAAGACACTATGGGCATAGTTAGAAGGAGTGCTCTTTAGTGTCATACTGTAATTTTATTCATTGCTTTCCTACAATTACTCCTGTGGTAGCTTTTTAATTAAATGGTATCTGAAGTACATGAAAACTAATTTCAGATGCTCTGCTATTCCCAGGTATAACAGCATTAATGCCGAGAAGAGAAGACAGTTTCTATATACTTGGGCTGGTTGTGGTTTGTGTCAAAGATTGGGGGTGCATCTGACTTTCACTGAAAGATCAGCATTGTCCCCAGTCGGTCACTGCTTCCCAGGCCCTCCTCTGCAGAAGTGCCACCCGCCACTGTAGTCACGAGAAATGTAGGTCAGGTAATCAATAACCAGCATTTGTTTACTTTGGGAAAACCTCAGTACATTAAAAAAAAAAATAGAACAGTTCTTATTTCTCAGGGCTGAATCTAGACCTTTCAAAGAGAAAGGCAAATAAACCCCTCCCCCACTGCCATTTCCTCAGGCCCAGAGCTGAGTCACCAAACTGTAAACAAGGTTGCCACTGAAGCCAGGGTAGGACTCCCAAAGCTGTGTCTTCTACTCAACTGCCCATGACCAAGGACAGAAAACAGTTGTCATCCCTGAGATCTGACTTGAGCTCCTGAGAGCAACATGACCCAGATGAACAGTAATAGCCACACCTGTGCATCACTTCATTTTAGCCTGGAACACTGGTGACCCTTGGGCTCTCCTACTACGAAGCCATACCAGTCTACAGCCAGACTATTCTTTCAACAAAAGGTGACGTGACTTGTGAATCCCAGGGAGGACATCATCACAGACAAGTGTGAGCATCTCCCCAAATCACCAGGAGCGGTCCCCTCACCTGCCATGCTGAGACACACATTCGGAGAAGCCTGAGGTCCCCACAGCTCAGGACGAGAAGATTTGGGCATTTGCCCCAGTGCTCACCAGAGACCAGAAGTATGCCCAGAAAGGCAGCTCGGCCAGCCCTCAGACTGTAGGGATTGTCTGGACCCCAATGGAGGTCTGTGGCCATCATACTCTCACCCAGCCAGGACAAGGCATCCAGGAGAGAAGGATCAGGACCATAGCACTAGCAAGTGTTGCTGTGTTACACCCAGGGCCCGTTTGGCAAGCACAGACTTACAAACAAAGCCTGAGCCCCTAAGTCATTAAGTTTTGTCACTGATCAGCTCCTATGAACATCAAGGACTTCATGGGGAAAATCAATCACAAAGGAAAGAGGTGATCTCATAGCCATTGAGGTCTAAGACTCTTTCTTGGGAGAAAGACTTCATTTGCAGCCAAACCAACTTCAGGGAGGAAGGGTTTATTTGGGCTCATGGTTTTGGACTTTCAGTGCATGACCCAATGGCTCCATTGCTTTTAAACCTGTGGTAAGGCAGAGACATCACGGCAGAAGAGCATGCTAGAAGAAAGCTGCTCTCCTCATGGCATCCAGGAAGTGGAGAGAAAGGGTAGCACCAGAAACAAAGTATGTCAGGGCACACCTCCAAGTTTGTACCATCTCTCAATGGTACAACCAAGTTATGAATCCATCAACAAAGTAATCTGTGATGAAGTCAGAGCCCTCAAGATTCAATTACTTCCCCCCAATCCCTACTTTGAAACACTGTATTGGGAATCAAGCCTCCAACACAGGAGTTGGGGCCAGGTATTCAAACTGTCACTACCGGCCTATCTTGCTGTCTTCCCCTGAGCTGGGACAGTTCCCAATGCTCTATCAGTGTCGTTTCCTGTTAATCACACTATAAGCTTGTTCTGTTTAGTCCTCTCAATAACCTTGTAGGTTGGGTCCTGTAGGCAAAATATAACAGGATACGTAATAAGAATAATATTGGTATTTTATTGTGGAAGATTACTTACACCAAAAACCCAGGTTAGTCTTGGCCCTGAAAGAGGGCGACAGCCTCCTTTCCAGTTCTTTTATCCCATCCTTTCTGCATACCTATGACCACGCCCAAACAGGAATTCTCCCTAAAGGGTCCTATTCACATTCTGATGGAATAGGTGAGGAAAGGTGACGGTGTGTGGCCAGTCACTGGCCTCAAAGTTTTCACTGGTGATTTTCCCATGAGAATGAAAATAGTGCTTACTGGACATCCACGAGAAGGCAGTCACCAAACTCACAATCCTTGACTTTCCCACTGCCCTGAGCTGGGCATCACTCTCCTTACTTTATAGGTGAGTTGATGTCTACAGGGGTTAACATGATTCTGTCATACAGAAGGAAGCAGAAGTTTTAAACTTGGTTGAACCAAGTTGAACCAATACAAGAGCCTTTATTTTTCACCTCTCTGCCCTCTGATCCCCTTGACCTCTACTCAAAGAAATAACTGCTCTCTGTGGGACTCCATGCACATGGCCATGAACTTTCGGTGAAGTAATACATAAATATTCTGGTTCTCTATCCAGTGGAGAGCTCTGGTCATGTCTCATCTCTGTTTTCTGTATCACTGAGCCAAGGGACCAGAGAAGGCTTGCAGAGCTGCATGGGACTCAGAGCTAAAGTGTGTGTGTGGGGGGGGGGGGTGAAATTATCAGGGAAAGAGCCTGGGAGCTTGTTGGCTGAGGATGTGAACTGGAGCAAGGTGGTAGATGTTCTGATGCTTTGTAAATTAACTGCCTAGACTAGGATTTAAGGAGAAATAGGGGAAGTCAGTGAGGGAGGAAGCAACGTTAAGAGGCTCTGACTGCTTGTTGCTAGCCAATAGTCATGGTTTCAGATGCTTTATAGACAATCTTACACACACTCACACATTTGCATGCACACACTTTTGCCCATTAGATAGCGTTTTTCATAATTGTCGTAAAGATCATGGCCTCATACCACTGCCACCCTTCTGTCTGGCTTGGACAGAGGCATCAAGCCAGTAAGCAGAAGCAGAAAGAAAACCATGGGGAAGGGAAGGGCAGTTTGCATCCTGGTCACCCGAGACAGTGCCAGGCCACCCTGCCTGGAGTGCCAGGATGTCCAACCTCCTCACAAACTGTCTGAGCACCATAATGTCGCAACTGCAGGCCTTGCTGAGAGTGGACATGACTCCAAGAAATCACGGTGACAAGAGGTAGAGCTGTCTGGTACAGGCCAAGCTGGGAGCCAGCCTGGGGACATTGTCAGCCTGGCCAGATGTGCGATGGGAGGACTAAACAGAACAAGCTTATAGTGTTATTAACAGGAAATGACACTCACAGAGCATTGGGTACTGTCCCAGCTCAGGAGCTCATGTAGTTGGTCTATGTTGGGCACAGGGTAAGCTGTCATAGGAGCTGCAGGCAGGACAGAATCTCCTACAGAGGTCTTTGATCATGAGCCTCCTCTGCCCAACTTTGCCAAAACTCTGTGGATGTTCCTTTGTGTAGCCAATTTCAACACTCAGCCTGTTGGCCCCGTAATTGTCTGTGCTTGTTTCACAATGGACAGCTTACAGGCTCAGCTTTGAGTACCTGGTGGTATCATCAATAGTCCACACTTCAAGGCAGTCCCTCCCTCTGCCAGTTGGACTGCAGTCTGGCCCTCAAGTGTTATAACAGCCTGAGTAAGCTCTGTCCCATTTGCACAACATCTTGTCCCTCACAGCTGCCCTGCGAGGCTGAATTCAGAGATTGCCCCAGCGTGGTAAACACAAACAGACTTGCAGTGTCTTTAGGGTCTTCTGACCTGGCATTGCTTAGGGCCCATGATGAAGAAGGGACTGTGTTGGTGTGTGCTGTACATGGCAAGGCTTTACAGAGCCGGGGGGGGGGGGGGTAATAGCTGTGCCAGAGACTGCCATGCTTCCTCTCGACTCATTCAAGAAATCACTTTATGAGTGTTGGAAGATGTGAACCACAAAAGGGACCTGACTTGCTCAAGGGTATGGGACGGTGTCTTAGTTGCTGCTCCATTGCTGTAAAGAGACACCATGACCAAGGCAACCCTTATAAAGGAAAGCATTTAAATGGGGGCTTGCCTACAGGTTTAGGGAGTGAGAATCTGATGGTGGGAAGCAGATGGGCATGGTGCTGGGCAGTAAGCTGAGAGGTTTGCATCCTGATCTACAGACAGCAGGCAGAGACTGGGCCTGGCATGAATTCTTACACCTCAAAGTCCATCCCTTCCCCAATAAGACCACACCTCCTGATCCTTCCCAAACAGTTTTACTGAGAACCAAGCATTCAAACATATGAGCCTATGGGGACCAAAAGTGGGACTCTGGTCCCCTAAGTCTCATTGGATTCCCCTATCAACTCTTCAGAATGTTTTGTTTAGTGTATGTTATTTTAATTTAAATTTTTTATTGTGGATGTTAATTTGAATTTTTTTATCATGGGTGTTTTACCTGTACGTATGTCTGTGCACCACATGTGGACTGGTGTCCAGAGAGATCAGAAGAGGGTACAGTTCCCCTGGAACTAGAGTTACATGTGGCTGTGGGTGCTAGAAATGGAATCCAAGTCCTCGGGAAAAGCAGCCATACTATTAACTGCTGAGCTATCTTTCCAGTCCCCTTGTTTGGTATTTTTTAATAAGGCTTAAGACAGCAACATCCAGATCTAGAAGCAGAACATGACCCTAGAGTGCCCTGTGACCTTTGTAGACATGTAGACATAAGGATAACCACTGTCCTTTCTAAAATCTTACATTGAGATTTTCTATGTTTATATAAATGGCACCATATAGGATTCATATTTGTGCCTTCTAGGATTTGACCTTACATCTGGGAGATAAATCTATGTATTTGCATATACTATATCTCTTGTCTTCCTCATTGATTTTCCTGTGAATCTCAGATAACATGCTTATCCATTTGACTGTGAGTAGACATTCAAGTAATTCCCAGGCTAGACTATTACAAAAAAAAAAAAAAAAAAAAAAAAAAAAAAAAAAAAAACATGCTATGAACTTGTTTGTGTCCTTGTCAGTCATAAAGTTTGCATATTTTGATCATTGGGAGCTAATACCCAGCCCTATTTTAGGTGAGGAAAACCAAGGCTGTGAAGACAAGTGACTTGCCCAGGCCTTGCAACCTAATGGGCAAAGCTTGGTTCTTTGAGGTCAGATTTTTATGCTCTCTCCAGCTCCACCCCTGCCTAAAGATAGAGCCTGTGCCCCAGCCTGAGCCTCAAATTCAACTTTACTTGTGCCCTGAGTGACATTCTCCCATCTCACCAGATTCTGTGACAATCGTTTACACAAGATTTAAGCCAATGCAGTTGCTATAAGGATATGAGTATTGGTTTGTGAATGCTGCATCCACTGAGGAGATGGATTGAAATAGTAAAGTGTCCTCTGCAGCTGCTGGGGCACCCAGGGCTTGAGAAGAGGGTGAGCAAGAAGATTTACAGCTTTCTCCAAGGTACCTGTCTGTGAAAACACAGCCAACTACTTGAGAATCCCCCAAAGTAAATGCTTTTCTCAACAGTAGCATTCCATTGCCCTTCCCTTAGTGCAGGCACAGGGGAGATGGGGGCTGGGCTTCTCACTCCCACTCAGTGTGATCCCTGAGGTAAGCAGGGTGGGGAGGAACACTCTGAGGTAAACTGCAGTGTTCTGTTCAAAGTAGAGCTCTAGGGAAGAGTGAGAGAACAGGATGAGGCTGGGATAACTTACTAATGCTAATAGCAATTGCTGTCTGTGGGGTACCATTTACAGGCTGACATCATTATAAAGGACACACTCAAATCACTACCTCATAGATGAAGACATCAAGGCCCAATAAGTTCCAGTTCATTAACGAACACAGCAGGGGAACAAAAAGCTGGCTCAACAAGTAGAGATTGGTGCCACCAAGCCTGACAGCCTGAGTTTGATACTCAAAACCCACAGACTCTGACAAATTGTCCTATGACTTCCACACACATCCGATGACACGCATGCATCCATACACATACATGCAAAATGAATAAATAATAAATGCAATCTTAAGAGATCAAAGCAGGAGTAGAAATCATAGTCATTAATGATCCAGCCGGTGCCCAAATTTAAAAAGTGGAAGTTCTTTTTGTTGGTTCCTCCCCCAACCCTACCCCTAGAATCTGAAAACTTGATTGATTCTCTCTTTTCTTCTATATTTGAAAGTTTTGTTCTTTCATTGTTGAGCTTGAGTTTCATCATGGCATGTTTATCCATTTATATAACACATTTTGAACAAATTTACCCTCCTCTTCCAAACTAGTCCCCTTCTACTTGGCTGTCTTGTTTTATTTTGTTTTCTGGTGTCCCGGTAAGTTTAATCAAAGTTACTTACAGAAGCATAGGTGAGGAACTCTCGGCAGGTGCATGGGGCAACTCACCAGTAGCTACACCTCTGATGAAAATGGTCCCCTTCCTACCCCACACCAGCAATTATGAAATACCTACAGATCCTCAGGGAGAAGTGGAGCCTATGAGCCCTTCCCTCTTTCAAGACAGAATACTGACAGGCTAAATCACAGATTCATTTGAATGAGTAGAGACAGGGTCTCGCTATGCAACCACCGTGACCTGGAACCAGGCTAGCCTCACACTCATAGCAGTCTGCCTGCATATGCTCTAGAGTGCTATGGCTAAAAGTGTGAGCCACCATGCCTGCATAGACAGGCTCAATCTTGTGCAGTTAGTCACAGCTGCTGAGAGTTCAAGAGTGCAACCATGTGCCAGAATTTCACGGCATTCCAGCTCTTTCTCTAACCTTTATATTCTTTCTGTGTCTTCTTCTTTGATGTTCCCTGAGCCTTGGAGGGATGACATAGACGACCCTTGTTAGGGTGAGCACTAGCCAGTCACATATTCTCAGTCCGTAGCTTAACTGTGAGTGAGTCTGCATCAACATTTTCCAGTTGCAAAAGAAACTTCACTAATCAAACCTGACAGTGGGCATTAGAGATGTCCAGAAGGCAACTTGACAGGCTTATTTATCGTGTCAATTTAGCAATACAACAACATGGCTTCCTATGTCTTCCCCAACCACAGGCTTTTGAGCAGGTTTGCAGTTCCTTGCAGATGTGAATTCCCTTCTGGGAAATGAGCTTCAAATTCATAACCCTCCAAAACAGTCTTGTTACTACCATACCAATATGTAGCTGATTTTTTTTTCTCTTTGGGGGCCTGCCACCCAGTTCCCAAATAAACACATAGAGACTTATTCTTATTTATAAATGTCTGGCCTTAGCTTGGCTTGTGTCTAGTCAGCTTTTCTAACTACAGTTTGCCTCTGGGCTTTTGTCTTTCTCTAGTCTATATACCTCTCTTTCCTTCTTACTCCATGGTTGGCTATGTGACTGGGTAGTGTCCTTCTGTATATATGTCTCTCTTATTGGTTGATAAATAAAACACTGTTTGGCCAATAGAGGCAGGAAGATCGGCAGGGCTAGAAGATGAAGAGAATTCTAGGAAAGGTAGGCAGAGAGGGACCTCAAAGAGTTGCCACGTAGCTGCCAAAGGAGAAACGGGTCTGGACATTCTATGGTAAGCAAAGACCTCGTGGAAATACATAGAATTATAGAAATGGGTTAATAATTAAGACAGAGCTAGCCAATCAGCCAACAGTTTAATAATTAATATAAGTCTCTGTGAGTTCATTTGGGGCTGAAGCAGCAGGACCTGGTAGGACAAGAAAAACCAGCAACCTGACATGCTCCTCTCTTTCTCTTTTTCTTCTTCCTCCCTCTTCTTCCTCCTCTTGAGCCTAGATTTCTCTTCCTATTTATTCTCTCTGGCTGACAGCCCCAACTATGTCTCTGCTCCCCCGATAGCCCCACGCTGGAGTTTCAGATGTGCATGGCCAAACCCAGCTTTTATGGGAGGGCTGGGATTCAAACTCAGGTCTGTGTTTGTGCAGCAGGTTCTTCATTGACTACAGCCCCTCTAGCTAAACTTTGTTTTTAATTAGCTCACAAAGCAGCAGGTTTCCTTGTGGTTTCTTATACAAACTTAGCTTTGGGCTGCCCCCCACTCCTCCTCTGCTTTACCACCCTGCCCCACAGTCCTGCTTAAACCTCCCTAGACACCCCCCACCCCGTATTCTCTTGGTCACCTTCAGATCATCCCCCCACTGCCATGCCTTGAAGCTTCCCTTTTCCCCTCCCATGGGCCCTGTGGAAGATTTCTTTGATGCACGACTTCTCAGGCTTTGTGCTAATAAGGCACATTAATTTCTAAGAAGAAAATTATTCCTACAAGTTTTTCCAAGCTCATTAGTCCTTATTTCCCCCAGGACATATTTATCAATGCCTTGATTGTTTCAAAAATAGACAAAAATCTCACTTTCATCTAGCCTACATATTTATACCAAAAACATCTTTCCTTTTTTTTCCATTTTTTAATTTAAATTAGAAACAAGATTGTTTTACATGTCAATCCCAGTTCCTTCTCCCTCCCCTCCTCCCCTGCCCCCCACTAACACCCTACCTATCCCATACCATTTCTGCTCCCCAGAGAGGGTGAAGCCTTCCATAGGGGGTCTTCAGAGTCTGTCATATCCTTTAGGATAGGGCCTAGGCCCACCCCCTGTGTCTAGGCTGAGGGAGTATCCCTCCATGTGGGATGGGCTCCCAAAGTCCATTCCTATGCTAGGGATAAGTACTGATCCACTACAAGAGGCCCCATAGATTTCCAAGGCCTCCTCACTGAAACCCACATTCATGGGGTATGGATCAGTCCCATGCTGGTTTCCCAGCTATCAGTCTGGGGGCCAAGAGCTCCCCGATGTTCATGTCAGCTGTTTCTGTGGGTTTCACCAGCCTGGTCTGGACCCCTTTGCTCATCACTCCTCCCTCTCTGCAACTGGATTCCAGTTCAGTTCAGTGTTTAGCTAAAACATAGCTTTCTAAGCTAAAATCTATCATGATTAAAAGATAACAAAGCCAAGGGCTTGTCAGATGGTTCAGTAGGCAAAGGCACTTGCTGCCAAGCCTGATGACGTGAGTTTGTTTAATTTCAAGTTCCCATATGATGGAGGTTAACCAATTTCAGTCACGTTGTCCTCTGGCCTACACACACACACACACACACACACACACACACACACACACACACACACACACACACACACGAGCGCATGCACATGCACACATGCATGCCAAGGAAATAAATGTAATTTTAAAAAAAATGAAATGGATGGAGAGAGAAAAACAGTGAAACCTGGGAAGGGCCCATGATGATCACCTTGACTGAAAGTCATCTTTCAGCTTCCACTAATGACAGTCCATCACCCTTTATCCGTAAGATGAGGATGGAGAGCTTGCACCAGATTGTGTTTCCAACAGACGGCTGCAGAGATCTCTCCCAGCCCATATTCTCCTCTAAATGCATTTTTTTCATGTTCCCATCAGAACATGAAGGTGACTTCTCCCCTCAAACCTCAGAATTCTTGTAATTTCTTTTACTAATGAAAATCAGCAGAAACTGACTCTGGCTTTTGTAGCTGAGTCATTCAGAGTCATGAAGCTTCTACCTTGCCTTTAGAATGGACCTTAGTGTTCTGCCACATAATATGCTTTGCCATATGTGACCCATTGATCTTCTGTCACGTAGGAAATCTGATTGCCCTGATGCTGCCATGCTGTGCAGAAGCCCAAACCACAGAGCGACCATACCCAGGTCAAGTCAAAGCAGCCCACCTGCCACACCCCCTCACCTTGTAGCTGACACAACTGAAGCCCCAGGTGTCACATGAATAGATGAGCCATATTCCATGTTCCCTGTTTAAATTTCCATCTTTGAACATAATAGGAAAGTTCTGTTTTGTTTTGTTTAGCCAGCATATCTTGGAATGGTTGTTACACAACAGTAGTAACTGAATAGGGAGGGAGTGTGAAGCATTTATCTAGTTATTGTTTATCAATGGAAACTCGGGAGTCTGATATCGGGGTAATAACCTGAATGAGCGGAGAAATGGCAGAGAAGCAACCAGTGACCTCTCTCTCTCTCTCTCTCTCTCTCTCTCTCTCTCTCTCTCTCTCTCTCTCTCTACCTCTGCAAAGGGGTCAAGAATCTTTCTAAGCCCCACCCTACTACTTCCTGTGTCTCTCTATATGTCCTTGGTCCTCCAAAACCTCTACAGCTAATTTTGGTCAGCTAGTAACTAGCTCCTCCCTCTGATTCAAAGCAAACTTTATTGGTAGTCTTGGGAGTGTCACAGTACAATCAACTATCCCACAACTCTCGGGAATGGGTGACATGAGCTAGGATGAGCACATTTAAATTGAGGGTTTGAGCTGCTGTTCTCCTATATCGACTGATGGTTGATGGATGACTCATTTATTCAATACTATGTAGAAAAAAATGGAAGAACAGGTGTGGCACCCACCTCCATGGAGCCTATACCACGTAAGTTAGGCTGTCCTTGAACTTTCTTTGTGTAGAGAAAATGACCTTGAGCCCTTGTTATCACTGCTTGGGTTATGAGTGTGTTACCACACCTGGAGACCAAACCTAGAGACTTCATGCATGCTAGGTAAACATTCTGCTGACTGGGCTACATCCCTCAACCCATGGAGCCTACATCCTACGAGGATGCTTAGCCTAATGTTAGATTCACACACTAGAATAAAGCAAGAAGCAGATGAGGGAGGGAAAATGAATCCCTGGCAACTAGGAGTTAACATTTGGGGTACTTGAAGCCACGGAGGCAGTAACTCAAATGGGTTGAAGCCAGAAATGGTTTTCCAACCAGCTGTGAATTTGAAAATCCCATATGTGGTACAACATTAAACTGCTATTCCGGAAATCCTTTCATCTCCTTGGGAAGCATCTCAGGGGGCCTTCCTTCCTCTTGGAAGGCAGCCAATTTTCCGAAGAAATCACTTCATCAGCAGGAGCTGAGGGATTTCATATGCAATTGAATAATTCTAAAAGCAAAGATGGGCGCCGCTGCATTCAACACTCCTCCCCCTTTAGAGGGTGAATCCCAACACCTGCATATGGATTTGATATAGCACGACTGGTTTCCTCAAAAGAGTCAGGATTCCATATTTTAGTTACCGAGGTTTTTGTTTTGTTTTTTTGGTTTTTTTTGTTTTGTTTTGTTTTATTAGCACCCATTCCCACGCCACCAGCAAGCAGTCGTAGCATTCTCGTGGCTGTTCAGTTCAGCTTGTAATTATTTAGTGAGGATTTGTGCCAGACACTGTTGGAGAGAGAACAATGAACAACGCAATGATGCTCCTCTTCCACTTAGCACACAGTCCAGCTGGAAGTTACACAAAAGTGGATGCTGGACAAAAGTTGTTCAAGAGTGTGGGCATGACAAAAGCGGGGAAAGGCCCTGCCCGGGTGCTCTCCCCAAGCAGAGGCCCGGGGGAGGAGGGAGAGAAATGACGAGGAAGGAAGTGACCACACCCAGTCACGAGGGAGAAATGGGGTCCCAGGAACTGCAGGAAAACCAGTGACTGCCAAGGGCTAGAGAGGAGACAGCATGAGAGGAGGAGGAGCAGCCAGGCTGGACCTGTGCAGTCACCAAAACACAGGAGGATATGGGGTGTTCTGTGAGGGACAGTGGGGTGCCACAGTGTAGTTAACACAGTGGAGATCTGGGGTGTTCTCTGAGGGACAGTGGGTGCCATGGGTACATTCACCACGGTGGAGATCTGGGGTGTTCTCTGAGGGACAGTGGGGTGCCACAGTGTAGTTAACACAGTGGAGATCTGGGGTGTTCTCTGAGGGACAGTGGGTGTCATGGGTACATTCACCACAGTGGAGATCTGGGGTGTTCTCTGAGGGACAGTGGGTGTCATGGGTACATTCACCACAGTGGAGATCTGGGGTGTTTCTGAGGGACAGTGGAGTACCCCAGGGGCATTTTAAGAAGTGATGCCATGTAGTCATCACATTATTGTTTATAAAGAACATTCTGGGTGGAAATGGAAAAGGTCAAGAATGTCATATTGGAGACATCAGAGTCCACACAACTGTCATGGGGGTATGGTCCAGTGCAGTGTCAGAGGTGATAGTGTGGATAGAAAAGGGAGTCTGCAGGAAAGGAAGAACTCTTGACTTTTGTTGTTGTTTTTTGTTTGTTTGTTTGTTTGTTTTTGCAGATTTTTTTATTTGAATTAGAAACAAGATTGTTTTACATGACAATTCCAGTTCCCTTCTCCCTCCCGTCCTCCCCTACTACTGCCCCCAACTAAAACCCTACCTATCACATGTCCTTTCTGCTCCCCCTAAGGGGTGAGGCCTTCCATAGGGTGACTCTTGACTTTTGTTTAGCAAAACATTCTGACAAGACTTCAGGGCCACAGGAAATCCCAGTGTGTGGCGAGGAAGCAGAGAAATTACTCTAAAGGAACTAGATCCCTGACCTAACACTATGGAGAGTACTGGAGTACTGGACTTTCCATGGGCCAGAAGACAGCAGAGAAAAAGCAGGAGTATGGGTGACATTGTTGCAAGGGAGCAAGGAGAGGGCCCAGCAAGAGGGACGGTGGTATCTATAAAGACATGGAGAGGCTAGCATTCCTGGGAAAGCAGAGACTTTCAGATGCTAGACAGAGGGAGTGGTGTTTACAAACTCAGATGTGCTTTTGTGCTACGTGCTGGACAGAGCAATGAGTTCTCCTCCCACATCACCCCTATTCTCCCACACCCCCACTCCACCCCATCCACACCCACCACCTACAGCCACAGCCTACACCCCACACCACCCTGGGGCACATGTGCTTGTGTGTCCAGAGAGCTGTGTGCAAGTGCAGTCTAAGGAAATGAAATAGGGCAGGGTCCATCCCAGGTGAAAAGGAGAAAAAAAAGCAAGCTGCTTCCAGAAGTGAGGGTTGAGACTTTTAAAAGGCAGGAGCTGGCATAAGAGGTAAGAATGCCCAGGGAAAGGCTCCGGTCACCACGACTTTCCACAGCACATGGGAAAGGGTTTGAGGGTGCTGTGGATAACTACAAGTCAAGATGGTATCTGAAAGCAAACATGGAACATCCATGTGGCCGACACCTAGGTTACATGGTTTGTCCTGTTGCACTATGTGTTCCTTGAAGGCAATGATCACCTGTGTGTCAACACTCAGGGGAAACATGCCTATCAAGCATCAGGTATTACGCTACAGAGGACAAGGGGAACAGGACACCACCCCTATTAAACTTGGAGCAGAGCTGAGTGAGCAGACCTGTGAGGATTACAGACAGTCTGTTTGTGTTCCTCTTTGTCTCTGAGTAGAAACATCCAAAATTGTCAGGGAAGATGAGGAAATAAAAAGATGGGTCTTGTGGGCTGGAGAGATTGCTCAGTGGTTAAGAGCACTAACTGTTCTTCCAGGGGATGGTCTACCAGAAACCAGAGGCCTTGAACCAGACCAATGACTCATTGCAATGAACATTTGATAGGAAAGCGTATTGGACAAAAGGGTCTACTCTGTGACACACCATGACCCCCAATGCCACCAGGACAAATGCAGAGGTGTTGGAGAGGCGGGAAAGATGGAAGAGCAAGGAAGGTTTCTTGTTTGTTTGTTGTTGTTGTTTTGTTTTGGGAATTTTTGTTGTTGATCTTTTGAGTTTTTGCTTCTCTTTGCTTGCTTGCTTGCTTGCTTGCTTATTTTGGTTTGGTTTGGTTTTATTATCTTAATTTTCATGGGTGGATGCTGCAGGCAAAGGGAGGATATGGAGAAATTGGGCTGCATGATGTGAAATTCCCCAAGATTCAATAAAGAAATTATGTTAATAAAAAAGTAGAGCAAATAATATTGGCTAAAATTATCCAGGAGAAGAAAGTGGGTAGCTTATAAAAGGAAAAGAAGACATTGGTTTTTATTGTCACCCATGTAAGGAAATTAAAAGATACTCTATAGACAGATGGAGGGCTGTCTATTATAGGTCTCTTCTCAAAGAATTTAGTCAAATGGTATGAACAGTTTAAGCAGAAGTTTGTTGAACCAAGCTAAACAAAGCAAATACGCCAAAGAGAAATTAGAGTGGACTGCCCCAAGACAGGTGCCCTACTCCATTATTCATTGTGGATTTTGAAGTTTTTAGAAGCATTTGTGACATGAGTGGCATACTTATGGGATAATGTGACCTTTTCTCCTCTCTCAAATTCCCAAATCATAGTAGGTTAGATCTCCCTTTAAAATATTTCTTCCCATGATTCCCACAGAAGGGGAAATAATGTCAAACCACAATGCAAGTGTTATAATAATTATAATCATGTCAGGTCATCTGTGAGATGCAGACTCATCCTTAGTACACACATGAAAGAGAATGTCTTGGTGTTCAAGTTTCTGATACAGCAGGAACCACCCAACAGCACTCCAAGGATGCTGAGCCTTGAAAGGGCAACCTGGAGACACAACTGAAGTTTTCTTCAGTCACCTCAGCATCAGATCAAGCACACTAAACTAAGTTACAGTAATACAGGTAAATAGCATGTAAAATGTCAGTGATTACAAATATAGGGAAACACACAAAATTTCCACTTAGCTAATAGCGATTGATCTAGGAACAGTCTTCAGTGGTTGAATGTTTTTGAGAAGCTTTAGATATGGTGCCATCAAGTTGCCAATGTCTGAGTCCACTGATCCATTGACAAAAGCACAACAAGCAGACACTATGTAGCTCCTGACCTAACTCAGCACTAATTTGAAATATTTTTAAAAAGTATCAAGACTCTGGATCTAGTGGACCATTTTCCAGGCAATGTAATGGATAGAGGAAAAGTCGACCCCATGGAGAGCAATCATGAAAATCGAGGAGGCAGGAAAATGTCTAGGATAAATGATTCATGGAACAGATCAGAGATTAAGGAAGTAAACATAGATTAAAAGCAAATATACGTAAAATGCAAAATAAACACCTTGTGAACTTTGCATTCTGATTTGAAAACCAGCTGTAAAGAGCAATCGAGTGTCCTGGTGGTGATGGCCGCCTGGCAAGAGTATTGGTGCCGATGGATCCTTCCCTCTCTGCAGAAGACAGACACACAGCAGCAGTGTGGCAAAGCCTCAGTTCCCACCTCGCTCTGGGAATATCGGGGCGCTATGGAATCAGTATGACCTTCCAGTCATGTGCAAGTCATGCGCTGTGGTGGTACCACCCTCCCCTGCCAGCCTGCAGGAGGAAAAGCGAGTTTTCCAGAAGGATGCTCAGTTCCAAAGCATCCTGCATCCTTAATCACAAACAAAATCATCAGAAAGGGGAATTTGAATGTGAATAGGATATAGTAACACTAGGGAAATACTATTTATGTATATGTAATAATAGCATTGCCTCAAGGTGGGTTTTTAATTCTTATTTTGGTGTTTAAGTTCCTTTCTGCTACAGGCATAAACTGAGAATTTATGGGTGCAAAAACATGCTGTCTGGTATTTGCCTTTAAAATGCTCAAAAAAGCACAAGCACATACATACACACACAAACACACACACATACACAAGTACACATACGCACACAAATATGAATACACATAGCACACACCCTAGCTTCCCAGGAGTGTTCTACAAGTCTTTTCATTTAATGGAACAAATATTGCAATTATGAAGTGCCCCCAGAGTGCATTCAGAAAGCTTCCAAGATGAGCACTTTGCATTTGACTCCTGAGTCACAGAGACATGAAGACTCTTTCCCAAGGTCACACAGTTGGAAGTGTTGGGGACAGATTGGAATATAAGAGATGTCTCTCCTGGGGTACCATATATGCTCCATTCAGTTAGCATTTTTGGGTGCTGTATACACACTTCGGCCTTAGGCACATTCACAGGGTCCCCCCTAAACCATTATGCAAGCCTTCCATAAATAATCTGGGATCAATGAATGCTGAGTTCTCACTAGTTTAACCCTCAGCAGATGGGCTTCCTAAATCCCACCTTGTTTCCAGCAGGCTGGTTGCAGAGCTGTGCTTGCCAAGACCTCCCTGATTGCATTCCAGAAGCCCCACCGACCCTGCTTTACTGCTTGGGAACAGCTCAGTTATCAAATCTGCCTGAGAGGGAATGAAGTGACACTGGCCTGGTTCCTCCTGACCACTCTGGTTTAATCCAACCAAGAGGAGCAGCAGCCAATGGAAACCCAAGCCTGAGATCAAGGGGACAAGCCACCCACAATGCAGGATGAGTAACTCAGAGGATTGCCTACCCTGGGTCACATGGAAAAGCTGGTGGAAAAGAGGATTAGAAGGGCCTGTGGGTCATGGAGTGCTGCTCATGCGGGGGGGGGGGGGGGAAACAATGGAATCTTGAAATTCGCAGGCAAATGGATGGAACTAGAAGAAACCATCCTGAGTGAGGTAACCCAGTCACAAAAAGACAAACATGGTATGTACTCACTCATATATGAATTTTAGACATGGAGCAAAGGATTACCAGTCTACAATCCACACTGCCAGAGAACTAGTAAACAAGGAGGACCCTAAGAGAGACAAGCATTGTCCCCTGGAGAAGGGGAAAGGGTCATGATCCCCTGAGCAAATTGAGAGCAAGAGAAGAGGGGGGAGGGAGATACGAGAATGAGAAGGGAAGAAAAGGAAGGATGCAGAGGTCATGAGGGAGCAGAAAGGTTGAGTCAGGTGAAGAATAGAAGAAAGGATATGTGATAGGTAGGGTTTTAGTTGAGGGGGTGGTAGGGGAGGAAGGGAGGGAGAAGGGAACTGGGATTGTCACATAAATCAATCTTGTTTCTAATTCAAATAAAAAAAATGATTAAAAAAAAAAAAGGCTGCGGTCAGGATAACAGTGTCCTCAGACACCTACATCCACCAGAAGAACGATGCCTGTGGACATGTGTAGGGCTTTGGTTTCTTGCAATCATAGACTTCTGATTCATTCCAAGGTTAATATTTTTTTTATCATAATTAAAACAGAAATCTAAGTTACAAGGAACCTTACTGGGAGTGTTATTCAAATCCCTCCCTTAATGCTATGAAGAGAGAGACTCCAATAGCAAGGAGTCTTTGAAATTAATACCACTGGCTGGATCAGCGCCCTCCAGCTAAAGATGATGCTGAACTCCTGATCCTCCTGCCCCTGCCCCCCGCGACTTGAGATAATGCACAACCACATCAGACTATGATAACGATTGGAATATATGTCAGGTGTGGGGTGCACACCTTTAATCCTAGCACTTGGAAGGCAGAGGCAGATGGATCTCTGAGTTGGAGGCCAATCTGGTCTTCAGAGTGACAGACAGAGCTACACAGAGAAACCCAGTCTCAATAAAAAGGGGGGTGGGGATACTGAATAGGAAACTAATTAATAAAAAAAAAGTTAGCAGTTATGGATGAACTAGATACATTCTGAGAAATCTAGTTGTTCTCATCTTCTCTTTCCCCGTCCTGCCTCTCCCTTTAGGCAGAACAACACTGTATCAAAGGAAAAGACTGTCATGGGCTGTTTCAGGATAAAACCCAGTGGGAAGAGAGACCCAGAACCATACAAAAATTCCTGTTATACTTTGAGTCTGTTAATACTCAGGCATCTGTAGTGGCCTGCCCTGGGGGTTCTGACGGGATACGCCCTCAGCTGCAGCCACTACGAGCACCACCTGTGCACATTCACTATGTTCCCTTTTAAGAGAGCCCTGCCCATCTCCCATCCTCCTCCCTCCTTCTCACTCTCTCTCAACTGCTCTGCCTATCTGTCTCTCATTCTCTCTCCTTCCATCTCTCTGTCTGTCTCTGTCTCTGCTTCTTTCTTCTCTTCTGCAGCTCCTGTCCCGAGGCCAGTCTCCCTTCTCCCCTTCCCCTTTTCCCATTCACTTTCCCCAGTAAACAAACCCCTCCACCCAAGCCTGGTCACATGGAGTCTGCTGGGTAAGTCTCCAGCAGGAAAGATGATGCCGCAAGCTTAACCTTCCATCTGGGCCTTAAAAACACAAACATGTTTTCTACATTGTTTTACTAAGAAGAACACTTTGTGTTTCTACTTTGTGTGTTCATGATCACTGCAATTGTTTTCATGGATAGAACTCAATCTGTCCCTAAAATTCCTAAAAATAACTAAGTGAAAAATCTGTGGCTATTTCATATATATATATATGCACCTTAGTGCACACTATCCTTGACATATCCTTAACTTTAAGTCATGGGGACATGCACGAGTGTGTGTGTGTGTGTGTGTGTGTGTGTGTGTGTGTGTGTGTGTGAATATAAACATTTTAGGATCATTTTTATTGCTATTTCCTCTTTTGAAAAACAAGTTTTTCACCGGGCAGTGGTGGTGCATGTCTTTAATCCCAGCACTCAGGAGGCAGAGGCAGGCAGATCTCTGTGAGTTTGAGGCCAGCCTGATCTACAAAGCTACACAGAGAAGCCCTGTCTCGAAACAAACAAACAAAGCAAAACAAAAAAAATTTAAAAAAATAAAATAAAAACAGGTTTTTCAAGGTTATTATCTTAGCCATGTTCAAAATACAATTCTAAAAATTATTAAATTAATGCAGCTGGTCATTTTAAAACCCTTTAACCGGCTGGAGAGATGGCTCAGAGGTTGAGAGCGCTGACTGTTCTTCCAGAGGTCCTGAGTTCAATTCCCAGCAACCATATGGTGGCTCACAACCACCTTGAATGAGCTCGTGTGCCCTCTGCTGGCATTCAGGCAGAAGACTGTATACATAAGAAATAAAATCTAAAAAAAAACAAAAACAAAAAACTTTTTAACCAACTTAAAAGCAAAGTCATTTCAAATGATCAGAATGTACTCCACTATATTATACATATTATTTTTATTTTTCAGTATATTGGGGACTGAATCATTTATTTAAATTGTTCTATTATCAGTAAAAACTTGAAAGTCATATTTTGGGTTAGAAACCTGATAGTTGAAGAAAGCAGTAGAGAAACAACCAGCTGACCTTCTCTCCACACTTCCCAGTGAATCTTTCTAAGCCCCTTCATACTCCTTCCTGATGGGAGATGTCCTTCTGTATATATGTGGAACAGAAACTTCTGGCTACATCTTCCTATGCCTCTCTGTCATCCTGGGTCCTCCAAAATCTCTATGACTAATTCCAGTCAGCTACTCGCTGACTCCACACCCTGATTCAAAGTTAACTTTAACAGTCACAGAGTGATCAAATATCCTGCCACAGGGAACAGTAACTTATCTCTGAGTTCTCTGGTCTAAAGGTTAAGATCATTTTGGTAAAATGCATGTTAAATGGTTGAAGTCTTCACTACAAAGGTAAACAGATGACTCAAAAGTAAAGAGAATGGAAATGGTAGACTTGAATCCTGCTTTTAGTACCCTTGAAATCCCACATTAAAATAACATTTTTGTCTTGCTGGTGATGGCATCATACTTCTTTGATTCCCAGGCAGATGGATCTCTGAGTTCAAGGCCAGCCCCGTCTACAGAGCAAGTTCCAGGGCAGCGAGGACTATTACACAGAGAAACCCTGTTTCAAAAAACAAAAGAAAAAAATATAAAGAAACTTAAAACAGAAGAAAATCGGGTAAGAAAAGAAGATATAAAGGTTATAGGTATAAAATGTATTTTTAATAAAGAAGATAAAGAAAAAAGGAAACAGTTTTTGATGAGAAAGTATTTTGTATAAAGATTTTGTCCTAAAGTAAAGGTTTATTCCAAAAGTGGAAATAGACCAATGAGGTCAAAACTTGGAAGTTAAGTATATTGTGAAAAGTTAGAGACAACATGGGTATAGCTAAACTGGCTAAAATTAAAAGTTGTTAAAATTCCTATGTCCAAAATCCAATGCCCTTTGATACAACGCATGCTTGACTCTTTGCTTAAAACAAATAAGGTTTTCTTAAATATTGACCTGTCCTTGGTAATGTTTACAAAAGACTGGCTTAAAAAACAAAGATTTTGTTTTATTCTTTTACTGATGAGCTGTTTAAAATCTTTGATTAGATTGTACCCCAATTCTGCATCTGCCTGCATCTGTGTTTTTTCCCATTGGAGGAAGCATTCACTTACTGGATAGCCACATCTCAGCAGCAGGGGAAAAAGGAAAAAAAATAAACTATTGCAAGGAATTATTCCTACTTGCCACATTCCTGTTAATTTACAAAACAATCATACAAGCCATTTTAATGGACAAATATTTAACCTATTTATAAAATTTGGCTTTATAATGCAAATATTTAGTTGTGGGGTTGGAAATTTAGCTCAGTGGTAGAGTGCTTGCCTAGCAAGTGCAAGGTCCTCGGTTCGGTCCTCAGTATCGGGAGCATCTGCCCTCCCACTGGCACTGCAGACGAGTTTACTCCTCCTGTGGAAAGGGCTAACGTCTAGCCTTGATCAGGGATGCAATGTGGATACATTTCACTCTTTGCTGTTCTCCTTTCTCCCTGTCACAGAGGCAGAGGGCAAACTTGCCTCAGGAAACACAAGATGCTGAGACAAAATACTTGGGTCTGAGACCAGAAAGCTCATCTGTTCTTCGCAGAGTCAGCTCTCAAGAAGCATAAACAACACAGAACAATTTGCCAATACAACTCACATTACACTGGAACACTCAAAATTAACATTTTAGGGCTGAAGAGACAATTCAGTAGTTAAAAGGGAATTTTCCCCTCTTTTTTAAAAATTATTATTATAATTATGTGTAAAGGTGTTCGGTGTATGTATATATGTATGGGTTGTATACCTAGTGCCCATGGAGACCAGAGAGCATCAGAACTGGAGTTACAGATGGTTGTGAGCCACCATGTGAGTGCTGGGAAGCAAACCCAGGTCCTGTGTGAGAGCAGCAAACACTCTTACTGGATCTTCCCTTCATGCTGTTCTTCCAGAGGACCCAAGTTAGGTTCCCAGCAACTCCAGCTCCAGGATATTGAATGCTCTCTCCTGGTCTCCTCTGGCACTCACACAAATGTGGATACTCTCTCTCTCCCTCTCTCTCTCTCTCTCTCTCTCTCTCTCTCTCTCTCTCTCTCCCTCTCCCTCTCCCTCTCCCTCTCCCCCTCTCTGTCACACATACACACACACACACACAACACACACACACAAAAAATCAAATCTTTACAAAATAAACAAATATTTTATTATCCGCATTTTTATCAAGCCTGCAATCAATTTCTTACATAATGAGTTTTTCTGAGGTCTCAAATTTTACAATTAAGTCTTAAATGTGTTTACTTTAGCTAGGCTGGGCTAAGGATGTAGACTACCTGGCTTTTCAAAAGAGGCAATGACAGGGAAGGAGAAGAGAGAAGGGAGGGCATAGGCAAACAGACAGTATCCCTGTGTGGTTCACCTTCATTATCAACTTGACACAGAGACACACAGCTTGGTATGTCTTTGAGAAATGTCTAACCGAGGAGAGACAACACACCCTGGATATGAGTAGCGCCATCCCTGGGCTGGGGTTGTGGACTGAATAAGGAGAAAGGGAACTGAGCACCAGCGCTCATCCCAACCAAACCCCTTCAACCCAGGAATAAGGTGTTTTCTGGGACTTACTCATGATAGCATGTGTGGTATTCTCCCTGATGTTATTGCAAGTTTGCAATAAACAAAAAGGAGCAAGTGTGCAATAAACATAAGTCACCAAAACACATAGAATTAAAACATTACAAAGTGGCAGGAGAAAAGGAACGGCAGCAAACACAGGGGCATTCTGATATGAGCCAAAACAACCGATGACTGAAAACAAAACAGCTACCCAAGCAGCCAGTCAATGGAGCATCAGCCAAGCCAAGGGTGCCCTGATCATATCCAACATTGATCCTACTGTTGGCTCCAAGAGGATCCTTGGGGGAACCCTCAAACCAAATGGGCATTCCTGTCTCTCCAAAACCTCAGACTGAATGCACTGAGCTCCTGTCTCCTCCCGTCTTATATCCCTCTTTCCGACCAGCCATATCACTCCTCTCTCCGCCTCCCTCGTGCTGGCATTAAAGGTGTGAGCCACCACTGACTGGCTCTGTTTCTCTTTTAGACAGGATCAATCTTGTATAGCCCAGGGTGGCCTTGAACTCAGAGATCCATCTTCCTCTGCCTCTGCTGGGATTAAAGGTGTCTGTCACTACTGCCTGGTCTCTGTGACTAGTTAGTGGCAACACTCTAACACTCCAAAACCACAAGGTCCTACTCAGTCATTCCGTCTTGTGGATTCTTCGAGAGGGGTGCAGTTTACTTCTGGGAACTGCCATTCACACGAGTCACCAATACTCCCTATTAGTAACTGCGTATCCAAGCCCCTATACATAAACCCAATAAACTCATGGGACTGTCTGCCAAGCTGGGTTTGAATGGAATTGTTCCTTTGGTCTGTAGGTGCCCTGACAGAAGTGAACAGACGATTCTCCACATCTCCCTAGGAAAAGTCACACAACACACGTAACCTTCTCTGTGCACACTGACACAGACATGCAGGTATAATATACACACACACGTCACCACATCCCACACATCATTTACCTCCAAGCTATTCATTCTAGTACTGTGCCCATCCATGGACCCAGCCTGCCAAACATGAGTTTATGTCTGTGTGGCTTCTCCTCACAAGCAGCTTCCAGACCTCCCTGGTTGGCATCCCACAGTGGCCAGATAGATGTGCTCTGCTCTGCCCAGGCTGTGCTGCTGTGCAGGCTGCTGCAGGAAACTCTTCAGCCCCCATTTGGATTTTCAGGGGTGTGAACTACAGACTGGGAATGTAGACCGAGTCCAGGGCCTGCCTGGCAAATGATCTGATGGCTTCTCTGGTGGCAAAGGAGAAGCAGCGGGCATCCTGGAGCCACATCACACCCCAGAACCTCAGGAGAGACCTGGGTGGGCTTCAGCCCTACTCGGACAGTAGCTGTGTGTATAGTCTCAGGCAAACTTAACCTTCCTGGACCTCATTTTCTCTTCCATAAAGTGAAGGTGTGAGCATGGCTGTTTCTAGAGCAACTTCAGCACCAGCACAGGATTCCATTGGTATCTTCTCCCTTGTACCACATCCTCCTCTGAGACTCTGTTCCCTGATGGCAGAGGCTGGGCCAAAATAGGTGAAGGAGAAGGGGAGGCTGCCCTAGAGGATAGACACAGACTAGAGTTTCTTCTGTCTAAGCTGGCTTCCTCCTTTTAAGACAAGATGCTATC